>NC_137713.1:4938318-5547068 GCF_964034855.1 Anser brachyrhynchus | reverse complement strand
ACCGGTTGATCAGGCAGGTCTTCCCCACCGACAGGTCCCCCACCACGATGATCTTGGAGATCTTGAACCTGCGGGGCAGAGGGGAGCACGGCCACTGCGGGGGGGCACCCAGTACCGCCCCCACCCCCCCGCCAGCCATTTTGGGAACCCCTCGCACCCCCCGGCAGCACCGTGCCCCCCGTGCCCCCATAGCCCCCGTTCCCCCCCCCCCCCACTTCCCACCACCACCAGCAGCCGCAGCTCAGCCCGGACCCCCGCACCCCCCCCCCCCCGGCTGCATTCCTGCGCCGTGACGCAGCCGAGCAGCGCCGGCAGCCACGCGGCGCCTTCCCGCTGTGGGGACACGCCAGGGACCCCCCCAGTTTGGGGGGGGGACACCCCCGTGCCCCCCTCCCAGGGGGGGTCCTCACCCCACGGTGCCCGTCCGCTGCTCCTGGCAGGCGCTGGCCACGCTGGGGTGGAAAGCGGGGCGGGCGTGCAGGGCGGCCTCCTTCCGAAAACACTGCCACGGGGGGGGGGGGGACAAAGGGGACCCCGGTGAGGTTGCGGGGTTCATGGAGGCCACCCCCGGGCCGCTGTCCCCTCCCCGGTCACCTGCGGCAGGTCGGCGATGACCCTGTCCCTGCGGACGGGGGCCAGCACGTTCATGGTCCCCTGGGGCCACCGGGATGGGTTCGGCGGCCGGACGGAGCGGGGACGGGCTGAGGGCCGCCGAGAGGCCTGGGGAGAGACGGAGCAGGGGGCGGCGCTGCGCCCGTGTCCCCAGACTGTTTTCCTCGTGTCCCCAAGTCCCGATTTCCCGGGGTCCCCACGTCATCCTGTCCCCAAGTCCCCAAGTCCCACCGTCCCTGCGTCCCCAACTCCTGCTGTCCCCATGTCCCCAGGTCCCGTTTTCCCGGGGTCCCCACGTCATCCTGTCCCCAAGTCCCCAGGCCCTGCCATCACTGCGTCCCCAAGTCCTGCTGTCCCCAAGTCCTCAACGCCTGCTGTCCCCATGTCCCCAAGTCTCACTTGTCCCCCAGTCCCTCATGTCCCCAAGTCCCCCATTCCCCCGCCTCATGTCCCCATGTCCCCCGGTCCCCCTGTCCCCATGCCCCCCGGTCCCGATATCCCCCACTCCCCAAGTCCCACTGTCCCCATGTCCCCCCTGTCCCCCGGTCCCCATGTCCCCGTGCCCCGGTCCCGCTGCCCGTGCATCCCTCGGGCATCCTCAGTCCCCGTGTCCCCGTGTCCCCACCCGAAGCACCCCGGCACCGCCCGTCCCCGTGTCCCTTGGTCCCGGTCACCCCCCCGTCCCCCCGGTGCCCCCCCCCCCCCGCTGTCCCCATGTCCCCGTGTCCCCCCCCCCCCGGTGTCCCCTCACCCCGGGGTGCCACCACCTCCGTCCCCGTGTCCCCGGTGCCTGGCTGTCCCCGTGTCCCCGCCACCCCCACAGAGCCGTGTCCCCCCCCCGGTGCCGCCCCCCCCCCCCCGGTGTCCCCTCCCGGTGCTCCCCTCCCCGTTACCCCGTTACCGCGCCCCTCCCGCCGCCGCTCGCGGTGCTCGGCGCTGCACCCTCGGCGCCCTGGCCCCTCCCTCGGGCCTTTCGGGGCGGGGAGGGGCCGGCACTGCGGTTCCTGCCGGGCCGGGCCCTGCCGCCGCCGCCCGCACCCCCGGGACCCCCGGGATCCCCCCCCAGAGGGGCGCACCCCGGCCCCCCCCCCCTCGGTGACAACGGGGAGGGGAGCGGGACTACAACCCCCATGATGCCCCGCGGGGCGACGGGGCGATCTACGCATGCGCTCAAGAGTCAGCCCTCTGAGACTACACTTCCCGGCGAGCCTCGCGGCGAGAGGGGGCAGGGAGATCTCGCGCGATTTGGGGCTATAAGCCCGTGCGGCGCGGGGCGGGTGGCCCCTTTCTGCTTCCGGCCGCCGAAGATGGCGCCCAAGGCCAAGAAGGAGGGTGAGGGCGGGCGGCCATGAGGGGCGGGCGGCGTCAGCGCGGCGTGTCCGGCCCCCCGCCGGGTGTGGGGGGTGCCCGGGGCTCGGCCCCAGGGGGCTGCGGGGTTCCGGGGGGCCGCGGTGCGGTGCCGGGCCGCGGGCACGTGGAGGGGGTGGGAGCGGCCTGCAGCGGGAGGCCTGGGCCTGAGGGGAGCTGAGCCCCGTTGGGGGTGTGGGGGAGGCGCTGGGGGCTTGAGGGAGCCCCTCGGAGGAGCTCTGCTGGTGGGGGTGCCCCTCAGGGAGGTCACGGCCCCTCCGGGAGCCTCCTGGGCCTGCAGGCCCTTCTTTATGCTGACTGAGGTGTTGTCACAGCCGTGCCTCCGAAGACAGAGGCGAAAGCCAAGGCGCTGAAGGCCAAGAAGGCCGTCCTGAAGGGGGTCCACAGCCACAAGAAGAAGAAGATCCGCACGTCGCCCACCTTCCGGAGGCCCAAGACCCTGCGCCTGAGGCGGCAGCCCAAGTATCCGCGGAAGAGTGCCCCGCGGAGAAACAAGTACGTGTGGGGTGCAGCTGCCACAGCGGCTGCGGGGTGGGGACGGTCCCTTCTGTGGGAGCCTGGGCCCCACTGGGGTCTGAGGGTGGGACTTGGCCACAGTGCTGCCCTTTGGGCTGAGCCCTGTGTTGGAGTGCAGGTGATGATTTCAAGCGACCAAAGCCTGAGAGTTTGTGATTAGAACTTTTTTTGGTAACTGATGCACCCCAAACTTGGCGTTTGAAAGCCTCTGAAGCATAGGTACAGGTTGTGACATCCTATTGTTAACCCAAGGGCCTTTCTCCTGCAGGCTTGACCATTATGCCATTATCAAGTTCCCTTTGACAACAGAATCGGCGATGAAGAAAATAGAGGACAACAACACTCTGGTTTTCATCGTTGACGTCAAGGCAAACAAGCACCAGATCAAGCAGGCAGTGAAGAAGCTGTACGACATCGACGTGGCCAAGGTCAACACCTTGATCAGGTAAGAGGGGGAGATCCAGTCACTGGTGGGTGTCTGGTACTTCAGGTGCTCCGTGTGGCTTTCAGCAGAAAGCTGGGACACGTGTGAGTTTCAGCAGTGCTGCGGGGGCTCTCAGGGAGCGTGGAATTAAGTTCAGTAGCGCTTTCAGTGCTGAAATGTTGATAAAAGCAACTTTTGACTGAGCGCATCTTGGCGGAGGTGTGAAATGGTGCTAGGCCAGGAAGCTGGCTTTGGCAGGGAGATCTTCTAACGCTGAGGGAGTTCTGTGCAGATGATGTTAACGTGTTTTACCCCTGAGTGAAGTGATGTTTCCAAAGGAACCACTGATGCACACGCCCTAGTGAGAGCACGGAGTAGGGGCGAGGGGCGGCGTGCCTCTGTGCTGATGTCTCCTTTTCCACTCTAGGCCTGACGGGGAGAAAAAGGCTTATGTCCGGCTGGCTCCAGATTACGATGCGCTGGATGTCGCCAACAAGGTGAGAAGTCTTGGAAACTGTCAAGCTTCCTTATACTCTCTATTTTCTACACGTGGTTCTTCTTCTGGTGTACACGAGATACTTCTGCCTGAAGCATGCTGGTGCTACTGCAGCCTCCTTGTAGTTAAGCAGGATCTGAGAGTGTTTGTAAGCAAGAACACTTAATATTTTGTCATAAAACTCTTGAGTTCTGTGGGGAAGTTACTGAGAGCTGCAGTTCTTGCCCTCCTCCAGGGAGCGGCTCCACTCCACAAGTCTGCAGGAGCTCTGAAGTGTGGGAGGGGACGCGGGAAGCGTGTTGGAAGTGGCGTTTGTCTCGACGGTGTTCTCAGCCAGCAGCGCGGGCAGCTCCCTCGGGGGGAAAACGGTGCCAAAGGCGCTGCTGGGGCCTGGCTGAAAGGGATTTCACTGTGCAGGCGGCTGTCCTGCTGGAAAGGGCTGGGGGGGTTGTCCTTGATAGGGCTGCGGGGAGCAGGAGGGGTTGGTGGGGAGTAGCACGGGGATCCTAGCGAGGCAGATGTGTGTAGGTGTGTGTAATGGTGATGTGAGGCACTTGGGCAAGTCTGGGAAGGAAAAACCCATCCTTGGAGAGCAGGAATCCTGGGGAGATACGTGGTGGCGGTGTCTGGTGGAGGCTCTGTCTATTTGCCATCTGTTTTAACCCGTTTTGCTTCTTTGCAGATTGGAATCATCTAAACTGCATCAAGGACTGTACAGACAGGACAATAAACCTTGTAAAACCACCGAGGGACTCCTGTGTTTTGTGACTGCGCAGCCCGCGCCAAAGAGCCTGCAGGAAGCTTCTGGGGCTCCGTTTTTAGCAAAGGGGTTTCCTTCATTCCTTCCTTCCTGCCTGCTGTAGCCTGGCAGCAGCCAGCTGCCCTGTGAGAGGCTCTCGGGGGGCGCGGTGCTGTCCCACGTCTGGCACCTCGCTGCTGGGGTGTCCGGCGTGGCTGACCTGGTCTCTCTCTGGGTAAACAACAGTGAGGTGATGCTCTCCTGATGCAGATACCCGTCTACACGAGGTTTTGTCGCACTGTTATTAGTAAATGTTTGTGGTGGCTGTTCCCAGTGTCCTACATAACTTCTGTGTGGGGTGTACCACCAGCTAAGGAGCACCAGGAGGCCGGTACTAACAGCAGCAAAAACGTCCTCATGGCTCAGGTCTGGTACGAGCTGGGTGCCGTGCCATTTTCCACCTCTTACAACTATTTGTTTAGGCTGCAGGCTTTGATGAAGCCCTCAAGCTAACACAATAGCAGGCACTCTCTTTTTTTTCTGGCACTGTCCACCCTCCCCTCGTTGCAGCATGGGAGTTGTAGCCTGCTTTCCCTGATGCTGCTCCTGTTGCCCCCCGGTCTGTGATCCTCACCAGGGCTGTTTCCAAACTCCAGCTGCCGTTGTAATTTGGGTGGTCCCGTTTCCACAACTTTTTGGATGAAACCAGCTTTTTGGAGTGCTTGGAGAGCCCTGAGAATGCGGAGCACTCGGTGAGCAGGAAATGGAGGTGGAGTACCGATAAGCCCTTAGGATAATTGGCACTAAGTGCAGTGCGCGTTGCTGAGAGAAGTGGTGAAGGCTGTGGCCAAATATTGATCGGAGCAATCGAGCTCAGGCGGTGGGACACCGAGTTCCCTTCGAGCCTCTTGCAGGGGGTGCTGGGGTCCTGAGGGCACACGTAAAAAAGGCGGCGAGTGGGGAGGGGGAGCTCTCAATTGCTGCTGCTGCTTTTGGGCTGTGGGTAAGGATTTTTGTGGTTTGAGCTTCTGTTGGCTCGAGATTCCCTTCACAAGGTGCGAGGCTTCGGACCGCCACGAGCTCCCCTGCTGTGGGATGGCTCCAAGTACTGGGGGAGAGCCTGCGGGGTAGCTATGAGCTTCCACCGGCTGCAGGACACTTCACGAGGGCAGCGTGGAGGTTCTGTAGGGTGGTCCGGGGAGGGTGGGAGGCTGAGGCAGTGCCGTGGGAGAGGCCGGAGGCAATCTTTGGGTTGAGGGAGGCGGGCGGTGATGCTCCCTGCCTGCAGCACGAGCACCAGGTGTGGGTGAGAAACCTCGAGGGCAGAGCGCTGCTTCCCTCTGTGCCGCTCCCTTCCGCGGGCACTGCGGGGCTGCTCTGCCGCCCTTGGTGCAGGCCAGAAACAGCCTCCAGCCCCTCAGCCTGCCCAGGCCCAGGTCAGGGGCTCAAAATCGAGCGCAGGGGCTGTTGGCAAGGCGTGAGGAGCTGGGTGAGGCTGAACAGGGATCGGAGCAGCAGCCTTCCCTGTGACATCCGCTGCTGGGAGCCTGGTGATGCAGGGACCCGGGACAGACCTGGGACAAACCTGCTCTCTCCTGCAGCTGCACCTGATGCTTGTGAGGACGAGGGCACCTCACCAAACCTTCCCTTGGCTCTGGAGCACTCTGGGAAGGGAATGAGCAGCAGCGAGGGCTCTGGGGGTATTCACCAAGCCCCGTGCCCTGTTCTTAACTGAGCTGCGGCCACCCCGAAAACGATTTGGGGATGGAGGAGCTCCTCTCCTCGCCAAGCCCCCGCCGCTGGGAGAGCCCTGATGCGGAGCGAGGAGCAGGTACGTGCCGCAGCCCTCCCCGGCGACGTGGAGGCTGGGCTGGGAAGGGATTTCACATCAGCATGACTTGCAGTCTGCCCTGACCCTGCCTTCAACTTCTCCCGATGGCTGCTGCAGGCTGGCACTCGGCGTGCGCCTTCCCTGTGCCTGCCTCCTGCTCCGGGCTGGCAGCCGGCCCGACCTGCGGCTGCTGGGAGGTGCTGCGGGGTGGAAACTGGGCCCTGCTGGGGTAACTGGGTTGATGCCTGACCCCTCCGCGATGTAGGAGGGTGGTGGGAGCACGGCCTGGTCCCCCGGGGCTGCGTGTGCTCCGTGCTGGGAAAGGAGAGACCGGGGGAGAGGTGATGGGGAGGAGGGAAAATGGAGTTTGGGGACTGATTGTGTGGGGTATTGGCAGGTGGAGGTGGTGCTGAGGCCGTGAGGCTTCAGCTGCAGCTGGGAGGATGCGGGGTAACATCAGGGCAGCTCCTGGCGGTAAGGCTGGGGCCTGCTGGGGCAGGAGGAGAGCCGGCGGCTCGGCTCGGGGGCTGCTTGCTGCTGCCCTGGCACCGAGCGAGGAGGGGGCGAGGCGGCTGCTGCGGGGCTGGAGGAGATCCCTGCCCACACACGGCCCCGAGTGTTGCGTCTCCATCTCAACTTCTGCCAACGCGCGGCCCCCTGCGCCAGCTGTGGGGTCGGGGCGCCCCGGCAGGATCCAGCACCGCAGGCGAGCTGCTTCCCCTCGATCCTCATTCGACCTGCAGCCCCGTGTCTGCCTGAGCTGCTGTTTTAGGACCGATCCTGCCCCGGAGCAGGGGCTGGGCAGGAATCCCTCTAAACCCCACTGCTCGTAGCCAGTGTGGGGTGATCCCGGAGCTGTCACGTCAGCGGCATTTGCCTTCCCACCGCTCCCGTGCCCCACAGCACCGGCTGGGCCAGCTCCGGCCCCGTTCCCCCCCCTCCCTGGGGGAGCTGCACCCCGGATCTGAGGGGGGGCTGCTGGAGGCAGCGGGGCTGGAGCCGCGCGGTGCTGGCGGAGGCAGCCCCGGGGGGATCGAGCAGGCAGCGATGTTCCAGGAAGAGCCCGTGGCCTCACTCGGCCTTCCCATGCCAGCTCCGCTTCACGTGGCTGCCGGGTGAGTCACGGCGCCGTGCCGCCAGGCCCAGGCGGGTCAGGGACCGCAGCAGGGCTCAGCCCCTCTCCTGCCGCCTTCCCCCCCATCCCTGCGCAGCCCTTGGGGTGCGGGAGCTCACGCACGGGGGGGGGGGTCTGTGGAGGGGGAGAAAGAAAAAAAAAACACGAGTGGAAGGCGAGGGAGAGCTGGAGCCTTGCTCCGTCAGCACCGTGCTGGGACCCGGCGGGCTGGATGCATCCCCCTGGGGGGTCCCTGGCACGGCGCGAGCTGCGGGATGGTGCCGGCTCCCTGCCCTCCCCTGGGAGCAGGGGGGGCACATCCTTTCCCATGCCCTCATCCCTCCTCCTCCTACCGCCACAGAAAAAGCCAGCCCGGGCACGCCGCGGCAGCGGTGAACAGACCGATTTAATGCACAGAGCACCCAGCACCACGGCGGGAGGGCCGCGGCCCTTCCCTCCCAGCCCTCTCTCAGGCCATCAGCTGCGCCACGCAGCCGCCCCTGGCCGCGCTGGCGCCGAAGCCAGCTCGGGCTGCTCCTCCCCAGGCTGCGCCCCCGGCTTCGGCGGCATCCCCACGGCTCGGCGAGGCTGTCGGGCTGGTCCAGCAGGGTAGCAGCGGCTTGCAGGCAGCAGAGCGGGTGAACGCAGGGCCCGTGGCCGGGGGAGCGAGCCCTAAGGCACATCAAGAGCAGGTACGGAGAGAGCCCGGGGTTCTCAGTCTATGAGGAACTTCTCCCCGTCCACATCCCTCCCCTTGCGCAGGGAAGGGCAGAAGTCGGAGCGCAGGAGGCGGGAGAAGTACATGAGGATCATGGCGTCGAGCAGCAGCAGGTTGGCCGTCAGGAAGGCGCCCTGGCCCTGCACCTCCACGTGGCGTAGGAAGTACCAGGTGAGGTAGGCCTGGGGCGCCAGGCGGAAGGCGAAGTACATCACCAGGTTGACGTACTTGTTGGCCTGGTAGAGCGCCGGCGAAGGCACGTTGCTCATCTTGAGCAGCATGCGGGCGGTGAGGAAGATGTTGCTCACCTCCACGAGCAGCAGCAGCATCGCCGCCACCAGGAAGCGGCCCGTGATGATGAGCGAGATGAAGGCAGAGATGGCCTGGGAGAAGGGGACGGGGATCAGCTCCCAGCCTGGGCACAGCCCCACTCCCCCACCAGGCTTTGGGCGTACCCTAGGTGGGAGCACTCAGCACCGCTCCCCTTTAGCAGATCCCCTCCTGGAGACCCTGAAACCCCGCGGGCGCCCGATCCAAGGGTGGATCTCGGTCCCCAGTGCCAGCTTCCCCAGGACCAAGCCGTGCCCCTCTGCCAGGGAGCAGCAGCCTGTCTGGCTCCCGGCGCCGGGAGCCGCCGCTGGCAGCCGTCCTGCCCCGCCGGGCGCCCTGGCCTCCTGGATGCGCAACCTACCTGGCAGCCAGGGCGAGGCGCAGGGAAGGGCTGCGGCTCGCCTCGCCGCACAGCCCCAGGGGCACGGCAGCCCCCCGAGGTGGTTCATCCCCTCCCCGTGCTCACCATGGCGTGGTGCACCAGGTACTCCCAGGACGAGCGGGACTGGTGGTTGAAGATGATGTCGAGGCTGTCGTGGATGAAGTAGCCTGCGGAACGAGGGAGAGCATGGGGGGGGGTCCAGCTTGCGTGCCGTCACCCCGCTGCAGGAAAGGGGGTGCTGGAGAGGCTTGGGGTGCCCAGCAGTGGGGACGGGGAGGGCGCCGTGCCTGTGCTCTGGGTAGGGAGCCCCGTGGTGGAGCCGTGCCCTGGGGCGCTGGCGCCATGCAGGCGGCTTGCTGCTGACGAAGCGGGAGGTGGGGGGTCCCCGAGCTGGGTGGGTGCAGTCCCACGGGACGGCCGTGTCCCGGCCACGTCCCAAATGTGTCCTGGCCATGCGGCCGCTTACCTGAGGAGAAGCAGACGAGCAGGTGCCCTGAGACGCTGTAGCCGTCCTGGATGTCGGAGAGCAGCTCCGGGGACTGCCACAGGCTGGGGGGGGGAGCGGAGAAACGGGGAGAAACGGGGTGAGCGCGGCGGGTACAGCCCCGGGACCCCAAACCTGCCCCGGTGCCAGGATGAACCGGGGCTTCCCGTGCTCGGGGGGGTCCAGCTACCGAAGGGAAACCTACTTGAGGGCGGGCAGGCGAGAAAACGAGGTTTCTCCACCGCACAGCCGGCCGTGCCCCCCACCCCACCACCACCACCACCACCACCCCCGGTACCCCCCCCCCCACCTTCCCCTCCCGGTACCTAAACAGGGCCCAGAGCCCGGCCAGCACGGAGTGCGCGAAGGAGACGAGGAGGTTCCCCCAGCGCCAGACCCTGCCGGGGCGGCTCCGCACGGCTGCGGGCCGGGGCAGGGCCAGGGCGGCCCTGCGCAGCCCCCCGAACAGCGCCACGCTGCCGCCCACCAGCGCCGCCGACGGCGCCCGCCACCCGGGGCCCATCGCGCTCCGCTCCCGCGCCGCGGGGCGCGCGCTGGCGCGGGCTGCCGCCGGGGGCGGGGCCGGGGGGGCGGGGCCTCGGGGGGGGGGGGCGGGGCTTTCCCCGAACGGCCACGCCCCTCGCCCCGCCCTGGCGCCAGCTCGTGGCGGGAAGTGCGGCTGCGCTGGAGGGGGGGGGTGGGTCGGGGGTTGGGCGGTGCGTGGCCGTGCTGGGCGTTGCACGGCTATGCTGGGCATCGCACACGTGTGTGCATGCGTCAGCCATTGCACAGCCATGCTGGGCGTCGCACGTCCGTGCTGGGCATTGCACGTGTGTGTGTGTGCATGTATTGGGCGTTGCACGTCTGTGCTGGGCATTGCACATCTGTGCTGGGCATTGCACACGTGTCTGTGCATCGGCTATTGCATGTCCGTGCCAGGCATTGCACGTGTGTGCATGCATTGCCCGTTGCATGTCTATGCTGGGCATTGCACACGTGTCTGTGCATTGGTTATTGCATGTCTGTGCCAAACATTGCACACGTGTGTGCATGCATCGGCCATTGCACATCCATGCTGGGCATTGCACATCCATGCTAAGCATTGCACGTGTGTGTGTGTGCATGTATTGGGCATTGCATGTCCATGCTGGGATTGCACATCTGTGCCAAACATTGCACACGTGTGTGCATGCATCAGCCATTGCACATCTATGCTGCGCATTGCACGTGTGTGTGCATACATTGGCCATTGCATGTTCACGTTGTGCATTGCGTGTATGTGTGCACTTCAGCCATTCCATGTCTGTGCTGGGCATTGCACATGTGTGTGTGTGCATCAGCCATTGCATGTCTCTGCAAGCATTGCACGTCCATGCTGGGCATTGCACGTGCGTGTGCATGCATCAGCCATTCTTTGTCCCTGCTGGGCATTGCATGTATTGCATGTGTGCATGCATGTATTGGCCATTGCACGTCCATGTTGTGCATTGCACATGTGTGTGCATCAGCCATTGCACATCCATGCTGGGTATTCTGTGTGTGTGCATCAGCCTTTCCATGACCATGCTGGGCATTGCACATTTGTGTACATTGGCCTTTGCATGCTGGGTATTGCACATGTCTGTGTGTGTGCATTGGCCTTTCCATGTCCCATATCCATGCTGTGCATTGCACATGTGTGTGCGTGTATCAGCCATTCTGTGTCCGTGCTGGGCATTGCATGTGTGTGTGTGTGTGTGTGTGTGCATCAGCCATTAAATGTCTGATGAAGAGAAGGCTCCAGGGAGACCTCATTGCAGCCTTTCAATACCTAAAGAGGTCTTATAAAAAAGATGGACGAGGACTCTTTACTCAGGTAGATGATGACAGGGCAAGGGAATGGCGTTAAACTCAACGAGAACAGATTCAAGCTAGCCATTAGGAGGAAACTCGTCACGGTGAGGGCGGCGAGGCCTGGTGCAGGCTGCCCAGAGGAGCTGTGGCTGCCCCATCCCTGAGGTGCCCAAGGCCAGGCCGGACGGGACCTTGGGCACCCTGATGTGGTGGGGGGCACCCTGCCCATGGCGGGGGCTGGGGCTGGGGGGGCTTTGAGGCCCCTTCCGTGTGCACCAGGCGTTGCCCACCCACAGGGCGTTACACATCTGTGCCAGGCATTGTGTGCGTGTCCCAGAGCCCCCCCCCCCCCCCCCGGTGTCCCAGCGCTGCCACCTCGCCCCCCACCACCCCTGGCCTCTTCAGGGGGGCTCTGGGGTCCCCCCCCCCCCCCGTCTCGCCGTGCTGGGTGTCGCTAGATGGCAGCACGGCCACACGGCATGGCCGGGGGGGGGGGGGGGCAGTGCCACCGCTGTCCCTGTGCCCCTCTTTGGGGCAGGGGCGGCCCCCCCTGGCTGCAGGGCGAGGACCCCCCCCCCCGGTGCCAGAGACCCCCCCCCAGGGCCGGCCGAGGGGGGTCCCAAGGGGGGCAAAGCTGGCTTGGGGCGGCGGCAGGGAGGGGATGGGGGCACCGGACAGCCGGGAGGGGGCACCCCGGTGGGGTGGGGAGCGGTGAGGAGCCGCCGGGGGGATTCCGTGGCCATATAACGGCCCTACAACGGGGGGGGGGGGGGGACGGGCGCGGTCCGGGGAGTTTTGTCCGTCTGCGGCCACCGTAGGGGAACCCGGAAGTGTCTCCATGGAAACGGGAGGGGCCTGGGCCTGCAGGGGGAGCGATGGAGAAATACGAACGGATCCGGGTGGTGGGGAGAGGGGCCTTCGGGTGAGGGGGGACGGCTGGCGGCTGAGGGGGGCTCCGGGCGGAGCGGGGGGCTCTGGGGGTGGGGGGCGGAGGGGGCGGCAGGCCGCTGGCACCGCGGGGTGGTAGGCCGCAGGCCTCGTTACCATGGCAACAAGGCTCCGGGCCACTTTGCCATGGCAACGCGGGGTGAGTGTGGCACCCGGGGGGGGGCTGACCCTGGCTGTTTCCATGGTAACGGGAGGGGGGGACGTGGCACCCCCCCCCGGGATGGGGAAGGGGTTGCCATGCAGTCCCCGTTGCCACGGCAACGCGGCAGCCCCCAGGCCCTGTCACCCAAGGGCGCCCTGTCCCTGTGTCCCCGCAGCATCGTCCACCTGTGCCTGCGCAAGGCCGACCAGAAGCTGGTCATCCTGAAGCAGATCCCCGTGGAGCAGATGAGCAAGGACGAGCGGCTGGCGGCGCAGAACGAGTGCCAGGTGCTCAAGCTGCTCAGCCACCCCAACGTCATCGAGTACTACGAGAACTTCCTGGAGGACAAGGCCCTCATGATCGCCATGGAGTACGCCCCAGGTGGGCCCCGCTCGCCCCTCGAGCAGCTCCAGGGGACGCCGAGCATTCAGCTCGCCTTGGGTCCGTCTGCTGTGGCCTCACGTTGTCCTCCAGAACCCCCCCAGGACTGCAAACGAGGCCTTCTAGAGCAGATACGGCTGTTATATATTTTTCCTGAGAAGCATCTGTGGGTCCTGGTGGGCGCCAAGCTGACCAAGAGCCAAGTGGCTGAGCGCTGGCATTGGTTGCCCAGGGAGGTGCCGGAGTCGCCCTCCCTGGAGATCCTTGGAAGCCATCTGGTTGTGGGCCTGGGCAATCGTCTCTAGCTGGCCCTGCCTGAGCAGGGGGTGGACATGAGGACCTCCGTAGGTCCCTGCCAACCCCCAGCCACTCTGTGTTTCTGTGCTTACACGCCTTATGCCTGCTACTCCTAACAGATACAAAGAGATTTCTGACACCCCTGCCGATGATAAGTGTTCCACCATCTGCCCTGGGTTTGGGTTTCACTTATGCTTCCCTTTGTCAGCTCTTGGCCACACTGTTGGTCCCACCGATCTGTGTGGGAAGATGTGATTTCTAACGAGACTTGCCGTGGAGCGTAAGATTAACTCAACGTTTGCATGAGTTTGTTAAAGGTTTCGCAGGAAACCTGAATCGAGACCTCCCCTTCTTGATAGGGGCCTCTCAGTGCCACGTGGCCTCTTGGACTGCAAGAATTTTCGTCTGCAGAACAGGCTTATCTTGTTCTGCCATCGAGGTTTGTGTCCTGACAGGGCTCCAGGAGCTGTAATTTTCGCGTTCCTTTTTCCTGCTGCCTTTGACAAGATGTCAACAGCGACTTCTCTCCCGCTGTTTCTTCATCCCACCAACTGTGCTGCCACTGTTCTCCGCACGGTCTCGGGAGCACGGAGAGAACGTGCCACATGTCCCACCAGGACGCGTTCTTTCCCATGCGCTTGCCTCGTTAAGATGCTGTGCCTAAATCCCCCGATTTTTAGGCTGGGCTCGTGCTGCCCTGTGCGGCCACCCTTGCTGACAGCCCTTGGTTGTTCTTTGCAGGGGGCACGCTGGCGGAGTTTATTCACAAGCGCTGCAACTCCTTGCTGGATGAGGACACCATCCTGCACTTCTTCGTGCAGATCCTTCTGGCTCTTCACCACGTGCACACCAAGCAGATCCTGCACCGCGACCTGAAGACGCAGAACATCCTCTTGGACAAGCACCGCATGATTGTCAAGATCGGGGACTTCGGCATCTCCAAAATCCTGAGCAGCAAGAGCAAAGCCTACACGGTGGGTGGCCTGGCCTCGCAGGGGAGCTGCTTACCGCCATGGCAGCAGGCTGGAAACGCTGGGCTTGGCTCGCGATGGTCTTTGGGAAGCTGCTGTAGGAGTAAGGTTGGAGGCAGGATACTTGCAGTAGGTCACACAACTCCTTGGAGTTTGTACAGGCTGATAGCTTTGTGCCCGAATTTGTTGTGGTTCTGTAGGCTGCAGAAAAGTGAGAAAGAGCTGCCTGCCTGAGCCTGGGAGAGGAGAGGATGGGGTGTCTGAGCCTGCTGGTGAGGGTCAGTTGAGCTTCTCCTGTTGCCGCCCGAAGGGATGGTGTTTGCAGGCTCATCAGACACACACCTGGCAACTGAATTCCTGCCAGTGCCCCTCTGTCCTGCCTTGCCTTAATCTCCTCTCTGTGTTTGAGATTTTGGTATCGTTCCCTACCTGGTCAAACCTGGCTGGGCGTTTATATCATGCTCATTGCTCTGGGCTTCGATTCTCTCAGGTGAATAGGAGCAAAATTAGAAGTAATCTCTGTATGTGCAAGGGAGGCCTCCAGGAAGGCAAATCCTCATATTTTTTTACTGAGATTGTCAGCCAGACATTGACACCAGGGAACAAACACCCAGCTCCCCTCAGCTTTGGTGCTCTGGCCAGTCAGTGCCCTGGGCTGCAAATCAAGCTGTTCTCTTTCCGCCTTCCTGCCTTTCCCAGCATCGCTGTAGATTTCTCCATCCCTTTCAGGTTGTGGGAACTCCGTGCTACATCTCCCCAGAGCTCTGCGAAGGGAAGCCTTACAACCAGAAGAGCGATATCTGGGCTTTGGGCTGTGTGCTGTACGAACTTGCCAGCCTCAAGAGAGCGTTTGAAGCTGCGGTAAGACAGATACGGTTCACGTGCGGTGCGGGGAGCCGTGGTCTCTTACAGAGGTGAAAATGCGTGCTTGGTTCGCTCTCCTCACTGCGCCTGGCGGTGTGAAGGCAGAGGGCAGTGCTGAGAGCATCTTCCGCCTTGGCCTCGCCTCTGCCTGCCCAGCCACTGTACGTCTCTCTTGTTTTCTCTCAGAATCTCCCTGCCTTAGTGTTGAAGATCATGAGCGGGACGTTTGCCCCAATATCGGATAGGTACAGCCCCGACCTGCGCCAGCTCATCCTCAGCATGCTGAACCTGGACCCTTCCAAGCGGCCCCAGCTGAACGAGATCATGGCCCAGGCCATCTGCATTCGCCCCCTCCTCAACCTCTACACCGACGTGGGCAGCGTTAAGATGAGAAGGCGAGTGGTCCTGCCACGTCTGCGTCCCTCGGGAGGGGCAGCCACAGCTCACAACACGTCAGACCAGCTCACTGCCTATGTTACAAGCTCCACAGAGAGCTGTCCCCATGCCGTTCTGCTGCGGTACCCAACGTGCAGCTGCTGCAGGCCCTGTGGCTTGTGGCCGCAGCAGGTGTGGGCTCGTCGTGGCGGTAGCAGAGAGCTGGGAGCTCGGGGGGAGGCACATTGACACTGACTTCCCTTTCTCAGGTGGCTTAAAGCACCTGCCGAGGCAGTTCTGTGAGCTAGTCAGCTGTGGTGTCTGCTGTAGGTCTGCCCAGAATTCGCGTGGTGGCACTGAGCTGGCGGTAAGGACTGGGTTTTGGTTTGGCAGGCCTGAAAAGCCCTTGGCTCCGGTTCCAACAGTGACCCACAGCCGGACGGGGGGACGAATGAGCAGCGCCAGGCCGAGGGGTGAGTCCTGGCATGGGGCTTTCAAAAAAACCCTCTTCTTTGGATGTCGGGGGGTCAGAGAGGCACTCGAACCTCAGGAGAGAGGACAGTAAGAAACATCACCTCCCCTGAGCCCTGATTCAAGTTCCTGCAGCTCCTGCTGTAAAGGCTGGACCCAGCCATGGGGGTGCTAAGGGAGGAAGTCCCGACACGGGGCAGCGCAGCAGGCACTGGCAACAATTAGCGAGAGCTGTCGTGCTGCTGCTTCCCTCGTTTCTGGGATAAAACACAAGGAGCTGTTCCCCTCTGTTTCCTCAGCCCTGGCAGCGAGCTCCTTGCCAGCGCTGGACCGAAGCACTGAGCTGCTCTGGTGCTGCTGGCAGGCAGCTGTGGGGGCACCGAGGCTGGCCGGGGTACTTCTCCTCCTGTGGGAGGAGAGGAAGGAGCCTTAACTCGATGGTTTCTGTTTGACCCGCAGGCGTTCGAGGTGGCTCAGCCAGGACGGGAATCCCCCCTCCCCTGTCGTCCATCTACACCTGGGGGAGCGGCATCACCACCCCGCTCCGCCTGCCCATGCTCAACACCGAAGTGGTGCAGGTGTCTGCTGGCAGGACGCAGAAGGCCGGGGTCACCAAATCGGGGCGCCTCATCATGTGGGAGGTGAGCCGCGGGGAACCTGGGGCGGGCGGTGGCCGCGGAGGGCTCGGAGGTGCGGTTTCTGAGGAGGAGAAACTTCCCCTCACCGCACAGATCCTGGCCCTGCGTCCCCCAGACCACAGTCTAGTGCAGGACGTGGATGTCACCGTGGGAAGGGGCCCATCTCGGTTCTCCTACCCATCTCGTGGTGCACGTGGCTTCTCCTCTCCAGGCTCCCCCCATGGGCACTGCAGGAGGCCCCTCTCTGCCGGGAGCCACCGAGCAGCTGCAGCCTCAGTTTGTGTCCCGTTTTCTGGAGGGCCAGTCTGGCGTGACCATCAAACACGTGTCCTGCGGCGATCTCTTCACTGCCTGTCTCACAGGTGAGCTGCTGCCGCGCGCCTTTGCCTGGATGAGTGCCAGGACTGCCTGGTTTGGTGCCTGGATGAGTCCCAGATGAGTCCCAGCCTGGTTTGGTGCTGGCTTACAAACGCAGGGTGACAGCCTGGGCTACCTGCTCAGAGCGGAACCGGGAGATGCACTGGGCTGGGATGAAATGAAGGGCTCTGTGGCATGCCGTGTAGCATCAGGTGGGGTCAGGCATGAATCACAGGACCTCACGTGATGTGACGCTAGTCCCAAAGGTCCGTCTGGTATGGGGAAGGCAATAAATGCATTCAGTTTGTCGTCCTGCCTGCAGCGGTGTCACCTGAAGCCAGAAATGGCCCGAGCAGTGGGGCCTGGAGCGTGAGGAATGTCTGGGAAGTTCATTCTCTGTCACGTACTGTGCGAGTGTGACACGGACACAGGCAGTGACTGGCACTGCAACAACAAGTCAGCACGAAGGGTTCCTGTGAGCTCCTGAGGGGCTGATTGTCCTCAGCTGCAGGAAGGCAGGGTCTGACGCCCTGTAAAAGCGGGCCACAAGGCTTTCTGGTTGGGAGGAGAGCATGAGCACCAGCCTGAGGCCATGCCTGGGGAGCAAAGCCCTCCCCGGGGGTCCTTTGGGAGCCCCGTTTGCCCTTCTGCTGGGGATCAGGGCAGTAGATGACAGATATGCAGCTGGCAAACTCCGTAAGCATGTGTTTGTCCTCCCTCCCCGTGGCGTTTTCCTGCCACCGCTCTGCTGGGCGGCTGCTTGGCGAGCAGCTCTGTGTATTTAACACCTCGACAGGCTGTGGAGCTAGCAGCTCCTGCGTACACAGCTGCAATAATGTTATCTCGGTGCTCCCCTATCCTCTGATGTTTGCTTTTCGAGCTGCTGCAGCGCATCGAGGCCGCTGCTCCCTGGAAGCTTGCTGAAGGCCGCGGGGGGCCCCCCCAGCACGTTGTGAGTCACAGCGGGTCCGAGCAGAGCCAGTCCCCCGCGGGCTGCGTGTGCGCCTCGCGGGGCGTCACGCGTACCGCTCACACCACTTCTTTCTGCCTTCCCAGACCGGGGGATAATCATGACTTTCGGCAGCGGCAGCAACGGCTGTTTGGGGCACGGAAGCTTCACGGACGTCAGCCAGGTTCGTTGCGGAGGCGCCGGGCCCGCTGCTCCCCCAGGGCAGGGGACGGATTGCACTTTCTCCGCCACGTGAGATGCGCGGGGCTCATCCCAGCTCCAGGGGCGTGCATCCCAGGCGTGCTCTGGCATCCGCAACCCTCCCCCTCCTCTCCTCGTCGCTGCGGGTTTTAAAAGGCCCAACCTGCCTCTCTCTTTCTCTCCAGCCACCCCCCCACACACACAATGATCCCTTTGAGCGCGGGGGAAGTCAAGAGCTGCCTTGTGGTTGCTGTTGGCAGGCGCCCAGCTTGGAGCCTGCCTCCAATCACACACCTGCCTGCTTCACTCTTGGCCTGCAGCTGCCAGGGTTCACTGAGAAAAGTTATTTTTCAAAAGAGCCAGTATTTAAAGAAGAGCTGTGTGTTTCCGATTGGCTCCGAGCGCCGGGGCTGAGGGGCTCTTGTTCCCTTCCAGCTTCTTCCTTGCCTGCCCTCGGATGTGGCAGCAGCCGATGGCTTCCAGCCGAGCCCGGGGACTGGTGCCATTTGTCTCTCTGGTCAGCTGGCTCATTTGTGCCTCGCTCCGTCCGGAGCTGAGCTGCTCGGTGTTTATTGCTGGGGGGAGACCAAGTGGGAGCAGCGGCCAGCTCCCAGCAAATGGCGCTTTTCACTTTGGGCACATAATGAGAACGAGGCTTGCTGCGGCGAGGTGTCAGATCTAACAGCAGGTCACAGCAGGGGCTGGACGAACCGTGGAGATCCCGGTCTCCCCACGCCCTAACGAATACGTGGCGATGGCTCACGGCTCCTCTGCACGAGAGCCTTTCAGCCAACGCATCCTGCACCAAGCCCCTGCCTGCTCAGAGCGTGCGTTAACAGCCCCTGGCACTCCCCGCACGGGCAGGGGGGCGAATCCCAGCCCTTCGGCTGAACCTCTTCCCTCTCCAAACCGTTGTGCTGGCTGCTTTCTTCCGCCCCAGAGATGTTTGCATTATCTTCTGCGCTGCGTGCACGTAGTCTCTTAAAACCCTTTGAAGGCTGTTTGGAACCAAAAAAAAAAAAAAAGAAATTCTCCGGTGTTTGTGTTGGATGAAAACTGGGATGCTGCCAGCGCTGCGCTGGGGCTGGGGGGGGCAGGGTGGGAGGGATGGGAGCAGCCGGGCGGGCTGGGAGGTCTCGGCTGACGGCTGCTGCTCTTCCCTTGCCAGCCCAAGATCGTGGAGGCCCTGCTGGGCTACGAGATGGTGCAGGTGGCCTGTGGCGCGTCCCACGTCCTGGCAGTTTCCAACGAACGGGAAGTGTTTGCCTGGGGCAGGGGGGATAATGGTAAGAAGAGCTCTGCTGAGCCAAACGGGGCTCGTGCTTCCCGTTGCCTGCTCCCACTCCCCTCGCTGGCCCTGCTCGCCTGCGGTCCGCTCCAGATGTGCCGGGCGAGGTGGGTGTGGACGAGTCGCAGCTGCTTCACTGCACACCAGGGCCCCCGTGCTCGGGGTTTCGCTGCCTTTCGTGGTGATGGGTCCCCGGCTGGGCTCTTGCGGGCAGCCCTGTCGATGCGGTGGCTCGTGGGGGTGTGCTCAGTTAGTGCGTTGCTGTCAGCTGTGTCCTGCTTTGTTCCTCCTGCCAGGTCGGCTTGGGCTGGGCACCCTGGAGTGCCATAACTCCCCCCAGCAGGTAGCAGTCCCACCAGAGCATGAGGCTCAGCGGGTTATCTGTGGCATCGATTCCTCCATGGTCCTCACAGTGAAGAACCAGATTCTTGCTTGCGGGAGCAACAGGTAGGGGAAGCGAGGGTCTGAGAGACCTCAGGGCCTGCCTTACAGCTTCCTCAGGCCCTTGTTGCGTCCATCACAAAGGTGGAGCAAGGGCATCCAGAAGACATCTCCGTGTGATGCTGCTCCCCGGCGTCTCGCTGCTGGGGGGTGCAGTTATGCTAGGGCAGGATTTGACGCTGGATTCAGCCAGCTCTGAGCTGCCCTTTCCTCTTCGCAGGTGTAACAAGCTGGGCCTAGACCAGATCAGATCGGCGGAAGAACCTTCCCCAGAGGACCAGGTGGAAGAGGCCACCGTGTTCACGTGTGCCCAGTCAGCCCCCTTGAACCAAGAGCCAATTGTGTGCGCTGACATCGGTACAGCGCACTCCGCTGCGGTCACAGGTGAGGCGCGTGTGCCCAGACCCCGGAGAGGGGGCTGCGTTTCCTCTCTCTTCCTCCTGCCTCCCTTTCTTGTAGATAAAAGCCTAAAAGAGGCTCAAGAGACACCCTGCTCCCAGTGCTGGAGCTCTGCGGAGTAGGATGCTCAGCGTGGTAGAGAGCAAAGGGGTTCTGTGCATCCTCGGGTGACTCCCGTTTGTTTCTCCTGTCTCTGTCGTCAGCTTCTGGCCAGTGTTACACCTTTGGGAGCAACCAGCACGGGCAGCTGGGCACCAACTCCTGCCGCAACAGTCGCGTGCCCCACCTGGTCGTGGGGCTCCAGGCCATGAAGATCACCGTGGTGGCTTGTGGGGACGCCTTCACCGTGGCCATCGGAGCAGGTGAGGCTGAAGCCCCCGCGTGCTGGGCTGCAGCAGGCCCTGACTTTCCAGTGCCTGGAGTCCACGTTGCCGGTCGAGGCAGGAAAAAGCTCCAGGTGGACGGGAGGCTGTTCCCTGGTGAAGGCCACCGGGAGCCCTGCGTGCAGCCAGGTCTGTCCCTCTGCAGACGGCGAGGTGTGCACCTGGGGGAAAGGAGCCAGGGGACGCTTGGGCAGGAAGGACGAGGAGACAGGAGCGCCGAGGCCTGTGCAGCTGGAGGAGACGCATCCGTACCTGGTGACCTCCGTAGCCTGCTGCCACGGGAACACGCTGCTGGCCGTAAAGCGTGAGTAGAGGCTTTGCTGCTGAGATTCCTGCCGTGAGGGCCCAGCCAGACACAATGCTTTGTGCCCAGAGCTCTACCGAGCAACCCTGGCACATAGCTATGTATTATTCCTGTCCCTCTAGAGGAACAGAAATAACGCAAAGTGCAGAAATATTCCCCTTCTGCCCCACCACCCTGTGACACTGCTGCTTCCCCCGGACTGGGGGAGCAGGGGGGTGGCGGAGGCTGTCTCACGCGCTCCCAGACAGGTGGGCTGGCCAGGCTGCAGCTGGTGGGGAGCCGGCGTGCCGGCGGTCCCCCGGGTATCCAAAAAGAGCAGCTCTCTAATTGCTGCTGCTGAAATAAGAAGCTGAGATTTGAGGCGTCGTTTTGGCTGCTGGCTCTCCGTTGTGGTTTGGAAAAGATAGCGATGGTTTTGTGGTTGCTCTCTGCTGAGGCCAAAGGCGGCATCGCTGCGTGGTTAAAACGTGCCCATGGCATCACCCTGCCCTTCCGTTGCCTGGGCGTACGATGGGAGCCTGGCCCAGACTGCTGGAGGGGGCCTTTCTTCCTCCTCTGCCGGGCTGATTATGGCCTCGGCGCTGGGCTGAGGGATCCCAGCCCCAGCCCACTTCAAGGAGGCTAATTACACCCCCGAGGGGAGGAGGCCCGCTGGCTGCCCCGGCGCAGCGGAATCGGTCCCGTTCCTGCGATGAGTGCCGAGCTCTCACGTGATGCGTGCTGCCGTGAAGGGGACGGGGGACAGCCAAGTCCCCGGGCTCAGGAACAAGCAGGGAATTTGCCGTGGGAGCAAAATGCTACAAGCTGCACCCCCCTTCCCGTGCTGGAGTCACGCTGCGCTCCGGGCAGCTGGGTTGTGGGCTCCCACCTGCAGCACGGCAGGGGCTGAGCACGTAGAGGCACAGGCTCAGCTGCAAGATTCAGCACCAGGGCTTAAGTTCTCACTTCGGGCTTTCACGCAGCTCAGTCCCTTGGAAACCTCTCCAGAGGGAGCCCGAGCTGGTGACACTTTTGATGTTACAGCCACTTTCAGGTCTGGCCGTGAGCAGGGAGGGGTGCTGGCACTGGCGAGCCGCGCTCCACCTTTGGGGCGGCAGTTGTGCACCGCTCTGCGGTTTCCTCCCATGTGGCCAGCGCTGTTTTTGACTGGCTTGGACTCATGCCCGCTTTATTGTGAGACTGCTGCTGCACCCTTTTCTCAATCCCACTGCAAACACAGGCCTGGAATAGCTGGGAGAAGCCAGGCGTGCTGGAGAGGAGGAGGAAGGCGTGAGCCTCAAGATATTTCCTCCTGCTCGGGCTCTGCCACTGCCACTTCCAGGGGCAGCAGGGCAGGGTTTGCATTGCTCATCTGTTGCTGCAGGACACTGCTTGCTGCAGCTTCATCGAGTGGTGGCTTAGGGCTTATTCACGGTGCTGCTTTTGTGTTTCAGCTGCCGTGGAAGAGTCACCTCCTCAGTGAGCTGGAGGCGAGCGGGGCAGCACCCAGCCTCGCCGTGCGGGTGCAGGGGCTCCATGTAGCATGCCTGTCCTCTCGCTGGACCCGTGTCCCTGCGCCCAGAAGGGAGCAGCAACAACAGGGAGCTCCTGACGACGGTTCCCACAGAACCGGAGCTGGTCTCGCATCGCGTCGACGAGGGTCGTTGTGAACCTGAAGCGCCTGAGAGCCGCGGCACTGGACCTGCCGTGGGGCAGACGTCCCCAGTGCTGGCGCTGCGTTCGGTGGGTCACACTGGGGCTCTTCTCCACCCTGCTGGAAGCGCCTGTGGAAGTAGAAGGGCTCTCCTCTGCTGCTGGTGAGCACGGAGGTTGTTTTCCCCTGTGGAAGCTGTCTCTGGTTACAAAGCCCAGGCTGACAGCTTGGTGTCTGAGAGAACTGTCAGCCTTTGCACAGCAGTGTCTGGAGTTACAGCCCCAGGCACTACACTGGGTGACTAAGTGCAAACCTCTTTTCTAATTAGAGAAGTCTGGCCTTTCCCATCCCCCCCTGAAAGCGTTTTGCCCGTTGGTTGAGCTGTTCAGCACGCTTTCAAGGGTCCTGGCCTGCATGGCTGGCCGAACCCGGCGCGAGCAGCGTCACGCCTGTGTGGTGCAGCGCGGCCGCTCTCCCGAAGTGCCGCCCGGAGCTCTCCGATTACAGCCTCCCGTGGCCCCAGGAGCTCAGCTGAGGATCCTCCAGCTGATGTTTGTCCTCAGGCCCCTAAATCCTGCTGCTGACCAGCTCGCTGGCTCCCAGCCGAGCTAGTGGAAGGCAGCAAAACACAGCGAGTGATTGTCTCTAATGGAAGTTTTTTAACCCAGATCTCTAGAGGGAGATGATGAATTTTCAGCAGGGATCCTTTCTGCAGGCAGGAGGGGGGCACATCACCATGTCACAGACAGGAGTTACGGTTTTTATCTCCAGAAGGGTTGTTTCCTTTCCTTTCCTTTCCTTCTTTTTTTTTTTTTCCTTTTCTTTTTTTAACTCATATCTGCCCTGGGCCATTTTTTGATGAGCTTCTGTCTCTGATCTGTCTGACATTGCAAATGCTCTTGCTTTTCACATCCATCTTTGTGCTGTTGCCAATCTGTTGTGTATAAAGTCGGTGCTTTCATAAGCTGGCTGAGATGGAATCTCTCTAATTATTTTTTGTGATTCTCTCCCGTCTTCAATGAGGGAAACCTCGCCGGGCTCTGCTAGGAGCCGACTGATCCCTCTGTCATGTGAAAGGTAATGAATTTCTGCAGGTCTCCTGCTCTTCCCTCCTTCGCCTCGCAGGCTCTGGCTGGGGAAGGGAGCAGGTCCTGTCCAGCCGGGAGAGGTGTGTGCAGTCCTGGCTGCAGACGCGGCCTCCCTCTTTGGCTCCTGGCAGGGTGGGTGAATGGGTTTTTCCCCTGCCGTTTTGTTTCTTGTGGAGCTGCCTTTTCAGGCGGTTACACCCTGCTATCCCAGGAAGCTGACTTGTGTTCAAAGGCTCTGCCGGTGCCTTGGCACTCGCCTCGTGCTGCAGGTTACGGGGACAGCTCTGGCAGCCCTGCTGTCGGCGGAGGGGAAGGTGTAGCTGCTCCCAGACCAACCTGAGCACCAGGATAATTGCAGGGCTGGGGAAAATCACCTCGGAGCCCCTCTGGGCTGTTGTCTTCCCTCCCTGCGCTGAGCTGTGGGCACCACCAGCTCCTACAGCAAGATTCCTCATGGCTGTGCGGTGCTTGCCCTCCACCCACACAGCCCCCTTCTTGGGGCTCCCCTCAGCCCACACCGCATCCAAACACACCCCATGAGGAAGGATCCCTGCTCCAGCCTCACCAGGGCTGCTGGCTAGTGGGGACAGAAGTCTCTGCCACCCTTTGCCTCGCCAACAGTGACACCAAAATGCTTCTGCCCCAGGGCCACATGGAGCCCTGAGAGCCAGGCTCCTTGTTCCAGCATGCTGCTGGCAGCCCCCTCTGCCCTGCTGGCGTTAGGTGGGTTGTTTTATGGCTTAACGAGGGGCTTCACACAGCAGTGCTGGTTCTGGGGGTGTCACCAGCTCGAATATTGGGACTTTTCCCCCCCAGGCAGGGAGGGACCGGTGCCGCCCGGCGGGCTTGGTGCTGGGCTGGGGGTTGGCCGCCGAGGTCCGGAGCCCTGGGGATTTCGCAGCCTGCTCGCTCTGTTCAGCTGTGAAGCCCGGCGAGATGATTTGAATAATTTAATACCGGGCTGTGACCAAGCCTGGAGAAAGGGTAAAGGAAACAAAGAGGCCCCCAGCCCCGAGCAACAATAGCTCTTGAAACGACAAGCCGAGGCACGTCCGTGTGCCGGAGGCAGAGAGCAGCCCCGGCAAATAGGCCAGTTGCATTCCTCACGTCTGCTGCTTTGTTTCCCCACAGAAGCTCCCGGTGAAAACTGCAGGTCTCAGGGCTTCTGCCTTGATCCTCGCTTTGTCCCTGCGCCCCGGTGCTGGAAACGGCTGGAAGAGCTCGGCTCGGCCGCCCAGGGGCTGAGCACATCCCGGGGCCGTGAGGAGCGGGCTGGGGAGGCAGCGTGATGGGACGAGGGCTCCCGGTCCCGGGTGGTGCATCCCCGTCAGTGCCAACCTCACCTGGGTGACCGGGTCTGTTAATGTACACCGAGGTCTGTTTGTCTGCACCAAGGTCTGTTCATTTTCACCGAGGTCTGTTTGTTTGCACCGAGGTCTGTTCGTTTGCACCAGGGAAAAGCTGCCCGCAGGGAGGGACGGACACGAGGAGCCGCGGGCGGGCAGGCTCCGAGGGATGCTCGTTCCCATGCCTGCCGAGATCACACGTCCCACTGACCTCGGCCCCTTGCTGTCAGCAAGGGAAGGGCCAAAACCCGCCTGCTGCTCCCTGAGCTGCTCTGGGTTGGTTCTGGCACCTGTCCTGGTCACAGCCCTGTTCCCACGAGGCTTCGCAGCCACCCTCTGTCCGTCCAGCACCTCACCTTCTGCGGGCACCGGTCCCCAGGAACAGGGAGCGGGCTCTCCCCACTCCTTCCCCCGGGGCAAAAGGCGCCGCCTTGACTTCGTTAGAAGCCAGAGCGTCGGCTTTCTGTCCCTAAACGCGAGGCAGAGGGAAGGAAGGAGGAGAAGGAAACCTCCCCGAGCCCAGATGGGTCCGGGGCCTGACCTGCCAGCGGGGCCGGGAACATATCCCCTCTCCAAAGGCGGTTGCCCTGCCTGGAGGTTGAGTGTCGCCTTTGTGCGAGACAAATGCCTCGCTGTAATGTGGAGTGCGGGGAGGGCTTTCATTAGGGAGAGGGGGAAAGGAGGGGATCTTTGTTTGCAGGGTCTGACACCTCCGGAGCCATCCTGCCGGCACAGCCAGCGCCTTCTGATGGCTTTGTCAGCTCCGGGCTAATTAGCAGAGATGGCTCTTCAGCGAGGTTAGAAACGAAAAATTTGGGAACATCAAAGAGATGGAGTTAATAGTGATAAAACTCTGCCTGCTCCATGCCTGCCATCGGAGGTGGGGGCTCTCTGGGCTCACGGGGAGCAGCTCAGGGGGGAGCCCCCCGGGATGCTGGCACAGGGGCTGCAGGACCCTCCTGGCCATCACCCGGCCCCACGGGGATGGTTTTGGGATGGGGCCGTGTCTCAGGGAGCTGGGATGGGTGTCGGGCAGCGGCTGTGGTTGCTGTGTGCTTGGCTCCGGGGTGTGCTGTGACTTGGTGGCAGAACCAAAGGGACCCGGGGCTGCTGCTGGGTCCTGCCCCGGGGGCTCCTGGCTCCGAGCAAACCCCACCAGGAGAAGCCAAATTTGAGCAGCCCAAACCCCCCGTGACAGCTGGCTGGTGGCACCGCTACCAGCTCCCCGTGCTCACCCGCCTGTCGTCCTTTTTTTTTTTTTTTTTAAATTTAATTTTTACTTTTTGCACGTTGCGTTTCCAGGCTCTGTGCGAGATGGTTCAAGTTCAGCTCGCTGCTCCCCACCGGCTCATCGCAGCCCTCGGGGAAGCCCCTGGGGTGGCTGCCGCGCCAGCCTGAGCTGAGTTTTTCGTGCTCAGCACCCATCGGGGCAGGATTCGCCCATGGCCGAGCCCAAACCCAGCCGTGGGGCGGCCCTGCTCCTGGCCACCCGGTGCCGGGGACGGGGGGGGTCATTTTAAGCAGGAGGAAGAAGAGAAGCGTGAGTGACAAGGGACACAGCCTGGCTGGCCCAGCGGGACCCCCAGCCCCCCCCCCCTCCTCTGCTAACTGGGAACCGCTGCCGGGGGGGGGGGCTGGAACCAGTGACCCTGGCTGCTGGGAACGAAGCCCCCCCAGCCGCTGCCCTAACCCCTGGGGCGAGGAACAAGCTCTCCGCGGTGCCCCACAGCCAGCCCTCCATCCCCAACACCCCCTAAACCCCCCCCAAATCCACCCAAAACCCCGTCGGGGGGGCGGGCAGCGGGGCTGGGGGCGGCGTGGCTCCGCTTTTGTCGCCGCCCCGGGGAGGAGCCGGGTGCTGGGAGCCGGGAGCCGGGGCTCGGGCAGGAGGAGGAGGAGGAGGAGGAGGAAGGCGAGCGGGGCCGGGAGCCGGCTGCGGGGCCGTGGGGGGGGGGGGGCGGGGGGGGGCGATGCCGGGCTACGACTACAAGCTGCTGGAGCGGCCGCGGCGCCGGGTGCTGTGCCCGCTGTGCGGGAAGCCCATGCGGGAGCCCGTCCGCGTCTCCACCTGCGGCCACCGCTTCTGCGACACCTGCCTGCAGGAGTTCCTCAGGTGAGGACCCCCCTCCCCCCCCCCCAAACTCCCAAACTCCCCCCCCCCTTTTAACCCCGCCGGGATATCACGCAGGGTCCCCCCCCCCCCCCCCACCTCACCCACCCAAGGGTGCGGGCGCGCCGGATGGGTGCTGCTGGGGTTCGGGGAGGGGGCTGCAGGGCAAGGGGGGGGGGTGCGGGGCGCCCCCCCACGCGTGACAGCGGGCCGGGGGGGGGGGGGGGGGTGAGGAGGAAGAGGAGGAGGAGGAGGAGGAAGAGGAGGAGGAGGAAGGCCAGGCGAAGCGCCGCGCTCCCAGCACCCTCCAACATCCTGCCCCGGCCGCGCAGGAAGGAAGCAGCACCCACCCCGGCACCCCGGAGACCCCCCCCAAACCCCCCTAGTTCCCCCCCCCCCCCCCTTTTTCCCCGTCCCCCTCCATCCCCGGGGGAGCCCCGGGGGCGTGCGGCGGAGCCCGGCTGCGCCCCCCCCCCCCCCGGCCCCGCGTTCCGCCCGCCGCCGCCCCCGGCTCAGCCTCGCCCCGCTCCGGCGACCTTTGCACGGTCCCCGGGGGGGGGGCACGGGGCTGCCCGAGGCCGGTTTCTACGAAACCGGGCGTTCCCGGGGCCGGTGCCAGGCTGCGCCTCCGCTCCCGCACCCACCCGGGGCCGTGGGGCTCAGCTCCGGACACGGGGGGGGGGATCCGTGCGCCCCCCCCCCCCCCAAAACCCCTTCTGTTTGGGTCTGGGGGGGTCCTGCCCCTTCGCCCCGGCTCGCCACGAAGGTCAGAGGCAAGGACGGTGCCCCCGGTGCTGCCTCAGCACATTCCCTGCCCGGCCGAGCGTGAGGAATGGGGAGGCTTTGTCGGGGATTCGCGCCCCAGACCCCCGCCCCGGTGGGGATTACGGCCCCCGCACCCCGATACCGGGCAGGGCCGGTGCTGCCACCCCGCTGCGTCCCCTCCCAAAGGCCTCGGGGCGATGCCGCCTCCCGAAAAGGGGCCTGGGGCTGCTGGTGGTGGTGGTGGTGGTCCCGCGGGAACGCCCGTGCAAACACAGTGGGCACGTGGCAGAGCGGGGCTGGACGTGGCTGTGCCCCGAGGGCTCGCACCCCGCTGCTGTCCCCATTATCCCTTGGTCCCCAGCACCGGGACACAGTGGCCATGAGCTGATCCCAGTGACATCCCAGGCCAGCACGCGCTGGTGGCACTGCTGGGATGGCCACAACATCTCGCGTCCCCTTGGCAGCCCCGGCCACCCCAGTGCTTGCCAAGGGCACACGGAGCGATCGGGGGCACGGGGTGTCCTCGTCCCCTTCACATCCCCGGGGATGCCAGAGCTTGGGTCCCTGCGTGTCCCTGCTGCTGTCCCCACGGGCAGCGCCCAAAGCTTCCCACCCCGGGCACGGTGCCATGGGGTGACGGTGGCTCCCGGCCAGCCGTGCCCCGTGCCAGGCTCCCCGTTGGGCTCCGTCCCCGTCCTGCGCCCCGCGACGCCTGGGGCTGCGCCGTACCCACCGGGGGCGCCCCCAGGGCCGGCTTTTGGCAGGAGCACCCCATCCTGCTGGGGTGCAGCCAGGTGGGGACCCGGTGTGCTGGGGACCCCGCTCCGTGCACGCAGCAGCTGCAGGTCCCGTGTCCCCCCACCCCGTTCCCACCTCGCCGGGGTGGCTGGCGGGGCCATTTCCTGGCGAGGGGCAGCCCCCGGGGGCCGTGCATCCGGGCTGCACATCTGGAGCCCAGCTGCTGGCCCCGGCACCCGGGGCTGCCCGCAGCCCCGCCGGCCCCTGCCTCCATCCTTGGGGGGTGCGAGGGGGCTCCAGATGGTGTCAGCCCCCCCCCCCAACAGCAGGGGGGCAGCCCGGGGGGCGTCTGGCGGGGGCATTTCCCAGCTCTGACAGATGGAGCGGCTGCCGCTGGGATTAGGGCTCCCCAAGGGCTGGATTTGGCATGCCGGGCGGGCAGCGCGGATGGCCTGGGCTGGGGGCTGGGGGCTTGGGGGGGGTCCTGTGGGACGTGTCACTGCCGTGCCCCAGCCCTGCCTGATCCCGACCCCTTTCTCTTGCAGCGAAGGCGTCTTCAAGTGCCCCGAGGACCAGCTGCCCCTGGACTACGCCAAGGTGAGTCTGGAGCTGCAGGCACAGCCGGGCACGCGGCCAGGGCACCCCGCTGGCAGGGGAACGTCCCCGTGTCCCCAGCGAGGGTCTCTGTGCCCCCGCCTGGCACAGCCCCGGCGCCTGGCACGGGTGCCCGCGCGGAAGCAAGAGCCCTTTGTGCCACCACGCTGGGAAACGGAAACCCGCTGCCGACAAAGGGCGCTTGTTCGCGTGCCGGCGGGGGGATCCGGCCCCGGGCACCGTGCCCACGGCTCCCCGCTGGGCTGGGGGGGGGGATGGAGGGGGCTGGTGAGGGATGCTGACATCCCGGTGCTGTCCTGTTCCCCAACAGATCTACCCCGACCCCGAGCTGGAGGCGCAAGTGTTGAGCCTGGCCATCCGCTGCATCCACAGCGAGGAGGGCTGCCGCTGGAGCGGGCTCATCAAACACCTCCAGGTAGGAGCTGGTGGGCAGGAGAGGAGCAGGGCTGCACCCTGGGGTGCCCCGGACCCCCCCCCCTAACCATCCCTGTGCCCCCAGGCCCACCTTGGCACCTGCGCCTTCAACGTCATCCCCTGCCCCAACCGGTGCAGCGCCAAGCTGAGCCGCCGCGACCTGCCCGAGCACGTGCAGCACGGCTGCCCCAAGCGCCGGGTCAAGTGCGAGTTCTGCGCCAGCGACTTCACCGGGGAGGCCTTTGAGGTGGGCACCGGGGGGGGGGGACACGCCGTGCCTGGGGGGGTGTGACACAGCTGGCAGGGGTGGCATGGGGGGGCACAGCCTGGCTGGGGGCGTAGCCAGGACGGGGGGTGCAGGGTGGCCATGGGGGACGTGGATGGGGGACACCGTGGGGACACAGCCTGGCCGTGGGGACAGATCCTGGCCGTGGCTGGTGACGCTGCTGCTGCGGTCCCCAGGGCCACCAGGGCACGTGTCCCCAGGAGAGCGTGTACTGCGAGAACAAGTGCGGGGCCCGCATGATGCGGCGCCTGCTGGCCCAGCACACCCTGGCCGAGTGCCCCAAGCGCACGCAGCCCTGCACCTACTGCGCCAAGGAGTTCGTCTTCGACACCATCCAGGTGAGACGGGGCCCGTGGGGACGGGGCCGCCCCGCCGGCTCTCAGCGCCACCTGACCGCCATCCTCTGTCCCCAGAACCACCAGTACCAGTGTCCTCGGTACCCCGTGCCCTGCCCCAACCAGTGCGGGACGCCCAGCATCGCCCGGGAGGACGTGCCCAGCCACCTGAAGGAGAGCTGCAACACTGCCATGCTGCTGTGTCCCTTCAAGGAGGCTGGCTGCAAGCACCGGGTAAGCGTGGCCCCAGCCCCGTGCCAGCGTCCCTGTCCCCATCCCACCCCGGTGTCCTTATGCCTTCACGTGCCCCGCAGCATCCTCACAGCTCTCCTGCCCTGACATCTGTCCAGTCCCTCGTGGGGTTCCCATTCTGCTCTGCCCCATCCCTGTGGCCACTTGGTGTCCCCATCCTGTCCTGCGTCACTTTGCCACCCTGGTGTCCTCCCCGTGCCATCCCAGCCAGGTGTCCCTGTGCCACCCCTCTCCCGTCCCACCCCTTTGTCCCCGTGCAGCCCTGCGCCACCCCGCTCCACCACCCCCATTCCCCAACGCCATCCCCGTGGCCTCCTCCTCCCACCCCATCCCACCCCCTGCTGACGTCCGCGCCATCCCCGCAGTGCCCCAAGCTGGCCATGGGCCGGCACCTGGAGGAGAGCACCAAGGCTCACCTGGGCATGGTGTGCGCCCTGGTGAGCCGGCAGCGGCAGGAGATCCTGGAGCTGCGGCGCGACGTGGAGGAGCTGTCGGTGAGCAGCGACGGGATCCTCATCTGGAAGATCGCCGACTACGCCCGCAAGCTGCAGGAGGCCAAAGCCCGCAGCAACTACGAGTTCTTCAGCCCCCCCTTCTACACCCACAAGTACGGCTACAAGCTGCAGGTCTCAGCCTTCCTCAACGGCAACGGGAGCGGCGAGAGCAGCCACCTCTCCGTCTACATCCGCGTGCTGCCGGGCGAGTACGACAACCTGCTGGAGTGGCCCTTCTCCTACCGCGTCACCTTCTCCCTGCTGGACCAGAGCGACCCCTCGCTCTCCAAGCCCCAGCACATCACCGAGACCTTCCACCCCGACCCCAACTGGAAAAACTTCCAGAAGCCGGGGGCCTCGCGCGGGTCCCTGGACGAGAGCACCCTGGGCTTCGGCTACCCCAAGTTCATCTCCCACGAGGACATCAAGAAGCGCAACTACGTGCGGGACAACGCCATCTTCATCAAGGCCTCGGTGGAGATCCCCCAAAAGATCCTCGCCTGAGACCCAAGTTCGGGGAGGGGGGTGGACGGGGGACAGGGGCCGTGAGCTGTGCGCCCAGCCCGGGCTGACCCCGATGGTGCTGAGCCCCCCGCCCCGGGGCTGGGGACCTCGCGGTGGCCGCGCCGGCGGCTCTCAGGGAGGCGGTGGGGGGGCTGCCCCCGTGCCCCCCGCTGGGGCTGGGACCCCGCTGTGCTCGGTGCTCAGCCCCTTCTCAGGTGCCCGGGGGTGCCGGGGGGCTGGGCCCCCCCCAACTTCCTTGCTGGGGTGCCCGGTGGCCCCTGCCAGCCTTGCTGGGGACCCAGCGGGTCCCCGCTGCCCAGAGCCATATTTTGTAAGCCGGTGCCCTCCGGGAGCACGTTTGTTATTTATTACCCTGGGCCGGGGCCCGATGCCCCCTCCCCTGCCTCTTTTTTGTTTTTTTTTTTTCAATAAACTCTTCTTGTATTTATTACGGCCGCCTGAAGCTCCTTCCTGTGTCCCCCCCACCCCAGGCAGGGGACACGGCTGGGCGCCACATCCCGGGACAGCACGGGGGGGGGGGTCCACATCCCCAGTGCCTGCCCATTGGGGGGGGCAAGGAAAACGGGGCTGGGGGGCACGGCGCGGGTAATCCCTGACCCACATCCCTGTGGCAGACGGGTGCAGACGGTTAATTCGGTAATCACCGGCGGTGGGGGGGGCGCCAGGCCCCAGGGTGCTGATATCTTGCAGCCCCCCTCTGCCTGAGACCCCCCCAGCCCTTTGTTAGGCAATCAGGGCTCCAGGGGAGGCAATAATTCGGGGCAAATGGGGGGCAGCGGGTGGCAGTGGGGGTGTTGGGGTGGTTTGGGGGCTCAGCTGGATCAGGCCCCATGGGACCCCCCCCTCCCCCCAGTCACCCCAGTACGATGGGGGGGGCGCTGCCCCCAGGCTGATCCCATGGCTGGGTTAGTGCTGCCCGGCTGGATGCAGCCCCCCCCCACCCTGATCCCAGCTGGGCTGGGGGGGACACGGGGCAGCCCGTCCCACCCCAGCCCCACCGGACTGTCCCAGTGCCACACTGGTGCCCAGTGCCAGCTGTACTGGTGCCCAGTGGCCACTCAGACTGGTGCCCAGTGCCAGCTGTACTGGGGCCAAAAGCCAGCGCTGTGCTGGTCAATGCCAGCGACGACTGGTGCCCAGCCTCAGCCCGTGTTGGTGCCCAGTGCCAGCCCACACTGGTGCCCAGTAACAGCCTCTACTGGTGCCTGACATAACCCCATACTGGTGCCCAGTGACAGTCTGTACTGGCCTCTGGTGTGATCGCACATGCGACTGGTCTTTGTCTGTATTGGTGCCCCACCAGTCCCTTACTGGTGCCCAGTATCAGCCCATACTGGTGCCCCCCCCCCCCCCGGTCCCTCCGGTGCTCGCTGCCGCCGCCGCGCGGTGCCGGGGCTCGGGGCCGGGGCACGGCCGGGGCTGGGGCCCCCCCTCCCGGCCGGCCGCGGTCCCTTCCCCACGGGTCCTCCCGGACCGGAGGGCCGAGCACAAACCGAGTTTTTCCCTGCGGAGCCCAAACCCGCATTTCTCTTTATTTTTTTGTGGCTCAGCGGCCGCAGCACGCTCAGGGTGCCAGCACGGAGCCGGGCTGCCCCCCCCCCCCCCCCCCGCAGCCTTTTGCTGAGCCTTGCACCAAACAACAACCCAGCCAGTTATGAAATCCGATTTATGAAATGAGCTGAAAGCCGCAGCTCTCACACCAAAAGGCTGGCAGCCACGGACCCGTGCTGCCGGTGTGCGGCGCGGTGCCCAAGAACTGGTGGAACCCACCCCAAAAACGACCACGACCCCGAGCCGCCTCTTCCCCTTATTTTCACCCCCCATTTTTTTTTTCTCCTTTCTCCTTCCAATCTTTGGTGTGAATTTGCCCTAAGGTGCTGCACGGCTTCACCGCGTACCCCGGCACCGAGCCCGCTCCCCGGGCACCTCTCGCCCTTCAGGTCTCCGCGGGATCCGTTCGGAGACGGGGCGGGCAAATCCCCGGCAAGAACCGGGTTGAGAAGCAGGAGATGCTCCTGTTATTCACGGGGGAGATGGGGACGAATCGATGCGCTGCTAAATTTAGACTCAAGGAGCGAGTTTAAAAATAAACTTCCTGGAAAGTTGTGGGAAGTTTGTTGCAAAGGCCCCCAATCTGCCGAACGCGTATCGAGGCGCCTTGCTCGCTGCTCCAGCCCCGTTTTTGACCCTGGCTGGCTCCCACCAGCACAGAAGGTCTTACAAATAACCCCCATCACCAGGAAGCCCCCAGCCCCAACAACAGGGGCCAGCCCCTGCCCCACAGCACACCCACAGCCGAAGACCCCCACTGGGGGGGGGAACCTAACCCCTCTCAAACCCTACAAACCCTTTGGGTTGTAGGCAAGCGAGGTTTCGAGCCTGACGCGGGCGTTTGCGCCGTTCATGGGCGCACCTTTAGCTAAGGTGTCTGAACCAGGCATTAATATTTCATAAGGGTTAAAAACAAACAACAACAACAACAAAAACCACAAAGACAAAAGTGCTTTTTGCGGCCTTTATTAAAAACCTGCCTGGGCTCCCCCGCCTCCCCCCAGACCTTCCCAGGAACGCATGGTTTGAGCACCAGGGCAGCAAGGGAGAGGGTTTACTGGGGGGGAGCAATGAAACCCCCGGTGCGATTTCACCTCTTCAATTTTAACACGTCTCCCAGGCCAGCAGCCCTCCCGGCTGAAGCAACGGCTTGTACCCAATTGCCTCGAAATTAGCTTAAACTAATTAGATAAAATACTCCAGTAATTTTATTACAATTTGGCCTTGTCGAGCACTGGACGAGTGTCAGAAGCGCCGCAGCTGCGCCACGACCCCACCAGCAGCCCAAGAGCCCGGCCAGGCCTCCGCATGCACCCAGGGCCCCTGCGCTGCGTGGGGCTGGATGGTAAATCTGGGGCCGAAAGCAAAGAATTAAACCCGGTTTTGTGGCATCGGCCAGGCTGGAGCGGAGCAGAGGCACCGGGCAGGAACCACCTCCTGCCCTTGCATCATCCCCAATCCCCCTCCGTTCAGCTGGGGGGAAATTTGGGGACATGGCATGGCATTTTAAATTGGGTGAATTTAAGTTCAGTGCTGTCCCGTTCCCAGCCTGGTGTTGGTTTATTCGCTACAGCTTCCCATGTGCTGATTTTCTACACCTCCCATAGCGCATTGCCTACCTTGGACCCAAATCAATTTTGGCAACGTGAGCCCAGCACAGGGGGAAAAGACCAAACACAGCAGTTGAACTGTCGAAAGAAACCCACGCTCGACCTAAAGAGGAAGTTTCCACGGGTTGAACCTACTCTGCCTTCCACCAGAGGCTGGGTTAGTTGTGCCTGCACCTAACTCCTCGGCGGTGGCAGCAGCTGCTCGTGCTGAGGTCCCCACTGGCCCAATATCCCCACGCTGATAACCAGAGCTAGCTGATGTAAGAGGCTTTGGAAGAGGCTCTGCAGAACGGATTCCTCCTTGTGGAGACTGATGGAGACCGAAGTGGTTCCGGCAACCCCACAAAAGATGTTCGTTTGTCATTAGAGAAATTTAGATGCCCATGTCTTTCGAGCGAGTGCAGAGGGGTTTGGAAAAAAATCAGTGGTTGTTCTGTTGTTCTCTCTTCTTGCAGAGGAAAACACACAGTCAGTCCCGTAAAGGAGCTACATGACCGCTGGGAATGGAGGGAACCCCCTTGGCTCCCGTCTTCTGGAAGAGGTCTGTGAACGTTATGATCCCCTTTAAAAATCTTTATTTAGTTCTATGCTAAGAACCCAAACTGGGAATTTATTGCACACGCTGTTGGTGTCAAGGCTTCAGAGGGCATCGCTGGGAGCAGCCCCGAACACCCCGAGCCCTTCTCCCACCCCGGAGGAGCAGCCCCGTACGGGCAGGGCGAGGGACGGACCTGGCCTCAGCATTTCTCTACAGCATCTCTCTACAGTTACCTGAAAGGAGGCTGTAGAGAGGTGGGGGTTGGTCTATTCTCCCACGTGCCTGGTGACAGGACGAGGGGGAATGGGCTAAAGTTGCGACAGGGGAGTTTTAGGTTGGATGTTAGGAAGTACTTCTTTACCGAAAGGGTTATTAAGCATTGGAACGGGCTGCCCAGGGAGGTGGTGGAGTCACCATCCCTGGAGGTCTTTAAAAGACGTTTAGATGTAGAGCTTAGGGATATGGTTTAGTGGAGTACTTAGTGTTAGGTCGGAGGTTGGACTCGATGATCTTGAGGTCTCTTCCAACCTAGAGAAATCTGTGAATCTGTGAATTTGTTCCACCTGGGCAGGACGTCAGACTCCTCTCCCACTGACGTTGTGAGCAATTCTTTCAGCACTTCCCTGCCTCTGACACTCTGCATCGCTTCTGTTCCTCCCGGCCTCCTCGGTGCTCTTAGGGGAGAAGGGCAGCCAGCTCCTACCCCACGCACTGTGCCCACGAACCCTGAGCCCCCTCCCCAAATTCCCTTTAGGATGTGTCCAACCCCAACCACATCAAGCACCCGCTGGGTATTTCTCTACCCCCCCCCCACGGGCCAACCTGCCTCACGCACTCGCCCTGCACACAAACAGCACAAGGGGCAGAGGGACCAGGGCTCTCTTTCTCTCTCTCTTTTTTTTTTTCTGCTTTACTTTTTTATTTTTCCTGCAGACAAAAAAAAAAAATCTAGTTCATACCCGTAGCACATAAGAAGCAGCGTATATAATCAGTATGTGGTTTAATCAAATACAGCAGCAATTCCCCTTTGTCTCCACCGTGAGCCCCAGCAAACGTTTCTGTTTGGTTTCTACGGGAGTGGCCAAGTCCCACGGAGACGTCTTTCACAGCGTAAGCTTAAAGAAAGGAAATTCACAAGTGTCTTTATAAAACGTTAACTTTGGGCTGTAACAAACTGGGCTTGAGATTTAACAGCTTCAAAGCTTCTGCTCAAAAGAAAAGACACGGAGATGGAAGCTTCCTCCTGGAAGGTTTTACACCACTTTCCTGTTTATCCCTTCTAGAAGCTATTTCATGCCAACCTTCGGCTGGCCGGGGAGGTGCTAGAAACCACCAGGATAAGATTCTGCTAAACCAGCATGGTACTGTACAGGGGACAGGGTTCGGTGCTGACAACACAGCATAAATAGTTCAGAAAAACATCTGCAAATACCCTGCTCTTTCCTCAAAGAGCAGAATTGCCACCTGCGGGTACCCAGGCTCCGTGTACGAGCACGGAACCAGAAATCTGGTGCTCGTGCTTCCTACGCTGGAGGTCACGAAGCGACTGAGCCGCGAAGAAAAAAAAAAAAAAAAAAGGCAAAAAGGAAAGAAGGCAAGCGCTGCGGTGGGAGCAGCGGTGTGAACTCCTGGAAGGCAGCCGCCTGCCTTGGCATCCCCAGGAGCCAAGGGGTGCTGGTCCCTGCGCCGCTGCTGCCACCGCGTTCGGCGCCATGAGCGGCACCGGCCTCTGGGCTGTCCTTCAGCGAGGAAAGGCCCAGCGCGGAGCGGAGCGTGAAATAAACGGCACAGAAACACCTCCTACCGCACCGCGGTGCCACTGGCCTCGGGCTTAAGCCTCACCCGCTCCTCCCTTCGCCACCCGGCTGGGCAGCGGTGCCACGCGGGGCCGCCCTGCAGGCTGCGGCTGGGCTCCCTGCGCCTAGGAAGGAGGCAGGTCGGCGGTTGTATTTTCTCTGTGCAGACCTGATGGGGAAGGAGGAGAAAGGAGAAGCTATTAGCTGCTGCGCAAAGGCGAACGGTCGCGGTTAAAAAAAAGCCCTCGCTCCTAGAACAAAAAGAAAAAAAAGGAAGTGTTTTAGTACGTTTTAATAGGAGAGCGATGCCTATTTTTTCAAGCAGGCACCTGGCAACGTCCCACCTGGATGAGGCTTGGGAATATTTTTGCTTCCCAGTCCTGCTGCGCCAGGGAAAAGTCTCAGAGGTCGTGGCTCTCTGCAGAGCAAGTCACGGCGGTTCCCAGCGTACATCCATCGCTAACAGCCACATTTAACGCCAGGCATCAAAACCACTTCAGCAAAGAGCACGACACGGGGCTCTGCTCAAGGCTCTCTCTTAGGAGAAGAGCAGGAAGGAAAAAAAAAATAGTTTTAAATAAGAGTCTGGGGTCAGATTTGTAGCAGGCTAACGAAGAGAGGAGATGCCAATATTTTATTTAGTAAAAAGGTACGTATTCAGGTAGCAGAACACCTTACAGTAACTAACTTAGCAGGAAATGTTAAAGTCATAGCACAGCCCTAGATCGATTTGGGGGAGCGGGAGAGGGGAGACGACAGGGAGACTGTAAGGGAAGCAGCTTCAGACTCGAGCCGTGGCTTCCAATATAATGTATTCAGAAAAATATTGCATGAAAAGCCTCAGGATTTTAGTTCTTTCATAGATGTATATTTACCAGTTTTCACAAAGACTGCAGGAATACGATTATAAACAATAAATTAGGACTTCATGTTGCTATCATTTGGCATAACACAATCAGGCAATTTTTCCTTTTTAAATATAAGGCAACACAAGCCAACACATAATTTAATCCGTCTTTAGTCAAATTGCTTAACTTTGCTAAAGAGTTATCACTAAAGAACGGCTTATAGTACACTTAAAGGAATTTAAATAATGACATAAGTGTACTAACTTACGCAAGGAGTCAGAAAACGTACTCTGCTAAGCTTTGAAACCTAAATATTTGTTACAGCCCAGGACTACACATCTAAATTAAAAAAATACAAATAAATGTTTTCTAATTTTTCCATTTACGAAAAAACTTTAAGAATCTCTAGCCAACTATGACGTCACTTCAAAACTTGTAAGGTTTTTTTTTTGTGTTTTTTTTTTTTTTTTAATTTTTGTATGATGTCTTAAGATTTTAAACCATGCTCGTTAAGGAAAGTTCAAGGAGCAAATACTTAAGGCTTTGTTTTTCAAAGGGCTGTGAGGGAGGCCAGTGGATGGCAGAGGCCAGTGGGTTCACCCATACACAATGCTACTCAAACCCACACTACCAGGCGACATTCATACAGAAATATTACACTTAAAAGTTACAGTGTAGAGCAATAGTTTTTTTTTTTTTTTAGCCAGTGTACATATAAAGAATCAATGCATTTATTTTATTATTTTTTTTTTAATTTCCAAACTTGATTGTGATCATTATGTTCAAGTATTAGCCTCGTTGACAGAGATGAGGAATTTTCTACTTACAACAAATTCGGCTCTCAAAAAGGAAAGGTTATGTTTCAAGACACGGAAGAGAACAAGACGCTGAGGTTACCAATAGTTAGTGTCCTACCGGTCACTGACTCGACTAGCTGCTGCGAGTGACTTGGGGAAGGAACAGAAGTAGTTAGGCACCGAGACTCCGGGAAGAAGGTACGTTATTAACAGCTCCGCTAATTCCCAGAGAGGAGAATCGTTCCATTAAATCAGCTGGGGCGTTTGGCCGTAGGATACGGGACTCTAAAGTCCCCCGGTGTCTCGTGGCCGGAGCTTCGCTTCGGATCCACCGCCTCCCGCTCCACCAGAACCGCTGCTGGAATGTGAGAACATCGAGAACGTGGCTCCGCGCCTCCGTTCATCGCACCGGAGACGAGCTGGAGTTACGTCTCCTCGCCCTGAAATTCATTCTAGCTACCGGAGAAAGCGGCTGAACCCTTTTTGGAGTTGTCAGTGGGTCTGGATTCCCCGAGGCGAGCCGCAGCGCAGCCCATCGCCTGGGGACGGCCAGACTCCTAGCAGCGAGGGGTTCAGACGACGTTAGCTGGCGAAAGAGGAGCGGGGAAGGGAAATGTGATGCAGAAAAAGGCAGCTACCGACGGCAGCCAGGCTGCCTGGGCCCTAAAACCGCCAATCCCCCTCCCCACACCCTGTCCACAAAAAAAAAAAGTGTCGGAAAAAAAAAAATATCTGTCGGAGACTTTTGACTTTGGACAAAGTCTAAACGATAAACGCCGGCATCTCCGCAAGAAACGGCTGGAAAGCTTCTTCCTATATTAATGCCTAAATACGTACCCCTAGCTAGCTCTTTTCAAACGTAGGCTCCTTTTTCAATTAAATAGGCCTCTAGACAGTGCAAATGGTCAATGTTTAATGCATTAATGAAATGGGCTTTCGAGTCGAAAATAAGCCCTGCTTCCTGACAAATTCTGTTGCTCTTAATCTTCAGAGGAAATTGAGATGGAAATTTAAGCGGCTACACTACCTGGCTCTTCAAGGAGCTGGCGAACAGATGCAACTGTGAAACCCTGCAGCAACTCAACATCAGTCCAGCACGTAGTTACTAAGCAGAAGGCAAAAGCAGCACAAAGGGGATTCTGCGGTGAGGAAACAGCTGTGGCGTGAAGTAGTGTAATGAAATTCTTTGAAACAAAAGGCATGTTAAATATTTGATGCATAAAGGAGAGAGAGATAACATGTAAGCAAAGCTTTTAAATATACAGTATGTCTTCTTCCAACGGTTACTATAATGATCACACAAGTTTGCAAGTTAAAAATGCCTTGCTTATTAATTAAAATTAAGACTAAACCTCTAATTCTGTCTGTGAAAGTGACTGCAGCCTATCTATACCCTGGGTGTTGAATATGAAGATTTCGACTATCGGTTGGTTCAGGTGCTCGGTTCATGGGGGGCCGATGGACTTTTCCCAGCACGGCCATGCTCTGATCTCTGAAGCAAGACTGCTGGAAGTCCCCGCTTAGGTAATCCATGGTCTGCATCACATTATTCTGGCTGGATGGACCAGCTCCAGCTCTGTAATGAGTTCCTCCCGCACAATCTAGCGGCGCTCCTGCCGGCTGTCCCCCGTGGAAAGGCATGGCGAGGTCCTGGGACCCGGAGCTGTCGCTGTTGGGCGTGGGCAGGATGTTATTCCACATGGGCTGGAAATAGTGCCCGTTGGTGTACGGCAAGGGTCCCTGCAGGCCGTTCACAGGCGGAGAGGGCGTGGGCTTCTCGAGGGGGGGCTTCAAGCTGAACGACTGGCCCATGCACAGTTCTTGAGGGTAGCTGGACGTTTTTCCGGGGAAGCTCTGCCCTGCCATCTCTCTCTGAGGGTGCTTCCCCGCGAGTCCAGCGGGCCCAGCAGCGTCCCCGCACATTTGCTGCAGATGTGCAAGCTGGTGCTGGTTCCACGCGACCGATTTGATTTCGTTCTGGTACGCAGGCGGCACCCTGTTAATATTCACCATGGGCACGTTAACGGAGGCAGAAGGAATAGCAGCAGCAGCATGGTCTACAGGGTTTACTACACAGGAAGGCATGGGCGTAGGGACATTGTGAGTAGATACCCTGGTACTTGCATTGATAAGCAGGTTGCGACTTATGGGGCTGGGGTTGGCGATCTGTCCCTCACAGACTGAGGTAGTGCTAATGCCAGCTCTGGCCTGGCAGAACTGGTTGATCTGGTGCACGATGCTGCTCAGGTCCGGTGGCTGGTTCTGCTGCAGGGTGGCAGCCATAGAGAGGGGAATGGTTGAGGTAGACACGGTCACATTCGGCGGCGCGTCTGCATCCGGCATCTTTCTGCTTCCATGTAAACCCGGCTGCAGCAAAGGGTTCGGGGGGTGCTGCAGAGTCTGGTGTGCCATGGGCTGAGGATGCTGCAAGCCCTGCGGCTGCTGCATATTCTGAGGGTGCGGCAGCGCCTGCGGCTGCGGTATCCCCTGAGGGTGCGGTAAGCTTTGTGGCTGTGGTATACCCTGAGGGTGCTGCAAAGTCTGTGGCTGCGGGATGCTCTGGGGGTGCGGCAAAGTCTGTGCATGCTGGAGAGCCTGCTGGCGAGCAAGCGCCTGGGGGTGGGTTAAAGTGCTAGGTGCAACGTAGGGGGTGGAAGGGGGATTCATCATCGCTTCCGGCAGCAGACGTGTGCGTGTCCCGTCAAAGTCCTTGATAATTCCTTTCGCTGGAGATTTGACTATGGCCAGGAGGCCCGTTTTCGTGGTGGCCTGAGACGGGTAAGGACTGTACCTCTGGCCCGAAGTATCAAGTCCGTTCACAGTACGGCGTATGTGTTTCCTCTGGGGAACCTTGACACTGTTTGGAAAAATCTTTATAGTCAGTGGATTGTTGGCGACCTTCTTAGCATAAGCATCCAATTCTGCTGGGGTAGGATACTGTGCAGATCTCATTTTCTGTGTAGTGTCCCCTGCGGAGAAAGGAAATTCATCAATACTGACTTTGGCAAGCAAGGGACCAACCCCAGGACACGACAACCACGCAGCAAGGGGAGGAAATCTCCGGGGAACCGAGAGGCACCAACTTCATCTTCCCACACCAGCGGATCGTCTACCAGATCCCTCGTTCCCTTTATTACCTGGAGACCAACAGAACCCCAGTTCAACTTCAGGCAAAAACTGCCTAGAGGAGCAAAACCAAACCAGGGTTTCGATCAGAGTACGTTTACAGCTGGACAAAACCAGGTAACGTGCTTTAAGCATTGGAGCCTGCAGTACTTATTGTGGCTGGTGGTGGTGGGCCAGTCTTTCGTCTCTTAATTTAAGGCTGCCTCCCCGTGACCCTTCGAGCCATTCTCAAAATCTTTAGCGTGTAATTCAGAAATCAGAAAGTTATGAATTAAACATTAAACTCACGGAACGCCGAGGTGGGAGCCTTACAAAGCACTTCGGCTCAAGCCTCCATTTAAATCTGAGCTCTTTCCTAGATGCTGCCATCTGAAAGCACTCTGAGTGTCTTTTTGTCCATTAGGAAGTCCTTGTCAGTCCAAGTTCAGCAAATGGAAGCAGGCTACGCGTACGTTATTTTACGGCTGGCAATTATTCCTTCAGCTGAATTTTCCGCCTGGCACCTTGCTAGGGACAGCAGCCCGGTCGGTATCAAACAGCAGAACTGTGTGATTACCTCACAAGATTAAAACCATGCTGCTCCGCAGACGCAGACAAAAGACTTCTGGAGACAGAGGTGTGGTTTCACTTGTGCTGATTTACCAGATACCTACCTTGCCTACCAGCTTGAAGTGCTTTTGGAAAGAACTTCAGAAATCTGGGGAAGTGCTTGTGCCTCCCGTTGCAATCTCACTCCAAGCAGAGACTTGGGCCCTTTCCCTACCACGAAACTCCTACTTCAGAAGTCATTTTGTAATCTTCAAATAATGACTCACAGCTTTTACAATCCGACTTTGCTTTTGCCTTTTTTATAATCCCCACCTTGCAAACAGCAAAAAACGCCCATCCTTTTTGCTCAACTTTTCAGCATCCCCGTGCCTGAAAGGAGGTGAAACACAGGAGCCAGCTCCTCCAGAGCCCAAGAGCATCCCAGCCCTGCATCTGGCTCTCTGACCCGCGGAAATCGAAGTGCTTGATGCTCTCAGGCAAGCAGCCTTTCCTTTTGAAAGTCCATCTCTGATTCTTCTAAGCAAATTGCCTCCAAAAGGCTCCCGAATGCAGCTGAAGCCCGAGGAGCAGCCGGCTCGCACTCGCTGTCTGCGCCCTGCGGCTTCCAGCCTTCCCGAGCGAGGAGATCAGTGCCGCTCTAAGAGCACTCACCGTCAGAAAGTAAGGGCCAGAAAACGGAAAATAGGATGAATACCGAAAGGAAGGATAATTATAGAAGTATTAAAAATACCTTTTGTGAAACGAGAAGCCCTGCAAGCGGGCTGCCGTGGGTCCCTAGCACAGCACGCACCGCGCTGCCGTTTATACTCGTCCCTCTGCGTGCTGTCCAAACACTGGCACACAGCACCCTTCTTCTTAATCAAAGCACTCATTTGATATTAACCTGAATATCCTCTCTGTTCCTAGCCCCGTATCTTCCGCTGCAGGCAGGCGGTTTCTGTCTGTCCTTTTGAGAGCTGCTGTGTCCCTAACGGGGAGCAGAACCTCTGAATCGCGTTCATCAGAGGCCAAGGCCTCCGTGAGCTTCCCAACCTTTATTTTTAGCAATGTTCCAAACTCACCAAGTTCTGTTTCTTCCCCCCGGGACGACCCCTTGCAACATGCCACGAATCAGAGAAGAGCCATCAGCAAGGGACAAAGGAGCCCACACCTTTCTGTATCATGGTTTAAGTTACGGTCGTGGCCATTTTCACACAAAGCTTTCATTTCCAGGTGAAAAATTCAGTAGATACTTTATGACATCTTTCTCATCAAAATTTCCCTGCCTGCTTGAAACTTCTATAGGCACACCAGCAAATTAGGTGGTAAACATTAACGCTGGATGGATACACTAGGTATTCTTTTCCTCAAGCATCCGTCCTGTTACGCAGCAACTGCAAGGGAAGCTTTTAGGAAGGAACTGACTTTGTTTGGCCAGGCTGCATCTGCCGGTTACAGCGTACCTGCAGTCCTGAATCTGGATGGATTCCTTCCTCCGAGGGGTGAAAACAACCCCTCAGTCAGGCTTAAACAACGCATGAACGTCACGTTTGGTATCCTACGAAATGGTAAACCATCTTGTAAATCCCTTGGACGGGATCTTCCGGAACCAACCATCTCCAACAGATCTCTTTTTTCATACGGCTAACATTATGATTACTCTTACTGTGAACTACCTCACCTATTCTACTTAGGCCTGACCGAGATGATGGGTCCCAACGTCCTGCTTAAAACGTTGTGTTTTGCTGGTAGTTCCACAGGCAAGATCCGATGATTGGAATAATTAAGGCAACAACAAGTATCATGAGAAAGGAGAAACACATTACAGGGTGATCAAGAGTCTGAATAGCTGACCAAAATACCCTATAAACCAGTAAAGAAGGATTAGGTCTTGTAACTGAGGGAATGGAAAACCAGCTAGAATAAACTGAAAGAAAATGTTGGTATTAGGAAGAACGCATGCGTGATCTGTGGGCAAGTGCCAGAACTCTGTACCAGGCCACAAAGGTTCCATGAAGAAAGCAACAGGACGGTGAATGCAAGGCAGAATACTTCTTGTTGAAAAGCAATTATTTCATGTTTACTACAGGGTAAAGCCGTGCATACGAGCAATTACCCCCATAAACCGATCGCGCTAACGCCGAGGCAAGCGGCTCACCTGCTTGCATCCTTGCAGGCGTCGCACCACGCCGGAGCTATTTTTGTCAGATGAGATACACTCCTCTGCCTCACCTCAGCACTAATGCAACATCTTTCAAGTGCACTTCACATTAAGCCTTTAAACCCCACAGCTTTTAGAATTGCCTATGGTTAAATTTTCATTAACGTTAAATAAAACACAACCGGGCCTTCAGGATTCCTGCCCTGTTGAGAGCGTCTGCACCGGGACGAGCGAAAAGCAGCCGTGCTCGCCTTCTGCACAGAGGTCTCGGCCGCAGAAGACTTTACAGAAGGAGCCTCAGCTCCCAGATCGGAGGTGATTTTGGCTGAGGATGCTGCCTTCGGCCTCAGCTGCCCGCACCGCCTGTCCTGTGATGCTGTCATAGGTTGGGATTCGAAGGAAAATAGGAAATCTGAAGTCCCTTACTGGTTCAGTTTCAAAAGGAAGAAATAGGTGTGATCAATCCACAAAGATCCTACTCCATGGACCATCTTTAAGAAAAATGCCTCTTATTTGAAATTAAGAAAAAAAAAGATAATTGAGCCAGTGTGGAATTTTAAGCGTGAATAAAAGTCTGATCCAGAAAACGACACTTAAATCGTTAATACAAACACGGTAAGTCTGAATAAAGGTTATCAGGCGGAGTTCTGTGCCTTTTGCTAAAGCAACAGCACCATTATTAAAGCCCTATCCCACCCCCCATCAAAAGTCACGAGTCACTGTTCATTAAAAATACTCATTAACTCAGCTTTCCCTTGGCCAGGGGCTAGACTGCTCGTGCATATACAGTATGTAGAGAAATGCACCAATTAATCTTACACACATCTGCAGCAGGGGTGAGCGAGGTCTGTACAAGCAGTTTCCTCCTCCATATAAATCAGAACAAACTGGAAGAGCTGAGCATTACCACCGCCAGCCTGTGCCTGCCAGCTACTTTTGTCCTAAATTCTCTTAAATGCAGTGCCCCGAACACTTCACTAAGCAGCACGCAGCGACGCTTTCAGCACGGGGATACGTCGTTCTCCGGAACAGCACCGGGTACCATCAGGTTAAAACGCTGCCCCCACACCAGCACACTGCCTTGTAAGCTGTGTAATTAGCAAACACCTGAATTATGCACAGCTACCCTCGCACGAACCTAAGTGATTTGCTTTCAGGGCTGAGCTTTCCAATCCGCCAAAGACACTTCTCGTAATGCCAGAGCCGAGGCACGGCCTCACCACGGCAGCCTGCCTTTTGGATAAGCACATTTTAGTCAGCAAAATTCAGACTGGAAATGGAAAGGGAGAAGGGGAAAGCCTAGCTTTGCACCTTCTGATGAAGTCCTTTTGTGAGTAAGGATTTTTACAATCGCCACAAGTGTCATTACAGGCACCAAGCCTGTGGAGTCGGCATAAATGCTCCCTAAGAGGTGCTGGGGAGCACCCGTGTACGTGAACAATGTCACGCACCACCGGCAGGACTGGTACTTTGAGAATGTCACCCTTAACTGCAAAATTAGCTTACCTATTTTCAGCAGCATCTTACCATGTTAACAATTTAGCTCTAACCGGAGTGTTAATTACTTGGTTTTAAAGAGCAACGAGTCCACGAGCAGACCGAGGGTACCAAGATCTCCCAGTGCACGTTTCGAATGCAAGACACATCCCTGTGAGCCAAGTACACAGCTCTTATGTAGAAACCTTCTGTAATTTCAGCTGAACAATCAGGGTACAAAAATAAAGAGCAGAGACAGAGCCAGATTTTAAAAACCTCTAGCCAATAACCTTGCATTCCCAAGTGTAAGTTCTCCTGAAAATACCACTTCGACTATCAAAAGGAACACTGAAGTTATCAGGCATGAATTATCACAGTACTCTGCAGACAGATTTTGAGAGGCACCAAAGAGACATCAGAAAGAAGACGGAAACTTTGAACTTCAGTAATTTGGGCTGGATCACTAATATTTGCAGCATATGCCCCAGGTGTGTAGAACAACAGAGCTGACCTCAACAGGTTTGCATTAGCCCGATCTAGCTTTTATGGGTGTCTACGAGTAATTAAACGAATCAAAATGAAAGAGTCGGGAAAAAGTTGTGTTAAGAAGCAAGTCAACCGGCACACTTTTAGCACAACATGTTTCCAGCAGAGGCATGAATCTCACAGAACCCTTGCCTGCATTTTGTCTCGTGGTGGTTAAAATTAACCTCTGGAAAGCCCTGCTGCACGCACGTGAACCTCCACAGCGCTTTCTCGTAGCCATTATTGAGGGATGCCTTGAAGGCACAACAAAACGAGGCCTCTAACATTAAACGGTTTTTCCACTGTACCCTAAATGTTTATTTCACAGCTGTACCAGAGCCAGATTTAACAGTTAACCACATCCTGCAGACAAAACGTCACTCACATTTCTGAAGTCCAGTGTTCATCTGCGTGTAAGAAAGAAGCTGAAAGGAGAGGTCACCTGGTCCTGGCAGACAGGCCAGCATGGCAGACAGGCACTAACACAACATGGGGCATTCACTCCTCTGCACACTGCAACAACAGAGAGACAATTCAAAGTTATAATACACGGAGGAACACGGAAAAGAAAGAGGCAGAGAGCCGTCCCTGGGTGAAGGCCTGACCAAGCACAGATGCACGACCACTGGCCCGTACCGAATCTCGTGGCAGCAGTGGAAACGCTTCGAGAAGTGGGTCAGCTACTTGCTTACACCAAAATACCTCTGCTGTCTGACACGCAGAGGGGGATCCTTAACTCTCTCTTGGATTTCAAAGACGGTTGTTACGGATGGCAAAGAAACCACCCTCGTCCATTTGACTATACAGTGAGAGGCGCTGGCTACCTACCAGCTACAGCCAAAGCAAGTCCTCTGCAATAATCCTGTCGACAGCCCTTTTACATTGCATAAAAAGGCAGGGCACGCACAAATTGGAGGCGAGGTATGCGGCCCTCTGCCTCGGGGCGAGACGAAGCTGCGCGCCACAGCCTGTGATTCCTGCGGGGCGTGAGGCTGGACGAGGAAGGGCTCCAACCTCCTGCACCTCGCCCCTCCGGCCGTGTCCCCCGGGAAGCACGGCGGTGCTGCCGTCCTGCTCTGCACGGGCTCCGAGTGTCTGGCCCCAAACCCTCAAACCAAAGCACGGAGCACCAAAGCCATTTACATGCAAGCTCTGCACAGCTACACTCGAACCCCACCATCGCTCTGTGAATACATGGTGGGGTCCAGCAACAAAGCCAGCTCAGGATTCAAGTCCCCCAACGTCACCAGGGCTGGGGAGAGAATTTTTGGCTGGAACAAGGTCTCTAGAGGCCACCTGGCCAAGCCCCTGCTGCAATCCCCCCTACAACAGCGGGACACACCACTGACAGCCAGCCACGAGCGCTTCGCAAAGCTCTGGAAAACGAGGCGGCTGAGCCAAGCTGGAGAAACCCGCCCAATTTTCTCCTCGCCCAGATCTCCGCAAGCACCAGCGCTGCTCTGCAAGCGGTAGACCACGCACACTACCAGAAATGGAAGATGTGCAGCTGTAAAACCTTGCAAAACCAACTCCACACCTGGATTTTCTGCTCACCCTCTGCAGCAGGTGGAGTTCTCAGACTTCCCCGAGGTGTTCAGACACGAACACCCGTCACATCCACGACTTAGAGGAACTTCAGCAACTGAGAAGTTGCTTGCCGTCCACAGATGAGATTTCTTCATGACTCTAAGTACGCAATATTCAGGGAAAACTTCACAGACATCCTGTGGGCAGCAATTTCTTGCCTCAAATTACACCCGGCAAGACCAAAAGAAAAAATAAGATTCCAGCTCCTTTTAATCAGGAGACGAAACCACCGCACATTGCCTGAGCTTCACCTGCGTAAGCAACAGAAATGCTCGGAGTCAGCAAGAAAAAAATTGTATTTTTTCTCCTCATTTCATCAAGTTTGTAAGACTGTAAAAAACAAGAGCTATTTCTTAGTGGAAAGCAGGCAACAAAATTAAGAACCTTCACCGCAGCCACCAGATCACATCACGATCACATCCACCTAACTTTTACTCTAGTAAGGTCTGATGCCAGTCCGGGATTACTTCTTAACTGCATGGCCAAGAGAGCTCAGTGTCTGAACCATCACTGACGGCAAGTTTGTGTGCAGCCCCGAAAGAGAGAGAAGCCTGCTGCAGCGCAGCACAGCACCCGGACTGAGGGAGCAGCAATTCCTCCGGCGAGACAGGGGCAGGGTCTGCTCACCATCAGCATCCGCGTCCATGACAGCCCCAGCACCGAGAGACATGGACTTTAATATTTTAGAGCGGGCTATAAAGGCAAGCTGCTCCTGCAGATAGATAATCACTTCGGGCAATGCCAAAGGTTCATAAAAGATTGGGGTGGCAATAATAATTTTGAAGGAAATATCTGACTTAAAAAAAATCATTTTAAGTGGAAGCATGAAATCATTCTCTTAGCCTGATTTGCAATAACCAAATTGATGCCATCTAGGTCACTGCTGAGCATTAAAAAAAGGAATTCAGACTTAGACAGAAGTGCTGACCATAACTCCATTACTGAATTCCATATTATAATTAAAATCCTGCTCCAGTTTTTGTTCTCTATGAAATTAATATTTTTACAAAACTGGTACCTCGGTACTTGACAACAAACGCATTTGAAATATCTTTACAAACAAATGCATTATTTTTTTTTTGTTAGAAATTAACTGACATTTATTCCTCATGAGATTTCTCCTACTGACCTTCGACACGAGCTGGTGCAGACAGGTCGAGCAGACCACGGGGCTGAAACAAACTGAAATCTGCTGCACGACCTGAAATCTGCTGCATGTCAGGGTTACGGTGAGCATCCCCGGCTGCCTCGCACCGTCGTTACGCCTCAGGTCAGCAGCTCGGGGTCCTGACGCGGGGGCTGCAGGGCCCATCGCCCCCTCTTGTGCTCGGCTTTATTGCCTCTAATTAGTCCAGAGCAGGAGATAAACTGAACTTGGCACGGCAACAATTCCTACCAGCAGCCTTGGCTCCACGGCTGCAACTTGTGCGGGCACCAGCACCTGCGAAGCTCCCCACGCTGCCTCGGTCCTGCGAGCACGGGAGCTGTGTTACTGGGGGAACTGGAAGGGACACAGCTGGTCTAAGTGTTTTGAGCTGTGCCAGGCTCGGCGACGCCGTCCTCTAAACTGGTCAAACTGGGCAGCAGGCTGACCGGTAGGCTCTGGCAGCCAGCAGCGGAGGGCAGCTGTAAAACCCTTACCTTCAGAGTTTTTCAATTGCATTTTAAAGTGGTTCTGTGCGTCACCAAACACAGCTGAGCGAGCTCTGTCTTGAGAATGTATATAAAAAGATAACGTACGGTTCTAGAGAAAAACAATCACTAGATTAAGTAAATAAATACCCTTCTTTGAAGTGATTTTAATCTAATCTGGCTGCAGGATATAATCCTAACAGCACACGGACTGCAGTATGCTCTAGGAAATAGTTAGCAGGTTTAGACACATGAATAGATTTTTTTTTCTCCTAAGATGCATTAGTAATTAAAACTTGTTAAGCTTAACAAGGATTTACCGTGCTTGGGATTTCAGAGTAACTCTAACGTCGCCACAACGACTGTTACAGCCAGCCTTACCTTCGTTTTTTGGTCTAGGCAGCGCAGCGCATCCTGCGGAGGGCAAGCCAGGCTTCAGGGCACGACAGGGAAACTCACCTCTAGCCACTGCCAGGGACACCACCCTGCACAGCCAAGGGTCAGCTTCAGTAAAACTTACCAAAATACTGCCTTTCTGGACTGAATACATTGCAAAAAAATATATACGTAATTTTCTGGCTGGTATTCAAAGTGTACCATTGCCTCGGCCAGACCCCACGCCAGGGGGAACTTTTACAAGGTGGAGTAAAACCTAGGTGTAAAGCGACTCAGCACTAGTAGGAAATTTCTAATACTCCAACGCAGTTTTATCGTTACATAAACAGACCCCACACACGGAGTTATTGCCAGGATTTTACATACGAGTGCCTGAAGCTCTCGAGAGGCCTTCCAGGGTAAGCACACAAAGGAAACACTCCCCGTAAACCACCCCCGGGCAGTGAAATATGGGAAACCGAGCTGCTTTAGACGAAAGCAAGCTGGTGAAGTCTAAAGTTAGGCTCATGAAAGTAAACACGCATGTTTGAAATTCCAAGATTAACTGCGGGCGCGGGGCGGGAGGAAGCAGGAGCATCTACCCGCACAAAAGAAAAGCTCCAAACCGTTCCAAGTTTCCAGCACCCCGGGGTCCCGTAAGCTGTTAGTTAAGCACTCGTGGCTGAGCGACACGCTTCACTTCTCCTCGTTGTTCACAAGGTGGCCGCGTGAAATTCCCTGGCTATCAGCAGGATTTATGGAGCACCCCGAACACGGGCTGCACAGTCTGAATTCACCATATATATATGCATATATATATATATATATATATATATAAATGCTGCAAAGGAAACCAAAAATGAAGGCGGGTTGTGCAGTTTCTTGGGTCCCAACGTTTGCAGGCGCTTGCCAGGGAAGATAATTGAATCCGGGCCAATCTTCCTGCTCCAAGGGAACCTTGGTGTCTCATTTACCCCCAGCAGGCTGCTCGGGACCGAATGAGACTCACTCCTTTTCCTTCTCCTGAAGTAACCTAAATGTAAAGGGGGTTAAAAATTTGTTTCCATTAACTGCACATGGTGAAGCCCCTGCCAACCTCGGTGCTCAGGATGGTTTCTTGCAGCCTGCCGGGTCTCGCTCGGCGGCCCCGGTGGTCCTGCGGCTCCCTGCCTCTCTCCAGCCCTGCACAGCCCTCTCTGCCCGGCCACTTACCGCACCCTCCGCTCGCTCGGGGCTGCTGAAAAGCCGGAGGGAGATCTTACCTTTTCCTGGAGAGAAATTAACAACCGAGCACCGCGCTGGCGGCCGGCTGGTAGCTCATCCCCTTAACGTTTTCTAAATGGAAAAGTGCAAAATAAGGTGCGGAGAGGCGGTCTTTTGAAACGGCGCTAAATCACGACAGCATCAGGAGTGTTTCGGGGTAAATAAATAGGAGCACTGAACAATAGGAAGGCGCCTTTTATAACTAGTGGAGTGCTCCGTCAGCGCCTGCCTGTATGGGACCTCTTGGCTTCACGCGCTCGGGTGGACCTTTTGCAGAGCCCTGCAACAGTTTCCATCAAAATCAATTCCTGCTCCTCGCGGTTTAATTACCTCTGATTTGGCTTGTAAACTGTTTCACCTTTCAGGCTGACCTCCATTTACGACGTTACTCAGGCAACAAAATTAAAGAGTTTGGAGTGGGAAGCAGGGAGAATTTAAACGTACGGGGCGTGCTTTGGGAAAGGGCAGGCACCTGCTGCAGCACAGCTCCGCTCCCTCCCCGAGCCAGGAGGGCAACGCTCGGCGCGGAAGAAAAAGCAGAAGCTTTTGGGTAAGAGCACTTAAATGGGACGCTGCTCGTATCACACTCCTCGTGCCACGCGTGACATCAGTTCCATCAAATCCCCTCCTCGGCTGAAGCAGCAGCGAGCTCAAGGTTATGCTCTTGGAGTTTAAAAAGCTGTTTTTAGGTCGGTCCCAAGAGATTATTTTAAAACACGGTACGAGGCATCTGCTGGAGAGTAGAAGAGTTGGCTTTAATTGTACGAGGGGGTTTTACATAGCTTCTGACCTTTCATCTAATTGAGGCCTAAAGAAGAAAAAAAAAAGAGGAAAAGCTACACGTCACTTCGGTTATTAAAATCCATCAGGCTCAGACTTTAGCCCTGGGATAACCGCAGCCAAAAAATTGACTCGCAAGTAATTATCACTGCTATCTGCAATAAAAGTTAATTGGACATAATTGAACTAAAGCCCTAATCTGAATGAAGCTGTTGCTGGCAAGAAGCCTGCTCCTGCCTGCACTTTGCAAATGAAACTGCTAAGCAGGGAAATGGACAAACACGGGGCCGCTCCCACAGCCTGCAAAGCGCCGGGCAAGTCTGCAAGCAGCTCGTTAGCTGCGCCAGGATAAAGCCATTAGCGGGGCCTGTCCTCACCGAAAGTGCCTTCTGATGATACCCAAGCGCGACAGAGGTAGGGAGTTTCCAAAGCAAGTTTCAGTTTTACGGACCTCAAAATGATATCGACCGAAACCTCGTATTTGTCAAAAAATGCTAGTTTGGTGCATCCCCCGACGCTGTAAATATCGGTACAAATAACGCGCTTTTGGAGTGTGCGGAGATGCTAACACCAAAAGGTTTCCAGTGTCGATAATTCACCGCCTTCGTGCAGTTCGAGAGCCTTTCCTGAGCTAGGACGAGCTGCTCTCATCTCCTCTGGGCAGCAGACAGTTAGCTGCACAGCGCAGGTGGCTGGGGGCAGCGGGTGTTGAACGAAATTCTCGCCGATTTGCCCATTCTGGTTTGCATTTTTGTTAACTAACAGACCAGAAAACGGCAGCCGTCTCCCGTACTGCTGTAGAACTTCCTTCCAATTTTAATTATTAACACCCTGCCCTTCACCAAAGCGTATCAAAGCACTTTACAAACATTACCGAACCCGCATAACCACTCCGAGACGGGCAAAAATTGCACACGACTCATTTTACAGAGGCTTAAGGGTTTTTTTTGACCAGATTTATATTACAAGACGGGTCTCATGATTATGGAGCTAGCCTATGATAGGAGAGACGGAGGGATGTAGCTGGCTCACTGCGGATCCCTGACGTAATTTTGGATGAAGCATTTAATCACCCCGTGCCACGGCTGCTCCTTTTTGAAAGGATAGTAGCGGGTGACAGTTTTCCACCACGGGAGAATGCTGGGAAGACAAATTAAACTGCAGAGCATCCAATACCCCCTTGACGTATCACTTACAAGGTCAAAATCCGGGAAGGAACTGGAATCAGACCACACTTCGTACTCCTCAACTCCATTTACTCACCGCTGCTCCTCTTCATTTTCATTTGTCAGGACAGAGGAGAATTTTAGCTCACGAAAGCTGGAACAGAGAACTAGTGATATAAATTCCCTTTCATGACCTAAATCAGTGGCTTATTTTACTTTACTCAAAGCCTATCACCTCTTTTTAAGCCTATTTTTAGATTTAACTCCACATTTTGCAATGTGGCAGGAGCTGATAGACAACACAGCCCTAAGTAGGTCTTGCCAGGTGTTGCAGGTCTCTTCTAAGGCTAAGGGAAGATGTAAAAAAGACAAGTCTGAACGTTTGCAGGGCCTGGCCACAGCTTCAAAGGAGGATTTCTGGCTGTGCTTGAAACACAGATGCTAGCGGTCAGCTATGAGACAGATGAGATACTGCCCTCGCCATGGGAACTCGAGCAAGAAATAGGAAAATCAGCCCATACTCAAAAGGGATTTGAATAACTTTGGATCTGCCTCCTCTGAATTTTTCACTAGACGAAAGCACTCTGACCTTTAATTAATTTTCCTTCTCCTTTTAAATGGTAACTTCCAGCTCCGAGGCTTTTAACGCTGTGTTGGCGGGTGACGGGGGTGCAGGAGCAGTCTGGGGTGTACCCGAGCTATGTTGGGCAGCGCATAAATCTGCACGGTCATTTAGGAGAGAGAGCACAGGGTGCTGCAACAGCTGAACTGCAGCAGTTAATATCAGGGACCAGGTAAATAAAGCCTTGTCGTCGATGTCAGGACTTGCCCAGGGTATTAGGCTTCGATTCTTATTTTCAGAAGACAAAAAGCTCTCTACCAGTCGCTGTAAAGGCTTCGATTCTTATTTTCGGAAGACAAAAAGCTTAACTTTCACCGAAAATACCACTTTTTTCAACGAGGTACTAAGAGGAGCAAAGAAACATTCCTTCCTCAAAAGCATCCATTACCTTCGGGGCAAACTAAAGCCACGTTCCTCCTACGTCCTTGAGCACCACCTCTACTGTAACAGGGAGAACAGACTCAGGAATCCTACACGCCGGTATTTAGGGGTATTTAGGTTAGCCCCCATGACGTGCACATGAAGCACACCCCAAACAGCCAGCCTACAGGGTGCTGCTCACGCACAGCCCAGCGGAGGCACGTTTCACCGACAGACGTTCTCCCTTCTCGTGCACGACTTCCTTCTGCCTTCAAGCGATAAGAAACCCAGCTGCAGGCTGACCCTCTTCCCAGAGCAGAGGGCTCGCCGTTATAACCTCAGCAGCAGCACGCGTGTGCCCTGTGCCTGTTATGTGCCCCCTTTCCCACACATTAAGGTGGCCGGGAGAAGCAGGAGGCTGTAATTTTGGGGTTTATTTTACCACGAAGGACACGCATGAGCTGTGTGCTTCCTTGTGCACGCTCAGGCAGCATCCGGAGCGCCTCCCTCGCGATTTCTCCTGCACCAGCGCTGGACCACATGCCTTAGCCTAGCTGAAAAGGAAGCTTTGCTTAAGCACAGCAGACAGCCACCGAAGGGGAAAGGAAACGTGAAATACTTCCCTCTCCAAGTGGCTGCCTCGCACAGTTCTCCATTATCTTCAGCTTCTCTCATTCCACACTTTATCCTATAACAGCCCAGAATTAAAGTCTTAATGGGGACTTACAGAAGTACTTATGGCTGCACAGGACAGAAGAACGACAGTTTGCCCCTTAAAAAAATCATCAGAAGTTAGAGATTCTGACAGTTCCCCGAGCAGGAAAGTAGCTCTCCTCCTCCGTTTCGTACAAGCTGATTATTTAATATTTTTTCAGAGCTATCTTTGAACAAATTTCACCTATACGCAACACACAAAGAGCAAGCCAGATGTGTTAGATATTGAAGACCCCGTTTCGAGTCCCGTTTTAAAAATAGACTCACTTGAAAACGAGAAAATATTTGCAAATAAGATGAGGCAGAATGAGTTGCACTTCATGCAAAACCCAAAACGGAACTCGTGCTAAGAACAAAAAAAGTGACTCACTCGCTGAGCAGGTGTCGGGGTGTGGGGTGGACACGGCAGCCAGTCGCACGTGGGCTCCGGGTTCCGCTTTGCGCTGGCCATGCACGTGTGCCTTTCTGCCCTGTGCACTCGCGCTGCGAGCTGCTCGCCTTAGGGCTCAGCTGTTTGGCTGCCGAGCTAAGGTCCCACCTATGGTGCAATGGCAGCGACCCGTTGACAAAGCAGAGGCGTGTACAGGCGATTTTTGAGATAGAGGATTGGAGATGTGCATCTAACCCGTCACGGTGCCGGGGCTTCCTGCCGGACCCCGGCCGGATCAGCTCGTAGATAGATCCACGACCGTTTGCAAGCGCGAGATAAGACCTTCTTTAGCTGGAGATGGCGTGCAGCCCTGCTCTAAGGATGACAAGCGTTCCAAGAACTCGAACAGAAGCCGCCACACAAGCACACAGCACTCACCAGCAGCCAACACCAGCCGCCAGAGGCACACGAAGGGGATGGACAGATGCTGCCATGTTCTCCTACCGACTTCCAGACAAGGTACCACTGCCCCGATGGCTCGTACTGACACAGACCTACCGTCCTTACCAACCTGCCACGAAATTCGAAGGCCACCTCCTAACTCAACAGAAAAAAGGACAAGAAATGCGTTCTTTGTGAGGCACCGTACAACAGCCCGTGCTCTGCTCGGTGCCTTTCCAAGAAGGGTGAGAAGTGGCCAGCGGCGCTGCTGACAGTTCATAACAGCCACAGGGAAAGCAACACGAGCGTGCAAGGCACTTTCAAAGGCTCTGCACTGCACAAGAACCAGAGATTTTTGTCTGCAGGCCCCACAGAACAGCTCCGAGCGATCTCACCTACTTCTTTGAGCAGCCACAAACACATCACCGTGAACAAAAGCTTACCCTCAAAGGGATTTCTTTTCCCACAGCCAGGTTTACTGACTGCAGGTGAGCAGGAGCCTTTTGTTTGCTTGTGCGTCCTTCCCCCTTTGCACTTGCCTTTTTATATATATAAAAAAGAAAGAGATGATGATAAAGAAAGTGCACGGACGGGCCACAGATGCAGCTGTAACCGCGACATCCCTTGGCAGGGTAAGCACAACCTGGCTGCAGGGGGGAGAGCCTGGCCGAGCGCGTACCCCGGAACGTCACCGAGGCAATCCCCCAACACTTGCTTCATTTCCAGGCAATCCCTCTTCCCTACCGTGGAGTAACCAAGCTAGCTGCGGTCAATGAATTCTAAAAGGTAAATTTTCCTACCTTCAATTAACTGCATTAGTACTGTTTATAACTGTGTGATTGATAAACGCTCTGCAGAAGCTGTAATTAATGTATTTTTTGTCTTGGAACACATAGCGAACCCCTTGGCACTCAGACACTAAATGAAAAGCAATTTATCAACCTGCTTTGAATAGCTCGATCCGACTCCTTAATGCAAAGAGAAGCGCGCTTTGCTTAAGGCGCTGCAGCCCTGTAAAAGCAACGCGTGCCGCAGAATCACAAATGCCATCAGACACAGTTTGGATTTCGATAGGGATGACGCCGACCAGGACACTCATCGTGCTGAGGAACGGGGTACGTCAGTAGGATCTGGGGCTTAGCTGGGATCCTCACCCTGGGTACAGCCTAGCAGCAGGTTGGCAGATGTGGTTTTCCAGGACTGAGGTTAGGAGGGTGTGTTTAGGACGTCGGACGAAGCTCTGGATTCTCCTCCCGTGCCTCACGGCCAAGCAGCGCTGACCCGCACGGGGACGCAGCATCTCGGTGTTATTTCAGTCCAGACGTGTGCTCGGCTGCTCACACGGCAGACAAAAATAAAGTGCTTACGGAGCGTTTGAATGCTAATTTCTCAAATTCGGTGTTGCTTTGTACGTTTGACATACGCAAAAAATAAAACAACTCCAAGAACAACAAAAAAACAGCGTTTATAGAGGGAAAGGCTTGTCATCACAGAATTTTATGTCGGTATTAGCTGCTGGGGGGATTAACCAGCCTTCAAAGCCTAAAATCTAAACTCACATTTCTGGAAGCACGGGCTCCACATATTCAGTAAAGAAATCGGTCTGTCCTCCATATGGCAGCCTGAATGTAAGGCTTACATATTTCCATTGCACATGTGAGTCCGCTCCCCGTTCCTGCAGTGTCTTGCCCTCTTCCATTTGTCTTTTGATTCAGATAAAAGCCAGCGCAGATCCTAACTGCTGATACGGAGAAAGGCACAAGACGCAGTGTGACTTTGGATGAAGGAAGAAAAAAAAAAAAAAAAGGACTCAGGTCCAGACTGCTAGAGCATGTCAAGAGATTGTCTTTGAAACTACAGAACCAGAAATGAAAGCGCTGCTTTTTTATTTGATTTGATCAAAGCAACCGGGGATGGGGCGGGGGGGGGGGGGGGGGGGGGAAGAAATCACATCCTACAGATGCAGGCTAAATTTTAACTACTTCACACATAATGCGGGACCAGCTGATCCCATACAGGCATAAATAAAGAGAGAAAACAAAGAGGTAAAGTCACCCTAGCTCTGAATGCGCTCCTTCCACAGATCGCTGCTTCAGGGTCTGCCAAAGAGCAACAGGAACCCATTTCAAAGCAAGAAAGGCACAGGAAGCATGTACCCAGCACTCTCGCCAGGGGCACACGCTTTAAGTCTCCAGTGAGGAGCAGAGGAGCAAGCTCCTGACAAATCAGAAAAAACGCTCACAATGCAATGGCTATTTGGATAAATAACCTGCTCCTCCCTCCGCGACTCTGCTCCCCAGATCCGACTGCGAGGTAGCAGTGGTGTGAGACAACCCTCCGCAGGCAGGCTTTGTGCTGCTCGCTGAGAATGACCAGGAGGTAATTCCTTCTCCTCGCCCAGAGCATCCGCTCCGATCCACGCTGGGCACAGGAGAACCAGGCTTTGTGGAGTGCGAATCAGAGCACAGGTTCCTGCAGGCCCCGAACGGCGGCAGAGGAGAACCAGACAGCCACAGCAGCCACCCTCCCTGATAGGAAGGGTTACAAATACCTGCCGGGTCGGCTGTGTGCTTGTGGAAATTACCGGCTGCAGAAGGTGAGCCGTTTCCTCTGGGCTAGCACGATCGAGCTCTTTGGCTTTCGCTAAAAATGAAGCAGAAGTCATTTTAACACGTGAGGCAGACAACAGTCGCGCGTAGGGGATCAAATAGCTCTCCAGATGTTTATTTTAAATGAAATTCAGAAGCCAGCATAAACCAGATTTTAAACGCTGAATAATCCGCACCATAATTTGCATGAGAAAACTAGGAAAAAAGGGATAAAGGTTCCATCCTACCGCTCTGAAACTCTCCAGGAACACGCAGGGTCAGAAAGGACGTCCTGATGAGAAGGGCAGGGATCAGTGACCACAAAACTGAGAAGCAGATCTGTTCCTAGGCTCTTCAGCTGACACCTCGAAGTATGAACAGCCCCACACTGAAAACTGATGGCACTTCCCCCCCCGATGGATGCTCCACGCACACATCCTAGGGCATCTCACGTGAAGAAAGTCTTTGACCTTCCTCACCAAGACTATTCACAATCACGGGCTGAAAAGCGTCTAAAAATCGCAGCCCTACATCTTTAAACCCCTTCCCACCTTGCTCCTTTAGTGAATGCCTCCTGATTGTGCGAAAGCAAGAATATTCAGACCTCAATCTAGTAGCTTGGGTGTTATGCTGACAATGTCTCTGGAGAGCGGAAGAGAAGCGAGGACAGATTTCCAATAGCTCAGACGCTGCTCTGTAAGAAAAGCTGCTACACGGCAAGAGAGATAAATAAAGAGGGAAAGGAACACGCCGGAGAACTTCTCCCAAGGTCACCTCAGGATGCCGAACGCTACCCATCTGCAGGGGGAGGTTTAGACGCCCGGTTTAACCACGTCCATCCATTTGCTTGCTGGCAGCCACAGTCCTCATTAAACCAAACTGGTTCTGGGCATGAAAGGAGGACTTAGGGAAGATGGTGTTAGCTAATAAATACAAAGGGAAAGGCAACAGAGGCGGCCCCGGACGGGTGCTCTTTGCAGGAAAACGCAGCCACGCAACAGGCAGAGCCTGTGTGAAGCCAGCGCGAGGCTCAGCGACACGGCGCATCCCCAGCGGAGCCTCCAAGCAAGGCTCGTGGCTCCTGAGGATGAAATTTTGCACCGTTCAGGCACGAGCAGCACCGGGATGCCAGCAGGAACTGGAGCTTTTACGACTCTGCTGCTACGCAGGGTCACCCGCCCGTCCCAGTTCCTCACTGCTTCGAAATAAAGGCTGGCGACACGTGGCAGATCACCGAGGACAGAGCGTGCCGTGAAGGAAAAGCCATGCCCCAAATATTATACCAGTTACTGCTGCGTGCCCTCCTAACAAGAGTGCTTCTCGCCCATCTCAGCGGTCTGAAAGACACGCTGGGCAGAATTTCAAGCTCCGGCAAAGTGATCTTATCACTTCTGCGCCGCGCTCGCTACACAAGCCCCTGATTCAGCAGCATGTAAAAAAAAAAATCTTCATTTGCATGAAAAGCACTCGCTGATCACAAAGTCTTCTGTTCAGCGCTCCCCTTCCCACCGGCGGCAGCAAGATGCGAGAGCACTGCTGTCATTCTGCTGGCGACCGAGGTGGAATATTCTGCGTGTGCCCCCCACATTTTCATGCGATCTTTCCCTAAAATTTTAATAGTGTTTCGGAGTAACACAAAAGCTGCACACATCCAGTGCCAAGGCCCTCGTGTGCGATGCTTTCACTGGCACTTTTAATAACCGTGCTGCACAAAGGACGTTTCATATCAACGCGCAGCCACCACAAACACCTCCAAAATGTCTCAGACAAGTCCAGTCTTTCCCAGTCTGCGTTTACAGCACTCGGTGCCACGACGCAGAGCTTAAAGAGGATGTACTGCAATCAAGAGGAAGGTGTAGTCATGCGGAGAACAACGTTCTGGTTGCAGTGAGATTAATCTCTGTCGTGGGAAACCCAATAAAACACGTAGTTTGTTATCTTTCATGACAAAGAGGCTGTTAAAGCTTAACTACGTTACCAAAGTTTTGCCTTTGGACTAACCCATGAGCCTGTAGTATGAAGGTAAAGCATGCCGGCAGATGCAATTACTCGGTTCTCTCCTGATTCGGAGGGAGAAAGTCCACGGTTTCAGCAGCTGAAGACTTTATGCAACAGTCCCGTGCCCTTTCCCAATCACGGGTGGGTCACTGAGGCCAGTCCCAGCCTCCAGGCAGCAAACACCAGCTCTCACCTCCAGCTATTTGCCGGAGTTCGTCGCGTCCCACGCACACACCCCGAAATCACACGGGGCCCTGAGCTAATTCAACATAAATACCTTCCGTCCGGGCGGCGACGCGGTCCCCGTTTGGGAACATCTCCTTTCATGTCAATCCAGCGCCGACGAGTTCGGATCCGATCCCAAAAAGGTGCCGGGGCTGCCGCTGCTTCCTCCCGTGCGTCGCCGAGCATCTCGGCCGGCGCGTGGCCGCAAAGGGACGGCCCTACGACGGCTGCTGCTTGGAACCGGGCCGCTCGGCATCCCGTGTACGCTGCATTTTTGAGCACGCTGCTCTAAGCTGCTTTGCTAGCAATTTCTGGCCCGCGCGGCGTGCAAGAGCACAGCCCCGGCCTCACAAAGAGCAGACCTGTAAATGACATCTCGAGGATTAAACTGATTGAGATGCAATTTGCCTAGCAACCATTCATTAAGCAGAGTTCACAAACAGGCCAGCAATCTATTCCACCTCCTTATCCGAGCAGTAAACAGATAGCAGTCTCTGCTGTGTCCTCTCTCCGGCAGCTCAGACACATTGTAAACAGATTTTTCAGAAGTTTCGACTCCTACGGTAAATGGCGGAGAACAATCCTGCCCTCCGAGCGCCAGGGATTCGGTTCCAGCCAGCGCCTCGCCAGCCTCGAGCAGCTCCAGAAGGATGACAACGCAAATCAGAAGGCGAATGGTAAAACATCTCCCCGGTATTTTCCCACCTCGAGCACTAAGAGCCTAGCCCAGTCTTTCAAGAAAAACCTTCATCACACGAGCATTTGGCATTGCTATTCCGATCGCTGAAAAAAAAAAATCAATGAAAATCTTATTCCCCTCCTTCGTCTTCTGAAAAGAGTCGGTAGGCACTTCCAAAGCCTTTGATAAAGCTTTCCCCCTTCAGAGAAGGAAATAAAAGTCGCGTTCTCCCTCCCGTTAAGCGTTTTTCCTCATAAAAGAAGCAAGACAACGGAAGTGCCATCAGCAAAACTCAAGCCAGCTATTTCAACTTCAAGAACTTAGCTGAAAAGATTAAGCGAAATCGTGATTCTGCATCATTGTTTCCCCACAAGAAACATCCGATACTAACCCATTCTGCTCCAAAATTAAACAACAAAGCTGAGCTCGGACACATTTAAGGCTATATACCTGTACCTGCATGGTTTTCCTTTTTTCTTCTGGGAAATCACTGTGACATCTAGCACGCTCTTACAATTAAATATGCAAGAACGAAGAATTAAACTGGCTATGAATAATTAACCTCACATAATACCACTTCGTAAGGGAAGTCTGGCTGAATATTCTCACGGAGGAGACGTCCCCAAATACAAGGCGCATCACGATCGGTGGCTTTCCTTTTGTGATAGGGTCTGAAGCCCCGGGTAACTTCACGGCTGCTGCTCGGTTCTGGAGAAGGTTCTTCCCGGCCGTGCCTCCCTTCTCCTCCTTCCCTGCCCATCGGGGTTCAGGAAAGCTTGAAGAAACGTGCGAGTGTTGCGAGAGCTGTTGCGCTGCTCATCTGCACTTCGGAGCTCGCAGGCTACCCAAACGCTACCCATTAAAAAGTAGAAAGCAATTATCTCACTTCCCAGTGGAGGATAAAGCAAGCATGATGCAACAATTACTTACAAGATAGTATCAGGCTAAGGTTGGGAGAAAAAAAAAACAATTAAAAAAGGTTTGCAAGAGCTAAGGAATGCAGCTTGCTCTCCCAGAATCTATCTCGACGAGAACGATACCATCAGCTCGCAGAGCAGACCTTCCTGTTTCGGGTTTGCTGTTTTGGAGGCTACGGGACATAAACTGCAGCAAAGTTACAGCCCCAGCCCTCACGCGGCTCTGCCTCACTAGCTTCTAGAGAAAAAAGCAATTGAAAATAGGCTTTTAATAGAAACCCTGAATCGTTTCACCTAATATTTACTGAAGTCCCCATAAAACTGGGATTCGGCCCTCGGCACTGTCCACTAGACACCCGCGGGGTCAGCTCCATGCTAATCATCGCACGATGCACTTGTTCCACAAGGAAATCCCCAGCTCCCCTACGTTTATCCGAGCAGCGCGGCGTACAAACAGCCTCCTGCTGCAGAGCTCGACTTTTAGAGACAAGTGTTTGAAATCCAGCCGCGCTCGGTGATGGTTAAAGCAGAGCTGGGCGCTGCCGACGGTGACAGCCCTTCGGTTGAAGCCCCGCCGGAGGATTCGGCGCTCTTCTCCAATGCAAACACGACTCGGGGGTCCTTCTCCATGCAGGCAAAGACACGTTGGAAGTGCGTTAGTTAAATATCAATTTTCTACTAGAAATGAAGAAGATGAAATGAAACCTTTGAGCTGGAAGGTGCCATGAGCGTTGCTTCACTGCCTCACTCGCTGCCCGGAGGAGGCGAGGCAAGGGCTGGAGGAGCCTCCTCTGGCTGCCCCGCAGGGAGCCCGGGGGAGCAGAACCCCCTCTCCAGGTGCTTTTGGGGTTGCTGCTACCAGCCAGGAGGAGCTGGACTGAAGGTGGAGCCCGTAAACACATCATCCCGCTGAAAATCCCAGCGCCTTCTCTCCTGAGATCCAGTCTTCTGGGTACCGGCGCCGATCTTCGCCCGTTTGCGAGCACGTCCCTTTCTCCCTGCCAGAATTAATCACCTTGCCAGCAAGCATCCTGCAAATACCCGGAGTTTACATAAGACGAGTTTAACCTTCAGTCCCTATTAATGTTAACAGAATAGAAAAAATTAACCACGGTGCGACAACAAAACGAAAAAGTCTGTATCTGCATTTCTAATTATACAGCAAATCACACCACGCGGCGATGTTTCCGAGCACCTTGCTGGTGATAAAACAGCAAATGGACCACAGCTTCCATTTTGAGGAGCGGATGCAAAGGCGAACGGAGCTGAGGCTGTCTGCAACGAGGAACGAGGGTGGGAGAATTAAAGGGAATAAAGCGTCATACTTAAGTGATGGTAAAAATGTTAATGATTTGAAAAACAGTCACCTTAAACATTTTAAATTTCACCATCTCTCATACTTTCCGTGGCTTAGCCTACTTTCCCCAACTTAATTTGCATCAGCCAAATAGGCCTCCTGCTGGGAGGCACTAAAATGGCAGCCCCCCATGGAGACGGGCTCCCTTCACCAAGCGAGTCTGAAGGTCTAATAAGTATTCCTAAAACATTTTAAAGCCATTAATGGTGTTTAGTAAACATTTATTTAGAATTAGTGCCACCGTTAGAAGCTGCCTTAATGTGCTCTACTACAGCATCTTAGGAAAAGGTCGGGCAGAGCAGGAGGCACCCCCCGAACGCCTGCCCTGAGCCCAAAATCCGAGGGCTCTCGTGCTCTTGCCCCGCGCCACCCCACTGATTTGCCATCCCCGACCCCAAAGCCCCTCTCTCTGGGTATCAATGTATGATTCCCAAGACCTCGTGGCCGGGGTTTGCAGGGGGAAATTCGGGTTCCTCTGACCGCCGTGGCTGGAGGTGGGCGCTCGGTGCCACGACTGGTTCCCAGCAGGGAGCTGTGCAGGATCATCGTGTGTTTTGTGGTGTTTGGGTGGCTGAAGGACAAATTCGCTCCACGTTTGGCAATTAATTCCACCAGCTGAAGGAAGAGCCCGGTACGACAGTAGTATCCACCTCGGTGTTACCGATGCATCGAGGATTCGGGCTCTGGTACAAACACACGGTGCTTTACACGAAAGGCTGGGCGATGCCTTATCTGTTCGGTGCCATCTGCACAAAACCAGGTAGGGTTTTATCGAAGCTCTGGAAACCAGAATAAATCATTTTCTCCGTATCTGTGATCCTGACAGAGACAGATGCCGCAAATCCGCGAGCCGGCGAGTGCGGGCTTGTCTGGTTAGCAGAAATAAAATTGTATCCGCACCCTATCTGATTTATTTTTAATAAAAAAGAAGGCAAACCAGACCTTTAATATTGAAACAGTCTCAGCCAGCACCTCCCCGGCCCACAGGAGACATCATATATAATGTAAAATGGTGAAAATAAAACCACGATGGGCAGTGTCATTTCTCCTAGGAAGAACCATCACAGTCGAGACGCATTTTAATTGTCACATGTAATGAAAAGCACCCGATTCCTTCTCCATTTGCTGTCGTTATTGCCAACAACACAGGGCCGTAAGGCTCCACGGGGCGTTTTCGGACACCACCAGCGTTGCCGTGCCCCATCAGGGGATCAGGAGCGAGCCCGGTGGCCACCACCACGCGGTAAATAGCGCAGCCCCTCGCAGCAAGGTCCCTACCAGGCTCCCGGCACCGTTCCCCAAAGCACCTCCGCCTGAACACCCCGTGGAAGCGGGGAAACTCACAGCACACTGGCACTGGAAACTCACCGAGGAGGAATGCTGATGCCTTGGGACATCACGGCCACAGCTTGAAAACCGCCTCTCCCCGAAGAAACCTCGTCTCTACCTCTGAAAGCTACCAGAGGGTAGTAAATAAATTACATTCTCCAAAAGCGCTGCGAACAAGAGAAACTCCTTTACCCTCGCTGAATTCAGTCCTCAGCCAGCAGCCGCGTCTGAGGGTCCACACGGGATCACCGGGATCTGTGTTTTATTCCCCGACATCCTCGGAGTAACTTCTAACATCCGAACTCACCGCTGCCGTGGGTTTTACAGGGTGAGCCGAGCGCTCTAACACGTGGATTATGAAAAAAGAACCACGCAACATTTTAGATCTGACTTTCCTCCACAGACAGAGGTTTCTGTGCTTTCATGGGCAATGCTGCCTCAGAATAAAATCAGATGTAATTGGCTCTTAAACGACTGAGCAACCGCTTTAATTTTATTTCAGCGGCAATAATTCATAAATCAAGCGGCTCAACCTCCAGCACGGGATGACGAGCAAACAGGGCGGCAAATAGGACAAGCAAAAACGGACATCACGAAGCTACCTGGAGCCAAAATCTGTCAGCCCTGGGGGGCCACACAGTCCCTCAGCACCAACCGATTAACCAAGACCAGCAAACGATACGATCTTTGCTAAAGAGGAACCGCTACAACGGCTGGGATTTTAACCGTAGGTGCAATTTCCCTCGTGCACGCTAGATGGAAGTATGGAAAACCTTAATTCTCTCCTGCCTTGGCTGAATTTTAAGTGGCTGAAATGTATAGCACGCTGTCACATTTGGAGAAGCCTTTCTGTCCTTCATCTGCAACTTGGCTAATTGACACGCTGTTAAGTAAGAGGATGCCCGGAACTATTAAGCTAAGCTGTGCTGGAAATGAGTAGTAAATAAGAGAGAATATACATCAGAAATATTAACCATAGTATTCAGACTACTTTTTAAAGCACACGTATTCCATTTCCAGAGCATTTAAATAACCAGCACCGACGAGATCCATCACAGGAATTGAATTTAGGTTTTAGAAACGTTTGGCTTATTTTCACAAAGCAATAATTCTATAAATACCAGCTTGTTCATAAAGAGAAACGAGAGATGGGAAGGTACAAGAGGCTTCAGGAATGTTGTGGGAGCTTTGACTGGGAAACAAACAAACGAAATTCTGGAAGATACTGGGGGAAGTATGGGGAGAAACTGCACCCCGAAGTCTTGCAAAAGGATCTAAACACAGATGAGAGCAGCAGAGCATCGAATCCCCCTGGGATTACATTACACATAAATCTCCAGGAAAGTATCTTAAAAGTCACTTGTTTCGAAACCAAGCCATTTCTAAATTTAACCACCGAGAGAAGAACTCGACTCAGACAATGGCACCACCAAGAAAAAAGGCACTGGGGAGAGCTGCTCTCCCTTGCCCGCTTTGGCCTTTTCACTTACTGATTTTCCTCCATGTTCATTCACAAACACTCAGCACAGTTGTGAACAACCTGACGTCGAGGGATGCACAAATTACCAGCTCTAGGAACACATCGCCCATTCCAGGCAAAAGCTGACGGCTCTCCTGGAAGCACAGAATAGGCTGGGGAGCGGATAAAGGGCAGCCAGCAAATGCCCACGGTTCCCTTCCAGAACGAAGCCAAAGCATCCTCCGTTATCCCCTAAATGTCTCTTTGCTCCCCAAAACCATCAGGCTTCGTCCTCGGGGTCCTCGTTTACCTCCTGAAACTCAAGGAATAGGAATAAACTCGAGGAAAATGGGGCTGGTTACCGCTGCTACAAGCCAGCCCCGCTCGCCTCGCAGAGGGTCCCGGCGTTACCCGCAGGGCCGTGGGGAATGGCACGCCGAGACAAGGTGGCTCCATCTCTGCCCCAAAGCAAAAGCAACGAGAAATGGTGACAGAATCAAAGGAAGAATCAAGACGAATGACTTTGCTGGAGAGTGGAATAATAAACTGGGCGCAGGGCTCCCCTTCCCAGGTGTTTTGGTTTTTTTTCCCATTCCATACTAAAAAAAATAGGTCAGCAGAGGAAGAAGTTACTTTGGGGAGTGGGGAGCTTCCATTTTTTTGGAAAAGGCTGACACGACGCCCTTTCCATCCAATGGAATCTAAACTATACATATTTATGGGATTGGCTCGAGATGGCAATCGTAAGACACTTTTCAAAGCGTTCTGCGCGCAGGAGCTGCCTACGGAGAGGAACAAAACGAGCGGCGAGACAACAGCCACAGGAAAGGGCAGGGCTGCGAGACGCGAGTCCTCTGAAAGGCACGCTGGAAGTTTTTGAGCAAGCTGACAGCAAGAAGAGGGATCGCAGGATACAGCCAAGGATGCAGGGGGGGGGTCAGGAAACGAACAAAACCCCCGGCGCTCGGTACTGACTTCTGCAGACAAGAGCAAACAAAACCACGTACCATGTCTTCTTCCGCTGCCCTGCGCTCTCCCTAAAGCCCCAGGTGATTTTTCTCTGCCTCCATCCACCCGAGAGGGCGGAATTAGGGGGGGAGGCAGAGCCTGGCTCCCATCCTAGCTGCGGAGCACAGGACGGGGAGACCGCCCGAGTCCGAGAGGCGAAATTGCAGAGAAGAAGTGAATACGAGACGGGCTCCGAGCAGCAAAGCGCGTCACCTCACCTATTTCCACTCGCTCTCACGTGGTTCCCGAATTAGAAACAATCAGAATCCTGCTGGAAACAATATACAGCTCCGTAATTGGGTTGTCTGCGCTACAGACGTCAGCAGCGTATCGCCTGGTGGATCGCTTTTTGAGCGTGTGTTGTTTTTTTTTTTAAATACTAAAAATAGCTTCGCTTGCCTGGTTCACCTTCGCTTCATCGCATCACTACAGGCGGCACAAGAAACTCCAAATCCTCCCTCACCGCACGCCGGCTGCGAGCTGGGGGTGTTCAGGATCCGCTCCCTCCGGAGGCAGGATCCGGCGCCTGGCTCCGTTCAACAAAAGCTCCCTGCGAGCCCCGTCTCAGATGCGCTGTGTTTACAGAAATCCCGATTTCTAACGCATTTCCCTGTAGTATGCCCATCAACGCATCCCGTTAGAAGCCTGGAGCAGCTCAGCTACCTCCAGACAAATAAATGAGCCAGCAGCTCGGTTCAGCTGCTCTGTGTACCCACGGTAGGATGCTGCCCTGCATGATTCGAAAACTTTAAAGCTTCGCCCCACCAAATGACACTCCTGTGAGATTATCCCGGTAACAAAATATCACCGCTTTCTTCACAAAGCCTGGAAACTCCAATCGTCGAGCACAGCATCGACAAGTTACGTGCTGGGAATCCACAAACTGAGCGTCGTTCCCGAGCACTACAGGAGAAAATCCTAACAATACGCCACAGAAAACACCAAGGGGGGAGGCGTGATGGCAGACAGACTGCACTGGAAAGGGGTCTGCAGAGCCTATAAAGCTGGATCAGCCGTGTGCCACCGCCACTGCTTTTATAAAATGCCCAATTTAAATCAAAAGCCTAAAGCGTGGAAAGAGGCAGAAAGAACCCGCCAGCCTCTGCCAGTCCCAAACTGAACCAGGCTCAGGTTGACTGAGGCCAAGCTCCTCCTGTTTCGGGTAGGAAGTTTAGCTTTTGAAGAACGCAATCCACGGGAAAATATCTTCGGGCACGTTTAAAAACGACCTGCGAGGATCCCAATCGGCAGGACACCTTTTTAGTACCTCTGTTCCTTGGTAGCTGACTCAGTATTTGGAAAACAATTTCTTTATAGAAAGAAAAAAGATGAACAGTGTGACAAACTCCTTCGAGCGTTCATATTCAAACTGACGATGTGCAATTAAAAATTGCTCACAAAGCCCATTACGATTAAGATTTTAACACGAGTCACAAAATACAACGGGAAAATGGCACATCGCACAAGCAACGCGGTGAAAGTCTTCGCCTTCCGGTCGGAAAAAAGTTTCAAATGCTGAGCGCTGAACGCGGTGGGGCGATGCAGTCACTTACCAGCTTCACAAGACTCTGAAACCTGCCCTCACCTCCAGCAGCATCTCACCCCAAAACCAACCCCAGGGGCTCCAGCGGGCCGAGGGACCGGCAGCCTGCTACTCAGCCGGTGGCTGCAGCGTCTCAGCGAGCTGCTACGTGCTCCTAAGGCAGTTATTTAAAAGTTCCAGCCGTCTGCTAAATAAATCAGGCAAGGCGAGCTTTGGCTATGCTCTCAGTGGGGTGGTTAGTAATTCCATAAATCCTGGAATCCTGGAAATTACCAGGCTTTAGAGAAACGCGAAATGGACATGACTTCATCGCCCATCTTCATAAATCAGCACCTCCCCTCGCTAACAAAGCTCGCGTGCTGCAGATGAGGGTGCTGAGCAGCACGGATGCGGGACGTTCCTGCTAGGGGCTCTGGGGGACAAGAGGCTTTGGGGTGGCAGGAGCGTGCCTCTGCCCTCTCCATCCCCGTGGGCCAGCCAGGAACGAGTCAAGGGCAAAAACAGGGAAGAATAAACGTGAATGGACGTGAAGGGAAAAGCGAAGTGTGCTCAGGAGGAAAGTTTCCATCCCACGTCCCGGTGTTTCGGTGCGCGCAGCTGGGAACGCAAGCTAAAGCTTGCATACATCTTAAAGCAGTCTGCATTTCTGGAAAATACAGATACCTCACTCCCCGACAGAATCCTTACTTCTCCTCTTCATCTTCGGTAACAGTTCCCAGAAGCAAACGTAGATAAAGCAGTGTATCTGTCAGAGGACAGCTTGAAACAAATACAAATAAGACCGAAATTACGGCAGATAGCCAAGTTACAAAGAACAAAAGGGGTTTTTAATTTTATGTTTGGAGAGAAAGACGATCCTACGTGGACATTCTCCAACGTACTTTTGATGTTATTAACAGCAAGAGCACCTCAGGCTGTGCTGAAGCAGAAAAAGCGTGAATCTGTTTGCAAAGTGAATTGAAAGGGGGGATCAAAATTACCATCTTATTAAACGGTATTCGTTTGGTGTTAAGTGCATTATTTATTCACTTGAGAAATTCCCCAAATGAGAGCGGGTGCCCTAAGTAAGGTCACTGCTTAATGTCAATTCCAAAGCAGAACTGCGCCCTGTGAGGATTTAAGCACATGCCTGCTCTTTCATCTCGGCGCAAAACGAGATCTATTTTTTTTTTTTACACTTCAAAAGCCACGTAAGGCAACAAATAAAACACACGCCGAGCATGACGGCCCAGAAAACATGCCAGCACCTTTCAGCAGTCATCTTTCCCGTGTCATCCATTATGTCAGATTTATCTGGTTTTGCTTAATTCTGGTTCCACTGATAGGCATCTTTCCTCTCCAGACCATCAGGCCAGGTAGACTTGAACTCGATGTGGCTTCTTAAAATAGCAGAGAAAAACTACAGCCTATTCATCAACTGATCTCCCAGCTCCAGCTCTGCTTCTGACTCTCCCCGAAGAGGGTCAATCTCTGATTTCCTCACCTCAGAAATTCTACCCAACCGCACCATGTAAATAGCGCTTGAAAAACAGATCAAGCCTTTCTTTTCTGGAAGCTTTTCCCCCTGAAAGCTGTATTTATTGCAGAACAATCCTATATTTATTGTAAATCCCACTCTCCTTTTGTCCTGACTCATACTTGTTTCTGATCCAAAACCTCCTCTACCAAAACCTACCGAACAGTCAATTCTCCCCTGCTCGCTTTCCGTTGCTGCTGCTTTTTTCTCCCCTTTTCAGACCCCCCTGGACTTGCTTTGCACGGCTCCAGACCCACCTGCCTGCTGCTTCTGCATCCTCCGCTCCTCAGGCTGCTGCAGGCGGTGAGACCTTGTTCTCTTCATCTCTAATATCCGTAATATGTTTCAACAATGTCTTCCCCGCTGCCTTATAAATCTACTTAAATGAATGCACTTCCTAGCTAAGGCAGCTCCGCTCCTCCTCACGTTTTTAAACCTCTTTCAGCATCAGCCCTTTCCACTTTCATCGAGTCAAGGAGCCTCACGTGAGGATCCGGCCCCTGCGACAGCATGATCCTGTAATCTGTGCCCGCAAGAACGGCTTTCACGTGTATTTTCAGAAGAGAAAAGAATGAAACGTCTACTGAATTTAGTCCATGATGGCTTTTCCCTCTACGGACTGCTTTCTAAGTTTATTTTTGATGAAAAATTGCAAGTGCTTTTCTGCTGCTTCCCATACGCGTGAAATGACTAACGCTGGACTCTAACAAGTTCAGATTTAGGTGGAAAAGACCCGCTCAGAAACACGTGTGCTGGGAGGAAAAAGCAACCATCACGACTCCGCTCCCCTCCTGCCAAGGCAGCAGCAGTCACAGGACTGAATCAGACAAAGTTCCTACAGCACGCACACAAAACCCACGAAGCCCGGCAGAGCCAGGAGGAGTTATTCAAAGTCATCTCCACTGCTCCAGCACAAACGACGTCGCTCGGGAACCCTGCCTCCTCCGCTGCACGAGGGTGCTGCTCTCTTACAGCTACCCCGAAAACAAAGCACCGCGTCTCTGCAGCAAAGAGGTAAAAGTATTACGGGAAAAAGTTTTCTAAGCGAGCTTACGTTTTCTTGCGACTTCAGTTGCGATAAAAATAAACGATGATGATTAGGACCGTCACAAAAAGTGAGTGTGAAGCGTTCCTGAACTAGTCAATGCCGGAACCAGGCTGCACGTGGAATTTATCCTACAACCGGTACCGGGCCACGAGAGGCAATGTCAGCGAGGGCAGCACACCTCCGCCAGCCCACACGGGGCTCACGCGCTGCACAGCCAAGAGCTTTTAAGTACTTTGCTCGCCGAGAGGGCTGGAACCAGACCGGTGCACCTCCGCGAGACGTGTTTTTGTGTGTTTTTGCATTATTTATTTTTTTTTTTTCCCCTTTCACGCTTCGGCGTTCGGCGCCGTTTCCCGTTCAGGTGCTCCAGAAAGGGCTGGCAGGAAATCAGAGGGACCAGGGCGGCGTTAACAATAGCTCTTGCAAAACCGCGCTGGCGAGAAGCCGCTCTCGCTCGCTCGCTTCCCCCCCGGTGCCTGCCGGCCTCGGGAACGATGGCACAAAGGAATCGCTGCGAGCTCCCCGGGCACCGACGGCGTGGGGAGAACCGGGGAGGGCCCGGGGCTGGGGCCCCCCCCCTTGGAACCGAGCCCCGTGGGGGAGCTCCCGGCCTTGGAACCGAGCCTCAGGGCCGTGCCCCCACCGTGGCACCGGGCCTCAGGGCCGTGGCCCCCCCCTGGAACCGGGCCCCGGGGGGTGCCCGCCCCTGGAACCGGGCCCCGGAGGGTGCCCCCCCCCCTCCGTTGGAACCGAGCCCCGGGGCCGTGCCCTCCTCCTCCCCCCCCCTCCCGGAACCGAGCCCCGGGGCCTCCCGCTGGGGCCGGGCCGCTCCGTGCGGGCCCTTCCCGAGGCGGGTACCGGGCTTGGGGGGGGGGGGCTCAGCCCCGTGGGGCCGGCCCCGCTGAGCCCCCCCCGGGCGGTACCGGCGGGCAGGGCCCGTTCGGTTCGGTTCAGCCAGGCCGCGGCCCTCAGTCCCCGTACACCCCCACCCCCCCCCACTAAACCTCAGGGCTCAGCCCCCTGAACACCTTTTGTCCCGCGCGCGCTGTCGCGACACTCCCCCTGTCGCGACAGGCGGCTGAGGGGCGGCGCCGACCGGCGTGAGGGGGAGGGGACCCCGGGAAGGACAATGAGGAAAAGAGGCGATGGGGGGGGGGGAGGGGAGGGAGTAAAGCCCCAAGACGCCGCTTCCCGCCACCCCCCTCCGCCCCCGAGGCCCCGCACTTACTCTCGGTGCCCCTGCCCGGGCCTCATGGCGCCGCCGCCGCTGTGCCCGTGCCGGCCCCGCCGCTCCCCTCCGCCGCCGCCGCCGCCGCCCGCCCCGGCCGTGGTGGCTGCGCCAGCCGCTGCCGCGCATGCGCCCCGCCCGCCAACGGCCCCCGCCGCCCCGCCCCGCCGCCATTACAGCGCCACCCCCCCCGCCATGGCCCCGCCGCCATTACAGCGCCACCGCGCGGCCGCCATCGAGGGGGGAGGGCACGGGCTGAGGGGCCGGGGGGGGGGGTTATGCGTTCGTCACGGGTACGGGATAAAATAAGGAATAAAACGTGTGAATTGTGACAGAAATGTGGCTCGCTGTTCATTTTTTTTTTTAATAAAAATTAAGGAAATGTAGTACAGAAGGCAGGTGGAAGCATTCAGGGAAGGGCGGAGGGGTGAGGAGGAATCCAGCCAGGCAGCGCGTTGGCTCGCTGAGGGCTTCTTCAGGTGGCTGACGGCTGTGGCGGCCTGGGGTGGGTCAGGCGCAGGCTGGCGGCAGTGCTGGTGAAGTAAAGCAGAGCTCCCTGCGGGGGGACGGGGACGGAGGTCTTGTGGTGACAGAGTGGAATCACAGAATCATAAAATCATTAGGGTTGGAACAGGTGATCTTGGAGGTCCTTTCCAACCATCACCCTACCACCAATGTCACCTCCATGGGTTTGGGTTCCAGGCAGGAACCCCCAGAAGACCCTTCCAGATCTCTTCCTTCAGCCCAGAGGTGTTGGTTTGTAACAGTACACGGGATTTCACCCCAATTTCCGGAAAGAAGCTATTCAGCACTTCAAACTTGAGACTGAACTCGAGTGCACAGACACCAGCCCCACACACAAAGTGGCACACAGCACCACTAAGCTACCCCAGCCCCTCTCGCTCAGCCTGCGAAAGCCTTGCCCACACCCTGACCCATGCCAGCCACTCTCCATCCTCAACAACCTACCCAGCCTGAGCTGCTGCCCCAAATTTGGCCTTTTCTTTCGCTCTGATGGTCTCTTAACTTCCAGTCTGCAACCCTGGTGCATAAAGTAATGACTCCGTAGTAATGTTCCTGTAATAAACTATTCGAGTCCCTAAGAAAAGGGTTGCCATCTGTTTTTGCATGGCTAACTAGCCCTTCTGAAGTAAGCACCTACACAGTGCTGCTAGAGGCATCTTCACACCAAATCCCTCAACATTCATTCATTAGCCAAACATCCAAATGGGTGTAAAGCCAGGACACCACTGGGCACCGAAACCAAGATGTGTCAAGGCAGGAAGACACCTGTTTCCTGCTCTACGTGCCCTTCTTACAAATATGCTCCAGCAAATGCTTGTGCATCCAGCAAGCCTTTCTCTGACCTCTCTGCTCCCTTCACCAGTATCAGGGAAGCAGCTCGCATACACGCCAACAGATCACAGTCCAGGCTCCATTTCTCTGCTTCTTCAATAATCCACTCAGAAGAGGGTGTCACCAGACCCATCCCTCCTGAGTGAGCACCACCTGCCAGGAGCAGTGAACTGCCTAGGAAACTGAAGGGAAGGATGCCAGGGTAAGGAGAAAGAACACATTTTTACTAACTAAAACACAGAAAAGGTCAAAATGAAAGAAGTAGCTGGCAGTCATCTAAGAGGAAGGTGCATACATGCCTGTGGCAAGAGCTCCAACACAGGAGCTGGAAACCACTGGCCTTTATGATTTATAGAGTTTCAGAGCTCTCTGCCACACCCTGTTATTAGAGTGTTTCTGCTAGCCAGCAAACTCTTCCAACTCAAGCTCCCTGGGCAATACTGACTCCCTATGCAGCTCTACTCACAACCATGAACAGGGTGCAGGGCAAGGAGCGTGACAGAAATGAGAACACCACGTGGACTGGGGATAGCCTCTTCCTCCTGCATTACCACGGGTGGCATCACTCAGCCTTCAGGAGAGATGATAAATGTACGCTAACAATCCTTCACTGCAGCCCTTTGTCTGCTAAAAGACAGGAGGAGATGTTCCCCCACACTTTGAAGAATCACAATATTCACCCTTCCCTTTTTGAGCCAGACCCTTGACGCAAGTCATCCTGAACTTCCAGCCACAGACACTTGGCAGCAAGGATGTGGGACACAGCCCACAAGTAGATGACAGCTCTGCAAATGTGGTTCTAGAATGCACCGGGTTCTCTGATGTGCGTCCCGTTTCCATATGATAAGGCCTTGTAGAAGATCTGAAGAGTTTATTTCCGTTTGGGCCATTCCCCAAAGAATAATATATTCTACTTCAGCCCGCTATCTTGACTCCATCCTCCTGTTTCTGGATTGAGCAAAGGTGTTAAGATACCTGCAGCAGAACTTGGGACCGGTTTCTCTGCATGACCACAGAGCTCAACGGCTGTCAAAGCCTACTCAAAGAGTTCAACTCTTCACCTCCACCTTCAGCTTCAAGCGGATATCACAGAGGAAAACGTTCATCAGGTCCTGGCCAGCCTCCTGAGCGATCCTGCTGATAACCGTACCTCTTTTTCCAATCAACATCATCTGTATTAAAACCCAGAGAGAACACCATCACTCTCACTCTCCCTGTGGGGAGGAGTCACCTAAGAAAACAACTGCGCAGGTACAGAAGAGTATAGAATATAGCAGCCAGAGATGTCCTAAGACCAAACCACGGGCAACTGATTGCCTCAGAAAGGTGCAAGTTGTTACTGAACGGCCTGTGACTGTCACAGACCTGGCTCTTCCCAACCCACAGCTGAGGGAGGTGTCCAACACGGCAAGGGCGCACAAGGGCAGGAGCTAAGCAGCCTCATCTCACGCTCCCCAGCTCTCTCCTCTTACTCACCATATGAGACTTTCTTGGGACCAAGAGGTTCTGCACAATGACGAGCTCTCCGCTTGGCCCTTCCTCCCATAGCTCTGTCACCTGCAACAGCAAGCACAAACCCAGCAGGTCAGCACAGGATCTCAGGAGCCACAAATGTGACTTTCACAGACAACAGCTCAGCTCCCTGGCACACGCACTTAAAACATGCAAAGGGTCTCATTGCCCGACATGCAAGTCCCAAGCCATTTCACGTGGCCTGTGAAGGGTCTGGCAGATTGCACAAACTCAAAAAGAGGAATTTTCATCACGCTGCCAACACAACAGCTTGAAGGCAAGTCCGCTTGCGCACGCTTCCCACCTGAGTCACACCATAGGGCACCTCCAGGGGCAGGTACTCCAGTATCTTCTCCCTGATGATATTGTCACAGATCTCTTGAGGTGACTGGCTGGTCAGGACCCCGCTGTGAAACTCCCAAGGGCCTGGCTTGGCTTGCATCAGGAGGTAGCGCTGTCAGCACAAAACACCCATAACACCCGTTAGCTGCCACGTACCATCCTTGCAGTACCACAAACCTCTGTGCTCTTCTCGAAGCGACTCGCTATGAGGATGCTCCTGCTAGCCAGACACCAGGGCAGTAGTTCAGTATTTTTGGCACGGAATGGAGAAAGGGAAGCTTCTGAAACTCAAACGCTGCCAAAGGTCACATCTCCCCAAGTCATTTGGATGAGCTACAAAAGCCTATAGTACTACTTGCAGCTGAATAATACCGCATCGGGCATCCATCATTATGAACAGGCTGCTATTTGGGGAGCCTCACATAAGACAGAAAACTCTGAAGACGTCAAAAGAGAACTCTTCCCCCAGCACGGGCCCACCCCAGGCCAAGGACAGCAGCTCTGCTGGCTCCTCTCAGGAGGAGCAGCTCAGTACGAAGCACTAGGGTACCACAAGGTGTTTCAAAGCCTAACAGCAATTCCGACTGCAGTTACCTTCAGCGTATCCACCTCCTCTCCAGTGAGAGCTGCCAGCATGAAGATCTCCTGGAAGCGTGGCCAACCTTTCCTGTCTTTTAGATCTCTGCATTCATGGGGCTTTGGCCCTTGTGATTCTGTGACAAGGCCGGACTCAGAAGCCTTCGTGTCACTGCTGCTATCCAAGCTAGAGCCTTCTTGGGCTTTAACTGCTTCCTGCAGACAAGGAGACTCGTGGGCCCTGTTCTCAGGTGGAGAAGCCTGAGTGATTTTAAGAACAGTTTTTGCTGAAGAACTCAAATTATGTTTAAATGGAGACCTCACTTCCAGCTTCTTTCCATTTACAATTCCCTCCGTTAGCTCAGTTACGAGTTCCAGCAGGACGTACTTCTTCTTTAGCAGATCCACCTGGTATGAGAGAGATGTGTCACAGATTTGTCCTAAATGAGGCTGGCATCTGGGCACTGGCTCTGGAGGAGCTGGAAGAATCCCACCAGGGCCAGCAGCTGCACCAGGACAAGGCATCTGCAGCTGAACCAGACAGCTGGCCAGCTTCGCTGTTGGACCAGCTATTGTCTCCAGGCTGATTTAAACTCTGTCTTGCAGCATACAGCTTCAGGGACATGTGTGCGTGCAACACAGACACATAAACACGCAAATATTCTGCAGTGGAGAGAAAAACCAGTGTCCTTTGACATACCCCGTCTCACTGACCCAAAAACACACCGTTGCTGATGCTGGGTACTGTCTGAAGACACCGGTGTGACCTACTGCTGGAAGGCAGGACAAACAAGCTCCTCCTTTACCTTGTTCAGAACCAGGACGCTGGGGATGTGGGGAAACTGAAAAAGACACTTCAGCACCTCTTGGCTCAGACAGTTCCGCGTCCAGTGATCCGACACGTCCACCAAAACCAGAACTGCCAGGAAAGAGTGAGGGAAAGGTAACGAACCTGTATTTTCCAAAACCTTAGCTGTAAGTTTCTTTACAGCCTGTGGTTAAATCGTTTCCCTCCTGCTGCTACTCCTCCCTCTTCTACAGGACAGCAAGCAGATGGAACCAAAAAGGAGTGTTTCAATTGATAAAAAGTCCAATTTGTACTTGCTGTCCTGAAGACATCACATGTTCTAGAACGCAACATCCACGTCCAAATATTAATTCAAGCTTCAGACCTTGGCATTAGGCAACGTTAATCCCCTCCCTTGGTGAAATAATTCAATTTTTTTCAATGCCCTTCCCTCCTCCCTCCTAGTTCATACTCCCAGGACTGCCCTTACTGCCCAGTAACGCACCCAGATGCCACAGTTAGAGGGCTGTAAGTTTCTGTGGCAGATAAAGGGTTTGACTTGATGCAAAGGAACTCGAGTGCCCACCTAAATCTGCGTGTTTCATGCTGTCCCATGGGTCTGTCAGCATGGCCTCTTCTAGTTTATGCCTGAAAGACAAATGCAGACAGGTAAGCCAGACATGAGCTGGACGACAACCATCTTCCTTCCCCCTGGAGGGGAGGAAGCAGCACTTTCCGTCGTCCCAGCTCATGCAGAGCTGCCTTGCTGGCTACAACAGCCCTCACTGCACACACACACACGGAATCAAACACAACAGGGCTCAAGGGATTCTACAGGCTCTGTGTGCTACCAAAATAGCAACGATAAAACAGTGAAAAACCAAAACAAGGCTAAAACCAGAAGTTCCTGCCCTTTCTGTCTTACAGACTTGCACAGTGGAAATCACTTTCTGCTCTATCAAGCCTCGGCTAGAACCCCATCGCTCCCTGCAGCAGCAGCGATACCTTTTGGCTTTTAAGGGACTAGTGAGGCCAGGCGTGTCCAGAATGACCTAGAAAGAGGAAAAACAGATCCTGTCAGTCTGCCTGCAGCTAGCGGCAAAACTAGAACTTTTATCTATGCGATTAACTGCGTAAGAGATACAAATGAGAAAATCCTTCGCTATCTGGCTAACACTCCCTGCTGCCTCAGGCACATCATTTCAGCAGCGCTGGAAACTCACCAGCTGCGTGTCCTCATACGTGACGACACCCTGGGCTTTGCATCGGGTTGTGTGCACTTTTTTCGAGACAGGGAAAACCTGTAAGCAGTTAAAAGCATTACGCATCCAGAACATGTGAAAAAAGCGATGTAGCAGCCTGAATTTGGCTCAGTAACACAGCGTTCACTACCTTTCTGCCCAAGAGCTGATTAGAGAGCGTGGACTTCCCGGCATTCGGCGCTCCAATGATGGCAATTCTTAAAACCTTGGGGTTCTGGGGCTGGTCAGGCCGGTCCCTTAACAGCCGTTTTTGCTCCTCTGGGGGGGAAGAAGGAACCCGAATGTTGCTAAAGCCCCAGTGACCGCCCCAGGGACGGCACCGGGCCGGTACCGCTCACCTTTGCTGGTGGCCACTGGCGGCGGGTGCTGGCCGAGGGTGCAGGCCGGCTTTTCAGCGGGGATGCCCAGGATGCTGCCGAGCGCGGAGCTGCTTCCGCTGCAACGGGCACCGAGCAGGGCGGCCCAGAGGGCGCGGCTCTCCGGGAGACGAGCTGAAAAAGCAGCAAACACTCCAAATCGTACCGAAAACGCCCCAAAACCGAGGAGGACCGTTCCCCTGAACCCCAGCCGGCCCTGGCAGCGCTGCTCCCTCACAGAAGGCCGCTGGGCCGGACACGGAGCACCGCCTGCGGCCTGCCCCCGCCTCACACACACGGGACCGGCCCCGGTCACCCCCGGTGGCTCCGGTCCCGGTCCCCAGCTCCAAGGCCCCGGCCCCAGGTCCCCGGCCCCGGCCCCAGGTCCCCAGGTCCCCAGCCCCGGTTCCGGCCCCTAGCCCCGGTCCCGGTCCCGGTCCCGGTTCCCGGTTCCCGGCCCCCACCTGCCCCCCTGGGACGCGCCCCCGCCGCCGCGGCCCTCAGGGCCCTGCCCGCCGCCGCCACAGCGCCGGGCGCCGCCATCTTGCCCCGCCGCGGGGCAGGGCGGGAGCGCCGCAGCCGCCCGCCCCCATTGGCTGAGAGGGGACGGGGAGCATAGAGACGGGGAGGAGCGGGCCAGAGCGCCGCGCTGCGCCGCCAGGGGTTGTGGGAAGGAAGCGGGAGGCTGGGGGAGGGGGCGGGGCTTTAGGAGTGGGAGGGGCTTGATGTGGGCGGGGCTTAGAGCGAGTGGGCGGGGCGTGTGGTGGAGCGCCCCCTGCCGGCCCCGCCGCGCGTTGCAGGCCCAGTGCTCCCAGTGCTCCCAGTGCCCCAGTACCCCCAGTGCTCCCAGTGCTCCCAGTGCTCTCAGTGCATCCCAGTACCCTCAGTGCTCCCAGTGCTCCCAGTGCCCCCAGTGTTCCCAGTGTGCCCAGTGTCCCCTGCCACACATCCCAGTGCATCCCAATGTGCTCTGCGTCTTCTACAATGCAGTCCCATGACCTTTGCTGAAACCCCCAGTCCAACCCAGTGCACCCCACTCCTTCCCGGTGCCCTCTGCTGCACTCCCCAGTCCACCCCAGTGCACCCCAGTCCAGCCCAGTGCCCCATGCAGCACTCCTCAGTCCATCTCAGTGCATCCCAGAATGCCCAGTACCCCCTGCAACACTCCCCAGTCCATCCCAGTACCCCTTCCGGCCCAGCCCATACCCCTCTGTGCTCCCCAGCGAACCCTACTGCTCCCAATTCCCCCCTGCAACACACCCCAGTGCCCCACTGCACCCCAGAGTGCACCCCGCAACGCACCCTAGTACACCCCACGTCTCCCGCAACACACCCCAGTGCCTCCCAGTGCTCCCCAGTGCCCCCTGAAGTGCACCCTAGTGCTCCCCAGTACCCCCTGTGGTGCGCCCCAGTGCTCCCCAGTGCCCCCTGCGGTGCCTCCCAGTGCTCCCAGCACCCCGCCCGCACCCCCTGCACCCAAATTCCCCGCAGGGTTCCCTGTCCCGCCCAGCACCCCGGAGCCCCACCGGACTCCCAGCACCCTGGGGCGACGCGAGGGGAAGAAGAACCAGAGCCGCGGTGCCGTGAGCGCCTTTATTGCCCCCAAACCCGCTCCCGGGGGGGCTCCATCTGCAGATCCGCGCCGAGCCGTGCCGCGTGCCCGGCCGTCGGCAGAACCATTACCATTACTAAACTCAGTAATGGTAACGGTTTCCCCGCCGGCCGCGGGTCCCTGGCTCCATCCAGCGCTGCCCACACCTCGGGGTGCCCCCGACGTCCCTAAATCCCCCCCCCCGACATCCCTAAATCCCCCCACCCCAACTCCCCGTCCCCTCCGTGCCCCGCGTCGCGGTCCCACGTGGCGGCTCTCGGCGCGGTGGCGGGGTGCAGCCCGGGGGAGTACATCATCTATACTGTAGTGTCTCATAGCGAACTTACAGTATACGATGATATCCAGCCCGGGGCGGCGGGCGGCGAGGGGAGCAGCGCCTGGAGGAGAGGAGAGCACGGTCCGCGTCCCCACCTTGTCACCTTGTCCCCCCCCCTCCCCACCGAGCCCCTGTATGCAGCACAGAGGGTCCCCCCGCTGCTGGCACCCACCCGGCGGGGTGCTGCCGGGCCCCCCACCCCGCTGGCTCTGCGGGGTGCCGGCTCTGCACCCGCTTTATAGGAGCTGCCGGGGCTCATCTGCATATCTCGCATCTGCAGGGCACAGCGGGGGCGGCCCCGTAACCACTTCGGCCCCGGGGGGGGGGCTCAGCCCCCCCCAGCAGCTCCGTGCCAGCCTGGTGAAGCTTTGACAAGTTGGGGACACGAGGACAGGAGGCTCACGGGGGTCACCCTTGTGCTGGAGGCAGGGGGGTTGTCCCCATGAGCCACCCCCCGTCCTCCATCCTTGGCTTGTGCACCCCTGAACTGGGAGCTACTGGTTGCAAAGTGGTGCCCAGTGGGTGGGCTATGGGTGTTGGGGGCGGCAGCCCCATGGGGACAGGGGTGCTAGGCCACCCCCCAGCCATGCATGGCCTGACAAGAGCTGTGTCCCCGTGTCACATACGGTTCCCCGAGGGACGGGTCCCCTGGCCACGTGTCCCCAAGAGGGCTGCGTCACCTCACTGTGCAGGACTGTGGCCGTACGTGTCCCCTGGCCATGCGTGTCCCCAAATCCCGCCTGTGCGTGGCTCTGGTCATACATGTCCCCCGGCCACGCGTGTCCCCAGCCCCGTGTGTCCCCACAGGGCCGCATCCTGCAGCCAGCACTGTGCTGCCGTGCCCGGGTGTTTGTGCCAGTGATGGCATTCCTGGAAGCCACCTGTGGGGACGCGATAAGTCCCCGCCTGCGTGGGCACCCCGATAAGCAGCCGTGGCTGGCTGCTGGGGACCCTGCCCTGGGGCGTGAGGTGTCCCCCAGACCTGCTGTCCCCCCTGTGTGGTGACAGGAACGGGGGCAGCATCACCTATGCTGCCCCCAGCATGGCCAGGCCTTGGCTGGAGGTGGCACAGGGTGCCAGCACCGGCCTGTCCCCTGGCAGCACGAGGACACCAGGACTTGGGGACAACAAGGGACTGTCCCCTGCTCTCTTTGCCCCTCGCTGCGACCCAGGGGTCCTGGGGGGGGGGGGCTGTAGGGCTCCCCAGACCGTGGCACAGGCACCCCAGCACCCAGAGCTTCACCAAAGTGTCCCCAAGCGTCCCCATCCCTGCCAGCCCCGCTGCTCGCTCAGCACCCGTGGCACTTGGGGACAGCCCTGCCCCACGTCCCTGCTCCCCGCAGCACCAAGCGGGGCCAGGGGGTCCCGAGCAGCCCCCAGGCCGACACTGTGGAGCTGATGAGGGGACCCCGGGTGCCACAGCCCCCCCCCCCCCCCCCCCCACGCCGCCGTGGTGCTCAGGGCAGCGCCTGGCTGCAGATAAGGAGCCACCGAGCCGTCCCCACCCGCCCTATCGGCAGAGCCACCCCGATGGGGGGTGTGGGACGGGGGCCAGCCCACGCCCCTGCCCAGCCCCTGGGGGGACACAGAGGGGCTGGGGGCGTGAGGGGGCTGCGGTTGCCCCACAGGAGGCAGCAGGACAGAGCCCCCGTTGCTGGCTGTCACTGTCCCCATCGGCGTGCTGAAGAGGACAGAGCCACCCCGCTGTCCCCCAGCACAGCGGGTGCCACGGGACAGAGAATCACAGAATATTTTGGGTCAGGAGGGACACTTGAAGGCCACCGGGTCCAAGGCCCGTGCCATGGGCAGGGACAAGGACACCATTCACTCAGCCATGTTCCTCCAAGACCTGTCTAACCAGGCCTCGAGCACTTCCAGGGACAGGGCACCAACATCTCTGAGGGTCCTGTCCCTGTCACTCACCACCAAAAATAGTTTCCTTACATCCCATCAAATCTGCCCTGATGCAGCTTAAAACCATTGTCCCTTGTCCCCTCCCTACAGGCCCTGGTGAAAATTTTTCTCCATTTTCCTCACAAGGCCCCATGGGCAAGGCCTGGCTGGGCCTGGGCTGCTCAGGGACACTGTGGTGGGAGCTGCTGGGGACAGAGGGGGCCTTGTGGTGTCCCCACAGCGCTCAGCTCCACGGGGTAATGATGGTGATGTGGATGGAGCGGTGCGGGAGCAGGACGAGGCCCAAGGCCCATCTAGAGCAGCTCTGGGGATGGGACAAGGAGGCCGTGGGGACACAGTGATGGCGGAGAGGCCCCGAGCTCCGCAGGAGCACCGTGAATTGGGACCACGATCCCCGATATGAGCGGGAACACCCTGACTGAGCAGGGTCCCGCAGCACCCGAGCAGCCCACACCGGCTGCCAGGAGGGTGAAGCCTCCCGTGTTGCCCCAGGCCCAGGGACGTGGCAGCAGGGGGACGGGGACAGGAGACGCAAGCCGAGAGCCAGGGCACGTGGTGACAAGGCTTTTATTATCGTACAGCAGTGACACGTCGCAGGCATGCACACGCACATGCAGATAGGGCGCCCTGCCCGGCACGCCCGCCGGCGAGTGCCAGATCTGGGCCGGCGGCCCCGCGGCGCCAGCACGAGCCGGGGGCTGATAAGGCTGAGCCCCCCCGTCCCAGGGACAGGGAGGGGACAGGGTGCTGCTGGCCCTGCAGCACCCCCAGCCCCGCAGCAGGTCACCCCCAGGAAAGGGACTGGCCAGTGCCTGTGGCACCGCTGGGACAGGGGTCCCCGCACCCCACAGCCACCCTGCCATAAATCGGGGTGTCACCGAGCCGCGGGGGAAGCAGTCTGTGCAGGGACAGATGGGATTTTATGGACACTTTTGTCTGCTACAACCACACCGAGCACAGGCGGCGAGACGGATGGGGAGGGGGCACGGGGCAGTGGCAGGCCTCAGGGGGCTGGCACTATGGGGACACGCAGGGAGCAGCCTTTTTCACACTGTCACCAGGGACAGCAAAGCCACTGGCCGTGAGACACCAGGGGACAGAGCTTTTGGGGACAAGGGGTTTTGCAGGAGCACTGGTCCCCAGGCCAGCTGCAGGGGCTGTGGTGCCAGAGGGGGCATGTCCTCACTGCAGTGCACGAGATACAGGGTGGCACTTGGGGACAGCCGCCTGAGCAGTTCTGCCTCCCTTTCAGGATGGAGCAGCTTTGGCACCACGCTACTTTTTGGGATTCTTGCAGGGCTGGGAGGGGATTCAGACCACCCCCAGCCTGCCTGGCCCTGCAGCACGGCCACCCTGCAGGGGTCCCTGAGCTGGGGAACCTTTGTGTCCCCTGCTGGGGAAGGGGCACGGCCGCTGAGGGAGCTGGCTCAGGGCTGAGCAAGATCCCAGGAGGAAAATCCCTGAGGGAAGGCAGGGGGGGAGCGGGCACCGTCCCCTGGCAGTGCCCCAGTGCCACCCTATCCGGGGTGTGACTGCCACCTCCGGGGAGCCCTGCCCAGGCAGGACATGGCATGCTGGGCCGGGCTGCTGGCACAGCAGAGCCCCCGCGGGCGAGACAAACAAAGCTAGCCATAAAAACAGCTCGTGGGCAGCAGCAGGGGTCGGGGCAGTGCCCGGGAGGGTCGCTGTGGGAGGGCAGGGAGCCCAGGGGAGGGCCTGGCTGTTCTCTTCCTACAGCTCCAGACGTCCTGCCGAGCCTCCGCTGCGAGCTCGGGGTGGCCGCCCGAGGACAGAGAACAGCGAGGCAGCACCGGGACTGCAGCACCAGACAAGCTGCCAGGAGTAACTGCGGGTCGGGGCCAAACGCCGGCCAGATACAATACACAGTTAGTTACAAAATAAATCTCCTCCCACCCTTTGTAAGAAAAAAAGAGTGGCTGACTGAGCATGCATCCTTCTGGCCCTACAAAATAAGGCACCAGAGCTTAAAAACGAAAACTCCGATTGTCTTTGATATAAAAGGAATTCCCGAGTGTTGAAGGCAGTTGATGTCGAGTGCATAACGGGGAGGGGTCTTCACTAGCTTTGGGTCTCATGCCTGGGCCCCGGTGGCTTTCTGGATCAGGGGAATCTGTAGGAGGGGAAGAGAGAAGCTGTTAGGGCTGGTGGAGAGGAGGCAGGGAGCTGCCTGCACAGCCTGCGTGCTGCAGCTGAGCAGGACTGGGGCAAGAGGCTCCTCAGAAGCCTAAACAATTTAGGGCGAGTCCCAGCACCCCAAGAGCCGCAGGGTTTGCCAGCTGCTGGTGCCTGGCTCACCTTTGTGAGGTCCACACCGGTGATGGCACGCACGGAGGCGGGGATCTCGGCGAGCAGGCGGTTCACCTCGGATGTCACGTTGCCGCTCTCCCCGCTGAGAACAACGATCTCGTCCACTTTGGAGAGGGGAGCAGCCACTTTGGCCGCAATCTGGGGAAGGAAGGAGCGTGTGATGAGCACGGAGCCAAGGAGCCACAGGGCGAGGACCCTGCGTGCATGTTCCCAGCCCGGGAACTCGCCACCTCTCGCCCGGAGCAGGGGAGAGCCGCCCCCTCCTCACCTCAGGCAGCGCGTCCAGCACCAGCGCCAGCTGGGCGGCCTCCCCGTAGCGCTGGAGAGCTTCGGCCTTCAGCTTCATCCTCTCGGCTTCTGCCATCCCGATGGCCTCAATCACAAAGGCCTCCGCTTCTCCCATCTTGCGGATCTTTTCTGCCTCTGCCTGAGCCATGAGGACTTGCCTCACCCTGCAGAGGGAAAGCCAAGCCCTCCAGCAGCCGAGACCCCAAAATCCCACCCAGCTGCCCTCCCTCCGTTAGCGCTGTGCCTCCCCTCCAGAAGCAGCCTCAGCGCTTTGCTCCCACCCCACCCTGACCCAGCACCCAGCTGGGGACAGGATCAGACCCTCCGACCAGGTCGGGGCTCACTCACTTCTCTCCCTCGGCGATCTGCTGGATGCGGTAGGCTTCGGCCTCGGCCGGCCGCTTCACGGTGGCGATCAGCTCCTTCTCCTTCCGGATGATCTCTTTCTCTTCGACGTCAATCTGCTTCTTGCGCTGCACCACCTCGATCTCAATTTCCTCCTGGCGGATCTTCTGCTGCTCCCGGGCGCTCTGGAGCTCGTAGGCCAGCTGGGCCTCCGCAGTCTGCAGGCAGGAGAGGGGAGAAAAGGGGTCTTGGCCGTGATCTCCTGGGTGCAGACGTAAGGAGCCTTGGCAGGCTCTGAAACCAGACGAGGATCCTGCTGTGGACCAGGCCTCCACCCAGGGAGGATGTCCCAGTCCCCAGTGCTGCACTCGGGGTCCTTCTCTCTGTGCTATTATTTGAGCACAGCCAGCTCTGGGTTCAGCTTGGGTGACCCTCCCCATCCTTCCACCTCCTCCTAGTCCCACCTAACCATTGCAAACATGGCAGGAGAGGAATCTGCTGCAAGGAGCACACACAGAAACATGCGCTCTCCATCTCTACCTCTGCTAACACACGGGGGAGGAAGCTGGAAAGCCCCAGAGCTACCAAGGCCACCACAAACCAGGGAACAGCAGCGGGCCGTCGGATACCTCTCACCTTAATGTTGACCTCCTCGGTGAAGGCAGCTTTCTGCAATTCAAAAGCACGCCTGGAATCTGCTATTTTGGTATCTGCCATGAACTTGACATCCAGCATTTCCTTCTTGCACTCTGCCTCCTGCGGAGAGCAAACAGAGAGCAGAGCTCAAGAGCGTGCAGCTGGACTGAAACAGGCAGCTCCGGGGAAGCTCAGCACGTCTCTCTGGACTCACCCGAATGCCAGCGTCTCGCTCGGCTTCTGCCACCCCGATGTCGGCATCCCTTCGGACAGCCGCGGTCTGAGTCTTCCCCAGGGAGCTCAGGTAATCCACTTTATCGTAGACATCCTGGAGAGGGGGAGGTAAGCCACGGTCACTTCACACGAGCCGCTCCATCTCGCTCCCTTCCTGCTGGAGCTCACGGCAATCATTTGTTAGGGTAAGGTCGGAAAGGGCCGTGTCAGCCTGCTGTCGGCCAGACTCAGGTGTGACAGGGAGAGGGGGGCTCTCCCGACATCTCTCTGGCTCCTGGGAGGCTCGGCTATCATTGAGCAACCTCCACCAGCCCTGTTTGGGGCTCGCAGGACAGGAGCTGTCACGGACAGCCCCGGAGGGCTGGGGCAGGCTGTCACATACAGCAGGGGAGCCAGGGCCAGGCTCTGCTCCTGCTTCACAGCACGGCTGGCTGCACCCCAGCCCCGTGCCCCTCGCCTGGGCATACCTTGATGGTAAAGCTCAGGATCTCGATACCCATGCGACCCACGTCTGGAGCTGCCACCTCCCGCACCAGCTTGGCAAACTGGTCCCTGTCCTGGTAGATCTGCTCCACCGTCAGGGTTCCTGCAGAGGGAAGGCAGGAAAAACACTTTATTAGGAAAAAAAAAAGCTGCACATAGCAGCATGGGGCTAAGCTCAGCAACATCCTCACTGCCCAGAACCTCTCCAACACTGAGGTCAGGCCTGGGCACAAGGGTGCGACCCTCTGCCCAGCCCCGGCAGCGCACGCCGACATCTCAGAAGTGCAGCCACCACGCGCAGGCTACCTGTGACCCCCGGGGACTCGGACATCTCTTACTGCAGGCACTGAAAACTCATTTATCACGACACCCAGCAGCACAGCAGGAGCTGCTGTAAGGGAGGAACCATCTAAGCCGTCACATCTGCAGGCGGCAGAGGAAGCACCCGCTGTGGCCTGCCGCGGGGGCAGCGATACTGCTGGCACGGGCCAGCACGGCAGGGGGAAAGCTGCTCGAGGTGCCTTCGAGACTGCGGGAGCCCGTCCGCACCTAGGATGGAGCGCAGATGCCCCTCCAGCGTCTGAAGGACCACGTTCTTCACATCCTGCACGTTCTTCCCCAAGAACTGCTCGCAGGCCACAGCCAGGAGCTCCTTCTCGGTCATTATCTTCACCTGGAGACGGGAGACAAAAACCGAACGGGCTGAATGCGCCTCTCCGCGGCGGGACGCGCACCCAACAGCAGCAGCAGCAGCAGAAGCAGCAGTACCACCACCACCACCACCACCAGGCTGCCAGGCCCCCGTGCCACCGATGCTCCGAGGACCAAGCCGAGCAGTCACCATGTTGAGCCAGGTCACCGGCCCCACGGGTGGGCTCCTGCTCCCCGCTGCTGGGGACAGCCCTGCGGGTACACCTGAGCCCTCCTGAGCCAAGGCTGCAGCGACGGCGGCCGGGGCAGGCACCTCTCCAAACCCTGACCGTGGCTCAGCACGGAGAGGTGCTCCCTGAGGCCATCCATCCTGCAGCAGCCACAGCAGGTGGCTCTCCTGGGCCCTACGAGCCCCATCTGAAAACAACCCCACCAAAGGGCCCCAAACTACCAGTTCAGCCCCTGCGCCAAAACCAGACCTAGGAGGAGAGCGCTTTCTATCGCTACCCCCGGCCAAAAGCCATTTTATTACCTTTCTCTTCCTCCTCCTTCACTAGAATTACTCTTTGTGGCACAGGAAAGGCAGAGAACAAGGAAGAGCGTGGCATGCCCAGGGAACACCTTGGGAACAGGGGCTCTGCTCGGTGTTCCCTGCAAGGAGAGGGGACGAGATGGCCGCAGCACACCAGGTATGGCCTGCCCATGCCTGGGAGCTCCCAGCCACATTTCGTGTGACCCCCTTCGTGCACGGTGGCCAGCACCCACCTGTCCCTCTCCCTGCAATCTGTTAACGGTCCCCAGAGGTGGGCACAGCCACCGCTGCCGTGCTGTCACCTCCCATTCAGCACCAGCTGTGACAGCATCCCCAGGCTGAGATGAGCCAGGGTCTTCGGAAGGTCCTGCCGGTCCTTTTTAAAAAGCAAACTGGGTTAAAAATCCCTATGGGTTTTTAAATCTCCACGCTAGGCCGTGGAGATGCAGCACAAGCCTCCGGCTCACGTTCGGAGCCCTACGGGTGCCAGCCACGGGGAGCTGCAGCCCCGCAGGGTGGCAGCTCCTGGCAGCCAGGCCCTATTGACACCAGGACGCCCGTGCGTCTGGCAGCAGGGCCCTGCCCGGCGCGCAGCACCGCGGGGTGCTGAGCGAGTCCCACAGCACCCTCTCATGGAGACATCTGGGCTGGGCGCTGCCTGCTGGCAGGGAGAAGCCCTGGCCCAGGAGATCCCGGAGGCACGCTATGTCCTGCCCCACGGACTGCTGCTGCCCGGCATCGCCCTGGCTTGGAGACCTCCAAAAGGGACCCCCCGAGGGTCTCACCGTGAGCTCTTGATGGGTTCGCGATCTGCAGACCTCACCCTGCCACCTGCGAGTCCCAACCCCTCGGGTCTCGCAGCCAAAACGCCGAACGGCCTCAGCGAGCGCGGCACTTCGGTCCTGCTCTGTCCCTGAGACCTCTGGGCTCCCCCCGGGGCCCCGTCCCTGCACCACTTGGCATTTTCCACGCAAGGGGGAGCTGGGAGAGCCGCCCACCGGCTGCACCCAGGTGCTTGGGCCACGCACGAGGCTCAGCTCTCAGCAAACCTCCCGCTGCTCACAGGAGGGTTTCTAGACACCGAAACCGATGACACTCAGCAGCAATGGTTACGGTGCGTGTCTGCCAGCAGCCCCACCTCTCCCAACAACCCCACCTTTCGGGAGCGACAGAGGAGACAGAGAGCGGAGCGGGCACAAGGGGAGCAGGGAAGGGTCCTGCCTCGGGAACAAACCCACGCAGCGGGTTTATTTGGGTGCTGCTACACCCTGCTCAGCCCGAAGCAGCCTGGAGTCAGCTCGACACCAGGCAAACCAAAACGGGGCCGAGCAATTCGTGCTCAGCTCATTTCCAGCGCGCTCATTTCCCACTGCAACGGTCGGTGCGTCTTCAAACGTCTCCAAATCAGAGTTTGGCTGGCATGGCAGCAGTGCCTCTACAAAACAACCCCACCTGCAGGACCAATACTGCCGCGCCCAGCTCCAAGCAGCCCCGTTCTCCACAAGGGGTGAGCAGAAATAATTCAATGAGCCCAAGGCTCAGAAAAATGAGGCAGAAGACAGAGCTCTGCTGGCCTGAGGCAGTGTCCCCTGCACCCCAAGCGCCCAGCCAACAGGGGAAGGAGGCCACTGGAGTGCTCCTCACTTCTGGCTTTAAAAAAGATCATCCTTGGGAACATTCTGCACTTCTGTTATTGCAGCAAACGTTTAAAAAGATGTTTCTCTAGTAGTAATTCGTTTGCTTTTTTTGTTTTTTTTTTTTTGCACAAGCCCTTAAAAGAAAAATGTTTGCCTCAAAACTTCTCCCCAGAATTCTCTGCAGAATTAAGAAAAATTCTGCCCCGTACCTCCCAAACCCAACTGCCTCCAGCATGCTTTCAGCATGGTAATTCCCCACATCTCTCAATCCTAAACCTTATAGGGTCTTTAAAATGAATGAACTGACAGCAGAAAAAAAAATAAGCAAACAGTGGGAAGAAAGAATAACCTAAATGAGATGAATTTGGGGCTGCAGTTTTAATCAAGGCACCTGGTGGTCCAGCCTTCTGCCAGCATGAGCTGCCTACTTTTTGTAGGCAATGGAAGAATGCCCCAAAACTAAGCTAAAAAGGGAATGCTGCCTTCACAGAGATACCTTCCATGTATGTCACCAAATACAGGACAGAAAGGACTACAGAGTTAAGAAATGTGGGTGATGGAGCCATGGGTACATGCATTTTGCCAAGCATGCAAAGACCACTGAGGTTAGGTGACACATTCATACCTAAATGGTTAGAAAGAGCTGAAAAAATGAAAACAAGGATGCTGGTTCACGCTGGCCACCAGCGAGGAAATGCCCTCAGCCCCTGGAATTGCCCGAGCTGTGCTGCTCCTGTCTCAGAGGCTCCAGCAAGAGCCACCCTTGGGGCCAGGAGGAGCCCAAAGAGCTCCCGTGCTGAGGCTCCTGGCCACGGCCACATTCCCAACAGCAGCACAGCGACGGAAAGCTGATGAGCCACAGACGTGCCTGGCCCTTCTGCCTCGTGCAAGAATCCAAAAACTACTCCTGGCTGAGTTTACATCTTCAGCTATGCACCCAGGCAACACACAATTACTCCGCAGCGTCAGCTCAGAGCAAACCGACGAGCCTCGGGAGGACTCTGGTGCCCTACAAAGCGCTGGGTGAATTCTTTTCGACGCTCCCAAGGGCTGCAGCAGCCACTGCGCTCTTCCCGGGGGAGCCTCTTGACGCACGTGCCATTTTGGGTACGTCACTGCAACATTCTCCTGCCAGCATCCTGCCCCAGGCACAGGGACAAGCTGTGTCGGGGCAGCACACCCCCAAGTCTGGGAAATGCAGGTGTTTAAATCATCAGCAGCACGAGCTGGGTTTCACGTGTGGAGAAGGCTTGAAAGAACCAAAATTCATTTCAAGCCGGAAATTTTATATACAAATTTTATTGCCCAGAGGGACCGAGCTCTTTCTTTAAGCTTTAACTCACCGTGAAGAATTACAAGATCCACGTGCTGATGGTAACAATAACAACCCAAAAGCAACGCAACGCTCGACGCCATCTCAGGAGGGAATGGCTCGGTCCTGCGGTGTCACGCAGAGCTCTGAGGGCCCCGTGGCACACCAGCATTTCACAAAGAGATCAGTCACCACCACACACCTCGTTTGCCACGTGGACAAACGAGACACCAGAAAAAGAGGGATGATTTTGGGGAGAAGAGAGGTCACAACGCCTTTACAACACGGGCATGCGGTGGTGTGCTGGAACCAACGAGGACAGCGTGGTGTTTTTTTTTTTTTTACAAACATTTCTTTCAAAGCAGTTGGCTTCTGTTCCTGGACAACAGCAACCTTTTAAGGGGGAAAAACCAGACGTAAGTTAGAGACATGCAATTCCTAAAAGGATGGTTTGGAGTTACTGTACCTGTGCCACACCTGTGACAGTTAAAGCTACCCCCTCCGCCGTCTCTACGTCCTCACACCTGGGCTGTAACGTCATTATCTCTAGGGAAATCCTGCCAAAAAACGTAAAATATTTGCACGTTTCCAGGTAACACACGCTCAGCTCTCCCCTCGCGTCTCCTGCCCCAGGCCACCTGCAGCACTCGTCGCAGGTAATGTCAGACAGGCACGGGAGGCAGCGAGCGGCCGCGTCTGTCCCTGGAGGCAGACGAGACGCTTTGGCCAATAAAAGATTTCCAAATAACGCTTCCAGGTGATTTAGCAGCAGGGAAAGGCTGGGAGCCAGGCCGGCGATGGGACCGTGACCCCACAGAAACGTGGCCAGGAGCTCGCAGCTCCGGGACCCCGAAGGGCCGCCCGTGGGAGGCTGGTGTCACAGGTTTAAGAGCACAGCACGGACCCCGGGTGCGCCCACCCAGCACCACCACCCCCAGGGTAACCTTGTGCACACCCTGCTTGGCAAAACCCGCTGCTGCGAGAAGCCTCTGCCCCTGCTGGGTTGGTATTAACACAGACCTGCTTCCTCAGCCGCCTCACCCTCCCTATTTTTCCCGTCCCGTTACCCGAAGACGGGCGGGAGAAGCGAGTCTCCAGCTCCTTGGGGCTGTGCCTGCACAGCATCGGGCACCCTGAAGCTCATGTTGCAGCTCCAGAGCTTGCTCAGCCCCTCGAGGCGGCCCTTTGGCCGAGCCAGGCAATCTGGGGGTCACGATGTGGTAGAGCAGGAGCTGTGCCTGGCCGCAGCGGGTTCTGTTTTGGGAAGCTCAGCCCACCCATCGGGGCTGACACGCCAGCTGCAACCAGCCAGGAGCACAGGCAGGGAGCCCCGGGGCACAGCACCCGTGTCGGCGAGCGTTAGGTCAGGCACCCGGACCACAAATCCGAGCTGGGAGGCACCAAACCCAAATCAGAGCTGGGTGCACGCCGCGGAGCCGCTCGGCTGCGCGTGCTCACCCAAACCCCTGCAGGTCTGAGCCTGCCCTGGCCGCGGTCCTAATTAAACTGGAAAACGAGCTGGGAGCTGATCAAACACATCGCACCGTCCAGGCATTTTCTGCCAGATGCTTCAGTCAGCTGGTAGAGGATCTGAGCCTTCTGAAGGCCTAACCCATACCTTGATTTAATTTAAATGCTGTGCAAGTCCCAGGGAGGTCCGGTATCAGCGTTACACTGGTTTGTAGCTGCTCGGTGCTGAGCAAACACTCGTCCTCTGTGTTGCAACAACTCACCCAAGGTCTCCGTGCTGTACTGTTAAACGTGACGACATCCACAGCGGGCTCTGCCTCCACGTGGGGGAAGAAGGGCTCAGTGGAAACCCACAACCAAAACTAGAGAGCCGGCTACCGCTGCCGTTTCCCCACGGGTGCACAGATTTCCTTTTGAAGCGGCACAAATCCTGGCTTCCCACCTTCCCCAGAGGCTGTGCAGAGCCCAGCCTGGCCCGGCCGCGGCTCCGTGGACAAGCAGATGCCCTTCTGCCCTCCACCAGGCACCAGATGTGATCAGCGCTGCCCAGGGGAGGGTTACAGCCGGGGCAAACCTCTGCAGCGCTGTCAGGAGGAGCTGAATTTGGAATTTGCCAAGCGTGCGTCTGTCTGCATTACCCACAGACCGAGGGGCGCGCCCCGGAGCAAGTGCCGGAGAAGGGGAAGGAGAGGAGGGTACTGAGATTTGCACTCCCCCGTAAGAAAACCATTCGTCTAGGTTATCCTGCTGCTGCTGCTGCTGCTGTTGCTGCTGCTCAAACCAGAGGCGGAAGGGTTAGACGCGATGTTAGGAAGCCGGTGGGTTATTACCTGTGCGACCCCCGTTACGTACAGTGGGACGCCCTCCGACGTCTCAATGTTCTCGCAGCGACAGAGGATGGTCATAACCTCCAAAGACAGTCTGAGCAGCGAGGAACAAGGGCAGGACAGCAAATACACAAAGCGGTTACCAGACAGTCAGACACTCGTTGCGAAGGACAGGCGGGACTTTTGGGTCTCAGCTTTTCCCTGTCCTGTTTGCGTTTCTCCCACTGCCCGCTCCCAGGGCTGCGCAATGCTGGCCCAGACCAGCCTCCCTCACGCTGCAGGCAGCTTAAAAAGCACAGCTAGATGCTGTAATGAGGCTGGACGGGGTCTCATCGCCCCCCAAATCCCAGGTGAAGCTGAGCCACGGATCCCACCCACACTGCCACCCTGAAATCAGCTGGAATTTTCTCTCACAGTGCTTTCCACAGACAGAAAATTCCTTTTTGTAACAGTTTAGATGCTTCTATGCCAACACGTAAGATATGCTAGAAAAATAAAAGCACAAGGGATCTGGCTACACCTCCCTGGCTAAGGCATTGATGAGAGAAGGTGCTTCCAAGTGCTGTCCTGAGACGCTGAATAATACCGCTTGGTTCCCTGAGAGGCACGCCAGCAGGCACTGCCTCTCGGGCTTTTATTGCTGACCCCTAAACAGGGACAGGATTTTTTATTTTTTTTCCCAATCCTCAAGGTTGCAGCAGGGTAAGAGCCCAGCTCCCTGCCAGCTCTAACCGTTCCTTTTGTTCCCAGGTCAGTGCTACCTGGCGGGATGCCGCTGACGGCGACACAACCGCCGCTGTCTCCTCGCTTGCAGCGCCGGCAGCTCCAGAAAAGCTGTCCTAATTTCGGAGGAGGAAATCAGCCTCAGCTCTTCGCGTTAATGCGGCAGGCTCCGTTTGTGGAGCACAGCTTATGGTATTTGGGAAAGACTCTGGTTTCCAAAGGAGAATTAAGCCCCACATCCCATGGCATGAACTGGGGGCAAAGATTTTAAAGTAAAAGATCTGTTTGGACGCTGGCAGTGCTCTCCGAGCCCCATTTGCTGGGCGATGCACGGACCTCCAGCACATGGCAGCTCGCTCCTGGCAGGCAGTTCTTTGCCCTGGACTCACCCCTTGCTGAACTTAGTAAGTCAGCCTCCTGAATACGTCTGCACCTTCTGCAAACGGCAGGCCAGCGTCCTGCACTGCTCTCTGGGCTTCTCTCACCACGAGACGAGCAGGAACAGAAACCAAAATTTGAGGATGAAGCTAGATCGAATGCACTCCTCGAGCACTGTGCCAGAGCGCCGGGCCTTTCCTTCCCCTCCCACCTTACACAAGCATCGCTAGAGACCCCGGGCCGAAGCAGGGGGTGTTAGCTGGGGTCTCTTCATGCAGCCAGCGAGCTGTCATAGCCCTCGCAGCAATCCCTCGTAGCAGCCACCCGGGAGAGGACCTAGAGGCGTCGTGAGCCCGTCGCCAGCAGCAGCCAGGGCTCCCTGGAACAACGCAAGCTGGGTGACCGCGAGTGAACAGCGCCTGCGGGAGGGCATCGTCTGCAGAGCAAGGGCAGCAGCATGCTAGCTTTGTCTGCTGGTGGTGACGCGGGAACAGGGAGAAGAGACGGCAAGGGCAGGCGGTAAAGGTTAACTGCAACCGCTGGCCTTCGCGTAGTGCAGAACCCCAAAAGTCATGTCTTTAGGTTTTTCCCTATTTATTTTTTTACACAGAGAGACAAAACCTGCATCCATGGAGCGAGGGAGGTGTTAGGACAGAGGCACAGTTAGGAACATTCCCACAGGCCCTAAGGCCGAGGAGCTACGCCGGCAGGACAGCAGCAATAACAGCACGTTAATTCAGAGCGGTAACAAGCAGCAAGCAAAATCCACGACTGAGGAAAGGGAGAGAAAGGAAATCCCGTGGTTTTAAACAGGAACGCGGTCCGCTCTTGTGGCAACAGCAGTCAGCACACCTTTAGAAAACCAGGCTAGGGCAGCAGGAGGGGGGCAAGGGCCCGTTTGCTGCGGGGTGAGGGTTGGGGCCACCCTGGGCAGAGCGCGGCAAACCCTCACGGTGCTCAGGGACGCACAGCACCACTGCCCTGGGCAAGCTCAGCGCCCACAGCAGAGGAGGGCCAGAAGCTGTGCGGCTGTGGGCGACCCTCTGTTCACCACGGGCATGAGACAGGGCCCACGCTGCTCCTGCCACAACTGTACACAGGGAGGCCTTCTTCTGAAGGGCCCGGAGGCAGCTGCAGATGAAGGCAGAGGGCTGGGCTGATGCTCAGCCATGGTTTCTCAGGTACTGGCCGGCCCTGTGCTCCTAAAGATCCTGCTGACAGCCCTGCTGGAATGGCTCTGCCTAGCCTGTACCCCAAACCCTCGAATAACTGAGGCCTGCTTACCTTTGGGTGTCGGTGATGCACCACCATGCCCAGGCCCAGCCTCCGTACACGTACTGCTTCACATCAGAGCCACAGCAGCCACCTGCAGCACAAAGCACAGAGATTGAGGGATTATATACACGTGCCAAGGAAAAACCCGCACCCTAACAGGGTGAGGTGCAAGCTGAACAACCTCATAGCACCGAGAAACGGGTCACCAGCTGTCCCAGCCCCTCGGGGCAGGGAGAGTACCTTGGATCGGCTGCCCTACAGCAGTGGGTGCTGCGAGGCCACCCTCCACATCACCCCGGTGAATCCCGGCACGCTTGTGGCGTCTGATAAATAATGAACGCAGAAAACTCTTCCCAGGGCCCGCAGGGAAGGGATGAGACTGTCCTGGCATGGCCCCTGTAGGCAGCCCTGGAGCTGGAGCTCCCTTGCGGCGGACACGGGGAGCCCTGCGCTCTCCTCCCCTCCGCAGCCCTTCCTTCACACAGCAGTTTCCCAAAGGCAACCTTTTTGTAACTGGCTGACAAATCCAGAAAACAGTATTTGCAATAAATGAGAATGACAAAGAGCAACACACAGAAAGCTGCTGGATTTCACACCAGGCTTTATTTTAGTTTTGTAAGGCAGTGTTAGCAAGCAGAACCACCGTAAGCTGTGACGCACCAGCCCTGGCATGGAAGGCCACATAAGAAATCCATCTCCTTTCCCTCACCGGTCACCTACACTGCAAACCGACCACCCTGAAACCTCCCAAAAAGCCAGCAGGTCAGTCGGAGGCAGGGAGAACCCTCAAGCTACCCTGCAAACACCTCCTGGTTCTGGCTCGCCCAAGTACTGCGGTGCGCGAGGCTTTGACGGTCCATCACGGAGCTGACCGTGCACAGAGCCTGGGCAGCCCCCACATCTCCTACAAGAGGCATTTCCCACCCTGCAGGGCTCCGAGCAGGTAAGACAGAGCCAGCGTGGGGGTCTCTCGTGCTCCGCAGCACCGAGGAATATTCCCCCATCATCTCTTGCAAGCTTCTTCTGTGGCTGGAGGGCTACGTCAGACGGGCAGGGTTACAGGAGCTGGTGCCACAGCCCCGCGAGGCAGTACCTGCAGGGCCTTCTAACGTTTCTTGGCGGACGTGAGGCCGGCCAGCTCGGCCGCCCAGCCAGGCCCTTGTTTTCCAGGAACAGGAAGGGAGGTGTTGCTGCAGCTCCGCGTGGAAAGGCGTTTGGGTCTGCGGGATCGACGTGGTCCGCTGCTACACCGCTGGGAATTGTTTCATAATAATGTCCTGAGAAAACTCCGCGCCCTCAAGCCACCGCTGTTACAAGGAAGGAACATGCCTCTGCAGACAGGTTTGGTTTTTTTTTCTTCTGCTGCAGGCAGCGCAAGGAAATGCCTCGTTTAGGATCACACCCAAAGCCAGCCCCATGCTTGCAAATCAGAGGAGCCGAGCGCTGATTCCCCATTGCAGCTCTGCAGCCTCACTTCCCAAGTCTCAGAGATCAAGTGAAGAAAAGGAACCAACAAAGCGAAACCCTTGCAAGGCTGAAGAACAAACCCTCTTGCACAATGAGATGTGGCAGGGGAGTTGCCTTTTCCAGCTATAATACGGCCGCTGTTCGAGCAGCCTGGGCCCCCCAGCTACTTGGCCATCACTTCCACGAGCAGCCACCGCACCTCTTCTGGGGGCAGCGTGCTACAAACGGAGGATTCACGGCCTCTGCCCACATGAAGGGGTCCCGTGTTCGCGCAAGAATCCCCAGAGCCAAGAGAAAGCACGTTGTCTGTTTTTTTTTTTTATGAAATCAGATTAACCATTTGAGATAAATGGAGTTCTCTGGCAAATGCAGGAAACCTGCCCTAATGGACAGCACGCAAGGAGGAACACAAGGCCCGAGGGTTAAGGGAACACAGGGCTCAAAGCATCGAGGCCAGCCTTGCAAGACAATTTAAACTCGTGAACAATCTCTGTGTCCTTTGATCTCCCCAGGTAACCTGAGGCTTGTAACGTGGCAGGAAGCGGTGAGCGTTCAGGAAAGCAAACCATCACAGCGGGCCGCTCGGGTGGCTGTGCTCCTTCCCGGCGGCTGCCAAATGCCTAACACAGGATCAGAGAGCGATGCCGCTGCCTTCACGTGCACGAGAGCTTCCTTCTCACAACCCAGTTCAGGGCAATCTGGCACTGGAATCACCTCCTGGAGGTGGAATCAAACCGTTTGACCAAGTCGGACGGACGACGCCGGGTCGGCTGGAGCATCGGGCTTGTGCTGGGGAATGTCACGGGGTGCTAACAGCCAGGTGCAGAAAGACAAGGCCCAAATTGGTAATTGGGAACAGTTGCTGGAAAAAGGCACAAAGTAGAGGAGAGAAAAAGGCAAAGGCATATATAAGGCATCTCGTGTAATAAAGCAGTGTCTAGACCGAAATCAGCGTCTGGTTCCTAGGTCCTACCGTGAATATAAATTAGGCTTTGTCCCATTGCAGAAGTGGTGCAAGGTTAACAAGAACTTATTTAAACAGATGCAGCATTCTGAGCTGATCCATTCAATCCTTTGAGGGTCACTACAGCAGGTGAAAGCAGGTTGTGCTGGTTAGCTTGTTTTGGAGATAAACTGAATCAAAATCACTCTTTTAAACTACGAGCATCAATGTTACAGAGTGGGTTTAAAAACCACACCTTCAGTTTCACTGATCTTGTAAACAGAAACCCAGAAGACTGAAACCACACTGGGGTCACACAACAAAACCACTGAGATGCTACCCCAGAATTCCTCCTGGAAACAAAAAGGAAAGTCCGGAGGCTGTTCTGTCCGTCTCTTTTCCTGCCATCCTCTCTGAAAAGCCTCGAGGATTTAGCAAGCATCTGACAAGGGAAAGCTGGAGCTCCAACACCTGCAAGAAGCTGAAGAATTAGCTCCCGAGAAGGAAGTCGGTGTCTCCTCGGGGGCCACAGAAACCTCTGTAGGGTTTTTGTGCTTGTGCAATCGATTGTCCTCACCTAAGCGCCGCTCTTTCACTTCGCCAAACCGCATCATGTTTCTTTCGGGCCATTTGGGCAATCTGTTGAGTTCATTTTGAGCCTAATCCTGCTCTCCAAAGCTCTCAAATCCATTCCCAGCTCGCTGCCATCTGCAAACTCAATCAGCACATTCTCAATTCCAGTATCCAAGCCAAAACAAGGAGCTTGATAAATCCTTTCAGCTGAACAGTGAGCCACTGTTATGTTCCCTGGCAATGGTTTTCCAGTCACTCTCATATCAATTTTGTAAGATCTGAGAGCTCAGTTCCTCCTCACGCTGCAGGCCTCCTGCAGGACCGGAAGGGTTTGCAGAACTTCCAGAAGCCTTTATTTCAGGCTTTCAAAACTCATGAAAGCGCCTGTTCTCTTTTTATGGTACACTGGCTCAAAATCATGACCTCTTGCGGAAATAAGAGGGATGTGAGTGCTCAGAAAGGGTTAATTATCCCCGAGTGCTGGGGCCTGGCATGAAATGTTTACACAAACTAGCAATAAAATGCCAGCTCTTCTTTGACTTTGAAAGAGATCAAAGAGCCCCAGAGGGACTTAACTTAAAAGTTTGAGAAACTGAGCTGGATGCTATTTCTCGAGCTGACTTCTGAGAAATCACAAGCCAGCGTAAGAAGCCTCAGTAAAGGCAAGGTGTGCCACAGCTGCTGCTCTTCCTGAGACTTACCTCACCTGAGGGGGAAGGCAGATGAGCTGTATGTGGTTTATATTCATCAAATATGTGTTGGGTGTTTTCTTCTGAGCATTTCCGAGCAAGATTTGTTTTGGTGTTCTCCTAGGAAATAAAGCTAGACTGACTGGGCTGTCACTTCCTGGCTTTTTTTTTCCTCCTCCTTTCACATCACGAACTTCAGCTGAAGCAGCCGTCTGTCCAGCCCCAAAAATGCTGTGGTCTGCACCGACTGCCCCCGTAACACGCCTGCAGATGTCCAGCTCGAAGGTGCCACCCTGCAGCCCTCGCCAGCCAGGATGGAAAATGGCCAAGCTGCAGAGATGTGGGCAACGCTGCCTGCCCACGGGAGCTGCAAGATGAGCACAGCCATTAAATATTGCATCTCCTCATTATGAGGCTGTGCAGAAACGTTAGTGTCGTCTTTCAAAACGAGCAGATTGATCGTGAGCCGCAAAAGCTGCTTTCACCCAGGCTGTAACCCAAAACCAGTGTCACGGATTGGAGAGAATCTATTTATCTAGTGGGAAGAGCCTGACGTCAGGATGAGCAGATATTTTCTGCTTCCCCGAACTCTCGGCTGGCTCCAGCCGTGCTCAGAGCAGTCAGGACGGGGCCGGGCGCCCGGCAAAGGCTCCCCAGGGCTTGCACCGAGCCTCACCGGCAGCTGCCAGCACCACTGCTCTTTGGCAACGCCAGAGCCTCGTCCCAGAGGGACCATAATCACCTACATATGGCTCCATGGAGCATCCCTGCCACGCCTGGCCTCTGCATTTCACAAACGGATTGCCTGAGAGCAGTTTCTTAGAAGGAGAGGAGCGTTGCTCAAGAGGGGCAGGACGCGAGAGCCAGCAGGCAGCGCTGGCCCATGCCTGGGAGGCAGCTTCCCAAATAATGCCGCGAGGCTCCTGCATGCACACAGTTCCCAAGGCACAGCCGACTGCTCCTGCGGTCCTGGAGGAGCTGAGATGTGCCACAAGGAAGTGAAAAGAAAGAACACCGCTCCTCAGGAACAAAAAAAAAAAATACATGCCAGAGGAGGCACGTGACAAAACTTCCTTCAGCAGGCCCAGCTAAGTTTACAAGAAGGAAAACTTTCCACTTTGCTTCATGATTTCGAGGTGCCTTCCTGCAAAGTGAAGCTTTGCAGATAACAGTCGTACGATAATTCAACACCGCAAGCCAAAAGCCTCCTGTTAACATTATGTGCTGTTGGGTTATTCTTCCCTTCCCTCCTCCCGCCCCAAACCTGACCTAACGCCATCCAAATAAGCGCTGGGCCAAGAGGTCCTCTGTGTTTTTCCCCAGGGACCGCCCGAGTTCCTGGAACCAGAGCTGCCCGGGGCTGCACCCTCCTGCCCCTGCCCTGGCACTCGCTCTGCACGTGGGTGCTGAGGAGCCGTGGGGCGGCTGCAGGGCTCTGCAGGGCTCTGCCACCTCCGGGCCGGTGCTCTCAGCGGACAGCAAGTGCTCACAGGCCACAGCGGAGGGCCGCCAGGTCTGGTGGCAGCACCAAACCCAGCTCCGACTCCCAGGGCCTGCCATGATTTGTGTTTTCTTCCCAAAACGCAACTGTGTGTTGAGGAGCATCCTCGGCTCGCCGGCCACAGGAGAATGCAAGCAGATGCCACAAATTCCTGCCGGCCCATCCTGCAAGCTGTGCTTTGTAAACTTCAGAAAGGAACAGGGGTTAAACCAAGATGTTAAAACTGAATGCCATCCTGGCACGGCCCCTCAGTTCCTCCCGCTGGATGCGGCATTTCACCAAGCTGCACTGGTTTTGGAGGGGTCTCTTCGGAGGGAGGCACAGCACCAGGTCTAGATCCATGATCCCAGCTGGAAGCACAAAATTTCTTGAAGGTTTTCGTGTTTTTTTTCCCAGCTTTGGGACTACAGACGTGCAGCAGCTGCTCACAGACCAGGAAAGCTGCAGGAAACGCCGCTGCTCCAGCCAGCTGGCGGGTGCGGTTTGTGACCCCTCAGAAGCGGCGGTCAGAGGGCACGTTTGTTTCCAAAACTGCAGCCTGCTCCTGCCATCTCTTCAGAAATTCCCATAATTATCTGAGAGACGAACTGACAACAGACCAGCCGGGCTGCGGCCTGCCGGGTTTTTTGGTCCAAAAGCATGACGATGTGGTTTCACCGCAGAGCTGCGACCACAGCACCCCCTCAGCTGTCACCCGCATCTCCAGGTGAGTTTGGGTTTGAGCATCACAGCTCCCGCCTCAAAGCCAGCCCAGCGGTGACAAAAAGGACGTAACGTGACCGAGGGCACACGAAGTGACACCAGCCCGGACCTAACCCCATTATTTCCTTGCACGTGGCCCCACAACAGCGGGGTACGCAGCCCTCCCAGCAAGCCCTAACACCACCTTACAAGTCCCGCCCGCAGCCTGTCCCACGCCAAAGCACGGACGTGGGGGATTTTATGGCTGGTTTAATTAATACCAGCCTAATTAACCGGCTCACCTGGTGGGCTTACAGCCTCAGCACCCCTGAGCAGCGCTGACGCCCAGGGTGCCGGTGGCTCCTTGGCCACCCAAACCGAAGGCTGCCAGCCCCAGTCGCCACGCTGCGTCCCCACCTGCTGTCACCCGCGGCGGGGGGCACCGCTGCGGCCCCTGTGACAGTGCCCCCGTCATGTCCTCCCTCGTGGGGCACCCCAAAACGCACCTCGTCCTCCCCTTGCACAGCCTCCCACCCCCTCAGGGACCCCCTACCCCCCCAGGACAGGACCACCCCCCTCACACCACCTCCCCGCTGCCCCCCCACAGCCCCCCGTGGCAGGGTCCCCCCTCACAGCCCCCTCGGGACGGGACCCCCGCAGCCGCACAGACTCCCCCAAAACCCCCTCGCGGGCTCCCCTAGGACCCCCCCAACCCGTACCTGACACCACCAGCGCCTCGTTGGGCCCCACCGTGTGGCAGTTGCCCATGGCGCCGCCGCCGGCCCCGCCGCCCGCTCCCGCAGCGCCCCGCGCCGCCCCGCCCCGCCCCGCCTCGCGGCCGCCATCTTGGGAAGGTCGGGGCCCGGCGGGGGGGGGCGGGGCCGGGAGCGCGGACCCGCCGCCATCTTGGGGGCAGCGGGCGTGGGGGGGGCACGGGGGGGGGGGGGGCGTTAGCGAGGGGCGTGCAAGGCTGGGTGTGCAAGGCTGGGCGTGCAAGGCTGGGCGTGCAAGCTGCAGTATGTGTGTGCACGGCAGGGCAGGCGTTATATGGGGTGTGCAGGGCTGGGTGTGCAAGGCAGGCGTTATATGGGGTGTGCAGGGCTGGGTGTGCAAGGTGGGTTGTGCAAGGCAGGCGTTATTTTATGGTGTGCAAGGCTGGGTGTGCAAGGTGGGTTGTGCAAAGCAGGCGTTATTTTATGGTGTGCAAGGCTGGCTGTGCAATGCTGGGTGTGCACGGTCGGGCAGGCTTTATTGCAGGGTGTGCAAGGCAAGGCGTGCACACTTGAAGTATTTGTATGTGTGTGCACGGCAGGGCATGCTTTATTGCACGGTATGCATGGCAGGGCAGGCTTTATTGCAGGGTGTGTTTTATTGCAGGGTGTGCGCACTGCAGTATTTGCAGGCGGGTACGCAGCAGGGCATGTTTTATTGCAGGGTGTGCACAGCAGGGTGTGCTTTATTGCAGGGTGTGCACGCTGCAGTATGTGCATGCATGTGCACAGCAGGGCATGCTTTCTTGCAGGGTGTGCAAGGCAGGGCATGCACACTGCAGCATTTGCATGCGTGTGCAAGATGGTGTGTGCGCTGCAGAAGGGGCACATGCAAGCAAAGCAGGGCACGCACTGTGAGGTGCAGCACGTGCATGTCTGTGCACGTGCGTGCAAGGCAGAGCGTTCTGTATTGCAGCACATGCCCATCTCTGCAAGGCTAGGTGTGCTGTTTCACTGCAAGTGCAAGGCGGTGGGATCTGTGTTAGTGTGCACAGATGTTGTGCTGCACTGCATGGCGTGCACGCTGCACGGCAGCCGCCGGAGAGCAGCTCAGGGCGCTGCAGCCCGTGGTGCCCAGCCACGCTGCCGGAGCAGGAAACCAGCCTGCAGTGCGCGCACGGCCACCACCTCCCCGAACCGAGGGCACCTCCTCCCTCCTCCACGTTGCAATATCCCAACCCCACTCGCAGGTGACGCCGTTTTAGGACGCTCACTTTTACTGCACCGGGGACACGGGGGGACAGCAGGGAGGGGGTCACGGCGCCAGCCCCACCAGCCTCTCGCTGGCCTCCCACAGCTCCCGGGCCATGGCGTCGTCGCGGGCCTGTGGCCACGGCTCCTGCAGGCGGCAGTCGGCGAAGTAGCGGCCGCTGAAGCGCTCGAGGCCCTCCTGCGTGGCACAGAACAGCGAGGTCTCGGCGCCCTCGGCAGCGTCGCGGAAGAAGAGCCAGGCCAAGGGCACGAAGATCGGCTTCAGCCAGAGCGGGAGGTGGCGGAACAGCTCCGTGTTGACGAAGCCTGGAGCGAGGGGAAGGGGCCGTGTCGCAGCTGGAGCCCGGTGGGGAAGGGACCCCCCCTGGGGTGCTGTTTGCCCGGGGTGCTGCCCGCGCCTGAGCCTGGCCCGGCTCTGCAGAGCAGCCAGCGGTGCATGGCTGTGCAGTGCACGGTGCTCTGTGCGACAAGGATGCTCTGTGCAAGGAGCGCACCGTGCAAAGGGATGCACCATGCAAAAGGTGAGCTGTGCAGAGGGGTGCTCCATGCAAAAGGACGGTCCACACAAAGGGATGCAAAAGGACACACCATGCAGGGGGACGTGCCATGCAAAGCATGCACTGCACCAAGGATGTTCCATGCAAAGGGTGCGCCGTGCAAAAAAAAACGCATCATGCAAAGGGATGCTCTGTGCAAAGGGATGCTCTGTGCAAAGGGATGCTCTGTGCAAAGGACTTCCCTGTGCAAAGACTGCACCATGCACAAAGCGAAAAGGCCGCGCTCTGCATAGGTGCACCGCACGCACCGCACAAAGGAAGCACTGCGCCCGTCCCCACCCCGCTGCGCCCAGCGGGGCCCTACCTGGGTGCACGGCGTAGGAGGTCACCTGGGTGCCCTGCAGGCGCGTGGCCAGCTCGCGGGCGTGCAGCACGTTGGCCAGCTTGCTGTCGCAGTAGCCCTGGAAGGTGGGCAGGGGGCCGGGGGGCGCGCGGCCCAGCGCGGCGGGGCGCAGGCGGCCGGCGCGGTGCGCAGCGGAGGCGACGATGACCACGCGGCTGGGCGCGCTGCTCTGCAGCCGCTCCAGGAGCAGCTGGGTGAGCAGAAAGTGGCCCAGGTGGTTCACCTGGAAGGTGAGGCTGAAGCCGTCCTCCGTCGTCCCCCCGGCGCTCACCCCTGCGGAGGCAGCGGGCGGTGGGGATGGTGCTGGAAGGGTGGGGGGTGGGGGGTGGGGGGAATTTGGGGATGTGGGGGGCGTTCCCGTGCACCCCGGGGCTCACCGGCGTTGTTGACCAGGAGGTGCAGGTGGGGCTCCTGGCGCAGGAAGGCGCTGGCGAAGGCGCGTACCGAGCGCAGGCTGGCCAGGTCCAGGGGCATGAAGAGCACCTCCGGGTTCCCCGTCTCCTGCAGGAGCAGCAGGGGGGGGTGCCGGGGGTGGTTGTGCTTGGGGGTGTCCCACGGGGGTGTTTGGGGGGTGTACTGGGGGTGTATAGGGTGGTACTGGGGTGTATGGGGGATACTGGGGGTACTTGGGAAGGTACTGGGGGTGTATGGGGGGTACTGTGGGTACTTGGGAGGGTACTGGGGGTGTATAGGGGAGTACTGGGGTGTATGGGGGGTACTGGAGGTGCTTGGGGGGATACTGGGGGTGTATGGGGGCATACTGGGAGTACATGGGGGGTACTGGGGCCTATAGGGGGGGACTGGGAGTACTTAGGGGGGTACTGGGGAGTGTATGGGGAAGGGTACTGTGAGTGTTTGGGGGGGGTATGCTGTGGATGTGCTGTCGGGGTGTCCAGGGAATGTCCTAGGGGTGCCCAGGGATGTCCCATGGGGGTGTCCGAGGGGTGCTGGGGAGGTGTACTGGGGATTTTGGAGGTGTTGGGGTACACTGGGGGTGTTGGGGGGGGGGGTTACACTGGGGATGTCCCAAGGGAGGGGGTCACCAGGAAAGCCTGGGGGGTGCATTGGAGGTATCCAGGGGGTGCTGGGGTGGGGGGTACAGCGGGTTGTCCCAGGGGGTGTCCAGGGGGTGCAACTGGAGTGTATGGAGGGCACTGGGGGGGGTGCACTGGGGTTGTATTAGGGGCACTGGGGGGGTGCACTGGGGTTGTATTAGGGGCACTGGGGTTGTATTAGGGGCACTGGGGGGGTGCACTGGAGGTGCATGAGGGGTACCGGGAGGGTGCACTGGGGGTGTATGGGGGGGGGCACAGTGGGGAGAGGGTGCAGGGGGGACATCCGTGGGGGCGCAGAGGGACATCCCCCCGTGGGGGGGGGGGTGTATTGATGGGGTTTGGGGGTGTGTGTGTGTGCGGGGGGGGTGGGGGTGCTCTCACCGTGCGGATGCGGCTCGCCGCCGCCTCCCCGCGCCGCGCACAGCGCGCCGCCAGCACCACGCGCGCCCCGCAGCGCGCCAGGCCCCGCGCCGTGGCCTCGCCGATGCCGCCGCTTCCCCCTGCAAAGCACGAGGAGGGAGGGGGGGGTGAGCCTTTGGGGGGGAAGGGGGGCCGTACCGGGCCGTACCGTGCCGCTCACCCGTGACGACGGCCGTGCGGCCCCGCAGATCGGGCCGGGAGCGGTAGGGCGCGGGGGGGCGCAGGCGGTGGCGCAGGAGCGCGCCCAGCGCCAGCAGCAGCCCCGCGCCCAGCAGCGCCCACCCCATGCCCGGCCCCGCTTCCTCCCTTCCCCGGCCCTGCGCCGCCTCCCGGCCCGGCCCCGGCCTCCCGGCAGCCCCGGCGGGAGGAGGAGGAGGAGGAGGAGGAGGAGGAGGAGGAGGAAGAGGAGGGCACGGGGTAGGGGGGGGTGGGGGGGTGCTGCGCTGCTCGCACCCGCAGCTGGAGCTCGCCCCCCGGGGCGATGCAAGCTGCAGGGGGGCTTTCGGTGGTTGCAGCAGGATGGGTGGAAAAGAGGGTAAAACGGTAAAAAAAAAAAGCAGGGCTGGAGGTGTGCAGTGCCCCGCGCTTGAGATGGGGCAAACGAGATCCCCCCCACCCCCCCGGGTGGTGGGCACAGAGTGAAGACAGACAGGCAGAGAACGGGATGTGAAGTATTTGTTTTTATATACAGAATACAGGAAAGTTTCTGTAAAGTCTAAAACGTTACAATTACTATGTACAGTGGAGCTAGCTGTTCTGCGGGGGGGGGGTGGGGGGTGGCGGCTTATAAACAAAAGAGACAGACAGGTTACGACAAACGAGCTGCTACAATAGACAATTTGAGGAACGTCATACCACATGTAGCACTGTACACAGCTTTAAAACATTGAAAATGCCATCACTGATGTATTTACACAGAATCCAACACTTTTCCTTATTCGAAATAAAAAATAGGATGGACACCAGGAAAAGAACTCATTTCTCACTGCCCATAATACACAGTAGCTACTTGTAGTGCAACCATAGCAGGGAGGGATGGGAAAAATAACTGTGGGAAGAAGAGCGCTTCTTTACATTAAATAAAACAATGATATTGTATAGATTTGCTGTATGAAAACTGTATTTCTCTTTTAATATAAAACTATTGTCACTGGCACAAAATAGAACAAGTTTCTGATTATTTTACAACTGCATGGGAACTATCTGTCAGAGAGAGTCCTCGAGTCAGACAGCGGTCGCCCCTCGCTCTGACGCGTCCTGCTCTCGCTGCAGTTTTCCTTTTAAAATGAAATGTATAGTACAAATATATGTGCAAATGCCCCTAAAACTTGAGCAAAAAAGAAAAATTAAAAAAAGTTAAACGTTCTTCATTTCATGCAAACGGCGTGTGAACAGTCTCTGGGCCGACATAGAAAATCCCACCTCGGTTTGTACATTTTTGCATTGCAAGAGTCTGAGGGCGTTTCCTTGCTCCAAAGCTCTCTTCCTACAATTCCTAGGGAACAGAGTTGGACCGCAGCACGGGCACCTGGTGGGGTTTCAGAGAAAGCTTCTCCTCCAAGTCCATGTCTTGTACTAAGGCAGTGTCCCCCTTGGGCTGTTTGGTCGCAAATTCGGTAATGCTGAACACAAACTGCAGGCAGCCCAGCTTGATGTAACTGCCGTGGTGGAGCAGGGCCGTGCCCTCCCAGCCGGCCCCGCTGCCCCCTATCAAGCTGGAGCTGCTGGCTTTGCAGTTGCAGGGTTTCCGATGCTGCCCTTGCGCCTGCGAATTCATCACAGTGGCTTCTTCATGCGGCTCCTCTTCCTGCTTCCTGCTTTTATGTCGCTCTGGAAAAAGACAAACCGACGTCAGGTTCAGGCTGGACGGAGCCAGGGGTTTGTTTTAATCAACGGGGGCTGCTGCTGGGGTGCCTCGGGAGCCAAAACCCTGCAGCCGTGAGGCATTTCAGCAGCAAAGGGCTGACCCCAGGGCTGCAGAGGAAAGGAGAGACCCCCGAGAGGTGCAGCAGCCCCGAGGAGGAGCGACGTGCACCCGCTCCCGTCCCCCTCCAGCAGCTCCCCCACGTGGGGCTGGCCCCATCTCAACACTCACTTATCACGCTCTGCACTTTGGCAACAATACTGCTGGGAGGAGTGGGCGCCATCTTCTCCGAGAAGTCACACGAATAGAGAACGTTGTCCACGGTCGTCCCATGCTCACTGTAGTTCAACAGCTCGTAATGTTTCGTATTCTGAAATGGGGAAGAGGAGGAATCGAGACACCAGGTCAGAAAGGCTTCTGCCCGTGTACCCACTGGGAGCGCTGAAACACGAACCCCTCCCTCCCTACAGCTGTTGACGGTAAAATAAGAGCACTCAAATTATGTTCTGACTTCGGAGAGCAGCAACCCCAAGCCGGTACACGGCTCACGCTCACAGCACAGCTGCTTTCCAGCGAGGGCTGCAGCCCACGATGCTTCCCAGCAGGCAAACAGGGCCGGGCAGCTTTGAAGAGGAGCGGCTTTTACCTGCTGCGCTTGAACCAACAGATCTTTTGGAAATGGATTCAAGCTGATTTGTGCGCAGCAAGCACACTGTTTTAACAGGCTAAGTTTGTGCCTAGTGTGGCTTAGTCCTGTGCCTGGCAGGAAAGAGGCGTGCTTTGGAAAGCAGGCACAAGATGACGAGAGGGGTACTGGTGTGCAGCAGCAGCCACAGGGTAGAGTGGCCTGGATTTACAGGGCTTCCATGAATACTGAAATGCCAGGAGACGTTACGGTGACATACAGCATGACACAAGCAGTGTTACACCCAGCTGAACTCTGCAGAGGATGTCAACAGCGTAGAAGAAATTCCAGGTTAGCTCACAGGAATCATCCGACAGCAAGAGCTTGTCCTCACAGGGCTAGGAACTTCAATCAAGTTACAAAAACTTGCCACACAAGGGAAGTTTTCAAGTAACCTGCTAGACTGCAAACACCAAGGCCAGAAGCAGAAACTGCAGACAGAGCTAAGCAGGGGAGCTCTGCCTCTTTTTAGAGCAACCACAACCATGGGAAGCTTTCCAGAGTACAGAACAAGTTCAGTGATTCCTTCGGATCAACCGCTGTGAGGAGATGCTTCGGCTCAGATGTAAGATCTGGATCCCATTACCACTCGTGCTCTGTAGCTTGTAGCGCACCGGAGGAGCAGCTAAAGCAGTTTGTGGGTTAATCCTGGATCCTGCACAGCAGCTGGTTGAGAAATCGTGACAGAAAAGACTACCTTGCTTCAAAAACTGTTGCCATGCTAAGAGCCATCTCCTGTGGCACTTTTATTGGCAGACCAGTCTGTTCACTTCAAGAACAAACTCATCTCTGGCCTGTAGTTAAGAGGCAACCGTAGACCTCTGTTTACACTGAGCTTAACTAAAACTTTAGTTAAATAAGAGGCATGAAGCAGCTCCCTGTTTTGTTCCCGTCGAGGTTCTACGTAGGCAAGTAAAGCTTAGCTTTTATTAGCACAGCTGCATCAAAAGTATCGAACCATTTCCATGATTTTTTTTTTTTCTTCCCCTAGATGCCAGCAGTGACAGTGCTTACTTGTGGTCAGTCTTTGTCCACGAGCAGTTAGCTCAGAGAAATCATGCTGGCAGGGCTCTGTGCTTCAGAAAAGGGTTTGACAGAAAATGCTGACGCAGCCTTCACTGGAGTGAAACCATTCACAGCTCTGGCTCTTACTTTGTAGCCCACAAAGGAGCACCACACAAAGACAACCTGCTGCCTGCATCGCCAGCTCCCACTGCCATGCATGCCAAATGAAAAAAAAATAAAATAAAGACTCAGGCTCTCACCTCATCGTAGAATATGCAGGCATGTTTGCCGGACACGTAGTTACAGTGACCATAGCTTGTAAGGCACACATCCATATCAGCTCCTGTCAATGGGGAGGACAAAAACGCTGGGTTTATTTCAGGGAAAAAAAAAAAACCTGTCAGGCAGCAGAGAACAACAGACAGAATTAAACTTCAATTAGCAAAACAACAGGGGAGCAACTGCCTTTGTCCGCACTCCCAGGACCGCATGAATAATGCTGCGATAAGCCACGAACAAAGTTTCAGTGGGGGAAGGGAGGGTTAGCTGCTACATGAGGCAGGAAGGCTGCAGAGTATTCTGATGTTGCTGGGCCATTCTGGAGTGCCAAAAGAATCTAAGCAGAGAAATAAAACCCACAAGCAAACCTTAACTCTCCTCTCCATCAGCCGGTTAACCTCTAGGAGCCATCCTGCTGTTACAAAGGTGGAAGATTCAAGTGGATGGGGAGTTTCCACCATTCTCGTTAGCAAAACGGGTCCCTTTTCTTCAACGCCCGCTTGGCAAACAAACAGGGAGGGCCGGGGAGAACCACCCTGAATCTTAAAAGGTCACGCTGGGGAAAAAGCTACTCACCTGTCCCGATGTAGAGGGTTCGATAGCACATATTGACTGCACCCCCCAAGCCCATCAGAGGATAGAACACAGCCCGGGCTTGCACTTCCTTTCTTTGCGCTGCAAGATAAAGAGAAAGGACTTGAACAATCTTATCAGCTACACAGGCTGCTGGATGCCAGGCTCTCCAGAAAGCACAGATCCTAAGAGGGACGCAGGCAGCTTTGGCCTAAAGGTTTCCCAACCCTCTAGGAATGCGTGTGGATTAAACATCTTTGTCATCACGGAAAATTGTTCTTCCCAGTAACCCACACAAGCCGTGCAATCGTGGAGCGAGCACAACGGAGCCGTGCTGGGGAGAAGACAAGCTTCCTACCACTAGCTTCTTTCTTAATCTCTCCCACTTTGGGTAATCAAAGACCTGCCTCTTGCTGTAAAAGCACCGCTTTAAAAAAAAATATTGGTGCTGGTGAACGTCCCCAACTGAACAGCTGAGATTTCCCCCTTCCAGCAAAGCTGCAGGAAAACCACACGGGTTGAGCAGGGTCCAGGACCGAGTCTCCAGAGCAGCTCCCTGGCAGCAAAGTTCAAATCACACCTTCTCCCACGCCCGTTAACTGGGCAGAAAATCGTCTTCTGTGGAAGAGAGATCACGCTCCCGACCCCACAGGCCTGCCAGGATTTCGGCAGCTGCCTTTTGGAGATAAGCCCCTTACGCACGCAGAGCCTCTCCTGATCGCACATCTGGGTGGTAGTTTTGCAGCAAGAGCGCGGTATCAAAAACCAGAACATGAGGATTACAAGAGATTGTTCGCAGAGTCACCTATGTCAAGAACAGTGGTGTTGGACGTGCAGAGCTTAGTACAGCTGAAACACGCGGCCTCCCATCTCTGCACGGCTGCCCTGCACGAGCCCTTTCAGCTGCCCGGCTCTGCTGACTCAACAGGGCTCACTAGAGGTTTTAGATCTAATTTTTAGTTCATCAGCAACGCCAAACAGTCAGCTGGATGCATCATCCTGTCCGGAAAGGGCCAGGGGTTAAGACAGCACCAAGCTGCCTTTTGGGAGGCAGGCTGCAAGAATTTCCAGGGCAGCACAGGAAAGCAGCTCGAATCACAGCCTGGTGCTGCGCCCTACAGCAGCCTTCAAAAAGACTGACAAAGCGTTTAGAGAATGCTGCGATGCTACAGCAGGCAAGCGCAGAGTTTCAGAAGAAGGTTACTGATACCAGCAGGCTTCCCAAGACCTTATCTTGGATATTTAGCCCCAGGCCCATAGCAAAGGGGGAGCAGGCAACTGCTCCTGCACCAAGGCTGGCCGGTTAGTGCTTGAGAGCAGATTAAACTGACTGCATGCAGAGGAACAGGAAGACACGATCCCTGTCCAGATTTAGGTGTTAATAATGCCCACACTGTAAACCAAGTGACCATAAACAAAGCTAATGCCAAACTCAGGCCCGTGGAGATTGTTTTTATTGCTATAATTTGTAAAAAAATAAAAAATAAAAAAATTACACAGAGGGACCTGTAGGAACTTCTGGCCAGTGGATAGCCAGAGCAGGAAATGCAGAGAAAGCAGCCTGAGAGGCGGCACCAGCCAGATACCAAAAGAAGAGGGAAGATCTTCAACGAACAGGCAAGGGAATGCCAGAAAGCTACGGCTCAACCCAAACCGACTGTTCTAGGGCTGCTCTTACCTTCAATGTGGTTTGCCACAGGAGATTGCTGATGGGCACTGACACTGCTTGCCAGAGACTGAGCTTTGGAAGGGAAAAGCTGATGTATTCTCTGCAAGGCCAGAAACTTGATCAGCTGCTCATCCAGCATATTTATCTCAATCTCTGTTAATAAACAGAAAGCAATTAGTCAAGTTATTCACAGACAGGGTGCCATCTGAGCCGCGGTGGATTTAACCGTCCCGTTTCCAAGCTTGCCATTTGCTTCACCAGCAAAGGCTGCCAAATCCTGCAACACAAGAACGTTACGTACAGGCGGTCTGTGCCTTCGTACCAGCATCTCACGTGAGCAGCACGTGAGGAGAGCGTCAGCTCCGTCTAGAAAGCTGCAATTCAGGCAGCAAGCACAAGTTCAGGGCAACGAGGACTGATAAACTGAAAATCTGCTGTTTCAGCTCAGAATCAACGAGTCTGCAGAGGTGGACATTGCCCCTTTTGGCAGCAGCTTGGGTCCTTCTCGGGAAGCTTCATTTCCTAGCCACAAAGGCTGACCCTGTGCTGCAGAGGAAAGCAGTAACCACTTCGAAGCAGCTACATGCTCCTTCTTGAGTCACGCGCTTTCAGAGCGGGGTCAATTAACCAAAACAAGGTAATTCAGACAAGACTTTTAACCAGCTTTAAGGCAGATCTGCTGCTGATAGCTGCGAAGCGTTCCTGTTTGTGAAGCCCCATGGAGATCTGCCTTCTGGTAGCAAAAGCAGGCTGGCCGACCTCTTCTTCACGTCAGCACCAGTTCGAACAGCAGGCAGAAGCAGAGCCACAACGGCCTTTCCCGAGAGCACAGAGGCAGCCCGGCCGAGGGGAGCAGTCGGGGTTCACCCAAGAAAAGAGGGTGACCACGCCAGAAAGGCTCTTGTTCAGAAGCAGGCGCTGCCGACAGCCTGCCGCGTTGTGCTGGGTACCAATCTCCTCCTCCTCGAGTCGCTCCGCTAAGACTTGGCATTTCTCGCCAAGTGCAACAAAAGGAAAATAAAAAAACCATTATGCCAGTCTAGGAGAAGACTGACAGAAGCAAAAATCAATCGGAAAATTAACGGAGCCAGTAAAGCCTCATGACCCGGGTGACTGCTCGACTGCAAGATGGAGAGCTGTGGGCTTCCTGCGCACAGGGGCTTGGACCCGATGATCTTTCGAGGTCCCTTCCAACCCCTGCAATTCTGTGATTCTGTGATCAGGAACCCCTGTGGGGTGCAGGCAGCACCACGGCACGGCAGGGCTGCAGGTTTCTGCATGCGGATCCCACCTGGAAAGCAGCCCGTGGTGATTGTTCCCCAGAAAAGCTTCAGGCAGAAACACTTCATCGGCCTCGCTGCCTTGGCAACACTACGAGCAGGGAAGCGCGTGGTATTTAAGGAAAGGTATATCCAGCCCCTCCCTCACCTGACTGCAACCCTTTCATCTCAGAGCTTCTCCTGAAGCAGAGCCTGGACGCTCGGGAAGCAAACAGGCAGGGCTAGCAGAGACTGAGAACGAACTAAATACTCACCGCCGTCCACAAACGCTTTCAGGGAACTGGTGAGGTCCAGCATAGCTGCGGAGTTTGAAGTGAGTGATGAGGGCAGAGTTAAAGCGCTTCCTATGGATAAGGTGCTGGGACTGACCTTACCATCTACAGAGAAAGATGGTGCAGAGAAGATATGTCACTGTGACGTTCGTGAGACATGCACCCAGCCCTCAGGCTGCTCGCAGCTTCCAAGCTGCTCAGAATGACTAATTCTGCTCAGAGGCACGCTTTGAAAAAGGCCTGAGCTACAGGCCGTGGGCTTTCGTCCCCTCGCAGAAGGATTAGCGCGCGCCTCGAACGCAGGATCAGCTCTCGGGCTCTGCACCTAAATATTTAAGGCTCTGCTCCCCCGTTTGAAGGGGCAGCGATGAGAGGCTGCAAGCGATGTCATGCTACAGAGACCGGGAAGACGAGCACCGAGCCCCCAGCAGCTCCAAGAGCTGGCTAAACCTTTGCCAAGTAGCTGGTCTAGGCCTGAACATGCAGAAAAAAAAGCACATTTGCTGCATCCTTTTGGTTTCTGGACGATTATCGACTGTGGGGTGCAGTGCGCTGTCTGGTAGGAACGTGACAGTCGTTTGCAGAATTTATTATCCACCAAATAAAATCCCACTGCCTTGGCAGTGACCGCGCAGCCGAAAGAGGCGATGGCAAATGCCAGAAAGCAAAATCCCTTCAATGCATGGTCGATACCACTTCTTCTCAAGTTGGTCTGCTTAGAGCTATGGTAAGCCTGAAGCTTATGAAAAAAAAAGGGGTTACGAATCACTGGGATTTTTGTAAATTTGCACCCGCTCCGCAGACCACCATTTAAGATGTAAGTCCACATGCGTCGTGTTAGACGTAGTCTATCTGAACACATTTACGTCTTTCCCAAGAGAAACTGCATCGAAATGACGATTTAATGGGCATTTTGTAGAACCCAAACTTCACGCTAGAAGAAATTTAACATCTTAAGTAGCTGCAAAATGATGGAGGGTTTGGTTTGCCGTGCTTTTCGAGCCACGAGCAAGAAGCTTCCTACAGCACAGCCCCTCTTCCTCCACCTAAAGGCCCCCCAGCCTCGCACGTCTAAGCAGGGCACAAATTAGCAGCCCTAGGGTGAACTCAGTTTGTTCGGCAATAAGCAAGGAGGCCAAGTGCTCCGGGAACTCCTTCCGAACAGGAGATAAAACCCAGAAGCCGCCCATAAGAAATCTTTAAGAGAACAATAAAAAGACGCTGCCTGCGTTGCCTGGATCGCTCCACCCAAGCCTGCCACTGAGCAAGGAGGACTGCAGAAGTGACGGACAGCTCTGGCGCGTCCTTTCCAGCCACTGCTTCCAACCCAGCCTGCCCAAGGGGGCTAACAGCTTGAGGCTAGAGCTGCTGGGGCGAAGGGAGGAGGAGAAGGCTTTAAGTGAAAGCTTATTCCAGCAAAATTTATGAATTATGGGCAGTCACCCCCGCCCTCACCTATCAACGTCTTTGGCTTGATGGCTTTATACTGATGAATGGGTGCACGCACTTCAGCAGCAAGGTTTTGGGGGTGTAACTCGGGACAGCAGCAGCACATCCAGCCCGTAACTGCCCCACGTGAGCAGACTGGCAGGCACTGAACACACCGCAACGTCCAAGCCCACATTTGTCAAGCACCGAGGCTGCGCAGCTGAAGACTTCCAATACCTCCATACGAGAGGACGCAACCATCACCAGAACAGAGACCAGAGGTGCAGGACGGCCGTTCCGTGAAGGCCTGCCTTGCAACCAGCCAGTCCTTTAGAGCAAACGGGTGGTTTCAGAGCAGCAGCAGAGCAGCCAGCTGTTGAGATGGTGAGACAGCAGGATTTACACCCACTGCTGCTCTCCAGAACCAACTGGATCTATCACCTTGCCTCCTAGGACGGAGTTCCCCGCTCAGATACGTGCATCCCATGGCTCCCATAAAGGGACCTAGGACGGAGGAGACCTAAACTTCCCCCTGCTCTCTACAGAAAGCCATATTCCCCATTAAGCAAGGACATGCTGCTAGAGCCTCGAGGTTAGCTCGAACGCCTTCTCAGCCCTGGGGGCCAGGATCAGCCCTTGGGCCCTTACCTGAAGGTGGTGCTGGTGAACAGAATCTGTTTGTGGACCCAACAGCTGAGATCCCATCTCCTGCAGCCTGGGGAGCGGTGAGAGCCCTGGTGGCAGTCAGAGGGGAGCCCACGGATCGCAGGTCTGCTGTCAGCGGCGGTCCTATCTGCGTCTGCACATTCTTTCTTTGCAAAGTGCTGGTGGTGTCCAGGCTGGCACAGGAGCTCGATATGGAAGTAGGTATACTCGTGACCGGCACAGAACCCCTTTGTGCACAAGAAACGGGTCCTGCGACGTTCTCCGTTTTGACAACGGTTCCAATCGTGTGATTCAGAAGTCCACACGTCGCTGGGGGCGTGAGGGGCCTAGGCCACGTTTGCCGGTGAGACAAAACAGGTATTGTGTTACCAGATCCGATCAGCCTCGGGGAGTCAGTCAACTGGGCCGCAGGCTCGGACGAAACGCCGTAGAAATGAGGACCGTTGACTTTCACGTCAGAGGCTGTCGGCCCGTTAGAAGTCCCGCAAGAAGACACCTTCTTGGATTTGTCTATACAAGAGCTGCAGTTGACATCTTCCTGTGACAAAGTCTGCTGGGGTTGCGAGGAGCTCAAGGAATTTTGAGTGGTAATCCCTGAGGTGCAGGATGACATGGAATAGAGGGAAGGTGTGGGTGCCTTGTCAGCTGCCTGGTAAGGGTTGGCGAGTGCGCCGTCTGCCACGATAACAGGCTTAATATCAGCCTTCTCTGTTTGTTCAGAGTCCCAAAGCGAAGTCATCTGCTTAGCAGATAAATGTTTCAATATGCTGCACTGGAGCGCAACAACACTACAGAGCCACTGGGAGGAAGAAAAAAAAACAAAAAGCACGTTAGCTCCACAGGCAGACGGTGCTCCAAGCCTCAGCCACCCCATCGCCCGCCCAGCCCGCAGAAATTCAGCTGCCTGACTGCTGCAGACCGCTCAGCATCTGTTCTGGTGCTCATCTAGCACCAGGAGAAGACTTGGTTCAGACGTACACGACTACATCCAAAATTAGGTGGTGTTTATCTCCGTGCTGGGGACAGTACACCGAGGAGCTGAGATTACAGGAGAGGGAAGGTGGCAGGCAACTGCTCCCTCCCAGACATTCCCCTCTTCACATTTAAAGCGTTGCAAACTTTTCAGCTAGTTACGTACGTATTTTCCACTGACACGGGCTTCTCTCCAAACAAAACCCTCTAGCTTACTGTTTCGCGCTGGAAAGAAACGCTGATCTACCTCACGCCATTGGGAGCCACCTGCCAAAGCAGGGATGGAGAGCACCTCTTCTTTTACACCAGGTAGAGGACAACCAAAATACTTAAAGTTTTGAGCTTCACAGTGAATGTGCCCACACCATATATAAGAACCCTGCCCGAGCTAACAGGAATCAGACCACAGCACTGATTGCAAAGCAACGTGCCTCCACATTGCTGAACCCAGCAAGAAATTTCATGCAAGACTTGAACGCTCACTCGACCTTGATTTGAAAATCTAAGGCTATCGGCAATAAAAAGCGGCCCAGAAATGTGACGTTAACATACGAAAGTGTCAGAGAGCAGCCTTACATCATCGAAGAGGAAAGTATTTCCCCTCAGCCAGGAAATAAAACTGACATCTAGACAGAAAGCCCTCAACTCCACCGTTCAGACCAGAAGATTACCTCACCACTTTCCTGAAGTGTCAAACGAGGAGCTTTACATTTCAGCTGCAAAGCCAAAATGAAGTTTTAATGGGCAAAAGTGTCAGACCCAAGACAAGCTATCACCTTCAGACGTACGATTTTGAGACCGGTTTCCTAGACAACTGCTCTGATCACAACTGAAATGGAAGAGGACCGTTGTACCGAAGCGACTACAGACAGTCCAAGCATTTTGACTTCATTTACCTCCTGTTGTTCTGTCTGGCTGGCTAAGTGCTCAGTGTTCAAAAGGTGCTTCTGCAAGGGTTCCTCGGGGATCCCGTTACAGATCAGCTCGCCGTCTCTAATTGCTGCAGGCGCAAGTAACGGGGGCGGAAGCCGGTATTGGGACTTTATAGCATCAGGAACCTACATTGTAGAGAAAGAAGATGACACATGAGAACAATTACTCAAGAATGACTAGTTAAATGAAGTGCCTAACCAGCACTGTGCTTCGTGTTTGCAGCTTTGTGACCCAAAGGAACCCTGCAGACAATACATTAGAAGTTTCAAGTGCCGAGTACTTTAATTTAATGCAACTATGCTGAAATTAATAGGTTTCATTCCCTTAGGTCAGGCATGACTTCAGCACAACGTGGTGGCTCCAGCATAAAGAAAGTCATGCAAAGAAAAGGCGAGGTAAGAAGGGAAACGTTTAAAATACCTATATGGCATTTTTCAGGCATTCTGGCAGAAAATGCTTTCTGTGGTTTAACAGGGAACATGCGGCAGCCCAGATTCTGACTCTGGTGCCACCTTCAATAGGTTTGTGTTGTACTTCTCATGCCTGTGTTAGATTTACAGGCTTGCTTCTAAGAGCTGAGCGTTACGGTTGCTGGAAAAAGAGCTTCTTAAATCCTACACGTAGCGAAAACTGCTCTGACTGCCGACTTCCAGACCTCTCACCGCACATTTATTCAGACCCCACCTTCTTCCTCCTGCCCCAACAAGGCGATCCCTATGGGGCACGCTGGATTCCCTTCCAGACTAAAACACGTGCTTGGGGAATTCTGCCAGTACCTACTTGTTTACACTCACCTTCAAACCCTTTCTCTTCACTGACTGAAGAACTCTGCGATTCGGAGGATGTTTCTTATGGATTCGGTTTAAGAAATCCACTTTGACAACATGCTGAGATATGGTATCCTGGAACCGGTCAAATACTCGGCACCGATTACTCAGGGTCAAGTTCTTCTGGTTCAGCTGGGTGATCAGATAATGCCACAGAAGTTAGGGATCTGCAGGTCACTAAGGCACCCTAAGACTCTCATAACGCCTCGTAGCACTGGCAGTACAGCATCAGCTCAGCTTTAGACTATTTGCTTCCTGCGGCACTAACCCTTTCTGTTAAAGGGCACATTGCTGGAGGTGAATACAAAAGCACTTAGAGGCCTCCGAAGTAGCATCAATGCTCTCAGAAGCAGTTTCTCTGGGCACAAGCCCTTTGTTCCAGCCCCCTGTTTCCTGAGTATTTAGTCTCAAGTACAATGCTCTTCCACAAATGAAAGCTCCCGCTTGGAATGAACGCTTTTTGGGTTAAGCATGCAAAGAATTACTTCCCCTATTTGTAGCACTGTGCTGCTTTGTGTCACAGTTCTGGAAGCTCATCTAGATCTTAAGGAGTCCAGTCTGAAAACTAGACAAGCTGCCAGTGAGTCACAATCTGAGCTGTCAGCTTCAGTTACAGGAAGGAGTTCCCCCATCTTTATATTTTATTGCAGCGAGCAGCATCATATTCCTTTGGAGAGCGTGTTGCTTGCAGCAGGAGCTTTACAAGCGTTACAGGGAGCAATAAGAGCTCAGAAGCTGTTTTACATTTGTTGTACTTTGTCCTTTAATGGACCTGCCAGGTTCCACTCCAGCATCCGGTTACCATACTGCAATCATAGTCCTGCTTACCACCACGTGCTCTATGTGATTTGGGCACATCCATCTACCCAGAGGCATGGCAGTAAGAGGTGGCTCCAGACAATCCATGTGGAACAGGAGTGGGCAATAATCACACTGAATGAGAGGTGCCACTCTGCAACTCCTGCAAAGAGAGAGCCATATCTTATTTCCCACGCAGAAAGCAGAGTATTAACTGAACGTGCAGGCAAGCTCGGCTGACCACTTCAGCTTATCTTTCCCCACCAACTCCCCTACGCCGTGTTACTTGCATCTAAAATTAGGCTTCAGAATTGTAACTCGATCGATATGGACCTTCTGCAAGACCCGCTCGAGGCAAAAGGACCTGCCCATACAGGAGGGTTTCTTGGTTCAAAAGAAGTCCTCTGGCAGGAAGAGATCCCATTGCTGGAAAGCTGCAAGAACCCGTCCGAGTCACATAAGCAACTTCTCAAGCTGACCTTGTGCGTTAGTTCTGAATGGCTTCATTTAGAGCAAAATTCAGAGATCCGAAGGATATCTCAGATTATCACAATTTTCCTCAGACAAATCTTGTGTGAAGCTGGGACATTTACTTCAATAAGCCTGAGATGTTCTCAGAACAAACCTCAAACTCCAGAAAGCTACTACACCCACTGCTCTGGATTCTAAGAAGTCTCTATAGAGAAGAGACTTCTCTCTAAGAAGTCGCTCTATGACAAAGCCATCAGCTGTTCCCCACAAAAGCCCACCTGAGTCTCCAGCTTAATTCCAGAAACTCACCCTGACTGGGTTCCTGAAATAAAGTTTTTTGGTTCTGCTGACGTTTTGAGTCAGGATTTATCGGCGCATTTATTTCTGCAGTTATAAAAGAGCACAGCAGTATTTTATACTAGTTTTAAGATTTACTATTTCAGCACAATACTCCTGTTTGCCTTGGGCTTGTATCTCTCTGTAGATTTCTATTTCCAAAAGGTCACCTCCTCACATATCTCCTCCACGAACCATAAACAAACATCTCAGTTGTCTAAACAACCATCACTAGAATTCTTCCTTGTAGAAAAATACCGAAGGCAAGACGGCTCGCTCTTTTCGGGCTACACTTCAAAACCTTTACAGCCATGCAGGACTGCAGAAGCCACACCTATACTTGTCACTAAGCATTTGTTATTTAGCAAAGACAATTATTCCCCCGTTTGTTTAGAGGACTGTAAGCAAGTACTGAAGAGGAATGGAAAAGGTAACAAGCAGTTTGCTTTTTTCAGCAGGAACTTTGTTCCCATGAAGGGTGCAGCTGCACCAAGGAGCTTCCCTGGAAGAGTTACATACCTGTTGCATGTGAAGCAGACTTTGACCGGCAAGGGAACCAAACCATTGTGGTCTAACTCGTGTTGTGCTTTCTTGACATTCTTTCCTGTGGTTTCTTCCTTTCTCCTCCTCTTGCTAGTACCTGAAAGTAAATTTTAAAAGGCTTTGGGTTACCCACATAGCAGAGATTCGCTTCCTGGCAGATACATATAATCTTCTCAGGCAGAGGCAAACAGAAAAGGCAGGAAAGAACTGCTTAAGGAGCCCTTATCAACCACTAAATCTAGAGTCAAGTGACAGAAATGGGCTTTAAAGGTAGACATACTTTAAGCTTAATGTACATGATGTCACTGAAACAATTACGTTGTGACTTGACTAAGCTATCGTACCATGAGTCAAAATCAAGTGTTTGGACAACTGGAAACTTTTTCTTCAGATCGATGATCTGAATACAGGCTGAATACAGAAAGCATCTGTTTCAAGGAGGTGGAGCTCCCAGCAGCGTCCGCACGGCTTACATCCTGGGGAAGCCACGGGGCCACGTGCTGTTGTATGAGGACCAGGGGCACTGTTTTCACCAGAGAGCATCACCAAAACCACAACTACCAAGGAACAGAAAGGGGGGAAAAGGCAAGTTGGCAGCAGGATGCAACTGCAGACACCTTTATCAATGCTCACCTGGAAGTGCTGTGGTGCAGGTCAGTTCATTCGGCAACTGGAACTGCGTTGGGTTCCTTTCCATGGCAGCAGCAATAAGAAGCTCAAAGGGTCGCTTCAGCTGGGGCTGCCCACAGTCCATTTCTGCAATGGCAGAGTCATCATCCACGTCAATTATGTCCTCATCGACATCATTCTGTTCCGAGTTGGGGGTCTCGGTGCTGGCATTGGATGTGGGAGTGCCAGGCCGGCTCGCTCTCCTTTCCAAGATCCTGGCATGCGCATTAGCCCTGATGCTGCTGCTAGACCTGTCCAAGAGGTCTGCGTCACTGGTTGGGGAGGTGGTCCTTTTCCCAGATTTGTCCACCAATCCATTTACCTGCCCCAGCTCTTTCTTCTGTTCTCGCTTCTGCACGACATGAATAGGCAGGCTTATCATGGAGGCCACAAACAAAGCACATCAACCTCGACAAATAAGCAATCGAAGACAAACAGCATCTGAAAAGGCTTCAGCCACTTACTACGACTTCCCCCGTGAAGTCGCCATAAAGCCTTGACCTAGCAAAAACAATTTGCTTGCAGCTAACACACAGATGACAAACCAGCTGAAGGGAACCAAGCATAGGGAAGAAAATTAGCATGTCTCTCCTTTCAGGACAGCCGTATTCGAGTCCACGTCAGGACAATGTTTCACAGCCTCTAGTCCTAAACACTTGACAGATCAGACAACTCTGTTTACTTTGCTAGCCAACACTGAGAAACTCCATGGTAGACCATTCATTGTCGACGCAGTCTATTAACCCTGGCAGTGCATCCGAACCCATTACAGAACAAGGAGGTCAGCTTGAGAACACAAGCACAACGTAAAACCAACACACTCTCTCTTGACGCCAGGACTCTTGAACAAGGTGGGCAGAGAGGACTGCAGCAGAGGAAAACAATACATTGCAATCACTGAGAGATCCATTTTGCAAGAGAAGGGGGCAGCTGCATGGCCTGGTACGGGCAGCTGAACTGCTCCAGTGCCAGCATCACCAATCTACAAAATCACTATGAAATGGTCTGTAAAAGGAGAAAAGCGTTATCAGAATTTTTAATACAGAAAATTCTTTTCGTTGGTGGTGTTGTTTATTTGTTTTTAAATTTGTGACCTTCCTCTTTGCTGTTAGCAGATGACTGAACAGTACCCTGGAAACAGAACAAGGAAATAGCTTCGGGAACAAAAGACTTAGTTCAGAGTTTTCTTCACATCTGTTTTGGGTGTCACTTCAAGAGAACAGTTGCTAGTTGGTTGGTACAGTTTCTAAACCCTCTGTTACGCAGTCTTACGTACTCACAGCAATAAGATGTTTACATTGTGCAAGACAGCTTCCTGGAGAAAGAGTATCAAGAAAAAAAAGACAAGCCACAATCTTGCCCAGTCATCTCCTCCCCATCCTGTTCAACAGCCCAGGAAATCACAACTCACTGTGATTTCACCCTCTGCTGATGTGCAACTGCTGTGAAGTCACACTTCTGAAAAACACACATTAACCAGAATCACAGCCCTGATGCCAAAGCTACATTATCAGGCCACCTGTTTGACTTAACACAGCTCACCTCCTCCAGCATGAGAGCCCTCTCCTCTGTGCCTCAGTTCTCCCTCCCTTCCAGGATGGGAGAAAAGGAAAGCAGGTTAAAAGGCACAGCTTGACACAAACAGAGCAGGCACTTCGGTTCTGTGGTTCTTCGTAGCAATGTCAAAAATACCTGGACAGTCTCATCAAGACACCTTGGCTTTCTTGCAGCCTGTTCCTAAGAAAGCCCCCGTTACAACTCTAACCACAAAGAGCAACTCTGGTGGTGTGGATGTTCACATTAAGGGGAGACGAAATTATAAAATAAAGGGTTCACATTTCAGATGGACAGTCGGAAGGGCAGGGAGAACGGCTGTTACAAGAGACTTTACCTTTCGGCGCACAGTGCAGCGGTGACACATCCACTCCCCTGGAGGCAGCATTTCCTCACTGAGCGGAGGGTTGCTAGAAGAGAAATAAAAAGCAAAGCTTTACTGTTATTTCTGGAACATCTCGTTTACACGTAGCCCGAGTCAGGGCAGCTCTGTCACCAGTGACGTTAGTCTTCCATGACACCCGTCTCATCTCCACGATGCAGCGTGCTCCATGTTTTTAGAGGACAGTCTTAGAATTGAACAGCAAAGATACACGGACAATTCATTTGTGTGCCATGCAAACACCTCCCCCTAACACTAAATCCACCTTAAATAACTTGATTACTTGATGTAGCACTACATAAATTCCTGTGCAGCAAGCACAGTCATATAGTGAGGCATTTCTAGCCCTTGAATCTGCAGTGCGAGTGCAACTGAACAAGCTGCCATGAAGCCTACCCACTGCTTCTCATGTACTCCACCCCTGGGCACACTAACTTCATGGTGGAAACCACCTTCTATCTTAAGACAACCCAAATACTCTTAAAAGTGTCACCATATACAGCTTGCCTTGGCTATGAAGCACAAGATGCATCCTACTCATATGGATTTGCACTTACTATAAAGGCTGTATCGCATCAAAATGACATTCTCATTTTGATTCTAGAAATAAACCAGAGTAAATTAGACGAAGGAGCAAGGAAGACTATTTTGAGAAACATTTTTTCCTCGGTTAAAGGCAGAGCAGCATATGTTAGACGATACACTTCCCTTACAAATCCTACTACTAGCTCGAGTACTTTCCAACACCCCTTTATCATTAAGTTTTGTTATTTCAGCAAACTGCTGACTCTCGCAGGAAAAACATCCACGCTGTCAGATAAACAGCTAGTTACCACGCAGCATGGCTTTAAGATGTGCTTGAAAGAGTCCTGCCTATTGATGCTAGAGATAATTGCACAGGAACTCCGCAAAGCGAGTCCTGTGCTGTGTGCTCAGCGGATGCACCATCACCAGAAGGACATGGAGGCTCCTTTCCCCACGCCAGCAGCATCACCTCGGCTACGGCAGGCCTGACAGGGTTACAAGATGACCGCTGCAAGGCCACACCAGCAAGGAGCTCGCAAGGCCTGCCCAGGAAGCCGTGTGGGCAGCCAGACTGCAGCCCGCTCCAGGAGACTTGTTCCTAGCACATGGAAATCGCACGGGGTCCCCGGCCGGGCTCCCACGCTTGAGCTATAAAAACAAACACGTTTCCTTTGTTTAGGCACAGCCCCGGCAAGCCTTGCCCCGGGCGCGCCGTCGGTCTGACAAAGCCACCTCAGGTGCCACAGCCGCTGAGGGCTGTGCTCAACCTTGAGCCACTTTGCCCGGAGGACCGAGGGAAGAACAGAGCGAGAACCAAACCGGTATCAGCCGCGGCGTTTCTGGTGTCAGGCCCCGGGGAATTCAGTAGAGCCAACACATCTGGCAGCCATTTTGAGGAGCAGCGCAGGGTTTCGGAGGCCTCAGTGTTCCAGGCGGCTCCAGAAACGCCGCGCTCTGCCCGTGCACAGAAACATACCTGCAGCTTCTGTTTCTCATTTCCTGGAGGGCTTGGATGAACAAGAGATCAGGCTCTAGACAACAGCACCAAAGCCTCAACCACCGCCTGCTTTACACGAAGCCTCAGGTGTTTGGCTGAAGCAGCGACTCCCCCCCCCGGCCCACGCTAATCTCCTGCTAACAGAAGTGTGGAAAGGGGGGTGGAAGGCGCGGAGAGGAACGAATGATCCCCATGTGCTTGCTGCAATGGGAATCCAGGCTCGGCCCCAAAGTTTGGCCCTGAAACAACTCGGTTTTACCCCTGCTGGCAGCAGGGCTCGTAAGCCTGCAGCCACAGTCGGTACGCATCGCCCGGCCCACCTCCGCCTCCCCTCCCAGCACCCCGGGGAGGAAAAAACCCACAGCCTTTTGACTCGTTCGCGGTGGATCTGAGCCCTCTGAAGCTGCCGCCGAGCGTGCCCCAACTCCTGGAAACACGTCTGCCCCATTCCAACGCACGCGCGGCCTGCCAGGCGTCCACGCGCTGCCAGGTGCCTCCGGGCATCTGTTTTACCTGCTACCTCCATCTGACGCGTCTTACAATGAAACAATTAATACCGCAAGGAATCCTGAGAGGTGCCTAGAAGAGTCAGAACAGGTTTCTTGTTAAACGCGTGCATTATCGTCCTGTTTTGTTTAACGTTTGAACTATCTGCTCGACAGCCGCGGGACCCTGTGTACACAGAACCCTTACGGGACGGCTCACCCAGAAGGATTTACAGGAATGCTTCTTCCCAAAAGGCCTGGGAAGGAGGGGAAAAGACGAGCCTCAGAGCAGCAGCGAGGTTTTGGCTCTCAGACTAGCCTCCTGAGGTTTTTTTTTTTTTTTTTTTTTTTTGCTCGCTGTCAAGGCCTAACTGCTCCAGCAAGTGTATTAAAAGACTGATTCTGCTTCTCCTGGTTAATGAACTGTTCATCAAGGCAGCTCGCTGCACTAACAAAGACTGATGAATGCTGTTCCTGGACTGCTGGCCTCTCCGCACGGAAAGAGCATTTCCTGGGTCTTAACATAAAGCCAAGGAAGTGCTAAAGAATGCTACTTTAATTGACTAGTTATGACCGCATTCTTCAACCTTTTACTGTAAGCATAAGAGAAACTCATTTTTAAATCCGACCAAGACGCTTGATCTTCATAACCAAGGTAAGAATTAGCACTTTGGCAGGAACACCACGGCCGCTTTCTCCCTATCTTTCATGCATTCATTAGCATGCAGATCTCCAGCCGTCAGTGTTTGCTGCCAACATGACCTGTAACTGCACAGCACCAACTTTATCCTCACTTCCAGCACATCTCCTTTGAGCCACACACCACTGTTGTGCTGCTCTGCAAAATTTTGGCAAACCTTCGCTTCAGAAAGGTCCCCCCCTTTTGTCATCACAGGCAGGAGCAACGACCGGGGCTATTTTACCTGCAGGGTTTGGTCTGACCTGAATCAAATCTGCTCAGAGGACGAACACATTTCTGAATTCAAGACAAAGACAGGTCCAAAAAACAGAGTCTGACTTTCAAAGTTAACATCCACACAGACACCTGGAAGAACAACTCATACGTAGCCTCTGAAAATTACAGGAGATGTTCATCACTGCCTATTCAAAAGCCACTACACTGATACCAAATCACTTTACATAATACTAGTCTAATAGCTTTTTTTTTTTTTTTTTTTTTGAAAAAAGCCAAGTAGCATCTCTTGAAATTCACACCAGATTTATGTTTTCAAGACTTGCTTTTGCAAACTTTTGGACTAGCTCCCATGATCTCGGTATTATGCAGAGCCCCACTTAAATAAAATTTAAATAGCTACGATGAAATCAAAAATCTTCAAGAGTCATCTGTGTGTTAGGAGTTTTTAATCAAGCAAACAATAGCACGAAGCCACTCAGCTTTTCAATTTCACACTCTGGAGCTCTCATACATCAGATGCCTGATGTTCGTCTAAATCCCATAATTACTCTTCACTTTGCTGACCTCAATAAATAAGTAAACACGCTCAAAGAACGGCACCTTTCTCAATGCTAGCCGGGCCACAGCTCTCAGAGGGAGCATTACAGGCAGACCCGCGGTTATTTACACACGGCGTGCCTGGTGGCCATCTTGCGTCAGAGGCACGTTGACGCCGCGGAGAACGCGCCCCGGACCCACCAGGCTGCAGGCGTCTGCTTTCAGGCTTGGGTAATGGTGGCAGGAAAACAACCTGGCGTCCGGAGGAGCTTTCTGCAACAACTTGCCTTTGATTTCAGTTGTTTTCAGCAATTGGGCTTAGTATTTTTGTTGTGCAGTGGGAAATGGTAACCCTGTGAAAAAATCTAGGTAAGATTTCTAGGTTTTCTGTCCTCAGAAAACTTCCAATTACCTTAGCAAGGCTCAATGACAGGCCCGTGATGAAGGATGCCGCTTACGGCTGCCAGTAAGGCAGAGGAAGAAGCGTTCGGCTCTTCTATCGGGCTCCTATTTATCCTAATGATGGATAGAGGTACAGCTGTTCTACCGGCTTCATAAAGAACAAGGCTCCCTGGCTTCCTACGGCTGGGCCTCAATGGCAGCCCGAGCTAAAACAAACCAGGAAACCAACCACGCTGTCTGCGCATTACAAGCGCCCCATTGAGAAACGGCGAAGGTTGCATCACTGACACATTCAGCCCTCTGAAGCAGTTTTACTGAGCCCAAGTTACACGCTTCTGCTCACAGCTGCTCCCAAACCCTGCAGGAGGACACCTGGGACACAGCGCTTGCAGCCCCTGCCGAACCCATAAAACCCCACAAAACGAGGCAGCAGCTGCAGCTTGGTTTACGTTCTTCCCTGCTGCAGCTCCCTTACCTTCCTACTGCAAGTCTTGGAGCACAGAGGAGTTTACTATTTTCTGTGAAGAACGAAGTGAGGCTTCATTACCTTAAGATAATTATTGGGAATACTGTCAGCTCTCCTCTCTATTCCAGCAGCATCTAATCAGCGGAGGTCTACAAGAAGTTCTTCAAACTCCATCTGCTTGGTAAGATGAATGAAGTCCTGACGCTCAGGAGTGCAAGAAAATCCTCCTGATGAACACAACTGATTTCTCAAGCACCAAAGCAGAGACCAGCAGACTTCAGACAAGCTCAGCACAATTTCCGTTCTTCACAGACCCCTAAGCATGACCCAATCATGTTAAAACCAACAGAGTTTTAGGAACTTTCTGATCTTGAATAGGCTCGCATATTGTATACATTATACCTACTTAAGGCCGGCAGTGCAATTCACATTAACTGCAGAGCATCAGCTGCTACACTTCTGTATCTGTGGTACAGATTCCCTTCCCCTGAGGGAACGAGTGGAAAAAAAGCTTAATAGCAGCCAGCCTACGTTTGTTTACATTGAGGTGAAAGTACTGAGCATGTATATAAAAAGCAAGGAGAGGTGTGTACATCAGCAAGGAGACCCGGGCATCACTGGGCAAGTCAGTAAATGATTATTTGGGCTGCCACTAGGCAAGGAAGGGAACAGAAGTGACCATTTCACGTGACACCAATTACACTGTTACAGGGCCACACGTAGGGCAACCATACATGCAAGGAAAGATGAAGGTACCCTAACAATCTGTCCATGTGCCAGGACAAAAACAGAGCAAGACCTGAACCCTTAGAGCTTAGGACATAAATACTGCCAGGGATGCTATGTCCCAAACAGTCATTCACTGCGTGCTTCTAGCAGCCTTCCTTACACCACTCCTGCCAGCCTGGTGCTGGCAAGAGAGCACCAAGTACCACCTCGTGGAAGCCTGTGTTACCTGCCTTACTTTGCCTCCCCTCCTCTTCATCACCAGTGCTCCAGCCCCTCCATGTGCACGTGGGCACCCCTTAGGCTCACGGAAAAATCGGTAAAGTTCTCTCCAACACAACGTCTTGGGCCTGACAATCGGGAGCATCCAACAGAGCGGTTAGGCTGCATGTAGAAATGTGACCGCCTGATGCCATGGGTTACTTCTATTCATAGAAAGAACCTGGCCTAGAGACCATTCCCCAGACAACCCATTAGTTATTATCCTCATTAACAGCTGGAAAAAAAAAAACAACTTCTTCCTTTAATTTAAGGTGTTGGATTTCCATATATAAAAATAAGCACGTATCTGTACAAGTAGTATACATATTTTTTCATTCATACCTATCACATGCACCCTCTAAGTACTTTTTTTGTTTTTAAATTAGTTTGGCTGGTTTTGAACTCTGATATTTGGGACATACTTGCTAGCGAACTGTCTGGCTTTGTATTTTTAACCAGGAATCAGAGAAGTCGAGAGGAAGACTTGTTGACTTTGGAAAATTTGGGTCATACCCTGAAATTCAGACATTTTGCACATCCCATTTCTTTCCTGGGCATCACTCCTTACGCCTGTACCGCAGACAATAGTAACAATAGCCCGGATTCAATGGCCAGATTCATTATTAAGTGTTCAGATCTTTACAGCACCATCTTCTTAACAGATTAGAAGTCATCTTCTCAAAGCAAGATGACACATAGGGCAGCAACGGGGAGAAGAAAGAGGGCTGAGGAACAGCACAGCTCTAGGGAGAATCAGTTCACCCGATTGTGTCTCTAAAGAACAATAAATGAAGAGACAGCTCTGGGGGGAAAAAAAAAATCAAAACAGGTTGGAGAGGTTTCTGAAAGGTGAACGCATTCAGCCCTTGCGATACTGAATGTGTTCAAAGGAGACGGGGCTAAAAGGACGGAAGCAATAAGGTGGCAAAGGGAGACCAAAAGAAGGGAAAGCAGAACATCAGAAGAGGCTGAAACGCAGACCCATAAAAGCGAGAATACGAATTAGCTTTCACACGGTCAAGTGCAGCATAATTCTGACACCTACACGGGGGCTAGGTTTTCCCGAGAACACTGGGGAGGAGAGGGAAATGAAGAGCAATAAAAGTAGTCCCCCAGCCCCAACAAAAAGAACACAAACCAAAAAGCAACCTTACGCCGGGGCATAAATCCTTTTCTGCCTTTTCCCGATCACCTTCATATCCTGCTCCTGTTGCTATTCTAGACTGAGATCACCGGGAGCTTCACATGACGCCCTGCCCCAAGTCAGAGGCTGTACAGGCAGGTGTTTCACACCAATCACTGCCGCTTGCCAGAAATTCAGCATGGGGTTTTCAGCCTGCCAAATTGCATCCTCAGGCCACTGCTTTCTGCGGGGTTCAAAGTCAGTAATCTCCAGCTCCATCTAGTTTACTTCAAGTGACTCGTGCAGAGCAGACGTCAGCAGAAACGGGTTAGAGTTGGGTTCAGGCGCTAGATTTCCCCCAGCTGGCTCAGACGCTTTTTGTACTTGAGATCTGATGCACCAACTGGAAGAACAATTTACAGGGTTTTTCCTTCCTCATTTCTGACTACGGGAAGTGTTTGCTCCATACCCTAAACGAAAATGTAATCGCATTACTACCGATGCTTCATTAAAGAGAAGGTGCAGCACTATTGTTGCGCAGCTTACAGACGCCAGACCCCGTAGCATTCCTCTGAGAAGCTGGGCAGACATCTAGCGTGCTGTGGAGCTGCAGGCAGCGTAAGAAAAAGCCGGCTCCGACAATCTGACTGCGTCGTAAAATCCCAAGTTTAGCCAGTAACTCGACGTGGCAAGATGCTTTTTGCTTACACTCACTTCTTTCGAATCCAGCACTTCGCACTCCTAGAACAAAGCCATATTATGTTCTGAGATACATTAGCATTTTCAGAACTCCGAGCTTACTTCCTGACTGGTTAAAAAAACAGGTAGCCAAGCCATTCTCACATGTGATTTATATTGCAACAGGCAGCATTCCCTAAACGTTCAGGCTTTGCAAGGCTTGCTTTCAGGAAGATACACACCTCTTTCCTGCTCTGCACGGAGCTGCTTGCTTTCTTTACAGCAGATTCCTGCCACTTGCTACTCACAGGGGCTCCAGAGCACAGGGCAAGCTCAGGAACCTCACAAACCACCGAGTCAGACCAGAAACAAAACCAGTTTAACATCCACGTGCACTCCACACGGGTGTTCTTCACACCACCGCAACAGCAGGTACAAACCAAGCCATAAAGGTCACTTTCAGGGGGCAAGATGCATTATTTGGCCCTTACTCTTCCTACAAATATAAAGCTTGTGGTTAAAAATCCGTAGCTGACAAGAGCATGGGAGCACTCCCCACACACCAGCCCTACCAGAAGTACAGCAGGAGGTTAGACATGCTCCCCATTTACTATCCCCACCTAAAGCAACTTCGGGAAATGGAGAGAGGGGAGAATTATCAGAGCGTTACGCCACTTGGTGCACTCACACGGTGGTCCGTCTCCCATTCCCAGCCTTAAGATCTGCAGGCAGCTGCATTACCTTAACAGCACTGAGCTTGCAAGCCATAAACAGGCACAAGGCAAGCTAAATTAAGGTGAATATATTTACAAGATAGCGCTAAGATCTCCATAACAAACAGTCATTAGCAGATTAGTATTCTGAATCTAATCCAATTAAGAATTTCCTTTGCAAATGCCTGGAGGAGATGGAATTCCTCCGGGAAGACCTTTCCACGTTTTGAAATGCTCCCGTGAGTCACGCCTGCAGGTCCCACGTACCAGGAAAGACCAGCTCCGGAGCAGCTAACGAAGCCACGCGCGCCACTTCGTCCGAGAGAACTCCGCCAGGCTCAGAAACCAGCTCCACGACAGCACGAAACGCATTCTCAGCTCCACGAGTCTCAGTCCAGGTAAAGCTGGCACCTTCCCAAGCAAAGGGACGAAACGGCCGAGAACCTTCCTTATTAACAGCCTCGCGCCGTGCCCTTTTACGGGATCACTGTGGATGTTTGACACAGAGCTGGTCTACGCACGAGACGCCTGAAGACAAAGCCTAAGTTAAGCCGTTAAACATCCCCCTTGTTGATTTCGACAGGATCCCAAGGGCTTGCGAGTCTCGCCGCTTCACGCCGACGGTGGCGATTCGCGGCTTGCTCCCCACACACCAGGCTCGGGCCGGCTCTTGCCCACGCTGCAGAATCTGCTCACGCTCAGTTGAACGCGAGCACGCACACGCTGCCGAGAGCTGGGATTTGCCAGTCCCCAAATTAGATCAGTTCGTGAAGCTCTCCTTATCGGTGGTTTTCTGGTGCCCTCGGCTTAAGGTCACAGATTCAGGTTGACCTTATCTGGTTTTGCACCGAGAGATTGAGGACGAAAATAAGGGGAGAGAAAAGATTTCATTGGTACGAGTGCTTCAGAGAACTGCCAGGACCGATCATGTTACCACATCTGCAGACACATGCGCAGTGACCCCGCGCTGGGAAACCAGGCCAGTGCAACTGCTTCCTTCTGGTTTGGGAGCTAGACCACGCTGGCCCCAACAGCACCGGAATGCCAGAACCGGAGATGCACGGGAAGAAAAGCTGCCTGCCTCTTTTTGCCCTTCTCTTTCCGAAAGGTGTGCTGTTCTAACAAACTTCATCAGTTCGGACTGATAAGAGTTCAATCAATGTTTTGAGCAGAACTGCCTGGCCTTCAAAACGCACTCGTACAGACGCTAGAGCAGGCTTTTGCCAGGCATTTAATGTAAAAACCAAACCAAACCAGAAAACCTCAAAATAAAAAACCTTTGCCGAGTTAAACTACAAGCTTTTTGAAACTGTCAGAAGCACCGACGCATACGAATCGCACCGACGTTTAATTAATTCAGCGTACAGAAGCGCGTTCCCCTCCTCAGGTCGGTTACTGAGATAAGCTTCCCGGACACCCCGCCGCTCCTGGCAGGGGCAGACGCTTTGGGTCCTTTCAAAGTTTCACCTGAAAGCCGGAGGCAGCCGAGGAGGCACCTTCAGGGCAGGATCAGCAAAGACAATAGCCGGGCTGATGCTCCCCTCCCCTCACCCCCTCCTAAGAATGGGGATTTATGCAAAACCGAAGCTAGACCGAATGCCGAGATAAGGCGGGCCATTTTAGACCTGAATGAGGCACGGAAAGAGTTACCGATGTCCTACCAGTTAAACCCAACTTTTTTTTTTTTTTTTCCATTCCATGAGCAAAGCGTTTAACCGACGTGACTCAGAGAACATACGCAAAGCTCAGCTCCCCTCCACTTCTCTTTGCAGCTCCGTTACTCCAGTTCTTCGACAACAGCGCTTGGGAGAAGGCTGCCAAATCGGAGAGGAAACGGAGCCAAACGCTCCAAATATAAACACGGCGAGAGGCAGGCGCTGCAAAAAGTCTGATGGAACTCGCGGGCCCCGCTCGGGATTTGGCGTGCTTCTCCCGGCACGGCCGCGGGGGGATGCAGCCCGCAGGGGAAGCCGTTTTGCCGGGCAGCGTCCCGGCATCAGCAGCACCGTCTGCTTACGGTTAAGGGGCAGCCAGCGGGATTTAGGCAGCTCGGGTCGCTCTGCCACGCTAGCAGCAAAGCTCCCAAGCCAGGTTTTAAGAAGGACTCGAATGGCAGCGCCCGGCGAGGTGAGCGATTTTGAAGAGGGCTCCTCCAAGCAGGAACTCGCAGCGAGACTTGAAAAGAAACACAAAACCGGGCTGTGTTAGCTCTCCCTCCCGTCGGCGCTCCCCTCCCCCAGCTCGCTAACGAAACTTTTCCTCTCGCAGGGATCTCTCTAATCCTCCGCTGACGCTGTAACGAATTTGCAACACCGCTCGCCTTGCGAACCAGCTTCAATGCGAACTCTTGTTTACCGACAGCTTAAGAAAATACAGGGAGTTCTGGCAACCACACACCAGGAGGGGGATATCAATGGGAAGAATAGCAGAAGTGCTGGGAAATAAAATTGTTTTTCAATTGCGCGAAGGCAGGGCACACACACACCACTGCAAGGGGCCTGAGTTAGCACAGAACATCAGGACAAAATGCTTCCTGCACCACGGCCCGAGCCCAGGTTACAAAGAGCATGGGCTTGGGAGCTAGGAGCCGTATGCTCTGCTTCCAAGAAGTCCCAAGGTGAGAAAAAAGCCCCTCTGGAAGTTCAAACCTGAAGACAGCCACCTGACTGCGATATTAATCCAAGCGTGTCAAAACTAAGTATCTGCAAGGGATTGTACGCTTCCCTGCGTGCCTCCAACCACGGCAGGTTACCTGCGACCTCCTCGCAGCAGCCCCCGGAGGAGTCCTTACACCCAGCGAGCGATTCGGAGCTGGCGCTGTGAGAAGAGCCGAAACCCCAGCAGACGAACCGGGGAGGCGCTTCCACCCCCAGAAACGCAGCCGTTCCCCCGGTGCGTCGCCAGCACTTGGTATTTACCCGCAGAGACGCGCAACGCCGCCAGACGCGGCAAGTTGTCAGCGCTTTGGCCGAGCGCGTTCTGGTTTCCGCAGAAGATGACGGGCTCGGGGACCAAGTCGCTTGTTCTTATTTATGCTTATCCTCATTTCCAACTAGCGCTCGGTGGAACAACTGCAAAGCGTGCCAGGACCACGCTTGGTGCCCCCCGAACCCCAGCACGGCGGCACCGGGCGACCCGTGCAGCTCCTTTTTCAAGGAGAGGCAAGCTTGTGACCCAGAAACTTCTTCGCTAAAGAACCGACGCGCTCACTGCAGGTGTGTACGACACGACGCCGAGGAGCCTTTCCTACACAGAAAGAAATGACTCTGGCTTACGGGCCAGGCTTGTCTCCAGCCCACTGCGTTAACCCGGGCTGATCACACCTCGCCGTTCGTTTCCCACCATGGTATGGCCTCTCCTGTACGGGACCGATCACAATTCCTTGGCCTATTAAGAGCTTTTTGTTTCCTATATTGATAATAAATGCAACCTGGTGCTAAAGCTTACAATAAATATTTAAAGAACAGTTAAGCTGTTGACACAATTCAGCTACCATGCTACAGCAGCATATTGAAACTGCTGTTCTAATTACTTAAAGCAAGCATTGCATTACAGCTGCTGTTCTTTAAATAAAAAAAAAAAAAGAAAAGAAAGGAGGCAGAAAGGAAGTTGCAAGTGCAGCCTTTATGCCTAAGTTTATATCCAGAACGGAAGTTTACTTTAAGCAAGATGTAGGAGGTAAGGGGAAGAAAACATGGAAATAAAACCCCAGCATCCCTCTGACACAACCTGGTCTGCTCGGAGGCCTCAGCGGCGCGGCAGAGAGAGGCCGAGGAGCAGGAAGGCAGGATGGGGCCCGAGGCCCTCAGGAGAAGCACGCAGCAGGCTTTGGGCTTCTGCTGGTCACCCGAACGCTCACCCAGGAGATGTCCCAAGGAAGGTGAGAAACGCGGGAACGAACAATCAGAACCGTACCTTCTGGTCCTGTCCTGAAGGGCGACTAGCTAGCCAAAGGATTTTTGTGACTATAATGCAAACCAACTCAACCCAGGCACAGCCAAAGCTCCCCGGCTGTCTGGTTTACGCGGCCATTTCCCACTGACCAGCTGCAAGAAACCTGCCAGATTAAGTCATGGAATTTAGCCAGATGTGGCCCCGCAGGGAGCGGACTCGTTTAAGGCTGAGGTTAACTAGGATTCAGAGCCAAGCGAGAAACTTTGCAGCATTAGTTGACAGGTCTCCCGTCTCAAAATCTGACGTCCTAGCCACTGCTCCGGCCTCAGCAAGAGAAAGCTCAGGACGTGCTCGAGAGCACCTGAAAGCAAATGCTGCCTTTTAACCAAATACACCCAAAATGAAGAGGAAAAAAAACCTTAAATTAGAGCCCGCCGAGAAGGCTGGACGAGAAAACACTGGTGTCATTCTAGCAAGCGCGGAGGATGTGCGCTACCACCAGCGGCACTTCCCCGGGGCAGCAGGGATGATGTCATGGCTGCACGCTACAGCATTGTCGGGTTGGCCCGGCCGCGCGCTGCTAACGGGACACTCCCTGCACGACTGCGACCGCACGCTCAGCCTTCCCGGTATCAGCCATCGGTTTAATAAGCGCTCAGAGACCTGCAATTAGCGCGTGAACACGGCATAACCGCCGAGCGAAAGGAAAAAAAAAAAATTAAAAAAAAAGGAAAAAAAAAAGGAGACAGCTGTAACAGGGCAGCAAACAAAGCTCCAAAGCATGAAAGAGAGAAAGGAATGCGGTTAAAAAATCTCCCCTAAGGAAGAATACTCTTCCTTAGGGGAATACTCTTTCCCCCGCCGCACCTGGGCTCTCCCCGCGCGGGAGAGGAGGAAACTTCGGGGCTGGGAAAAGTTCAGGTGCTTTTCCTTCGCCCAGCGGCTTTTGTGCCGTGCTGCGAGCTGGGGGAAGCACCGAGGAGGCGAGGACCCAGAGCCCTCCTCCCCGCTGCAGCCTCGCAAACCGCCTCCGCGCGCGCACCTCCGTGCCACGGCCCCGAGATTTGCATGCAAAGAAAAAAAAAAGAAAAAAAAAAAGCTCTGCCTTTTTTTTTTTTTTTATCAACAAAGCCGCACCAACTCTGGGCAAAGAGAGGAGCCGGCCACCCCGAAAATTCACAGCGCACAGGGATGAGATAAGCAGGTCTCCGGAGTCAGGAGGAAGGAAAAAAAAAAAAAAAGGAGGGAAAGGAATAAGCCGGGCCAATTTTAAACTCCGGAGGCCCGGATTTCCACGGGGGAAGGTATTTGCACGACCGAGATACTCGGGGAGGGCCGCGAGGGTTTGGGAGTCATATAGGCAGCCAAAATGGCGCTGAGAATAAAAATATAATTTAAAGGAAGGTCGCCATATTGTAAACAGTGAGGCAGGGAGGCACAGAGACAGCAACCTCCATTATTCCCAGCAGCTGCAGCAGCACGGAAGCGCCGGGAACGTCAGGCCCTGCGCGGGGGGGGGGGACGACAACGCGGCCGCGGCTTCCCCCCAGGGTTGGAGACCCCCCAGGAGACCCCCCCCCGGGGGGCGTCCCCTCACCAAGGGGCGAGGAGGGGAAGCCGAAGGCCCCGGGGGCAGGGGGGGGAGGCGGCAGGCCTGCTGCAGGCAGGAGCAGCGAAGCGGCCAGGCCGCGGCCTCGCCTCTCCTCGGGGCCTCTCGGCACAAAAAGAAAGGAGGCTGGAGGCACCCGGGGGGGGGGGTCGCGGTGCGTGCCCCCAAAACGGTGGGGTGCCGCCTTCGCGCCGCGGCAGGCCTCGCGGAGGGGGGTTCGCGCCTCCTTTATTTATTTATTTATTTTTTTAATTTTGGCCTCCCGGCCCCCCTCGGCCCTCCTGGATCTAACGGGGAGCGGGAGGTGCCGGAGGAGGACGGGGAGGGAAGGAATCGAGCCGGACCCGGAGGGAGACGGGGGGGGGGGGGGGGGGGGGGGAGAGCCGGGGGAAGCCAGAAGCGAGGCCGGGAGCCTTACCAGCACTGGAGGTGGAAGGCGGCGGGGCAGTGGTCGCAGCAGAGCAGGTCCCCTCCTTCCTTGCAGCTATCGCAGCTGTCGTGGTTGGTGGCCCTGCCGCTCCGCCGGGGCTCCTTCTCGGGCCTCCTGCTCTTCTTCTCCCCATCCTCGCTCTTGGGGGGAGCCAGCAGGGCCTGGATTTGCTGCGGCACGCACACACACACCCGGCGGGGCTCTGAGGGGCTGCTCCGGAGCCCAACCCCACGACCCCCGGTGCCCTTCTCCTCCCCCCCCCCCCCCCCCCCCCCCCCTCCGGGCCTGCCCCGGGGTTGGGGTTGGGGGGGGGGTGATGGCGGCGGCCGGGCCCGCCCCGCGCCCTGCAGGGGCCTCTCCCGGGGATTGGGCGAGCCGCCGCCTTCCCTCCACACTTCCTTCTATGGCCACGGGGCTTTTTTTTTTTTTTTTGGGGGGGGGGGAGACCGGAGAAAAAAGGGGGGGGGGGTCCCCGTGTGTGCCCACCCCCCCGGCGGCTGGAACCGGGACCCGGTGTCTGTGCCCCCCCCCCACCTCCCGCGGCCGGGCCTCACCTCCATCAGCCCCCCGGAGGTGTCCAGGTCGTAGACGATCGTCTTGGTCTCCATCTTCTCCCACATTCATCCAGCCCCGGGAGCGGCCCCGGGAGCCCCCCCCCCGACCCCACACACACACACACGGCGGGCGGCGGGGAGGGAGCGAGCGAGAGCTGGGCGGCGGAGGAGGAGGAGGAGGAGGAGGAGGAGGAGGAGGAGGGGGACGGGACGAGCTACCGGAGGGTACGGGGGCTGCACCGGGAGGGCACCGAGGAGCCCCCCCCGCCCCCTCCCGCTCCTGGCCGAGCGGCTCAGGCCCTAACCCACGGGCCGCTGCGCTTTGCCCTCCGCCGCCGTTCTCCTCCTCCTCGCCGTCCAGCCGGGCCCGGGGGCGGCTGCGGGGGGCCCGACGCCCGCTGCCATCACCGTGTTACCGGAGAGGTGGGGGGGGAGCGGCCCCCGCCCCGCACCGCCCCGCTGCGCTCCGCACCCGCCCGGGCCCCGCCGCCGCCGCCGCCGCCGCCCCCCGCGCACGCGCAGCCCGCGCCCCGCCGCCCCCCCCCTCACTGCGCATGCGCGGCCCGCGCCGCCGCCGCCGCCGGCGCCCCTCCCCCGCCTCCCGCTCTCTCGGCGGAGGGGAGGGGAGGGGGAGCCCGCGGGGGGGGGGAGTGCGCACGCGCGCCGCTGGCACCGCCTCCCGCCCACCCGGCTCGCCCCGCCCCTTTTCCCGCGCAGGCGCGGCGCAGGCGCGGAGGAGGAGGGCGTGCGCGCAGGCGCGTGGCCGCCGTCACGTTCCGGGGACGGGGGGGGGTGGGGGGGTGGGGTTAGAGCAGCGCGGTGACGTCACGGCGCGGGGCGCTGGTTTTGGCGCGCCGGCAGAGGGCGCACGGAGAGCGCGCCTGACGTCACCGCGGCGGGGGCCACGCCTCTTAAAGGTGCAGTGCACCCGGAAAACGGCGGGGCGAATTGCGGGGGGCACCCAGGGGGTGGGTGCTGGGGGGGGGGGGGGGGGTAGAGTGGGGAGCACCCAGAGGTGCTGCAGGGAGCACCCTTGGGTGGGGGGCGCGGTGCCCAGCCCGGGGGGGGGTTACAGAGTGGTATGGGGGGGTTACAGGGCAGTAGGTGCCCCCACCCCCACCCCAGGGACCCCCCCGTTACCCCAAGGACCCCCCCCCATTACCCCCGGGACCCCCCCCACAACCCCCCGGGCGCCCCCCTCCCCCCCCCCCGCTCAGCACCACGCCGGGATTTCTTCTAAAACACCGCTTTTTTATTAATGAACCGACCAAAAGATTGGGGGGGGGGGGGCACACACCCCCTGTGTGACACCCCCAGCCCCAGCCGGGGGTGGGGGGACACACAGGGACACAGCCGTGCCCGGTGCCCCCCTGCCCACCCTGGCACCCCGGGGCTGGGGGGGGCCTGGATCCGGCCCCCGTAGGGTGCCAGGACGTGCGGGTTTTTTTTTTTGGGGGGGGGGGACACGGGGACACCCCCATAGGTGCCCCCCATCCCTCGGGAGGGTGAAGCAAGCAGGGGGGGGACACCGGGGGGGGCAGCATGCTGGGGGCACTGGGGTCAGGAGGGGGATGGGGGTGGGTTGGGGGCACCCCGAGCCCCCCCTCGTGTGTCCCCCCCCCCCCAAGGACACCCCATTACCTTGCTGGCTGCCCCCCCCCCACGCCCCCCCTGGCACCTTCAGGCTGCCCCCCGGGGAGCCCTGCCCTTCCCTGGGGGCTCCCCGCAGCCTCGTGCCCCCCCCTGCCCCATTTGGGGGGTGCCCTCCATCGCTGGGGCTGGGGGGGGGGGGACTCAGCACCCCCTGCCCACCCAGAGCAGGGGGGTCAGGGGGGGCGGGGGGAGACCCCACGGGGGTCTTGGGGGGGGTTGGGGTGGCGGGGAGGGGGGGGGGGGGCTCCCGCTGGGGGCTCCTTGCGAGAGGTGTGCCTGGCCCCCGGGGGGGGGGGGGGCAGCAGGCGCGGGGGGGGCTCAGGAGGGGGCTGCGGCACCCTCGCCTAGATGGACACCTCGTACTCCCTCGTCTCCTGCAAAGGAAACAGACTGCGAGGGGTTGGACACCCCCTGGTGCTGCGGGGTGCCCGGGGCGGGGGTGAGCCACCTCCCACCCCCTGTGGTTTCGGGGGGGAGGGTGGGTGGGGGGGCACGTCCCATCCCACGCATGGTCCCCGGGTGGGCGCCTCGTCCTACAGATCCCAGGGATGGTGCTGCATCCCGTGTGCGGGGCGTTGGAGGGCTGTCCCACCCCGTCACAGCGCCGGGATGGGTGTCCCACCCCGTACAGGGTCCCCGAGGTGGACGTCCCATTTAATGGATGGCCCCGGGGATAAAAATCCCATCCCATACGTGATCCCCGAGGTGTATGTCCTATCCAATAGATGGCCCCGGGGATAAAAATCCCATCCCATACACGGTCCCATCCCATACACGGTCCCGGGGACGCACATCCCATCCCATACGCAGTCCCCAAGATGAACGTCCCATGTAATAAACAGCCCCAGGGATGAATATCCCATCCCATACGCGGTCCCCGAGATGTACGTCCCATCCTCTGGGTGGCCCCAAGGGTGCACGTCCCACCCCATACAGGGTCCCCGAGACCTATATCCCATCCTATAGATGGCCCAGGGGACGCGCGTCCCATCCCGTACACGCTCCCCGAGACCCATATCCCATCCCACTCATTCCCCACGGGGTGCACGGGCTCCTGGCTGCACACCCCCAACACGCAACCCCCGGGGGCACACAGCCCAGGTCCCTGGTGTGGTCCCGGGGGGGGTGTCCACACCCCCGGCTGTAGGGGCGGGGGGCTGGGGGGGGCCGGTGCTTACTCCGGTCTCGTAGGTGGGGTTGTCGAACGCCGACTCCACGGTGATGTGGTCGTAGGGGTGCGAGCCGGCGAGGGGCAGCTGCAGGGCCGGCTTCCCCTGGAGCCTGCGGGGAGACGGAGCCGGGGGGCGGCAGTGGTGGGGGTCGGGGCCGGGGGTGGGGGGGGTGGGGGGCCCGGCTGGGTGCAGGGGACCCCCCCCAGCGGGCACTCACTTGGAGAAGTAGAGGTAAACGCCTCCGATGAGCAGGGCCACCACCAGCACGGGCAGGAAGACGGCGATGGCCACGTTGGTGCCCTCCAGCGCCGGCCCCGAGGGCACAGCCTTGGCCACGGCTGCCCCGGGGGGGAGCAGGGGGGGCTCAACGGGGGGGCACCCAGCAGCGGCTGCACCCCCGGGTGCCCACTGCGCCCTGGCACCCAAGGGTGCCCCAGCAAGCCCTCAACCGATTTCCCTTACCATCCAGGTTGCGATTGCTGTAAAACTCATCGTAGGAGGCTGGGGAGAGAAAGGAGCCGGCATCAGCGGGGAGCAGCGGGGGGGGGGTCCGCAGGGGTGCCGGGGCGGGGGGTGGGGGGGGTGGGCGTCCGCTCACCCGCCTTGCAGATGGGAGGAGAGCCGCTCCAGCGCGAGGGGTGCCCGGGCAGGCAGCGCAGGCTGCCCTCGCCCAGCAGCGCCCGGCCGGCGGCGCAGGAGAAGCGCAGCGTGGCCCCCGCCGGGTACAGCCGCCGCTCGGGGCTCTGCCGCCCGCCCGCGGGCACGCCGGGGTTGTGGCAGGGCTCGTACGCCTCCGCTGCGGGCGAGGGCACGGCCTGGTCAGCACCCGGCTCGTCCCCAGGGTGCCACCAGCCCCCGGGGCGCCCGACTCACGAATGCACTTGGGCAGGCGGTCGCTCCACTTGGGTCCCCCCGAGGCGCGGTCGTGGCAGGTGAGGAGCCCGGCGCCCGCCAGGACGTAGCCCTTGTCGCAGACGAAGCGCACGGTGGCCCCCACCGGGAATTTGGGGCTGGAGACCACCCTGCGGCTGTGCTCGGCGTCCCCGGGGTCCCGGCAGGTGGTGACTGCGGGAGGGACGGGGCGGTGAGGGCGGCCGCGGGACGGGGTGGCAGGAGGGGATGGGGTGGGGGGGCGCGTGTCCCCGCTCACCCCGCTCGCAGGAGGGCAGGTCGCCGCTCCACGTCAGGTCCCAGTGGCACATGAGCAGGTCGGTGCCGGCCAGCTCGAAGCCGGGGTAGCAGTGGAAGGTGACAACGGTGCCGTGCAGCAGCTCGGGCTGCGAGGCCGTCTTCCAGCCGTTGGCGATGTCAGGCAGCTCGGGGCACGTGTCGTTGCGGGGCACCTCTGCGGGGACAGCGGGGTGAGAAGGGGACGCGGGGAACGCCAACACCCGTCCCCGCCGCGGGGCTCACCGGAGAAGTGGATGACGAAGCCCTGCCGGTAGGCGAAGACGCCGGCGCCGGGGTCGGACTGGAACTGGATGGTGACATCGGCGCTGGAGGCGAAGAGCTTGAAGCGGCCGCGGGCGCCCGTGTACTGGCCCAGGATGCGCGCCGTCAGGTCGTCCCCGTCGTAGAAGGTGAGCACGTCCCCGGCGCCCAGCCGCAGCCTGGGGAGCACACAGAGCACGAGGGCAGGGGATGCGTGGGTGTCCCCCCCACCCCATCCCCGTGCCGCAGACCCCCCCCCCCGCACTCACACGCGGACGTCCAGCATGACGCGCTTGTCCTCCTCCACGTGCAGCCCCCAGATGCAGTCCTGGCCCTTGCCGTACGCCTCCGGCCAGTTGGGCGACAGCACCACGCCGGCCGCGTCCGTCAGCTCCCCGCTGCACACCGCTGCAGGCGCATGCCGGGCTCGGCACCACCGTGGGGGCACTCGCCACAGCACCCACCATGGGTGCCCACCACGGCATCCCAGTTCCAGCACCCACCATGCCCCCCCCCCCCAGCTCCAGCACCCGCTTTGGCGCCCCAAATCTAGCACCCAGCATCGTGGCACTTACCTCCAGCACGTGCCATGCCATGGTGGCTCCACCATCCCTGGTGACCCATCCCCATCTCCAGCACCCACCAGCTCCAGCACCCACTGCACCCCCAGCTCCATCCCCCCCAGCTCCAGCACCCACAGCCCCCCGTCTCCGGTGCCCACCGCGGCATGCCGGCTCCGTCTCGTTCCACTGCGGGTCGCTGGGGTCGACGCACTCGATGATGGTGGAGCCTTGCTCCAGCGTGTAGCCAGGGTCACAGCTGAACTCCACCGTGGTGCCCACGGGGTACCGGGGGTCACTGGCCGTGAAGTTCCCATACTTGACGAAGGGCTCGTAGCAATGCCCCTGCTCGAAGGCTGTGGGCACACGTGCAGAGGTCTGTGGGGTCCTGGGGGGGGCGTGGGGATGCCCCAGTGCCTCCCCCCTGTGACCCGACCCCGTACCCTCGTAGCGCAGCGCCATGCCTGCGGCGGCCCCGCTGCTGTCGGTGGTGAGCTCCACGAAGAAGTGGCGCCCGGTGCTGAGCAGCCCCTCGATGGGCAGGTACTCCACCTCATAGGAGTCGTACACCGGAGGTGCCTCCACGTTGTTCCCGTTGCGGATGATGAGCCTGCCGAGGCGCCGCAGGGTCAGGGTGCTGCACCAGCCCTGGCCAACAGCACCCATCCTTGGGCATGGCCAACAGCACCCATCTCTGATCATGGCCAATGACACCTGTCCTTGGATATGGCCAAGGGCACCGACCCTAGGACATGGCCAACGGTGCCCATCCCTGATCATGGCCAACGGCACCCAGCCTTGAGTGTGCCCAGTGGTCTCCATCCCCCGGTATGGCCAACGGTACCTTTGAATATGGCCAACAGCACCCATCATTGAACACGGCCAACGGCACCCATCCTTGGATACGGCCAACAGCACCCATCCTTGAACATGGCCACCGCCTCTCCTTGAGCACAGCCAACATCACCCCTCCTTCGGCATGGCCAACACCTTCCATCCCCTCGCATGGCGTGGGGCTGTCCCGAGGTGCCCCCTCTCCCCCACTCCCACCCCGTGCGGACCCAAACCTGTCATCATCCTCGGCCAGCGAGACCTTCTCGAAGTGGAGGTGCAGGCGGTGGCCGGCGGGCGCCTCCAGCAGCCAGTGGCAGGTCAGGTTGTTGCTGTAGTTCCCGGGGAAGCCGGGGGAGACGATGCGTCCCACCGTGGCGTTACGGACCGCCCCGCCGCACGCCGCTGCGGGACGGGCAGGGATGGTCAACGGGTGCTTGGGTGGCACCGGCCGCGTCCCCGCGGGAGGCTCACCCACGCACTGGGGCTCACCCATGCACTGGGGCTCGCGGGCGCTCCAGAAGGGCCGGGTGGCGTTGCGGCAGGTGAGCAGGCGGGCGCCCTGCAGCTGGTAGCCCGCGGCGCAGCGGAACCGGGCGTCCCCGCCGGGGTGCAGGCTGCTGACCGAGACGTCGCCGAAGGCAGGCCGTGATGGGAAGGGGCAGCTCAGCAGGTAGGCTGGGGGCGGGTGGCGGTGTCATGGGGCAGGACGGACCCCTCCAGACCACAGGATGGGGGTCCCGCACCCAGCCCCCATCCCCAGCCCCCTGCATATCGGTAATATTGCTGATGGTGCCCACTGAGAGCGTAATTTTTCGTGCTAATTATCTCTCCATTAGCGTACCTCACCGGTCAGTGCCTGCTTAACCCGGCGGCGGCACGGCTCGCCGTGCTGTGGATTGGTGCCACAACAACGGGGGCACCCCCCGGGGACAGGGAGCACCCCGCAGGGTGTCAGCCGTGCCGGCAGCGCCCCGTACCTTGGTAGTGGAAGCGGTAGGAGCCGGGGCTGGTGGGCTGGGGGCTCTGGAAGCGCAGGGTGAGCAGGTTGGCGGGGCTGCGGATGACCTGGCCCCGCAGCAGGAAGGACTCGTTGGCCAGCACCGCGGGCTCCAGACCCGCCGCGCTCTCCACCGTCAGCGTCTCGCCCTCGGCCAGGCTGATGTTGTGCACCTGGGGGGGGGGGGGGACGGGGGGGCTGTCACCGCGCTCCCCGGCAGCGGGATCTCCCGCGGTCGATAGCGCGCCGGAGCTTGTCCGCGCGGGGCAGCGCCTTTCAAACACGGTTAGCACCGCCGTAAATCTCCCCGTGGCACATGGAGCAGCAAGAGCCCAGCCGCCGGTTGTGCCGGAGCCCTGTGGCATGGCCGGGCCCGCGGCAGCCAGGCGTGTGCTCCAGCACTCCGGAGCAATTTGCTGTTAATGATGTTAATTAAGCAGCGCTGCGCGGTGATGAACGGCGGCACCAGCGAGCGCTGCTCTGCGAGCTGGGGCTGAGCGTGGAGCAGCAACCCCGTGCTGCTGCCTGCTGCTTGCAGGCGGCTTTTGGCGATGCCAGATTGGGTCAGTGCCGTCGTTAATTAAATCCTATATTGCTTCTTCATCAACAGGTGCCAGCCGTGGCAGCCGACAGCCACGGGGCATCGCGCCAGCCCCGAGCACCCACGTCTCTGCTCTGGAGCCCGAGGGTGGGAGATGCCCTGAGCTGTTTCTCCTGGGACAGTGGCACAGGGATGGGGACAAGGACAGGGACGGGGCCATCTGCTCTCTGCGCCCTGCAGGGCCATGCGTGGAGTCAGGGATTCGTGCCCCGTGCCACCCGCAGCTCACCTTGATCTCCACGCCATAGCCAGGGTAGACGGAGATGGTGTAGGTGCAGTCCAGGCTGCTGTCATACGGGGCACCGGCCGGCTCTGGGGACACCAGCCAGCCCTCGGGGCCCGCCAGCGTCCGGTTGCACGGGGCTGGTGGCAAGGAGACCCCCGCGTCAGCCCCGTGTCTTTCTGGCCCCCCCCATCTCCCTCCCGGCGCTCACCTGGCCCCTGCAGCGTGGTGACGGTGGTGGTGGTAATGGTGGAGGTGGTGGTGGTCCCCTCCTCGTCCCCAGAGACCCCAGTGCCCCCCGGGGACGTGCCGGGGGTGGTGGGCACCCGGCTGGGGGCTGCGGGGCTCGATCCTGACCCCGCAGTGGGTGACGGCGAGGGGTCTGCGCCCGGCGTGATCCCCCACGGCTCCCCCCACGGCCCCGGGCGCTCGGCTGGCGTGGTCAGGGGGGCGGTGGGGAAGGCGGCACGGGGCAAGGCGGGGGCACGAGGAGGAGACCGGGGGGCCGGGGGGCCAGGGGCCGGTCGCAGGGCATCAGCAGGCAGTATGGGGCCGGGAAGGGCGGGCGGGAAGGGTGCCTGGGCCAGGTAATCCTTCTTCAGGAAGGCCTCGTGCAGCAGGTCCTCCAGCAGCGGGTGGTGGTTGAGCAGCTTCAGGGTGGGCGCCGTGCTGACGAAGCGCGCCTCGGCCTCCCGCTCGGCCGGCGTGGGCAGCGCCGTGGGGTCCCCCTCGGCCTCCGAGCTCTCCCCGGCCTTCCCCTGCAGCCCATTGAAGCCTGGGGGAGGAGAGAGCGAGGGGTGGTGGGGACATGTGCTGCACCACGGGCTGGTGCTGCACCACGGAGGGCACCTGCACCACGCAGGGCTGATGCCACACACGGTGACACTACGGTGCCACCCGGACCTTTCGGCCATGCTCCCAGCACAGCGGTGCTGTGCCACGGGGAAGAAAGCGAAGGCACGGGGACCGAGGGCTGTCAATAAAGCTGATCGCTTTCTCCAGACGCGTTCCCGGGTAAGCAGGGCCTGAGCCACGGCAGCAAGCGAGCGCATCACCCGCACACAGCAGGGCTCTGCCGCACCTCGCCCCAGTGTGCTCTTCACCGGGGCAGTGTGGGCAATTAAGGCTTGGCTAATTAACGCACAGCTCTGTCACGCTGCACGTTAAGGGGTGCCCTCCTATCCTCTGAAATCAGCCCTGCTGGGGGCAGCCCAGGCCTCAGCTTGTCCTCTCCATGGCAGGGAGCCCTCAGGACCCCCATCCCCATGGCGCAGACGTGCAGGGGGCTGCCACGGGGCCGTCACCGGAGCCCCAACGCTGGGACCGTGCCCCACCAGCACCCCAAAAAATGACAAACCGAGCCCCCTCTCTGCTGCCACCCACAGCCCTGGGGACCCCCCCGTGCCACCTCCCAGCCCCCTGCGCCTCAACGCCCGGCTCTGCAAACACCCCAATTAATCCAAACGAGAACAGGATTTCATCAGCCCTAACGAGCCACTGAGCCACCGTGGGGTCTGGGGGGGGGGGGGGGCTCAGCCCTCAGCCTGGCCGTGCTGTGGTGCCGGGGGGGTGACGGTGACGCTCAGCACCCCGACGTGGCACGGAGCAGGGCGCATGGGCACATCTCGCCGCGCGGCGCCGCGCACTGGCGCTGATGACACGATACTGCCAATTACCGGGTAATTATACTGAGCCGTAGCAGGGCAGGGCCCCGCAAAGATTAATTACTCTGCGACTGCCACTTTTAAGGGACTATTAAGAGACATTAGCTTCGGAGAGCAGCGTGGGGGGAGCCGCTGGGTGCTGCAGCTGTCCCCGCCGTCCTGTCACCCTGTCCCCGCGTGTCCCCCCCGCTGCCGCCACCCCCCCAGTAGTCCCCCCGCTGCCCAGGGGGTGAGCGCCCAGCCACAACGCCTCCACGAGGTTAACCTGCCCCCCGGCACCGCCAGAATTATTTTCTAATAGGATCCATTTATTAGAACATAAAAGTTAATGAGTTTATATTGAAGGGCGCCAAAAAGCTCTTTTAGGCTTTTATAGCAGATCGGTGCCCCGGGCCTGGTCCTGCGCCGCTCGCGAGCTGTCCCACGCAGCAAACGGGGGTGCTGGGGCAGAGATGTCCCCCCCCCCGGCCCCTCACACCCCCTGCCCACAGCATCTCGCCTGCTCAGGGCGTTGGGGGCACGGCGGCACGCATCCGAGCTGTGTGGATGGGGCAGGGCTCCTAAAGCATCCTTAGGTTGGACACCACGGTGCCCTGGGTGCCACGGGATGCTCGCGGTGCCACGAGGGTGTTTTGTGTGCCACAAGGGTGCTCCAGCTACGTGGGGATGCTCTGGGTACCAGGGGATGATTTTGGGTAGCAGGGGATGCTCGGGGACTGGGGATGCTCCTGACCCGCGGGGGACACGGGGTGCTGGGGGCACCGCAGAAAACCAGAGCGTGCCCAGATGCCACCACCATGCCCCTCAAGCACCGCGGGGATTACAACCTCCACCTCCACAGACGTCTCTAAGCAGCTTATCTCCAGTGACCGTGCCATGGCTGTGCCCCTCCTGGGTCCCTAAGGTGGGTGGGGGCTGGTGACAGAGGACCCCTGCTACCCAGCACCCTGGGGCCTGGTGCTCTCAGGGGGGGGGGGGGCAGAGACCCTTCCAAAGGGGTCGTTCCGTCCCCTTAGGTGCCCTCTTGGCATGCGGGGCACGTGGCTGCGGCCGGGCCGGGGTCCTAATCCGTCACATCGGCTTTGCCGAGCGGGAGTCTATTAACGGCGGCTGCGAGCCGGAGAGATGCTGGAGACTAATCCGTCTGCGGCGGGCGGCCGCCCCCCCGGCAGAAATCAATCGCGGCTGGTGTCGCAAATAAATAAATAAGCAGGCACGCAGCCGCCCGGGGAGCGCCGATCAATACGGCCGGCAAATAAAGCAATAACACAGCGCCCGGCAAAGCAGCCGGGACGGGGCGAGACGCTCGGCTGCCCCAGGCACCGGCCCTGCGCCGTGCCTCAGTTTCCCCATCCTGGGGGTGGTGGCACGCAGCCGGGGTGCAGGATCGGTGCAGGGAGCTGGGTCCCCTTCCCGGAGCGAGGGCAGGGGCCATGGACATGCAGGAGCCGAGGTTTATTTTCCAATTTAAAACCAATCTGGCTTTGCCCCCGTGGCCAGGGCTGGCAGCTGTGATGAATGAGCTGTCAGGCAGCCGGCGCCACGCTCAGCACCCCGCGGTCCCCAGCCACCATCCCCCAGTCCCCAGCCACCCTCCCGTGGTCCCCAGCCACCACGGGCACGTGCGGTGCCACCAGACTGAGCATCACGAGCCGCGGGGACGTGCCTGAATGATGGCAGCTCCCCATCTCTGCCACCTGCCTCGGTGTCCCCAGGGATGGGGACGTGGCGCGGGGACTGGGACACCCTCCTGGGTGCCCAGGAGCAGGCAGGGAGCGTGGGTGGGAGCAGGCAGGGACGGGCACCCGTGGGTGGGCGCAGGCAGCACGCGCAGGCAGCACCAGGATGCAGGTGGGTGGCGCACGAGCACGGATGGGGGTGGGTGGGCACATGCAGACTGCACGTGGGTGCAGGTGGGCACCACCCTGGTGCCTCCACGGCCAAACCGGGGCTGCTGTCCCCTCTCCAGGGAGGTGACAAGCAGGGACAGGACCCAGTCCAGCAGCAGGAGACACACGAGGGGCTGCCCCCGGGGACACCGTGGGCGAGCGCGGCTTCCAGCCCCGGCAGCTCGCGGCACAGCCCGGCTTTAATATTCATGGTGGCGCTCGCAGGGAGGCGTTTGACCTTGTATGTTTTGCGATTCTCCTTGAATTGAACAGTCATTTACCCGCTGACACATGTCACATGTCGCCGCAGTCGGTTCCCCGGAGCATCGCGGCCGAGCCGCCAGCTGACATCCAACTGCGCCGCCGGCACGCGCCGCGACGCACCGGCACCGAGCCCCTGGCACCCAGCACCGCCGGCACCGAGAAGGGAGCCTGGGGGCTCTGGGGGGGGTCAGCCTGTCCCCTTCCTCCCTTGGTGACCCCAGACTGGGGCCACCGATGGGTTGGGGCCCCGGGGAGGCTGGTGCCCCGGGGTCACGGTGTCCCCATCCCCTCTGTGCCGCCCCTGCTCCCGGCGGCGCTAATGCATTTGTACGGCGATTTCCATGAGCAGCGGCGATGATAAATTGCATGTCTGCTGCTATTTCGGACCTGATCGCTGTCGCCACGCACGCCGGCGGAGCCAGCCAGCCTCACGGCGGCGTTTCCCCCCTCCCCACGCGCACAGCGCCCGGAGCGGCCCCCCCCCCGACCCCCCCAGCCGTGTGCCAAAATCCCCCACAACAGCCCCCCCCGTACCACTCTGGGGTGCCAGCCCCATCCCCTGGCTGCCAGGCTGAGCTCGGGGCTGCACGGAGCAGCCTCAGTGCTGTGCATGGGTGACGTTTTTGCCCCAGTTTTTGTGTTCCTCCCCCCCCACCCCCCACCCCCCGGCTCCCCATCCCTGCTCCTGCTGCCAGCGACCAGAACCGAAAGGCGGCGGCGCTCGGCGCACGAAATCCGCTCGTCGGGCTCCGCATTCGGCTGCTCGGCCCCGACAGCCTCCCCGCAGGCAAAACCCAGCCCCAGCAGGCGCCGAGCTGCACGGGGACGCTTCTGGGGGTGCCAAACCGCTCCCCTATTCCCCCCACCAGCCCTTCAGGATCATTCCCCCCCCCGGCATAAAGCCCTGCACCCTTCCCAGCGCCCCATCACCGCTCTGTTTGCGTAGGGCCTACACTAACAGCAGAGCCACCCAGCTCGGCCTGGAAGCCACCGAGGGCGGACGCTACGGCCCCCCCCAGGGGACCACGGCAGCTGGGGACAGCCAGACCCCCCCCTCTGCCCGGGGACAGCCCCCGCGCAGCGCCGGCTGATCTGGCATTTCGAGCACCTCTCTCCATTTTTCACGGGGTCACAGCGGCGCTCGCGCGGCTGATTAATATTTGATCCCTTCAGAGCAGCTCGTTACTGCATTTAAATTATATCCGTAATAACCCCCAGCGGCACGGCGAGCGGGCTGAGGGCTGGACGTGTCCCCAGCACCAGGACGCTGTGCCACGGTCACCGCCACCGCGGGGAGCACGGGGCCAGGTCCCGGCAGGGGCCAGGGCCAGCAGGGAGCTGGGGACACCCCCGGCCCCCTCCAGGAGCCCTTTAGGGAGCAGAACCCCAGCACGAGGAAGGGCTGCTGCCGCTCCCGAGCCGCCGCCGCCTGTTACTGGAGAGAATCCATTACCTCCCTGGTTATAGGCAGCTTTCAGAGGCAATCTTTCAATTGCGCGCATTTAAAGAATTGATTGGAAGCTAAATTATCCTCTCCTGCCGGATCCACCGGAGACACAACTTCATCCACCTCCCCGGGGCAGCCGCCTGCGCCCCCAAAGCCCCCAGCCCACCCCGGGCACCGCACAGCACCCGACGGCCCCGGCGAGCCCCGTGCCAGCCCGGGGGTCCCCAAAACAGCCCGGGAGGGTGGTCCCCATGCCCCACAGCCGGCCCCGCTGCCCTTGCCGTGCCCTTCGCAGCGCACAGCCTCCTGGCACCCCACGGCAGCAGCACCATGCCCGGCGCGGAGCCCAGCGCCGGATCCATCCCCGGTGAGTTTCCCAGGCGAGGGGTTGCCAGTGGCCCAGCCGCGCTCGCCGTCCCCGTGGGGCACCCCTGCCCTGCTTAAGAGCATTATCCAGATAATCCCGGCCTGGCAGCTCGGCAGCGTGGCGGCGATGCACTCCTCCAAGGCACGCAGGGGACGAGCGCGCGCTCGGTTAATTACCGAAGCAGATGCTCGCTCGCTTCCTTCCCCGGCCGCCTCCTTGCACGCAGAGCCCCTCGGGGGGGCACAAAGACCCCCAGCCAGCACGCACACAGACCTCAGGCCCCCAAAACACATTGGTGCCGTGGGCACGGTGCGCCTCGCTGAGGATGGATGGAGCAGCAGAGCTGGGGGGGCACTGCCAGGCCCTGCGCCCCCCAGCCTCGATCCACGCCGCCTGCCTTCGCTCCTAGGACCCCTCATCACAAGCCAGACCCTTCAGCGTGGCAAAGACCCTCCAAAATCCAGGCTGCCGGGGTTTGAGAGCTCGGGTGCCGTGGGGAAGGCGGGATGGAGCCGTGCCCTGGTACCGCAGCCGCTCGCTGCGGCAGCGCCACGGAGCTGCCCCGGTGGGCACCGGGGAGGGGGGAGCCAGAGCTGCCCCCCAGGCGGGGACAGCCCCCAGGGCACAGCACGGGGGGGCTGGCAGGAGAGGGACAGGGTCAGGCCCTTCCTTACCACCACCTGAGGACGTTTCCAATCCCCTGGCCTGGCCGAGGGCTCCGAGTCCCCGTCCCCATGCCACGTCCCCACCACACACCGGCCCCCGATGCCGAGCCAAGGCCACGCTGAGCATGGCAGTGCCGCAAATGTCCGTGCCAGGCTGGGACCCCCACCTTACGGGGAGGTGGGGGTGGGCTGACCCCACAGGCAGCCCCAGGCCCTGACACCACATCGGGGGGGGGCACAGGGCGGACGGGACCCCACCGCTCCCAGCACCTGGAAGAGCTCAGCACCTCCCAGGGCATCCCTACCTCTACCGCTCGGGGAAATACACATGCGGAGTTTAATTAACTTTATTGATATTCAGAAATTAGGGGACTGACTAGAGGTAATTGCTCATTAGAAATCATTAAACTGACACGGCAAGCACCAGCCTCCCTCCGGGGAATCCTGCCCTGCCCAGGGCCCCTCTCCCAGGCCAGAACCACCCCAAACGGAGCCAGGGACGCGACCCCCCCCCTGCATCCCCACCGCCCCCCCAGCAGAACAGGGCTCACCGCAGCCTCACCCCAAATTTTCACCCCAAGGTGGGGGGGGTCCCATACATCCCCCCCGGGGAATAGGGCCAGGCCAGCGGCCCCAGGGTGGCGGGGCGAGCCGGGAATAGCAGCGGGCACGGGGCCACGGCGTCCTTCCCGGCTGGGCTCGGCGGCCAGATGGGAGTTTATGTAACTCCCCGCACGGCTGCTCCCTGCGGCTGGCTCCGCCGCGCAGCCTGCGCCCCACGGGGACGGACCCCCCCACGGGGACGGACCCCCCCCCACCAGACCCCCATCGCTTGCGCCACGGCAGATCGGGGCGCCCCAAACCTTGCCAGGTCCCCTGATTTTGATTTTTTTGGGGTGGGGGGCGGCCGAGCCGCACGGCGGTGACGGTGCCTGTACCCATGGGTGGTTTTAGGGCCGGCGAGGTGGGGAGTGGGGGGGGGGAGGATGCGGGCGGTGGTCCTCCCCCTGGGAAAAGCCACCCCCTGCCCTTCCCCACGCCTCCCCACCACCCTCCCCGCACCTCGGGGTCACCCCAAGCGTCGCAGCGGCCAAAAAGCCCCCCCCCAACCCACCCCCCCCCCATCCCCCATCCTCCCCCAGCCCCACAGCGGGGGCTGCACGGAGGGAGCAGACCCCAATGGGGCGTAGCCTGCCCGGGGGGATGGGGGAGGGCTGCGAGGGGCTGGGGGGGAGCGGGTCCCCCCGGGCGGTGCCGAGCCGTGCTCCGTGTACCCCCCTGTGCCCCCCCCCCCCCACTTTTCACATCCCGGTAAAGACCCCGGTAAAGGGGGCTCTCTCCCCGGAGCCCCCCGGGGGCAGCGTCGCAGGCTGCAAAGCCCCCAAAAAAAATATTTTTTTTTTTGGGGGGGGATGCCAAGATTATCGCTTGTTGGAGGGGGGGGGGGGGGGCAAGGAGAGGGGTGACCCCACCGCACCAGGAGGCTGGAGAGGAGGTGGGGGGGGCTCAAGTTGGCAAAGTTTGGAGCGGGGCCACCTGCACGGGGGGGTGTCGGATGGGTACGGGGTGGGGGGGGGGTTGTAAAATATTGGGGGGGGTGTCTCTTACCGTGCGCGGGGGCGCGGAGCAGCGCGGCGAGCAGCGGCGGCAGCAGCAGCAGCAGCGCGCCCATGGCCGGCGGCGGCAGCACCGCGGACAGCTCCGCGCTGCGGGCGGGGCGGGGGGGGGGGGGGGGGACACACAACGGGAACCTCCCCCCCCCCCCCCAACACCACCGCCCGTCCCCTCCCCTCCCAACGCCCCGAGTGCGGCGCCCGCCAATCCTGCGGGCTGCAAACGGGGGGGCTCCTCCCTGCGCCCCCCCCTCCGCCTCCGCGCCTCCGCCGCCGCCTCCTCCCCGCCCAGCGCCGTAACGCCGAGATGCTGGGAGAGGGAGGCTGGGGGAGGGGGGCACCCCCCCCCCAAAATATATATAATAATAAAGCCCAGTGACCCCCCCCCTACGTTGGTGAGGGGGGGCTGGGGTGGAGCTATGGAGGGCTGTGGATGGGGAAAGGCAAAGCTGCGCATCGCATCCTGCGCTTTTTCTTCCCCCCCCCCCCTCAGGGACCCCCATCCCATCCCAACCTTGCAGACCCCCCCCCAATCCTCCCCCATCCCTAAATAGCCCCAATTAGGGCCGGGCTCATCACGCCCAAGCAGCGAAACCTGGGGCAACAGCAGCTCGCGCAGCTGGGCATCACCCCCCTCCCCATCCCTCCCACCCCCATTTTATTCCCCAGCACCACCACCACCGGGGGCCGAATCCTGCCCCCCCCCCCAGCACCCCTCCCTCGGGCTGCAGCCCCCCCCCCCGGCAGCACGGCCCCGGGGGGCTCAGCAGTGGGGGAAGCCATCCTTGCAGCAGGCAGATGGCGTTGGCACCAGCGCAGAGCTGCTCCGCGCTGGCTGCTGGACGGCTCCTGCGTGTGTTAAAAATAATAATAATAAAAAAAAAAAAAAGAGAGAGAGAAAAGAAGAAAAAAAAAAGAAAAAAAGGGCTCTTTGTTTAATAAACCGCCCCCCCGCCCCCCACGTCTCCGTGAAAGCCCAGATGGCTTCGCCTCGCCGCGCTGACGCCACGCAACGCAGAGCCCCCGCAGCCCAAAAGGATGGGGCTGGGGGCAAACGCGGCCCTCGTGGCGTCCTGGGGGGGGTTCGATCCCACCCACGGCACTGGGGGGGATTCTGCGCCCACCGTGGGGACCCGCGGCCAGGCTCGGTGCGGGGGGGGTCCGTCGGCAATGCCGTGCGGGGAGCCGGCACACCTGCGACGCGCCGAACCCGAGCGTTTGATCCGCCGGTGGCTCCATCAATGTTTCATGCGCTGAACCCCGGCAGGGCTGGGAAGACGTGCGTTTTGAGGCCAAACCGAAGTTTCTAACGCTCCCTTATTCAAATAATTTTAATCTGCCCGATGCTTCCCCAGGCACGTACCTGGACTGCTAATGAGGGGCTGCCTTAAACGGCTGTTGGTTTTGAGACAAAGCAAACAAGCGACGCGCAGATGCCTTCAGAGCCTCGCGGGTGGCGTGGGACGGGGAGGCAAAGGAGGGCGAGTGCAGCCCGAGCCCTGTATGCCTCAGCTCCTGGAGCTCCTCGGGGAGCTTCCCCGGGGCTTTTGTAAGGGCTGGCTGGGTGCTGAGGGCGGCACAGCCCAGCAGGGAGCGTTGCACGGGTGATCGTGGCCCTTGGGAAACTCCAGCGTGCAGTGGGCGCGGTGGGTGCAATGGGCGCAATGGGTGCAGTGGGTGCAGTGCATGCAGCGGGTGCAGTGCATGCAGCGGGTGCAGTGCATGCAGTGCATTCAGTGGGTGCAGCAAGCCAGTGCTGAGCCGCACCAGGCCCTGGCTGCAGCTCCTCATTCCCAGTCCCTCCAGCCCTGATCCAGGCAGTTTCTGCAGCCCGGCGGGGAATATTTCATTCTTACCCTGCGGCCTGGCACCGATCTCCTGACCTGCGCTGGCTCCTTTAGGGAGCCGATTTCTTGCTGCTGCGAGCATTGCCTGCGGTTAAGTCAAACCCAGGTCAAGAGGACGGCGGTGGGGCACGGAAAGGCACGCTCTGCCCTCTCCAGCCACGTTTTGCTGCCGCAGAGCCGGCACCGGCGCGGGGCTGAGGCTGGAGGTGTAGGGGGGTCCCCAGAAGCATGGCAAGATGTGGCTGTTTCGGGGTACAGACATCCCCTGAAGACCTGGTTGTGCTCGGCCATGCAAGGAAAGCAACGGCTGGAGCCTGCCCCACCGAGGGCCCCACCTGGAGGGGACAGCCGTGCCCTGGCGGGTGTCCCCGGCTGTCCCCACGGCCGTGGTGGCCTCCCCGGGCTTTTCCAGCGCGATCCATTAACGCGCCGTTAGTGGGAGAGGAGTTCATTTTTGCCATTTAACATTTCATGGATAATTAATTATTCTTCATGTTCCCAGCGAAAAGCAGAAGCAGGTATGGGCTGTTCAAAGGCTGGGTGCCGGCGGAAAAGCGAGCTGAAACCCTGGGAAATTGGTGAATTTATTCGCAGCATCAAAGGCGAGGGCGGTGGCGCCGCCGTAATGGGGCCCCGTGCTGCGCACAGCCCCGGGCACCCGCGTGGTGCTGAGCCCACCACGGTGCTGAGCCCGCCGTGTGCTCACCAGTGGTGAGCGGGCGGGCAGCAAAATAGATAGCGGCATTTAACATTTCCTAATAATGACAGCTAGCTGGTAAATAATGTCTTTTATACCATGGGAGACGGAGTAAATTAATTCCCCGGGTTAGCAGGCAGGCAGCACAAGCTGGGGGGGGGCACAGCACAGCCCCTGCCCGCGTTATCCCTCCCCCCATGATGCCCCCCCGTGTGTCCCCACATCCCAAATCGCACCCCAAATCTGCACGCTTGCAAAACGCACCGCGGCCAGCGGGGCGATGCGGGTGCCTGGCCGCGTACCCACCGCCCGGCGGGCCCTAAATCACTGCTATCTGCTGGCAGAGGGGGAGAAAAAAAACACCACGAGGATGGCAACCCAGTAGTTTATGGATATAATAAATTGCGCCGGAGGAAAAAAAAATGTTTCCCCTGGAACAAACGGCGCGGTCTGCAATCTGCACACAAACGGCCCCTGGGCGCGCGGGAGGGCTATGGCCAGCCCCTCGTCCCGAGAGCAGGCACGAACCAGTGGGGAGGGAGCGGGGGGCTTATGGAAAACAAATTTCCATCGCGTTTATGCCGCCCGCTCACTCCGGTCTCTCCTGGCTGCTGCCGGGGCACCCCGCAGCACCCTTGGGTGCAGGTCTGGCAGGGGGTGACGGGTGCCTGCGGTGTCACCGGGTGGCAGCAGGGTGGCAGTGGTGTAGGGGTGGCATGGGGGGCAGGGGGCTGTGCTGGTGTCGGTGGGGAATGGGGGGGCTCTGAGGATGGGGAGAGGCAGGATCTGGCCCCAGCGTGTCCCCACGTGCTCCCGCTGCAGGCACGGGGGCTGGAGGGTGGCCAAGGCTCCGCCGCCAGCTCCACCCGGCCGGACTCTGCCCCGTCCCTCCCCTTGGCTCAGCTCCTGGCGGCGCGAGGGGAACGGGGACGGGGACAGGGACGGGGACGAGGACGGACATGGCTGCCCGGAGCCAGCCCCGCCAGGCGTCCTATGACGCCATCGTCATCGGGGCTGGCATCCAGGGCTCCTTCGCCGCCTACCACCTGGCGCAGCGTCACAGGGACACACTCCTGCTGGAGCAGGTACCGGCGTCCCCAGCCCCACCACGTCCCCAGCCCCGCCGTGTCCCCAGATCCGCTGCACGGGGACAGGGACCTGGCTGCACTGTGCCCGGCCCCATGCCATGTGCATGGCACAGAGCCCGGGTGCCCTGGTGGCAGGACCCCTGTGTCCCCAGTACCAGGACCCTGATGTCCCCAGTGCCAGGACCCCCATATCCCCAGTGCGAGAACCCCCGTTTGCCCAGTAACAGGCCCCCAAGTGTCCCCAGTAACAGGCCCCCAGTGTCCCCAGTGCCAGGACCCCCATATCCCCAGTGCCAGAACCCCTGTTTCCCCAGTAACAGGCCCCCAAGTGTCCCCAGTAACAGGCCCGCAGTGTCCCCAGTGCCAGGACCCCCATATCCCCAGTGCCATGACCCCCATATCCCCAGTGCCAGGCCCCCCGTGTCCCCAGTGCCGCCCCCCCCAGCCCCGCTGTTTCCCAGAGCAGTGTCCCTCAGGGTGGGCTGCGTACCCAGCTACCCACTGGGGCTCGGGGACACCCTTCAGCCGTGGTCACCCCGATGTCCCCGTGCCCCACAGTTCGTCCTGCCCCACTCGCGGGGCAGCTCGCACGGGCAGAGCCGCATCACCCGCAGCGCCTACCCGCAGGCACACTACGCCCGCATGATGCCCGACAGCTTCTACCTCTGGCAGAGGCTGGAGGCCGAGGCCGGCACCAGTCTCTACAGGTGACGGGGACGAGGACCGAGCCCCCGTGCCGGGCACTGTCCCCTCCCCGGGGAACCGGGCTGGGGGTGGCGAGGGGCTGCAGCGCTGGGTGGGGAGGCAGCCTGCGGCTCCGGCTAATTTATGGGGCTCCCTAAAGGAGGAGCCATTAAGGAAATAAGCGGCTAACGGTGCCATCCATTGTCCCCAATGTCACCCCAATGTCACCGTGGTGGTGGGGACGCAGGCAGACGGGGCTGGTGGTGCTGGGGCCGGTGGGCGACCCGGAGCTGGAGGGCTGCCGGCGCAGCATGGGGCCCGGTGACACCCTCGACACCGCGGCGCTGGCACGGCGCTTCCCCGGCCTCCGGCCCCGTGCCGGGGATGTGGCCCTGTGGGATGGCAGCGGCGGGGTGCTCCGGGCGGACCGGGCGCTGCGGGCAGTGCAGGTGGGTGCCACCGTGGGGACGGGGACCAGGACAGGGTGGGTGTCCCCATCCCCATCCCCGCAGCCACCTCCCGCTGTCCGCACCCAGGACGTGTTTCGCCGGCATGGGGGCACCCTGCGTGACGGGGAGAAGGTGCTGCGCATCCAGCCTGGTGCTGTGCTCACCGTCACCACCACCGCCGGGGTGTACCGAGCCCCCCGGCTCATCATCGCGGCTGGAGCCTGGACCAGTGCCGTGCTGGCACCGCTGGGCCTCCGCCTGCCGCTGCAGGTAAGGGTTGGTGGCTCCGCGGGGCGGCGCGGCCGTGGGCACGGCTGACCCGGTGCCCCCCCAGCCCCTGCGCATCGACGTGTGCTACTGGAGGGAGAAGGAGCCTGGCAGCCACGGCGCGGGCACAGCCACCCCCTGCTTCATGATGCTGGGGCTGCCCGAGGCTCCCCATGGCATCTACGGGCTGCCCGCCCTCGAGTACCCCGGGCTGGTCAAGGTGAGCCGGGCACGGTGGTGGGGGCACGGCGTTTTCCCCCCGGCTGGCCCCGCTGAGCGGCTGTCCCCAGGTGTGCTACCACCACGGCAGCCCCGTTGACCCCGAGGAGAGGGACCGGGCCCCCCCGGGCACCCCCAGCCCCAACGTCGCCCTCCTGAGCAGCTTCATCAGCAGCCACCTGCCCGGGCTGGAGCCGCAGCCGGCCGTGCTGGAGACCTGCCTGTACACGGTGAGACCTCACCGCCCCCTCTGTCCCCAGCCACGGGGCCAGGAGAGGCCCCCCCATGTCCCAGCTGTGTGTGGGGTGCAGCCCCCAGCCCCGCTTGCTCACCCCGTGACCCCACAGAACACCCCAGATGGAGACTTCATCCTGGACCGGCACCCCAAGCACAGCAACATCGTCATCGGGGCCGGCTTCTCGGGTATGCGAGGGCACCCGGCCCCCCCGTGGCACCCTGGGCACGGCCGTGTCCCCCCCCAACTTCTCCTCCCCGCAGGCCACGGGTTCAAGCTGGCACCGGTGGTGGGGAAGCTGCTGTGCGAGCTGAGCCTGGGCGAGGAGCCGTCCCACAGCACGGCCCCCTTCGCCATCGGCCGCTTCCCCGGCGTGCTCCGGGCTGCGCTGTAGGTGCTTACACCCCGGTGTGTGTACCCCTGCATCCCAAAGTGCCGACACCTCCGGCTCCCTGCATCCTGGCATCCCCACAGCCTGGTATCCCGATACCCTGCATCCCCACGTCCCCATACCCCACCGCCCAGCACCCCAGCACCTGGCACCCCTCCATCCCAGCAGCCCCATACCCCAGCTTTCTGGTCCTCTGCACCCCGGTGACCCTATATCCTGGTCCCCTGCATCCCAGCATCACTATATGCTGTTCCCTGCCTCCCAGTGTCCCTATATCCTGGTCTCCTGCCTCCCAGTGTCCCTATATCCTGGTCCCTGCACCCCAGTGTCCCTATATCTTGGTCCCCTGCATCCCAGTGTCCCTATATCCTAGTCCCTGCCTCCCAGTGTCCCTATATCCTGGTCCCCTGCATCCCAGTGTCCCTATATCCTAGTCCCTGCCTCCCAGTGTCCCTATATCTTGGTCCCCTGCATCCCAGTGTCCCTATATCCTAGTCCCTGCCTCCCAGTGTCCCTATATCCTGGTCCCCTGCATCCCAGTGTCCCTATATCCTAGTCCCTGCCTCCCAGTGTCCCTATATCTTGGTCCCCTGCATCCCAGTGTCCCTATATCCTAGCTCCCTGCATCCCAGTGTCCCTGTATCCTGGTCCCCTGCACCCCATTGTCGCTATATCTTGGTCCCCTGCATCCCAGTGTCCCTATATCCTAGTCCCTGCCTCCCAGTGTCCCTATATCCTGGTCCCTGCCTCCCCGCACCCCCCACGCCACGCGTGCCAGCCCAGCTCTGCCAAGCACCCGTTCCCCGGAAGCTTTGTCAGCCTCACGGAGCTGGAAGAGCGCGGCGAGACACACTCACTTAGGAGTCAAGTTAAATGTTTTAATGTTAAATGTGCCATTTTATTATCATTAGATCGCTCCCACTTAATGAAAGCGCATTAGCGCAGCGTGGCTGTAACGGCAGCGAGCGCCGAGCTCGGCCCATTTGTTTCGAAGAGATGCTGGGGGGGGGGATCGGAACGGGATAGTTGGTGGGGGTCCCGGGGGTGCCAGGGTTCCCTGGGGCTGTGAGGGGTCCCCAGGGGTCCCCAGGGCGCAGGGAGCTCCTGGGGTGGGGGGCTTTGGGGGGGCAGCACCCGGTGGGTGCCTGAGCCGAAGCCCAGCGCAGGCGGCCAGCGGCGCACATCGTCATCTCCTCCACATTAAATAATTAACGGCGGCAGGCGGAGGGCTCCCATCTCCGCCGCTCATCTGCATATTAATGAAGATTGATAAACGATTCGGCGCCCGGCACCCATCTCCCACCTCCCCTTCCCCAGCACCCGTGGGTGCGGCGGGCTCTGGGAAGGCGCTGGGCTCATCCCTGCCGTGCACCCCATATCCTCAGCGAGCAGGAGGTGTCCCGCTGCACCCCACAAACCCATCCTCACCCCCCCCCCCCCAAAAAAAAAAGGGGTGACCCCCCCGGCACGCAGAGCAGGCAGCAGCCGGCGTCACCAGCCAGAAATGATGTTTATTTTCATACAGAAAGGAAGGGGAGGAGAAGGGACGCACAGCTGGGCTAGTGCAAACCAAAAGAGGCGGAGTGGGGGGGCCGGTGAGGTGGGGGGACACACAGCCCGGGGGGGGGGGGGCGCACGGGACCCCGTCCCCACGTCCCCTTCCCGGCTGGGGGGCGGCTGCTCCCGGGAGCCCGGCCGGAGACGTCTTTGGCTCAACTAAACGGGGATGGGGAGCATGGGGAGTGCCCGAGGGGGGGGCTGCTGGAGGTGTTTGGGGGGGGGGGGTATTTTAAGTTACAAAATAAGGAGACAGCAGGCACTGAGGAAGAGACCGAGAGGCGCGGAGCCGCCGGGGACAGACGGGGTGGGAGGCTCGGGGGGGGCATGGGGGCTGCAGCCAGCGAGCCGGCCGGGCTGCTCCCCCCATGGCGAGAGCCGGGACCCCCCCCGCGTCCTCCCCCCTCACCGTGCAAAAAAAGAAATACCGGCTGCCCGGGGGGGCCCCGAGGAGCCCGTGGGGCCCAGTATTTCGGGGCCGTGAGGGGAAGGGCAGCGGGGGCTACGCGGGGGTCTCGGCGGCCCGGCTCTCCGTCTCGCCGTCACTGGTGGGGCTGCGGGACGAGCGCTCAGCACCTTCCGCGGCGTCCAGGTCCTCGTCCCATCGGTCGTAGGTGAAGGATCTCCGGCAGCCCGTGGGGCTGGGGGGGAGAAACAGGGGGTTAGGGGGGGGGGCCAGGGCAGCTGCCAGACCACCGCCCCCCTGCAACGGGGCTGCTTTGGTCTCTTTTTTGGTATTTCTGAGAGATCTGGGCACTGCCATCGCCCGCTCGCCGGGCTGAGCCGTGTGCTCTGCGCGCCCGGCTGCTGCGACCCCACGTGCACAATCCCGTGTCCTGAAAACACCGGGTTTGGGCTCAAACGGGTGCTTGGCTGCACCCGCCGACTGCTGGAGCTGTGCCCCCAGCCCCTGGGGACAGCCCCGGGCAGCGTGACAGCCTGGACGGCGATCCAAGAACTTTCTAAAGGCTTTCTGTCCTCCTCCTCCAGCCCTTCTCGTGTCCGAGCCGTAGGAAAGGATTGAACCCGCTCAAAACTTGCCGCTGGGCTGGCTGGTGAGCCCCCGGCACTGCACACACGCACCCTTCCCTTGGGTGCAGCACCCCAGGGTGCCACCAAGGTGGCTCAGCACCCCAGGGTGAGGCCAATTGCACCTCCCTGCTCCGGGGCGGACAGGGTGCAGGATACGGCCCCGGAGGGACCAAACACACCCAAGGCGCAGCCGCCCACCCCGGCTATTCACCCGCGTCCCCCCCCACATCCACACGCTGCAGCGGGTGCGTGTTAGTACCCGGGCATCGGGGGGGGGGGGCTGCGACCCCCACCTGCCCGCCCCGAATTTCCTGGAGAACTCCCCGCGGCCGCATCCCGAGCGGTCGGCGGGGAGCCGGCAGGGGATTTAGGGCTTCCCGGCGTAATCCCGGTGCGTCGGCTGAACACGAGGCGGGTCCCAGCAGGGATGCTGCTTCGGGGGCCCCCAGGGCCATCCGGGGCCGGGCGAGGGTTAGGGACGGGCGGTTAGTGGCACACGGGGAGGTTCATGCTGCACTGCACACACCGCTCCCACCTCCTGCCTCAGTCGCTCTCGGGGCGGTACAGGTACTTCATCATCAGGCTGTCCACCTGCTTCTTGCGCTGCTTCTCCTCCTTCTTGCCCCGGCTGGGGCGCGCCGGCTCCTCGCCCCCCGCCGCCCGCGGGCCCTTCTTGACGCTGGATGTGCTCCGGTAGGAGCCGGAGGAGGAGGAATCGGAGGAGGAATCGGAGGAGGAGCCCGATTCAGAGGACGACTTCTTCTTCTTCTTCTTGGATTTCTTCTTGGACTTCTTGGCGCGCTTCTTGGAGCTCTTCTTCTTCCGCTCCTCCTCTTCCTCCGAGGAGGAGGACTCCGAGGAAGAGCTGCTCCGGCGCCGGCTGGCGTGCCGGGACGACCGGGAGACTTCGAGGGCGGAGGCGGAGCGGCGGAGGCTGCCAGGGTTTCGGTCGGCGGCGCCCAGGGGGGCCGCGCTTTTCACGCTGCGCACGCTGCGGCCGTCATCCCCCGAGTCGGCCTCGGGGCTGGAATAGCCCCCGGCCCGCGGCGGGCGGTAGCTCAGCACCTCCTGGATGGCGGCCTCCAGGTCGGGGTCGAGGTAGGAGCGGTGCCCCACCGGGCGGGCGTCCCCGGGGGGCCCATCCTCGGAGGCGGCGCTGCGGGGCCGGGGGGGCACGGAGAAGCTGCGCCCCAGCGGGGGCTGCCCCCGGCACACCTCGTCCGCCTCGTCCAGGCGGCTGCGTGCGAGGGAAAGCCGCGACTCGGGGCGTCCCTCCACCCCCCCGCGGCGGCTCCGCAGGCTGCCGGGGCTGGAGAGGGCGAAGCTCAGCACCGAGCATCCCTCGTCCCCCTCGTCCCCGTCCTCCGGCCCGCGCCAGGAGGCCGAGGAGGCCCGGCTCACCGGGGCGGAGGCGACGGAGGCTTTATCGCCCTCGGTGTTGGCCGAGAGGGACCAACGCTTGCCCAGCCCTTGCCGAGCCCGGCCGCTGGCGTCGGCGAAGGCGCGGGCGATGACGGCCGCCCGGTCCTCGTGCTCCGCGCCGCGGGCCGCCCTGCGGGCAGCGCGCTCGGGGGACTCGGGCCGCTCGCTCAGCGCGCTGAAAAGGGTCTGCTCGTCCCCGCGGCCGCCTATGGAGTCCTTGAGGCTGGGCCGCTTCCTATAGCTGAGGCAGCTCGCCACCGACACCGGCCGCTCCTCGCCCTCCGGGCCGTCCGCGGGGGCCGACCTGGGCAGGGGGGGCACCGGGGCGCGCGCCGGGGAGGCAAGAGAGAGAGGAGGTGAGCTGGGGGGGGGGGGGGCAGGCAGCACGCCACGAGGCAGGCTAAATAATTTGCGTCAGCGGAAAACAGCTTCATGGAAAATGCCATGCAAATTAGGGTATTGTTCTAGCCCGTCACTTTGATTCCCCTTTAAAGTGTTTCGTTCAATTTATTTCATTGTCAGCTACCTGGAGCCGCCGCGTTTGATTCCCGACTTCAGAAAAGGTGGAATTATCTCCAATAACAAAATGTTTTACATCTGCACCGCTGAATAAATTAAACCAATTAAGAAAAACTGGCTCAGATCTTTTCCCCCCTGCTCGGCAGAAGGAGGGGGGGGAGCCCCCCGGGACTCCCGAAGCCCTGCCAGGAAATTGGGTTTGGATGAAAGCAATCTGCACTCATCAGGCGAGCGCGCTCCCCGGGGATCGGCCCTGACCGCCGCAGCCGGGGGACGTGAGCGGGGCCACGTGTCCCCCCCTTGGGGACATCTGGGGGGCGTGAGGCCGGCTGACGTGCCGGGGAGGGGTGCGTGACGGAGGGACGTGGTGGAGCTGCGAACGAGGGGAGGATTGGGAGGGGATGCGGGGGCAGGAGCCCACCACGGGTACCTGCACGGGGAGGCAGGGGAGGGGGCTGCGGCTGCCTGTGCAGGTGGGATGCTGGGGGACCAGGGAGGTCCCCGAGGGTGTGGGGAGCTGGGGACGTGCCAGCACCTGGGCACGTGTGTCCCCAGCGGAGACCGAGCCTCTCACCAGCGTTTGCCTTTCCCCAGAAAACCACACAAGCATCATGCAGCACCGCAGCACACGGGGTGATGTCCATCCCTCGCCCCGGCCCCCCCTTGGCCATCCCCGTGCTCTCCCAGGTGCTGACACCCTGACCCGCACCCACCTGCTGCTCTTCAGGCTGCCGTCATCCGAGAGCGCTTTGGAGGAGCCTTTGTTCTTGGAGAGCCACGACTTGACCCCGTCCACACGATCCTCCAGCTCCGAGTCCACGTCCGAGTCGCCGTCGCTGGCAGAGGGAGAAACCCAGCGATGAGCAGCGGGGCACCGGGCGCCGCGGAGGTGCCACCGTGCCACCGCGCGCCCGGCGTGGCCACCTCCCGGCGCCCATCCCTCCATCCTGCTCCGTCTCGGGGGCACAAACCTGCATGCTCCGGGCTCCCCGAGCCACAGCCACGCGACCAACCCCCTACGCCCACTACAAGCCCCCCCCCCAAGACGATGCGAGGCCACCGGGCAGGAGGGGGCTCAGCACAAGCCTGCCGGCTGCCCCGGGCACACGGCGCGTCTCGCTGCGGCGGCAGGAGAGCCCTGGATGTGCACAGCAACGTGGCTAGAAAAATACCAACGAGGCGCAGGGGGGGCGAGAGGAACCACGCGGGGCACGGCTCCAGAAACGTGTGGGGGGTGGATTTCGAGCTCGCCGAGAGCACGGGGCCGGGGAGAAAATAAGTGGGTTCGTTTTATAGGCCGCCGTCAAGTGCAGAATTACAGCGGGGAAGAGCCATGTTGACGTCTCTGGGTAAACAGGAGTTTAGCAGGCAGAGCCGAAATGACTCCGGCAAGGCGGGTGCACGAGCGCGGCGGGCAGATTTATGGCCCCGCCGTGACGGAGAACCCCTGATTTACACCCAGGCATAAAAAAAGCCCTATCTGGCTTAAAACATCTAATTTATAATGGCCGTTCATAACCATATTGATTGCCTTTAGAAAGAAGGTGCCGTGCGCGTTGCAAAAATCCATTGCTCCGCGTTAAAAGCATCCCTGCATAAATCTCCGCTAATGCCTAACTGCTTACTGCTTTCATTAGGGTTATCGCGGTGCCCGTAAGGAAATCGAAGCCTCGTGTCCCCCCCCGACCCCGCCGGGCTCCCTGCTGCCGGCCGGCACGGGGCAAGGGATGGCTAATTTCATCCTAAATGGACGCTTTATCCACATGGCCTTGGGCTCAGTCCCTGCCCAGGGACCGGCACGGGGGGGGGACAGGCTATTATAGACCCTGCGTATGAATCCTCCTCGTTACATTCAAAGCAACGAGCTGCACTTCATCACACGCCGCTCCCTCCCCTGCAATATATCCAGGCAACGCTCGGCTTTAAAAAAAAAAAAAGAAGAAAGAAAAAAAAAAAAAAAAAAAAACAAGCCCCATAAACAAACTCAGGGGGCAGCCGAGGTTTTAAATCGGCGGAATTAAACTCCCCGTCAAACGCAATTTATGTCCGGATGAGAGTGCCATTAGTTAACCGGGACCCGCGTCGCGGGGGAGCGCGCGAGGCAGCCCGGGCGGCGCGGGACATTAATTGCGGGTGACAGCGGGGCTCCGGCGGCCTCCGGAGCTGCTCCGCGCCCTCCCGGTGCCCGGCGGCGTGGCAGGATCCGGCCCCGGCCCCGCGGAGGCGGTTAGGGGCAGCGGTGCGGCCGCGGGTGCTGTTAGCTGCATGCGGAGCTGGGCCAGCGGCATGCGGGGGCCCCGGCCCCGGGGGGGTGAGCGGGGGTTAGGGGATGATGGGGGGGGGGAGGTGGGGGAGAAGGAAAGAGGAGGTCCTCACAGTTTACTCTTTCTTTTCTGATACTTTGCCACCATGTCCTGCAAACTGGGAGGGGGTGGGGAGGGAGAAACATAACAGAATGAACTCGAACGAAATTTAAAATAATAATAAAAAAATTAAAACCAAGTGGAGGGGGGATGAATAGGGGAGCAAATCAAAGGGTGGGGATGGGATTGGGGTGGAGGGGGGGGGGCGGGGGGGGAGTTTGGCTGCTCTGACCCCTTCTGCGGGGCTGGGCTGGGCTGGATCCCAGCGCCCTGAGCCCCCCGTGCCCTGGGAGTCCCGGGGCTGTCCCCAGGCGTTGTGGCCGGGGGCGCTCCATAACGCCCACGGCTGCGCTTCGGGCACCTCCGCAAGCTGCAGGGGAGCTGGGGGTGGAGGGGGGGACGGCCGGGTGCACGGGTGCGTGGGGGGATGCATGGGTGCTCGGATGGATGGATGGATGGGTGGATGGATGGATGGATGGATGGATGGATGGATGGATGGATGGATGGATGCACGGGTGGCCAGATGCACGCGTGCAGCGATGCACGGATGGATGGACGGACAGATGGACGGACAGATGGACGGACAGCACCCTGCCATGGCCGGGCAGAGCCGAGGGCCCCCCCCCCCCCCCCCGTGGCGTTTCAGAAGTGGCGAGGAGAAGCGGTGAGCCCGGGTGAGGTGCCCCATGCGGGAGCCAGGCCCGGGGCGCGCTCACCTGTTGATGAGGTCCTCGTTGCTGTCGCTCTCCATCTCGTCCTCGATGGCAGCCTGCAGGTCCCCGATGCGCTTGAAGGCCAGCTTCAGGTCCGACTGCAGGCTCTGGTTGGCGGCTTCCAGGCTCTCCAGGTCCATCTCCTGCGGGGGGACGGTGCGGGGTGAGCATCGGGGGCGCGGGGCGCAGGGACCCCACTGGGCTCGCAGCCCCTTCGGGGGGTGCTCCGGAGCGACGCCCTCACCAGCTCGTGCTTCTTGCGGCTGGCCTCCGCCTCCTTCTTGGCCAGCTCGCCCATCTCCTCCTTGACGTCGCGGAGCTGCCGCTGCAGCCGCTTGTTCTGCTCCTTCTCCCGGTTCTCGGCGGCTGCCCGCTGGTCCCGCTCCTCTGTCAGCTTCTCCATGTTCTCCTTGAGCCGCGTGGCCAGGCTCTGCGGGGCATCCGCGCGGGTTCGGGGGCAGCTGCAGCATCCTCCCTTGCACCCCGATGCCCTGCCCCCCCCCGGGTACCCCCAAATTGCAGCAATACCCACCCACCAGCTGCGGTTACGGCGGCTCAGCACGGGTGCTGTGCCACCCTCCCCGAGGGCTCGCACGAGGACGGATCCCGTCCCCATGAATTTACATGAGGGGATGGGAAGGAGGCGGGAGGAAGAGCGGCATCTCCGGGAGAAACCCCCCCCCCCCAGGCCAGGGAAGGGGTAGAACAACTGCAAGGGCTTTGGTGAATTGGAAAAATAGATTTAACTTTGTGTGAAGTAATTACAGCATGTAACGTAGGGAAAAAATAGCTTCCATTCTCCACCAGCCGCTGAGCCAGCCGCTGCATATTTATGGCCCCGGCAGAGAGAGCGGGAAGGGAAATAACAGCTAGGAAAATATTAAGAGGAGAGCTAAGCTGCTCAGCTCCCTCGGCAGAGAGCTGCAGAGGCAGAATATAAAGCAGGCTGCGTTTAGCAGGGCCGGGAGAGTCTATAATTTCACTTAGTCGATGCAGGGAAATAGCAGCACTTTGCCAGGCCGGGTGGCGGATTACGGTTATCAGCGCCCGCGGGAGCTTCCCTGGTGGGGCCGGCAGCACCGCGGCGGCGTGGGGGGTCCGGGGATGTCCCCAGGGGACCCCCGGGGTTTCTTCGTGCCTTGGTTCCATCGCCGTGGCGGCTCCGTGGGGACTGGGGATGTGTCGGACCCAGCCTGTGCCTGTTAAGGGGGTGCCTGTGCCTACCTCCAGGCGCTTGACTTGCGTCCGCTCAAACTCCAGCCTGGTCTCCAGCTCGCGGATCTTGGCCTCCTGCCGGCTCACCAGCGACTTGTCCACCATGGACTGCTCGAGGAACTCCAGCTGGCTCTGCAGCGCTTGCAGCTGCGGGCAGGCAGCCTCAGTGCCAGCTCCCTGCCTCCCCCTGTGCCTTCCCCCCCCTGCCATCCCCGCGGAGAGCTCCGGGGACCCCCTGGGAAAGCCCCTGGGATGCTGGGGGGACCCACAGGGCAAGCAGAGGGTTTCTGGATCCCCCCACCCCCAGCTTCGCTCCGCACCTTCTCCTGCAGCTCCTGCTTCTCCTTGTTGACCTCCTCCAGCTGTGCCTGGAGGTCGTTCATCTGCGCCAGGTCCCGGGATGCCTGCGGGACGAGCCAGGCCGTTAGTGGGGCCGGCAGGGGACCGGCGTTACGGGGGCGCGGGGCTTCCCCCTCACCTGGGCCACCGCCGCCTTGTGCTTCTTCATCAGCTCGTTCATGTCCTCCTGGTCCTCCTCCAGGCGACTCTGCACCTCGTTCTTCTCCCGCTGCAGCCGGCTCAGCTGCTCTTCCAGCTGGGGGGAAAAACAGCATCTCCTGCCGTGCCTCCTGCCCTCCTACACCTGGCCGAGCCCCTGGGGAGGGGGCACCCACCCTGGCGTGCAGCAGGGACTCCCCAAAAAAAGCCCCAGAGGGTGCAGGCTCACCCCGCTGGCACGGGGAAGGGGTCTCCCCCCGGGGCACGTCCCCAGCACGGCACGGCGCACCCCGGAATCACTTACGGCTGCCTTGGCTTTGGAGAGGTCATCGATCTGAAGGTGGAGGTCTTCAATCTCCACCTCCATGGACTTGCGGGCCTTGACGGCGGCCGCGCAGGTGAACTCGGACTCCTCGAGCTGCGGGGACACGGCTCAGCGCCCGGCCGGGGGCACGGGGACACCCCCAGCCCCTCGGGGGCCGCGCTGTGGGGGCGGCCAGCCTGGACGCACCTGGTTCTTGAGCTGGGCGATCTCCCTCTTGCTGGGCGCGTTGTTCTTCAGGTGGTCCAGCATGATCTGCGCGTCGGCCAGCAGCGCCTTCGTCCTCTTCAGGTCGCGGCGCAGGCGCTTCTCCGTCTCAAAGTCCCTCTGGTTGGCCTGCAGGGGGAGGGAAAGCCGTGCCAGGCACCGTGCTGCGGCGACCCCCCCGCGACACCTCGGTGTCCCCGTGCCCTACCTGGTCGCTGACGGCCGATAATTTGCTCTCCAGCTCCCGCTTCTCTCTCAGCACCTTCTGCTTGTCCTCGTACTCCTCCTCCAGCTGCACCTCCATCTGCTTCAGCTGCGGAGAGCCCGGGGAGCCCGGTCAGGGGGGATGAGGACGGGGACACCCCCCCCCCACGTGTGCCACGTGCCCTGGGGACACGGGGTGACCCCCTTGGGCCGGACACGGCGAGCACCCGTTTGCGCAATGGGCGGCGTGATGCCCGGCGTGCGAGCGGGACCGGTCGGACCTGCCAAGCCTGCCGGAGCTGGGCAGCGGGCGCGTGGGAGCCGGGTGTTGTGTGATGGTGTCCCCAGCGCCTCCCCGGCACCCAGCCGGGGCACGGGACGCATCCCGGCCTCCCCCTTGGGCAGCAGGGCCGTGGCCAAGCCCTACCTTCTTCTGGCACGACTGCCGAATCTCCTCCACCTCCTCGTCGCGGCTCTCCACCTCCTTGGCGTGGGTCTGCCGCAGCCGCTCCATCTCCATCTCGAGCCGCAGCTTGGCCTGGAAAAAAGGGGGGAGGGGGGGGGCGGTAAGAGCCAAGGGGACACGGGGACGCCCCCACGCCGCTGCCCTGCTCACCCAGTAAGCCCCCTGCTCCTCGGCTGACCGCGCCGCCCGCCCCGCGGTGACCTGCCGTGCCATGGTGGCGGCGCCAAGGGCCGGGAGCTGCGTCCGCAGCCGTAGCCTGGCCTGACGCCGGGGTGAGGGCGGTCGCCTCCGCTCACCGGGCAAGCCCGGCCCAGGTAATGACAGCCCTGCACGAAACCACCCCGCCCAGAAACCCACGCGCACGCGGGGCGGCCGAGCCCTCGCCCCTCCCCGCCGTACCTGCTCCAGCATCTGGATGGTGCCAGCCTGCTCGTCCAGTTCCTCCTCCTGGTCCTTCGCCTTGGCCTCCAGGTCCCGCAGCTGCTTCTTCACCTTGGCGAGGGACGCCTCGTCCTTCGACTCCTGGCAGGAGATGTCCTGCAGCTCGGCCTCCAGCGCCTCCGCCCGCTGTGTCAGCCCGGCGATGTCCGAGTCCTTATCCTGCGGGGACGGGGAGCGGCGGTGAGCCCGGGGGGTGCCCGGCGCGGCGAGCGGCGAGGTGCCGGGCGCCTCTCACCTCCAGCAGCTGCTTGAGGCCGAAGACCTCGGCCACCAGCACGTCCTTCTCGCGGCTCAGCTTCTCCCGCTGCAGCCTCTCCCGCTGCGCCTCCTCGTGCGCCTGCGAGAGCTCGCCGTCGAATCTGCGCGGTGAGAGCGCGGCGTGCTCAGCACCCCATGCCCCTGCCGGCCCCGCTCCACCTGGCATCGCTGCCAGCCGTGCTGGTTACGAGCCCTTTCGTTTCCAGCACGCACAGAGCGGGGAGATGCTCGGAGCAAATCCTCCCAGCACCTTCACCCAACGGCTCATGGGGAGCGCGGGGCTTGCGGTGTGCACCCGAGCAGCCTCAGCAGCCTCCCCACAGGGCTGGCGCGTGCCGGTGGGACCGTGGCTGCTGGTGGTGGGGGCTTGGCTACACGGGGACGGGCTGCTTGAAGCAGGACGCAGAGGGGCTACAATGCACAGGGGTCTCCAGCAGAGAGGGGTTCTTGCAGTGTCTCGGCTCCCTGGTCCCACCCCCGGGTAGCCGCAGGGACGTGAGCCCCCGGCGTGGCAGCGCTCAGCCCCTCCCAGAGCCCCCAAAAGAGGATCAGAGGGGTTTGCTCTGAAATCGCTGCCTCTGGGGCTTGGAAAATAACCCTGCACTCGGGTTTGTGACCTGTGTTACACACCCCGGCAGCTAATCCCCATTTTTCTTCGCGCTGGGTAATAAACAGCTGCATTAACACAGACTCCAATCCGCGGAAATTGAAATTAATTAGATTGGATTCTCTCGCTGTATTTGTGTGTGTGATCATTACCATAATGAGATGAAAGCGTCCCTGCTGCTTAATAACGTTAGCAAACTTTGGGGCTGGGAGAGGAGATGGGAAGAGAGCGGGCGCCGAGCAGAGCCTCAGGGCACAGCCCCACTTGGGGGCTCGCTCAGCCCCGGACCCCCGGGGGGCAGCAGGGTCCCCCACGTGGGGAAGGGGCTCCCCAGCCCTCAGCATCCCCCACACCGCATCCCGGGGAAAAGGGAGCCTCATCTTCCCCGTGCAAAGCGCCTCGCCCAAGCAGGAGCTGGTGAAGTGCCCAAATCCCTGCTAAAATGGTAAAACCGCGCTGCGAGAGGCTCCGAGAGCCGCCCGGCGGGGGTGCCAGCACCCCGTCGCCGTCCCCGCGCCACCCCACCTCCGCTGCTTCTTCTCCAGGTCGTGGTTGCGTCCCTGCTGGCCCTCGAGGTGCAGCTTGGTGTCCTGCAGCTCGGACGCCAGGCGCTGGCACTTCTTCTTCAGCTGCTGCAGCGCCCGCTGGCCCTCCTCGCTGTCCGCCTGCAGGTCCGCCAGCTGCGGGCAGGGGCAGGCAGGGTGCTCAGGGCCGTGGGGTGGGCAGGGGGGGGTGTGAAAACTGGGGGGGGTCCCGGGTCAGAGCCCCACTCACCCTCCTCTCCAGCTGCCTCTTGCCCTGCTGCTCCACCTCCAGCTTGTCCTCCAGCTCCTGCTGCAGCCGCTTCTTGGTGAAGTCGATCTCCCGCACCGCCCGCTCGTATTTCAGCCGCCACTCGCCTCCTGTGCGGGGGTCACCGGGGGGCTGCGGCGGGCGACGCTCCACGGGGCACCCCGGGGTGCACCCGCGGCTTTGGGTGCCCGCGGTGCGACGGTACCTGAATCGTCGTCGTCCAGCTCCCCGTTGAGCTCGGCTGCCCGGATGAGCCGAGCTTCCATCACCTCCATCTCCATGGACTCCATCTGCTTCTTCAGGGCATCGTACTTGGCCTGCCAGGGGACACGGCCCCGCTGAGCCCCGCGGGGACCGGGAGGCGCCGCGGGGCCGGGCAGAGGCGCGGTTGGTTACCTGCAGGTCCTTCATCTCCTTCTCGGCCCGGAGCCTCTCGGCCGTCTCGGCGTCCAGCAGCTGGGAGGCCGACTCGCCCGTGTTTCGCTCGTCCGTCAGCTCCGACGTCAGCTCCGTGATCTGGGGGCAGCGGGGACGTGGCGGGGGGGAGGGACAGGCAGCAGGGCTTGGGGACGCTCTGCGCCCACCCAGGGCCGGCTGGGACCTACCCTGCTCTCCAGGCGGTCGCTGTTGAGCCGCAGCTCGTTGCGCTCCTTCTCCACCTTCTCAAGCTTGCTCTTGAGCTGCTGGATCTCTTCCTGCAACACAGCGGCGGGCGGTGAGGGAGGGGGCAGGCGCCGCGGGAAGGGGCTGGCAGGCACGATGCTCTGCACCCCCAGCCCCCCCCCGGCACGGGGAGGGCCGGGTGGGGGCTCCCCAGGGCTGGGAGGCGCTGGCGGTGCGGGGGCTCTCCCCTGCCAAGGGCTGGGCAGGGACTTTCCCCAGCCTGCGCTGGCTCCGCCAGCCAACTCCAACCCCATAAATGGTGCCGAAACACCCGGAGGCCACGCAAAGCCGGCCTCCGGCAGAGAGGGGGGTCCCTGCACCCCCCCGGGAAAAGGGGTGGGAGCAAACAAAGCCGCTCTCCTCCTCCTCCCCCAGCACCCAAAGGGTTTGGGGCACCCAGCCCAGGCGAGGAGGGAGGGGATCCTGGGGGGATGCCCAATCAGCACGGGGCTCCGTGCCCGTGCCGCCTGCCAGCTGCGAGCGCATCGCTCTCTCCCATCCCCTGGTGCCAGCAGGCAGGCTGGGGGGACAGGAGGGGACCTCAGAGCCCCCACCCCGGGCACCCGGCCTCGGCAGGTCGAGGTGAAAGCTGAGCCGGCAGCGGCTCCGTGCCAGGCGGGGGGGGCACGGTGTCTGGTTGCCCGCGCCGCGCGGAGGCCCCCGCACACGGTGCCCGGTTTCGTTTCCATTCTCCACGCCTTGTAACCGGGCTCTCCGACAGCCGCCTCTGGGGATGCTAACGACGTGCTGCTTCGCAGATTAGGGAGCAATTCGTGCTGGGGGGCACGGCGCAGCGGTGGCCCTGCAGCCCACCCCACTGAGGGTCCCTGCCCGTCTCCAAGGCGCACCCGGACCCATCCTGCCCCATCCCCGCCCCCCCCCGGCGCAGCGGTACCCACGTCTTTGCCACGGATCTGGTCCTCGGTGAGCTGCACCTCGATGAGGGGCCGCACGGTGGTGAAGAGCTTCCACCAGGGCCAGTCTTTCACCCCCTTGTTCTTCTTGATGTTCTTCTGCACGCAGCGGATGGCCAAATCCTGGATCTGCGCGGGGGGCACACGGCGTCGGCACGGCTGCTGCGGGGCGCCACCGGCCGAGCAGGACGCGCGGGTGCTCAGCACCCCCACCGCCACCCCAGCGCACTCCCCTTCGTTAGCATGTGGGCTAATTGCTCCTGGCTTATCTGCTGTCCGATTACCTCCGGCACCCACACGAGCTAACCTCGCCGCGGGCGAGGCGCCGCCGCGGTGCCTATTTTACGCGCTCTTTAATAATAAAAAGCAGGAGCTGGCACGGCCGCTTCATCCCGGCACGGCACGGCAGCCCGGCGGGGCAGGACGGAGCCGACGGCCCCGGGGCTGGCCCCACGGCTCCCCACGGCTCCCCACGGCTCCCGGGGAGGGGGGGAGAGGCGGGAGGAGGAGGCGCTGGGCCAGGCGGCGGCAGAAAAGCTGCGCTGCCCATTTTAGGCGAAATTGTGCAGCGGAGCGGGGAGGGGAGAGGCGCCACGAACCTTCCTCTTCTTGAAGAGCTGCCGTGCCAGGAAGCCCCTGCACGCCGCCTGGAACAGGGTGATGTTCCTGCTCGTCTGCGCGTCCCGCTGCTCCTCCAGCCTGGCCAGCGAGCCCGCCCGGAAAAACACCTGCGGGGGGGGGGAAAAAAAAAAAAAAAAAAGGGGGGGAGAGATGCGGTGCCACCGTCCCGCTGCGCCGGCCGGTGGGGATGTGCCACTTGTGTCCCCTTGTCCCTGCCACGTCCTCGCCCTTCCCCAGCCCCGCGGCCCCGTCCTGTGTGGGGTTTTTATTCGGGGTTTTTATTCCCAAGGCGCGAGGAATGGCGTGGGTGGGAGCGCACACTGCTGCCCTTGTGCCGCTGCGCCCACCCTGCCCTCAGCCAGACCCCAAAGCCTGCAGCGGGCAGGGACGTCCCCGGCGGGGTCCTACCCGGCTCAAGCCCATGTGGTAGCTGCTCTTCTCCAGGTCCAGAGACTCCAGGAGCTCCTCCACCGCCTGCGGGGAGGAAGGGGGGGGGGGTCAGGAACAGGGTGCAAGACCCCAGGGCGTGGGACCGCAAGGGGAGCCTGGCACGCGTACCCGCTTCTCGTCCACCACGATGTAGTTGCGCCCGTGCTTCTTGGTCAGGTGCGGGGCCAGGACATCGAAGCGCCGCCTGAACTCGGCGAACACCATGTGGTCGGGGTAGCCTGGGGGGGGAAGCACAGGAGAGGGGGGCCGTGGGGCAGCCAAGACACCCGGGGGATGGCCGGGAACAGCCCCGTGCCCCCGCACGCACGCTGCCCCCTGCCCTGTCCTTTGGGAGAATCGATGGGGCCACCCTGCGCGGAGCGAGCCCTCCCCGGGACGGCTGCTGGAGGTTTTCCTTGGCCTTGTCGTTCAGTAATTTCGGCCAAGATGTGGGGTGAAAGCGGCCAGATTCCTGCCCCAGGGGAGAGCAGGGACACGTGTGTCACCCGTGCAAGCAGACGGGCCCCGCTACGGGTCCGGCCTGAGCCGCGGTTTAATTGCTGAGCCTGCACATCTTAATTAACGAGGGGGGTGCTGATGAAGAGGTTGACCCTGCCACAACCAGGGGGGGGGTCACGGACATCGCTGCAGGGAGGTGTGCGCCCAGCATCGATTTCCAACGGCTGCAGGAAGGGTCCGGCCCCGAGGCACTAAACCCGGGCTCGGCGGCCGCACCCCCACCCCTTGGCTGAGCGCGACCCGGCGCCCCCCTCCCCGTCGGGACCGGGGGCCGGCTGCCAGCGGGACCGCTGCCAGCAGCCGGGCAGCACCGGCGCAGACACCCAAGTAAGGCCATGCCTGTCCCCGGCACCGAGCCCCGATGTGACAACAGCCCCGCGGGGGGAGCGGGGCCAGCCCCGCCGGGACGGGGAAAAGCTGGCAGCAGCCGGGCTCTGCGCGAGGACGCGTGCCAAAGGGGTTCCCCGCGGGGCCCCGCGCTGCAGACGGGGGGATTTGCTCCCCCCCCTTGCCACGCTCTCCGCAGCCGGGATGCCTGTGGGTGGCAGGATTGGGCCCGAATTGAGGACGGGGGCGTGGGGGGGGCTCACCTTGGCGGTACATGCGGAGGGCGTCCAGCAGGCGGGAGCCGCGGAGCTGGGCGCGCAGGAGGGGCACGTCGAGCTGCATCAGCCCCGCGGCCTCGCAGTGCTCGGCCGGCAGCTCCAGCTCGCTGCCGCTCACCCGCCGGCACGGCAGCCCCCGGGGGTCCCCGCCGCCCCCCGCCGCCTTGGGCAGGAAGCAGTGCACGAAGTGCACCTTGGATTTCTTGATGCTGTCGATGAGGGCATCCTGCGGGGATGGGAGAGAGGTGACAAGGGACAGTGCCCCAGCCGGACCCGGGGACCCCACACCCGTGCCGTCGAGCCGCTGCTGGTGGCCAAAGCAGGGTGCTGGGACCCCCCCACATCCCGAGGGCCCCCCCACTCACCACTTGCAGCTTGATCTGGATGCACAGCGACTTCTTTTTGACGGCGGCCACGCCGGTGGTGAAGGTCTTGCGCATGCTGGTGGCCCGGCGCAGGGCCAGCTGCGAGCCCCCCTCCAGCCCCGCCACCGAGCCCGACAGCACCAGCGCCGACCCGCCCCGGCCCGCGAACAGGCTGCTGATGACCTTCCTGCGGGGCACGGAGGGGACGTCACCCCCAAAATCACCCCTTCCCCTGCTCCGTCCCCAAGCCCGGGGGACCCCACTCACTTCTGCGACTCCTGCAGCAGGACGGAGGCGTTTTGGGCGGCCGGGTTGTGCTTGACGTGGTTGAGCCAGCCCGTGGCGTCGTACTCCACCCAGTTGGTCCCCGAGCTGTGGCCCAGGAAGAAGTGCCGGGGCTTGTCGCTGGGGAGCAGCGGGTCGTGCCCTGCGGGGAGACACGGCGCCGCTGGGCACAGGCGCTGCAGCTGGGTCGGCCGGCGCAGCCACGCGGTGCCGGTCGCCCCCCCCCAGACCTTTCTTGCCCCCCTCCTGGGGACCGTAGTAGGCAAAGAGCCGCTCCAGCAAGGTGTCCTCGCTGCCGCCCGGCTGCAGCGCCTCCTCCTCCAGCAGCCACAGCAGCCCCCGCGCCTCGTCGGTGCGGGCCAGCGAGCGGACCTGCGGGTGACACCGCGTTGGTACCGGGACCGGAGGCGGGCAGGGACTGGGGGGGGGACCAGGGGAGAGGTGGGGAGCATGCAACCTCCTCTGCTGTGAGCAGCAAGGCAAAGCGGCGCCGCGCGAAACGGCCCCTGCTTAAGGGGTACCTGGCAGGGAAAGAGTCAAACGTAACGCGCCAAGCTCGGTGGCGAGCAAAACGCTGCGCTCTGGCACCCCTGGGATCAAACCCAGCGCGGGGCCAACGCCAGCAACCTCTGCAGCCTCATCCAGCAGGGAACGGAGCACCCCAGGGACCAGGGCACCCCAAGGATGGGTGCACCCTGCAGAGCGGAGCACCCCAGGGATCAAAGCACCCCGGGGATCAAAGCACACCAGGGATCAAAGCACCCTGGGGACCGGAGCATGCCAGGGATTGCCCCAGGGCCATCCTGCCCGCATCCTCCCCTCCTGGGAGTGCCGGGGAGCACGGTGCCGGGGATGCACCAGGGACGCCCGCTGCTCGCACGCTCAGTCACGCTCTCACTGCCAAGCACTTAGGAAATCACCTTTCCTTCCCATAATTACCGCTAAAAGGACAGCAAAGCAGCACGGCCGATGCTATCGCCGCGCCTAATGCTCAATAACCCGCCGTAATGGATGGCGGCGCGCGCGGGGCCGCCAGCAGCCGCTCCGTTACGAAGAGGAGCAGCAGCGGCCGCCTCCAGCCCCGCTGTCCCGGCCCTTGTCCGTGCTGCGGGAGCGGGTTTTGGGGACGGAGGTGGCCGCAGAGAAGCTGGGTCACGGCCGGGACGGAGGCCGCGGGGAAGCGCCGTGGGTGCTTACCAGTGCCTGGTGTGAGGGCTGGTCTACAGTGGCTACAGAGCCCCAGGTAGCGGGCTCTGTGTCAGCCAGTGCAAGCTCTATGTTTTCCTGGAGAGGACGGACAGAGGAGCGATTAGTGCCTGTGTGACTGGAGATCAGCGTTAGGGCCCCCGCGGGCCGGTCAGTACGTTAGTCTCAATCGGATCTAGACAGGAGACAGGGGTTTCCCGGGCGTCCCACCGCCCCGCTGCTCCGGCACATCACGGGAGAGGTACTGGGGGGAGCCAGGACACCAAAAAGGGTCCCCGTGGGCACCGAGGTGGTGCCGAGGTGGAGCAGCGGCCACCATCGCCCTCCCACCACCCACAGCAGCCCCCCCCAGGGCACGTTTGCCGGCACCATTGGCGGTGGGAACCCCACCCCTGGAGACCCATGAAGCAGAGAGCACGGTGTCAGAGCTGATTCGGTTGGACCCGGTCCCGAGCGACCACTGGTTAAGAAATTTGGGGAGCAGGGGGGGTGTCACAGGAGATGCTGGAGCAGAAAGGAGAGAGGAGAGGGTCACGGCACCCCCGGGGCGTCCCCGCTACCTCCTTGTAGCGCTCCAGCTCCTGGGCGAAGGTGCGCTGGTGGAAGAGGAGCTGCAGGCGCTCCTGGGCGTAGTTGTGGCACAGCTCCTCGAAGGTGGCCCCGCGGCTCTGCCCCGCCACCTCGGGGTTCTGGGCCCCGGGGGTGTCCACCACCGTCACCGAGCACACCGAGTGCTGGCTCGACTTGAGCGCCCTGCGGGGGACAGGGGGGCGAAACGAGCCGGGTGGGTGGGTGGGTGCTGCCGGACCTCCCCCGACACCCCCCACCCCAAATCCCGTCGTGTACCTGTTGAGGAGGGAGATGAGGAGGGTGAAGAGCTCCGAGTACAAGCCCGCGGCCATGCCCTCCAGGCACTCCAGCGCCGTCAGCTTGGGACCTGGCGGAGGGGACGGCTGCGCCCTGAGTGTCCCCAGCCACGCGTCCCCCCGGGGGCCACCCACACCTCCCCGTGCCCTACCTGTGCCGTCGCCCAGGCCCTGCTCCTCGGGGCCCTGTCGGAAGGAGGTGGAGCGCTGCAGCGTGCCCTTGGGCTGGTGCTTGAAGATGGAGGAGGAGAGCTCCTCCAGGCTGCAGCCCAGCAGGTAGGCGGCTTTCTGAGCCCACTCGTGCCGCGCAAACTGCTTCCTCCCGGCTGAGGGGGGAAAAAGGAGGCTCAGCGCCGGCTGCCCCATGTGCGAGGCTCTCCTGGCGCACCCTGGATGGTCACAGGGTCCCCCACGGTGGGATGGGGACGGGGGTGGCACACAAAAGCCAACCCCGAGGCGGGGATGCTGTGCACGGCCGGCGCAGTGGGAGCTCGGGGCTTGCACGCGGCCAGCACCAAGAGGAGAACTTTGGGGCTCAATTCGAGGAGATGGGGAGTAAGTGGCTTTGCCCCTCTGGAAGGCAAAGCCGTGCTGGGGAGATGGGGACACCCCTCTCCATCGCTGCCACCCGCAGGGCCCTGCGGTGACATGGGGCTCTGAGCCACCCCGGTGCAGGGACACGTCCCTGCTCGGCCACCACGGCGCAGCGGGACAGACCGCGGCTGCCAGACACAGACACAGGGACACGGGGTGGGGAAGGGAGGTGGGAGCGGGTTAATGGGGACACGGGGGGGACGCGACGGTGGGATGGGGCAGGGAAGCCAGAGACGCGCGGAGAACAGGACTTTACCTTCGTCGGCGTCTGCATTGCAAAAGGGCAGCATGCACCATGCGAACAGAGACAGGGGTTAGCAACAACGGCGCGCAGCAGCGCGGGCACGCGACGCGGGGACACCCTCCTGCCAAAACCTGCATGCACCGAGCCTGGTTCCTTCCCCCCCCCCTGCCCCGAGCACCGCCACGGTGAGATGCCGCAACCCGGTGCGGGGCCTGCCCCTGCACCACGGCAAGCCCCAACTGCACCGCAGGCACCCGCTGCCCAGATCCAGCCCAAGGAAAAGGGGGCTGGTGCAGCTGAGCTGGTGCTGAGCGTCCCCAGGGCCCACGAGATGCAGGGAAGGCACCGGGAGCACGAGTTGGGCTGGGATGCTCCCCGTGACCAGGATTTGGGGATGCTCCCCGTGACCAGGACCTGGGGATGCTCCCCGTGACCAGGACCTGGGGATGCTCCCCGTGACCAGGATTTGGGGATGCCCCCAGCCCCTCGCAGAGGCTCCCGCACCACCCGTGCGTCCCCGCAGCGGTGCTGCAGCGGGGCCCTGCTGCCCTCTAGTGCCTCGAAGCGCCCCTGGGACAACGCTGTGCCCGCTGAGCACCCAAAACCCTCTCCAAAACGCGGCACAAATGGGGCTCTCCACCCATTCCCATCTCAATTTCCCCCCACAAGCTGCTAACCCTTCGATCCAAGCCCTCCTGCGCGCATGCAGACGAGCCCAGGGCAGGCAGCAAAGGGGGCTTCCAGCACCTCGGGGGTAACACAAGACCCCCAGCGGGGAGAAGAGCAGCTGCAGAGGCACCCCGAGACCCCCAAGCCAAATTCACCCCCCCCCAGCAATGGAGAGGTGAACTGGTGCCGTCTGGGCAAGCCTACGGTGCACTCCCATGCTGGGGTGCCAAGAGGTAACCCCAGGGCTACCAGACCCCAGCCCGGGGCTGCTCCCAGCACACCAGCAGCACCCCAAGCCCCTTTTTAGCCCCAAAACCACCACCAAGCCCGGAGCAGAGCCCTGCACGGCTCTGATTACCGGCTCCGTCTGCCAGTGGTTCTGTGGGGAGGACAGGGGAGGGAGCAGTGTTAGGTGGGGGGGGGACACGCGTGCACCCCCCACGGTCCCTCGTCCCCAGCCCCACGACTCCCCGATGTGATGGGGCCAGGCCAGGGACTCGCTCTGGTGGTGCCCGGGGTGTTTGATCCCTGGTGGCTGGGAGCTACCCCTCTCACCCCAACTGAGGGGACAAATCCAGGTGTCATGGAGCACCCAGAGCACTGCCCGGCAGCTTGCACAACCCCAAAACACCTCCCCGGAGCCCGTCTGCAAGGTGCAGAGGTGCCAGCATCAATCTGCACCCCGACCAGCCGGCAGACCTGAGCTCAGCTCATTAACGCATCCCAGCCCCGTTACCTTTGGTGGCTCCGGCGGCCCCCAGGTGACAAATGGCCCCCAGGACGAGCCAGAAGGCTTTCTGCTCATCGCCGGAGATGCCCATCACCTTCATGGCGGCCTGCAGCTTGTTGAACTGCTGGGCTGCCTTCTGCTTCTCCTCGGGCTGCAGAGAGCGACGGGAGCCATCGGCACAGGGTGGCAGTTCCCAGTGCCGCTGGCCAGGCCACGAGCACCCGGAGGGGCTGGGGACCAGCAGATGCCCCCCTGCCCGCGGGGACAGGGCCACCCTGTCTCTCCCATCTCCTTCCCCGTGCCCCCACCCCGCTGCAGCCCCCTGCCCAGCCCCACAGCAGGCAGGACCTTGGCGAGGGGCACGATGCCGAAGACGTTGTTCTCCGCCAGGTGGTTGAAGTGGAGCTCGGTGCTGTTGGGAGAAACACCACCCAGGTTGGTCCCCGCGGTGCCAGGAGACCCCCAGAGACCCCCGTGCCGGGGCCACGCTCACCGCAGGGCGCTGTCAGGGCAGGCCAGCAGGTAGTAGAAGACGTTGAAGGTGGCCTCGTTGGCCGGGCGCCGGGCGACACGGAGCTTCTCCAGCAGCAGCGTCTGGGAGAGGTCAGGAGGGTTGGGAACCGTCCCCGAGGGCCACGCTCCCACCAAGACCCCCCGCCCCAGCCTCGTCCTTGCTGCCGGCCCAGGACCCCCTTTTCCCTGGGTTCCCAAGGAGACGTGGAGGTCTCCTGGCCCTGCTGCAGGACGTTGCCGTAACGCAAACCCTGAGCATCTCCCCGGGGGCGCTGGGCTCGATCGGCAGGTGCACTGGAGCACCAAGTGGCTCTGTTGCATTTTAAGGGCTGCTGTTATCACCCCTGGAGAAAGGCAGTGTGCGAGCAGGGCTCATTCAGCAAGGAGAGGGAGCTGATCTCATCTGCGCTCCGCTCCCCGACTGGCTGCAAACAAAGCCACGAGCTCGACGCTTGGCTGCGGACACGGCCGGGCTGGCGGGAGCGGGGCTGCGGCAGAGCTCGCGGGTTAGAAAGGAGAGCTCGCGGGAGAAAACGCCCGCGGGACGGACCGGCTCCTGCGCCGAGGGGGCCGCCCCGGCCCCTCACCTGTACGGAGGCGGACGCCACCTGCCCAGCCTGGTCGAAGTCCAGGGAGATGATCTGGGAGAAGCGCGTGGCGTTGCCGTTCATGCTGGTGCTACTATTGCCAAAAGCCTCCAGGACGGTGTAGAGAGCCTGCCACTTCTCCGCTGCGAGGAAACAAGCGGGGCGGTGGGGTGCGCGTGGCCGGCGGCGTGCACGCGGCGAGGGCGCCGGCGGTGAGACAAGTGAGAGAGCAGCACCGTGACCGCGAAGCGAAGGCGTGCGGAGGTGGCGGGGGGGCCCCGCGGCGCGCACTCACCGGAGAAGACCTTGCCGGTGCTGCCGGCGATGGTGGCGAGGTACTGGACGAGGTGCTGGCAGTTGGTGGTCTTGCCGCTGCCGCTGGCGCCCAGCAGCACGACCGCCTGGTCCTGGCGGCTCATCAGCATGCTGCGGTAGGCAGCCTGGGCCACGGCGTAGATGTGCGGGGACGTGTCCTCCCTGCGGCACCCCTTGAACATGTGCATGACCTGGGGGGGGAAGCGGGGGACGCTCGGCACCCTGCGGCCCTGCAGGAGCACCTCTGAAGGGTGACACAGCTCCAGCGCCACCGGCACACGCCACCGGCCCCCCCCCGGCGTCACCTTCTCGGAGTACATGGAGGGGGAGCTCAGCGGGTTGATGACGACCATGGTGGGGCCGGCGTAGGTGTGGATGAGGTTGCCGCCGTAGCGCTGCCGCAGCGTGTGCAGGACGCTGGACTCGTTGAGGTAGAGGAGGCTGGCCAGGTCCTCCACGCGGTCGCAGGACGGGGGGTTCGCCTGGGAGCGAGGCCGGGGGTCAGGCGGGGAACGGGGGTCCCCACCGCCCCGCGGCCCCCCATCCCGCAGCCCTACCTTCTCCACGTCGTCCTCCTCCACCTCCAGGACGGCTCCGTCGTGGTCCAGCTTCACCTTCACCTTGCCCTCGGGCAGGGCGCTGGGCTCCTCCGGGCGCAGCTGGCTGCCTGCGAGGGCACGCAGGGCTCAGCGGGGCCGTGCCGGGCACCCCTGCACCCTGGCCTGACCCCAACTCACCCAAGGAGAAGCCATCCTTGTGCACCAGCCACACCTTGTCGGTCTCATACCAAGCCTCCTCGGCAGCGATCTGCTCCTCCGTCTTGGCCTGCGAGACAGGGGGACGTGAGGCTGGAGGGAGCGTGGCGCCGGGCCGCCTTCCATGAGCCCCGAGCCCTCCCGACACGTGTCCCCGGCTTGTCCGCTGCCCCGGGGACCCCAATGGGTTTGGGGCTGCTGAGACCCCCTGTCCCTGCCACAGCTGGGGGTAGACACAAAGCCACAACGACCCTGGGATGCAGTCATCACAGACAGCCCCGGTAAGCCTGGAGGGGCTGCGCTCCCAAACTGCAGCCCCGGCACCCACGGCAGCCCCGTGCCACTCACGTGGCATGCTGTGGGGACGCAGGACATGCTGCAGGGACACGGGGCAGGGACACAGGACATGCTGCGGGGACATGACGCAGGGACACAGGGCACAGCACAGCGGTGGCACAGTCCCACGGGGGTAGGTAAGGTCGGGCTGGCACAGCTGGCACGTGGGGGACGTCCCCGCTACCCGCGAGCAGGGCGAGCCCCGAAGCCAAACCTGAGCTGCAGCAGGGACGGGGCCAAAGGGGGCTGCCAGGACATCGTCCGCTTGTCCCTATCGAGGCCAAGAGACGGGGCGTGAGGGCGAGAAGGGTCACGCTCTGCCCCGCAGTGAGCACGGCAAGCGGCGGGGGGAAGCGAGCGGAGGCGTGCGGCGAAGTGCAGCCACCCCGGAGCCCCCGGCCACGCGGGCGCTGCCGGAGCCGCAGCTGGGACGACTGCAGAGCAGCAGGTCCAGCACGGTGCAGAACATGCACAGAGCTGGGAAGGTGGCCACGAGGCCGGGTGGCCAAAGCCAGCACCCAGCGCAGGCTGGGGGTGAGTGCACAGCACCCGGGGCTGGAGGCGGCCCCGCTGCGCCGCATGCCCAGGATGCTCTGGTGCATGGCCAGCGAGGGCCGGCACAAGGACACGCGGGGAACCAGGGCGCTGCCCCCACTCCTGCACCTCTCACCAGCCCTTCTGCCTGGCTCTGCCCCTTCCCTCCCCGCTGTAAGCCCCTGCCCTCCCCAGCCAGGCTGAGAGACACCGTCACCCCGCTGCCTCCACCGACAGCACCCTCCCGGTGAGCCTGGGGTGCCTGCCTCTCTGCCACGTGCCCCGGCACGGCCACGGGGAGCCCGGAGCTGCAACCACCCTGCAACAAGTGAGCCCGGGGAGAGGCACCCAGCCCCGGCCGTGCCCTGCCGGCTCGGCTTGCTGCGGCCGAGGGAGCGCGATGGAGACACGGGGCCACCCTGGCCGCTCTCTGCAGCAGCCCTGGGTGGGGAAAGCCTTACGCTCCAGCACGAGGCGCGGGCGCAGACGCCAGCCCAGCGGCAGACAGAGGACAGCGGGAGGTTGCCAGCGGAGGCAGAGAGCTCCTGAGGACAGGGGTACGGTACCTGGCTGGGTGCCGGGGCGGAGGCCGCGGGGTCCAGCTGACGGCAGCGAAGGAGGAGGAGAGAAAGAAAAGAGGGGTGAGAGGCAGAGAGCAGCAACGGCACCGCGACGCCCCACGGGGCCCCGGCACGGCCAAAACCCCCAAGACATCACCCCAGCTGGGGCAGCCGTGCCCAGGGTGCAGTGGAGACACCGACACAGGGACGCGGCACGGCGCTGCCGGGCACTGCAGCTCCCCACGGCCACGCACGTTGCTTGGGGCAGCAATCACCAAACCCACCAGCCGGCAGCACCCAGAGCGGGGCCACGGGGCTGGCGGCCACAACCGGCGGTGCAAACACCAAGGGAGAGCACGCGGTGCGGACGGGGCAGCGTCCCCATCCAACACCAGGCACCGGGCCACGCACAATCACCAAACTCCCCCCCCCCGAATTACAGAAGCCATGAAGATCCTCTCCAGCCGGCGCTGCGCCTCCTCCGACGGGCTCAGCTGGGGAGCGGGGCCGGGGGCAGCCTGGAGGCAGAGCACTGTTAGCAGCGGGCTGGCTGGCACCGGCACATCGCCGGCACGGGGGACATCACGGGTGCTTTTTTTGGCCCTGAAGCCCACCGACACCACGCAGGGCAGCTACCTTGCGCAGACCTACAGCGCCCTGCCCACCTGCACCCATGCTGGGGCACCCACAGGCACCCTGGACAACCCCTGGCAGGCGCCTGGCACCCCAAATCCCGGGTCCCTGCTCCCACGCACCTGCTGGGGGGGTCCCGGGGCGGTTTTCGCGGGGGTCTGTCGCTTCTCGCTGGGCTGCTGCTTCTTCTCCACACGAGCAGGGTGGGGAGACAAGGGGCAGCGTGATGTGGTGGCCGCAGCGTACCCGGCCGCACCAAAAAGTGACCCCCGCCCGGCACCGCACACCCCCGCCCGCCCCAAAACCACTGCAAACCATGCTGGTGAGCTCACACCATGCTCTGCCGCGCGGGACGAGGCGTCCCTGCGGGTCGTGCCGCACACCCACGCCGGGTTAGAGCCGTGCACACACCGGTACCTTGTGCCTCTCCAGGGCGGTGGGTTTCGGGGCGGATGCCTTTGGCGGCTCCGCTTTCCCTCCCGAAGGCTGCGCCAGAGGCTCTGGCTTGGCTTTGGCGCCCGGGGACACGGACGGCTTTGTGTCCCCCGCAGCAGGCGGGGAGCCCGGCGTGGCGGCTCCTTTACCCCCGGAGGGCTCGGGGGACTTCTCCTCTCGCCTGTCTCCCGGCCGGAGCCGCGGGCGGTGCTCTTTGGTTTTGCCCTTGGCCATGAGGGTTTTGAGCCCCGCTGAGATCTCATCTTTGGGCTCCGGCTTGGCGGGGGCGGCCGGCACAGCGGGGGGCAGCGGTGGGGGCGCGGGGGGGGCCGGCTCCTCTTTTCTGGGGGGCGGCACGGGCTCGGGAGACTTGACGTCTCGCGCCGGCTCCCTGGCACCGCCGGCGTCCTCCCCCGGCAGGACTTTGCGCACCACCTTGCGCACCACCCGCACCACCCTGCGGCGGGACAGGCCCTGCCCGTCGTCCCCCTGCGCCTCGGTGCCCGCCGCGGGACCCTCGGGCCCGTTGGCGGCCCCGTTCAGCACCGGCTCCGGGCTCTTCCCTCTCCCCGGGGGCGGCTCGGGGCTCTTCGGGGGCTCGGGTTTTGGGGGTGCGGGTGCCACGTCCTTCGCGGCGCTGGGGCTCTCTGGCTGCAGCCACAAAGATAGGTGTGGGTTAGAGGAGGTCTGACGGTGCCGGGCCCGCCGCTGTGAACCCCTGTGCCACGGGATGTGGCTGTGCTGGGCAGCTTGGGCTGGTGCCGGGGGTCCCAGAACAGCTCCCGGCCAGATTTCAGGCGCCACAGGACGTGTGTCTGAGGCATCCAGCCCCCTCCCTGAACCATCCTACAGCTCCCCACCAGGCTCAGGGAAAGGGGCGACGCCGACCTCCCCGGCCCCGTGCCCAGGAGCCCGTCAACCCTCAGGCCATGGGAAGAGGGGGGGGAATTCAGAGCACTCAGCCCACTTGGGGTGCTGGCAGACCGGCTGCAAGGCACGGGGCAATCTGCAAGATTTCCCCCCCTCCGACAGCTCCAGCAGGCAGCGCGGGAAGCGCCGCTGCTGCAGTAACTCAGAGCAAGCGCCGAGCCTCCGTCCTGCCGGGCTCTGCAGGGCAGGGACGAGCCCTGGTGAGGCAGAGGGGCAAAAATTGCTGTGACCTACAGCCGGGCACCCCTGCGGCCAGGCGCCAGCTCCCACCACCACCAAAACCGCCCGCACCCCGCACGCTGCCCTGCGTCAGCTGCAGGAGGGGGACGCTGAGCCCACGACCCCCCTAGGAGGTGTCGCCGTGCCCCAGCCAAGGGCGAGCCCCATCCCGGCACAAAGCCCCCCTCCCCGTGCCCTGCAGCACTTACAGCCCCGTCCTCCTTCCCGGGTCTTTTCACAGCTAAAGATTTGTCCTCGTCCTTAACCTGAGGGTCAGACAAACAAGAGGGGCGCGTTTCAGCCGCCGCGGGGGGAGGCGGCGACCCGGTGGGCTCGGTGCCGGCCGCCCGCTCCGGCAGCACCATGGGGAAAAAGGCACGCAGCCCGTCGCTCTCCGTGCTTCGGGGGGGAGGAAGCCTTTGTGTGAGCAGGTGAAACAGCCCAGATTTGCAGCCTGCTGCTGAGCGCGAGGCCTCGGTCCGGCCCGAGGAAAGCACCGTGGGGTCCAGCCGAGCTGAGAAAAGGGGGCGAAGCTCCGAGGCGCGCCCTGCAAAACCCCAAAGCGTGGCGCAGCCCCGCTCCCCGCTGCAGGAGGGGCTGCGTTGGCAGCTGGTGAGCGGGCTGGTAAATAAAGCCCCTTCGCTCCTCCCCACGCGGGCTTCTGGCTTTTCGCACGTTGCTCAACTTAGCTCTGACAGCTGAGCTAAACACAGCGCTGAGCAAGAGGCAAGGTGCGTGGGGGGGAAAAGCGATCCCGCCCGCCGCCAGCCCGGCGGCACAGCGCGTGGAGGTGGCACCGGCTCGGCTCTGCGGGCTCAGCCTTGCCACTTCGGGGCGTCCCGGGCGGCGATGCCGAGCCCGGGGGGGGTTCACACCATGTTAGGGGAGGCACCGGCCACGCGTGAAGCGGTGGTTAGTGTGTTAGTGGGTGCATTTGTGGCCGCAGCCGTGCAGCGGCGGGGTGCGGGGCGGCCGCCTGTTTGCTCAGCGTGGCACGAGGGCAGCTCGAGGGCCACTTGCTGAGGCTCCGTGCCGGGGGGAATTTTGGCCCCGGGAGCGCTGCTCCGGATGCGGCACACGTGCTGGGCAAACTGGGGGGAGCTGGTGGGCACCGTGGGGTGCGAGCAAACGCGAGCAAGACTTCCCTTTTGCTCCCAGAACGCAAAGCGGGATGAGAAGGCCATGGCGATGTCTCATGGAGCCGCAGCCCTGGCTGGGGGAGAGACGGAGAGGTGAGCGGGAGGGCTCTGGGGCCTCGGGACCCTGAGCTGACCCAGCCCCGCGCAGCGTCCGAGCAGACAGAGCCCGTAGGAACCGCTCGGGGACAGGCACAGAACTCATTGTGCAAAAAAAGCCCCTTTGCTCATAGGGCAGCACCGTGCCCAATTTTCCCCCCGTGCCGGGCCAGCCCGCTGCAGTAAGCAGCTGCGGGGTGAGGGAAGGGATATTTTCTGCCCTGGGCACGCACTCGGCACGCCGGGGGGGCTATTCTGAGCCTGACCCCGTGCCAGCAGCCGGGCAGCCCAAGCAGGGACCCAGAGGGGTCTCCGAAACCCAGCGGGGCCGATCCGGGGCTGCCCATGGGGGGTCCACAAAGCACCACCCCTGCCAGCACAGGGCACAGAGGGGCACCCAAACCACCCGTTTGGGGTCACAGCACCCTGTTCCCCCCATCCCCAGCTCCCAGGCCCCCTCCAACCCACCCAGGCACAGGGGTCTGGGCACAAACCTGCCCGCAGAGCCCCCAAATCCTCTGCCCCCAGTGCCCTCCCCTCCATGCCGCACGGCACCAGCAACAGGGTCCCCTCCAGAAGCAGCCCTCGGCCGCCACGGCGGCCCCCGTCCCGCCGAGTGGGTGGCCCCCACGCGTCCCCCTCGGGGTCCCCCCGGCCGTGTCAGGGTCCCCACCTTACCGCGGGGCCGGCAGCGGGGTTCCCGGTGGGACGAGCACGGCACAGGGTGGTGGGAGAGGCGTGCGGCAGCGCGGGGACAGCTGGGCTGATAGGGCCACCCTAAAAATAGCCGAGGAATGCGAGGGCCCCGGCGGCGCGCGCAGCAGGCGGAGGGCGCACGGGGGGGAAGCTCGGGCAGCGGGGGCCTCTTCGCCGCCGGAGGAAGTGATGTGGGCCCGCGGCAGGCTGGCGCCGCGGGGGGGAAGCGTCCGGCCCCCCCCTGTCCCACTGCCCGCCCCTGTGGAGCAGGAGCCGGGGAGGGAGCCATGTGCCGAGGAGCGGGGCCGGGTGCTCCCGCACCCCCTCTATGGCCCCGCCGCTGCTTGCTGGAGGGGAGCGGGGTGTCGATTTGCTTTGCCAAGAGCGTGGCAGCCCCCCGAAATGCTACCGGGGGTGGAAAGCCCTATGCCCCGTGGGGGGTGGCACAGGGGGGCTGTCCCCGTGCCGGTGGGACAGGGATGAGGGTCGGCACCGCAGTTACACCACGCCAGTCCGGCCGCCCCCAGCACGGCCCCCCGGTACGGCCGCATCCACAGCAAAGCTCCCTCCGAGCACCGAGGTCTCCCCGGAGGCACGGGACCGGCACCGAGGGAGAGTGAGGCCGGGGCCTCCCCACGCGGTGCGTGCCGGGAAGGGGCCGGCAGCAGGGAGCGAAGCGCAGCGGCGGCACCACAGAAACTGCCCCAAACCACGAGGAGACGCGCGGCGGGGGCAGCGAGCACGGGGCATGGGCACGGCGGGGATCCCGGGCGGTGTTTGAGCAGGTCCCTGCTCGCCCTGGGGACACACACACACACACACACACACACACACGTCCCTGCCTGAGGCCACATCCCTTCTGGCCCCGCACGGCAGCCCCAAACCCTCGCCACTCGCCTCTCCCAGGGCACCGGGGCCAGGTGACAGGAACGCCCTTGGCAGGGCTGCCGTGACGTGGCGGAGGGTGCCGGCGGTGACACCGGTGTCCCCAGGGAGCGCCGGCAGCAGCCACGGCGTTAGTTGCAAAGGGGTCACGGTGACAGCCGTGACAGCAGGAATCGCCCCGACCGGAGGCACGTGGCTTCGCCTGGAAGTCGGCGCCCGTGGGCTCCAAGGGGCACGGACACCTCCCCGGTGAGCCCAGCGCACACGGAGCCCTGTGATGAGACCCGAGGGGTCCCGAGCATCCCGGCCACAGAGCTGGGAAGGGCCCGGTGCCCATGGGCTGCCTCCACAGGGACGCGCAGCCCGGGTGTAAGGGGATGACGCACCAGCCCCATGGCCAAGCCCACTGGGCACCGCAACCCTTGGGGCTGGCTCCCTGTGCTGGGGCCACCCTGCCAGCACTGTCCCCACGGCAGAAGAAAGGACAAATTAAGAGCTTCCCACAGAGAACACATGTAAAGAAGGAGGAAGCACATCGGGGGCACTGCAAATCCCACAGCCCCCACCCCACAGCCCCCAACGCCTCCCCAACACCCCGGTTCGGGGACCACGCGTGTCCCACCACCACGCGCACCCACGTCCCAGCACCCCGGCGGGACGCTGGGCGCAGCAAGGAGCTGGCAGCCAGCCGCGCCGCGGCACGTCGGCCGTGCGCCCCGGGTGCCGGCGGGCGAGCGAAGGCCGGCGCGGGCAGCCAGGGCACGCGGGGCGCGCCGGCACGGCTGCCGGATGCCTGTGGTCTGGCTGAAGCGCTGGAGCGGTCGGGCGCGTTTCTGGAATATTTCTGCCCCACCAGAGCCGGACTGCGCATGCCTAGGCCCTGCCCGAGGAATTTCGACGGTAAATAAATAAATAGGAGCGTGGAGCCCAGCCAGACCGGCTGCCCAGCGCCGGGAGCACGGCTGGGACACGGTGGGGCTTTCCTCCGGTCCCCACCAGCCGTGCCGTGCCACCAGCCAGCCCCCATGAACCCCACAGCGTGGTTGGGGCTGCCCAGAGCACCCCAAGCATCGCACCCTCTGCCTCCCGGCCCTGCCTGGCTCCAGCACGTGTCCCCACCTTGGGGACAGGCAGAGGGATGAGGGCAGCTCGGTGGGGCCCCTCCGGAGAGGGGTTAAACCCCGGCACCTTCCCTGCTCCAGCCGGGGAAGGGCTCCCAGAGCAACAGCCCAAAATATGTCTATAATTTCCTGTTTCAAAAAGGATCATTTTTATTTAAATTAGGACCAGAAACATTCCAGGGAGCTTAGCTGGGCCTGGGGGAGAGCCGGGCCTCCCCGCACGCGCCGGCACCTTGCACAGCCCCCGGCTGCGCCCACTGCCCGCCCCAGCTCCCCGGCGCGGCTGGTGGCACCAGCTCCACCTGCAAAGCCACAGCGTGTCCCTCCGTGTCCCTGCTGAGGGTCAAGGGTCCCCAGCAAAGACGCAGGACGAGCTCACATGGAGAGGTGCCCCTGCCCCGAGCCGGAGGAAACGGCCGGGGAACACGGGGAATGACCGCGAGCCCACGGGGCTGGGGACGGTGGTGGGGAGCTGGCTGCAGCCCAGGCGCCCGCCCCGTTACGCTGCGTATCCTGAAGATAAGCAGCGGTCTGTGGTCAGCGCACGGGACGGCTCCTTTCCAGGAACTGTTCCTGCCATGATTTATGATTTGTGCTTTAACCCCCTGCAGGCACTGACCCCGCAGCGCTGGGCTTGGCTTCGTCGCAGCACAAAGGGAGCGGCACCGCTGTTACCGAGCACAAGGCGCCCACCGCAAAGCCCCGACAGCCTCCCCTCGGCTTTCTGGTGGCTTTTTGGAAAAGTAAAAGCCGGAGAGGCATGGGGGAGGCAGAGGGAGGGCAGGCAGAGAGCTCTCCTTGTGCTCTCCATGCACGGTGGGAGCAGATAGCTGCTGCCCGCACACGCTGGCCGTGCCAGCGCCCGCTACGAGGCCGTATGCTGCGGCTTCTCCCCCACAGCCCCGGCTGCTCCAAGGGCACCGGCATTTCCTCCTTCCCCTCCCCAGCCCCAGCACTGTGCTTTTGGTGGCACAAGCACCACGCCAGTCCCTGTGTGCTCACATCAAACGTGCACCTGCACCCACTGCAGCACGCTGCGGCAAGAGTGGCAGCCACAGGCAGGCAGCCGTGCCCCTCAGCCCTCAGCCCCTCGGGGCTGTCCCCTCAGCAGTGCCCTGAGCAGCTCCCCAGGGCCGGCCACGCCGTGGGGCTCCAAGGAGGAGCTGCTGGAAAGCCAGCACCCAGATTCGGCGCAGGCTCCACCCCGCAGCGCTGGCACCTGCTCGGGGAGCGCAAGGAGCCCCCCGGCAGCCTCCCCGCACCACGGTCACCAGCGACACGGCGGGGACAGGCCCAGCTCTGCAGGGTCCCAGCATCCAGGGAAACAGCTGGAAGCCGGCCGTGGTGATGGTTAGCCCGCGGCAGGGTCAGCGGAGCCAGCGGCACACGCGGAAGATGTGGGTCACGCAGCCGTTAGGTTTCTATTTATACAGCACCAGCCGCGCACGTCGGGGCTCTGCAAATTTTCCGCGGCTCCCCATCGCACAGCGCACCGCGCCGCCCCCGCGGTGCCCAGGGGGCCGCAGCCAGGAGGGGCTCTCGGCACTCCCCTCCTGCAAAGCTTCACACCTTTCCCCCCGAGCTCCCTTCCCTGCCAGACCCCGCTTCTCCCTGGGAGGAGAGGCAGGGGGAGGTGGGCACGGGGGGCTCCAGCGCTCCAGCCGTTGGGGCCGGTAGGCACCGTGCTGCATCTCAGCGCTGGCACGGATGCTTTGCCTTCGCTGCCTACACCCGGGTCAATGCGCAGGCTTTCCAAAGGTGATTCAGAGCTCAGCTCTCCCAGTGCCCTAGCAGCAGGAGAAAGACCAAAACCAGCCTCACGCCGAGCATTTCGGGGCCAAAATCCACCAGTACCAGCTCACGAGCCAGCTGCAGACTCCTTCCTCTGCAGCGTCCTGCCTCCCGGAGCGCGGCAGGCATCGCCCCCCCATCCCCGCCGCGGCCGCCCGCTCCTCCCTGTGCTTGCTACAGCCGGGAGCAGCTGCAACGCCCGATGCTTCCCACGACCTGTGCCAACCCAAACGCCCGCTGCGAGGACGGTGGCGGCCGGCAGAAACCCAGGGCACCAGCCCGGTGGCAGGGACGCCGTTACTCACATCCCAGGTGGCGCGGCGCGTCCCCTCGCCGCCCCGCAGCCAGCAGCGGCTCAGCTCGCTCAGCTCCAGGATGGGCTGCACCTTCAGCTGAACCGTCTCCCCCGACTGCCGAATCATCTCCACGATCTCATCCCGGGATTTGCTCTCCACGTTGCGCCCGTTGATCTCCACCAGCCGATCGCCCGGCACCAACCCCAGCGCCAAGTCCTTGGTGCCGGCGCCGGGTTCGGCGAAGTGCACGACGCGCCGGTACACCTGCCCGTCGGGCGCGCGGTCCAGCATGGTGGTGCGGCGCAGGGAGAAGCCGAAATCGCCGGTGTTGCGCCTCTGCAGCTCCAGCTGCCGCGGCACGGGGGGCTGCGGGGGCACCAGGGCGGGCAGCCGCAGGTCCGCGGGGAACCGCTTGCCCACCAGCTCCGGCACCCTGGCTCGGAAGGAGGCGGCAGGGGGGGTACGGGGGTGTCCCGGGGGCGTCCCGTGCTTGGCGAGCTGAGCCTCCAGGGCGCGCACCTCCACCTGCGGGGAGGGTGCTGCCGAGTGCTCGGAGGGGGTGGAGGTCTCCGAGGCGCTCTCGTCCCGGCTCTTCTGCGAGAAGGAGAAGCGCTTGACGATCATCTGCGAGTTCTGCTTGGCCAGCGAGCCGAACTTGGCCGCCCGCTGCAGCACCGAGCCCTTGAAGTTGGCGTCGTCCACCTTGAGGTCGTCGCTGGAGCTGGCCGTGCTCAGGTGGCCCGAGTCCAAGATGACGCTGCCCCGGTTGCTGTCGGAGTCGATGTCGGTGAGGTGCAGGTCGGAGCCGCTGGCCACCTTGATGGGGATGGGGTTGGAGATCTCCAGGCGCGCCTTGGAGTCCCGCTTGGAGGCGCGGTTGAGGTTGAAGAAGCCCCTGCGCATGCTCATCTCCTCCAGGCTCTTGAGCTCGGCCGCCGACATCCGCTCCTTCTTCTCCTTCTTTTCCTTCTTCTCCTTCCGGGCCCCATCCTTCTCTTTGTCCTTCTTCATCAGGTTGAACATGGTGGAGGGGGGCTCGGGGCGCGCTCGCCCCCGCGGCAGGGTGCTGGTGGGGGCGCTGCTCACGGCACGGCCGCCTGCCTGCAGAACGACACACGGACACGGTCAGACCATGGCCAACACTGCGACCCCGCGTCCCCCCCCAGGGTCACCTGCACTGCCACCCCCAGCCTGGGCCACGTCTGGGATGCCCCAAAATGAGACCAGAGCCCGGGCAAGACCCCCATGGACCCCTCGGGCATGGGGCAGTTTGGGAGCCACGCGGGCAGGCAGGGGAGGGAGGTTTCCCGAGGGCCCATTATGTTTGCAGCGGTTTCTGGTGGTGTGGATGTTTCCCCAGGCAGTAAAGCCTGTGGCACTGCGGACACCTCGCCTGCTGGCTCAAAAGCCCCTTGTTGAAGACACAGAAGCCTCTCTGGGGCTGGCCCCAGCCTCGGCCACCGCAAAGCCAGCAGGGACACGGGGAACAGCAGCGCAGCGTCCCCACCCAGGGGGGACAGGGGGGAGGGAGCCCCCAAAACACAGCCCTGGCCGAGTACCCCCCTAACAAACAGGAACCTGTAAAATCGCATCCCTCCGAAACGCTGATAAACGCCTAATTTTAGCCGGGACGACGCAGAACTCGTGACGCTGCGGCGACCTCCAGGAACAGTCGCTCTTTCATTAGGGCATCCCGCGCAGGGGGAGGGCCCCAGCCTGCAGCAAAGCCATGGCACGGCCGGCCCCGGGCCCCACCGCACAGCCTGCCCCCCCCCCCCCCAAACCCCACACACGGCCCCGGGGCACCCCCAGCCTTGGCCCCGGGGCAAGCGCTGCCTCCCTGCGCGGCCGCCAGCCACCCACCGACCTCCATTGTGCGCCCGGGCTGCGGATAAACAACTCAAAAATCAAACAGCTGGGTGGAAAAGCAGCGAGGGACGGACTGACAGCTATATATAAACAGAGCAGGAAGCCGCGCCGCGCAGGAACTGAACCTCGGCACAAAGGACAACAGGAAAAGTCCCCACGTTCCAAGCATCTGCGCTGGAGCTCTCCGGCGGGGAAAGGTTTGTGCGACCCATGGGGACGGGCACGCTCCCCACGCCAGCACTGTGGGCTCCGTGGGCACCCAGCATGACCGTGCGCCATGCCGTGCCATGCCGTGCCATGCCGTGCCGTACCGTGCCGTGCCGTGCCCGCAGAGCCTTGCTTCAGCTCCAGCACAGCATCCCCACCACCTGGGCCACCTCCCTGCAGGGCCACGTGCCCCCAGATGCACCCAGCAGGACACAGGGTGCAAAGGGCCCCGTGTCCGAGCCCTCCCCATGCTGGGGGCGAGGGCAGTGCCGCCATGGCCTCGGCGCCGGCAATGGCAGTGAGGGAACCACCTGCACCCCTCCCGGTGACACGTTGCACCGGTGACCCCACCTGCTTGGGCATCCCCAGAGCAGCACGGTTTGGCCAGGGCAGTGCCAGGCACCCCCAGCTCACCATGGGGCACCGCGGGGGCTGGGGGCTGCCGGGACCCTCCCCGGGTACTGGGGGGGAGCCCCGCGGGCAGAGCGGCCGGCACAGAGCGCCAGGCAGGTGCTGCTGGGGGACGAGGCGCTTCAGAGCCCGGCGGCCAGCACCGCTCTTTGTCCTCAGCAGTTCCTCTCCCCCGCACACATGCTCCCTCCGGGCCTTTGTATGCTCGACAAAAAGGGGGAACGAGCGTTACGAGCTGCATCGCTAATGAGCCAGCAGCGCCAACCAGCCAGCAGCGCCCGCCCGCAGCACCGCCACGTGCGCCCCACGCAAGGCCACTGTGCATGGGGGGCACGAGCTTTGGAAACCACGAGCCCCCCCCATCACGGCCAAGCGCAGACCCCCGGCCTCCCCCCAGCTCTTGTGGGCTCGCTGCCTGTCCCCGAGGAAGCCCCGTGCTCCTTGAGGCCACCGGTGGGACGCAGGCGCCGAGAAGCCGGGCGCAGGCGGGTGCTGCGAGCCGGGGGTGGCCGCTGAGCGTTGCCCTGCTCCTGAATCACCCTGCGCACCCTCCCCGGCTCAGCCCGGGCTCGCTCCGGGATTATCCAGCTCCAGGCGTGTTCGGGTGGCAGCATGCATGAGCCATCACACGGGTGGGAGAGGCGGCCGCGGGCGCCGGCTTCGCCCGCGCGTTGCACGCAAGGTGCTTGCTGCGACACGCGGGCTGTCAGGGCAGGGAGGACATCACCCGCAAGGTCACAGCCATAGGGGAACCGACCACAAAGCCCCCACCACGAGACCCCCAAAGGGCTTCCCCGCTGCGGTGCTGAGCCCCGTGGCCCCGCAGCTTCCCGGCAGGGAGGAAGGCGTTCACGGAAACTCGGGGCCACTCCTTCCCTCCCCACGACGCAATCTCATCCGACGCGCTCCCGACACGGGGACCTGAAGCGCAAGTTTGCCGGCCGCCTGCCTGCCCCGCGGTGCCGGCAGTGGGAGACGGGGGCTGGAACCCAGCCCCTTGGGGACCTCTGCGCCCCGGCTGGGCCCCCGGGTTTGGGGACAGCCCTGGGGACCAGGGCGCTGCCGGCAGCGATGTCCAGCGGTTCCCATGCTGACCTGTGCCACAGCTCCTCGCCTCCTCGCCGGACGCCGGCACAAGATTTCCGCAGAAGATTTAGGGGGTTTCCAAAGCTCTCCACGCTGCCTGCCCTTACGGACAACGCCGGGGTGCGTCAGGAGGAGAACAACCCCTTCCAGCACCACCAGGCTCTGCCCAAAGCTGGATTTCGGGTCCTCCCGTGCAGGAACCCGGCAGCAGAGGATGCGGCTGGCTGGCAAACGCGTCCCCGTGCCGGGAGAGCTTCAGCGCGTCACCCTGGGCCGTAGGGTGTGTGTGCCCGGCGCGCCCCAGCGCCCGCCTCGCCCCAAACCGGGGCAATAAAACCCGAGCGTTACAAAACACCCGCTGCAGAGCACTGACCCCGCTGGGCTCCGCGCCGGGAACGGGGGCGATTCAGCAGCCACCCGGGGGGGGAAAGAGAAGTCCCCCGCTGCAGGACACCCCCTGCAAGGGGGCTTCACCCTGCTGCCCGCGTGAGGGGTCACCGGCAGCCACCCGCCTGCCCTGCCATGCCTTTTGGGCCCCCGGTTTGCAGCGTGACCCCCAGCAGGGCCCAGCCCACGGCAACGGGCTGAGCCACAGCTCGTCAGCGGGCAAAGTCCAGGGCCGGCGCAGGCGCCGCGGGGATGCTTGGCTCTGCCCAGGGCTGGGTGCAAGGGCTGGGGGTCCCCCGGCTCCAAGGGACCCCCCGAGGCGAGGGAACGGGGGCCGCCGCTCGCCCGGCGTGCCGTGGGACCACGCTTTTCAGCATCTGCCCTAAGTTTAGCTCCAACGCTCGTTGACCAAGCGATTTGCATCTCAGAGGCCGGCTGGAAACCACGCTATTTCTGGACACGCGTCCCGGCCCTCGCCGCTCCGTATATTGCTCCCCTGGGCAAATTAACGCACGGGCAGGCGCCGCGGCACCCAGGGGCTTTGCCAGCCCCCCCACCTTTGCTGTAAGACCACCCCTTTGGGCACCCCACGGCACCCCCAGCAAGGTGACCCAGGGGCCAGGGGACCACCGGTTAGGGGCGAGCGGCTTCGGGTGCGACTCCCTGGCAGCACGGGGGGGGGGTCCCAGACCAGCATTTTCACCCTGCTGACACCCCTGCGTGCAGGAGCAGGCTGACTGCCCCAAAAGACCCCCCCCCAAAAAAAAAAAGGGACACGGCACCCTCCCCCCCCACCCCCAATTGCTCTCCCATGGGGGGGGGCGCGCACAGCTCCTGGTACGGGGTGGGGGCACCCCGGGGGTGCTGCGGCACGGCTCGGCACGGGGGGGGGGCACCCCCGGGGGGCAGCGCACAGCGTGGGGGGGTCAGGAAAGAAGAAGGGGGGGGGAGGATGCACAGACACGGGCCCCGTGCGCGTGCACGCCGGCGGGGGGGGGGGGGGTGCACGCGCGCGCGCACGCACACCGGCGCGGCCCGTACCGGGGGAGGGAAGGGAAGGGAAAGGGGGGGGGGGGGCGCTGCAGGAGCCGCAGCCCCGTCCCGGTGCCGGTGCCGGTGCCGGTGCCGGGCGCTCGCTCACTCACCCGGCGGCGCGGCGGGGCCCGGCGCTGGAGGAGGCGGTGGCGGCGGCGGCGGGGCCGGGCCCCGGTGGCGGCGGCGGCGGCGGCGCGGGGCGGGGCGGGGCGGGGCGGGGCGGGGGGGGGCGGCTCCGTACCGGGGCGGGCACTGCCGGCTCTGCGCGCGCCGCCCCCCCCCCCGCCGGGCGCGGCCCGGGACGGGACGGAGAGGGCAGGAGGGGGCGAGGGGCGGCGGGGGGGCGCGGTTCCCCCCCCCCCGGGAGGGTGCGAGGGATGCGGTGCTGCCCCCGGTGCGCGTGCACCCCCGTGCGCGCACACGCGCGGTGCGCGCACGCACAGGGGTTGCACGCGCCCGCAGCGCACACGCAGCGCACACACGCCCTGGTGTTTGCACACCCCCCCCCAGTGCACACACACACCCCCTGGTGCAGGCACGCCCCCAGTGCACACACACACACACCCTGGTGCATGCACACCCCCAGTGCACACCCCCAGTGCACACACATATTGGTGCAGGCACACCCCCAGTGCACACACACAGTACACACACACACACCCTAGTGCATGCACACCCCCACTGCACACACACACACACCCTGGTGCAGGCACACCCCCAGTGCACACGCACACACCCTGGTGCTTGCACACACACCCCCAGTGCACACACACACCCCCCAGTGCACTTACAGCCCGTTGCACCCTGCAACACACCCACCTGGCCATAAGCTGGGTTGGAAACCCACCCCCCCCCCAACACCCCCAGCACACAGAGGGACGCACGCACACTTTTGCACAGCCTGGTGCACGCTACTGCGTGCACACAGAGTAGGCTCGCACCCCCCCTGGAAGTGCAGCACAACACGATCCTATGGCACACCCCTGTAACACCCCGACACACGCAGTCCCCACCCCGTGGCACATCACACCCCGCGATGCAAGCTGGAAAGCACTCGCGTGCTGTCAGGAATCCGAGCAGCTTCTGGGGACAGCCTGCACGGTGCCCGCAGCTGGCACAGGGTGCTGCTTTGGGGGTGTGGGAGCAATGAGGCCGTTTGTGCTGCTGGGGGTCCCCCTTTTTTGGAAGGATCCAACCAAGGGCAGTCCTCCTGGCAAGGGGAGGGTTTCCGGCTGATCCCCGCACGCACTGGTGTGGGCTGAGCTGGAGAACGCAAGGCCAGAGGTGGAGGAGCCCCCGCGAAATCATTTCACGGCCAGTGCTTCTCCCCACGCTGCCTGTCCCCAGGAGGGCTGGGTGCAGGGAGCTGATCGCTCTGGAGAACGCCCGCTGCCTCGGACGGGAGGCAGCACGTGGTCAGCAACCAGCACCGAGAGCCGCAGTGCCTTCGTTATGCCCCTTCCACTCGTGTCCAGCTCCGGGCAGTGTGTCTGGGAGGTTAGGCACAGCCCAAGCCCACAAATGCTGCAGACCCCCTGTGGGCCACCCCGGCATGCACGGTAAGGGCTGGCAGCCTGGGGAAGCCGGAGAGAGCTTAGGGAATGGGGACCCCACAGTCAGGCAGCCACAAGCTCTTCCCAAAATCACTATTCAGAGCATTCATTTCTGCCCCAAAGCCCTGCATGGACACTGGGACCTATGGGACTGGGATCTGCCCCCAGCGCCTTCCCCAGGCCCGGAGCCCAGTGGCGGATGAGGCACAGCCCTTGCAGCGATGGAGGACAGCAGCCGTGAGCGCAGCTGCCTGCTGCTTTTGTGGTGCTTTCCTTTTGTCCTGGGCACGTGGCGCTGAGCGCAGGGAGCTGCGGCCAGCTGGAGAGTGGCAAGGGGGACGGGCGAGACGGAGGGTCGGTGGCTGCGGTGGCTTATCCTGCTACGAGGGGATGCATCCTGCAACTGTACCTTGGTGCCCTGCCTCCCGGCAAGCAGCCCGGCCGACAGTTAGAGCCTGCGGCAGCTCCTGCTCCCTTATCGCAGCGGGCAGGCGGCAGCGGGGCTGACGTCGGTTGGGGCTGACGTCGGTTGGGGCCGCCGAGCCGCCGGGCAGCACCGAGGGGCTCATGGAGCCTCGTGCACCTCCCCGGGGGTGAACACCTCCGCGCACATGGCAAAATGCCCAGCACACGTCTGCGGGATCCTGTCTGACCCCACCAGCCCTGCCCTGAGCAGCTCTCCCTCAGCACGGAGCTGTGCGGGGCTTTACCGGCCCTCAGCAAAACCCACACCCAACAAACTCCCCGCGCTGTGCACAGCTCTATGGGGGGCAGCGGGTGCTGGCAGCATTTTGGAGTGCCCGCGTCAGGCGCAGACGTCTGGCCACAGCAGCGAGGGCCCCGCGTTGGGCTGGGAGGGGAGGCATCTGTTTCGCAGCGCCACGGGGTTTGCTAAATAGGTCACTGCTTTTTTATAGTCTCCAGGATCTAGAAAAACCAGTTGTTCCTGACAGCCCGCGGACCCGACAGCACTGTGGCAGCAGCGGTGGCTCCCCAGGCTCTCGCTCCCGTCCTCCCATGTCCTCGGCGGGGGGATCTGCCCCCAGGAGGGGCTCGGTGCGAGCTGCAGGGGGACCTGCAGCACCCCTGGGTGCTACGCTCTGGCCATGCCCGAGATGGGGTGCACAAGGGGGGGGTTCTCCCCCACCCTGCTTGTGGCCGGTGCTGGCTGCCAGCTCCAGGCTTTGCCCAAGGAGCATTTGCAGCATTTTCTGTTCGCAGAGGGCACCAAGGCCGGCTGTGTGTGGGTGTAGGGGGTGTGCGGTGCCGTACACCCCCTGCACACTGCTGCGCGCCCGCATGCGCCAGCTGCAGCGCTGCCTGACCGGGGTGAGCTCTCCCTCTAGCGGCACCAAGCTCCTGGCAAAGCCTCCATGCCCACAGGGCGGCCGGAGCCGTGCCCAGGGCATGCCCAGGGGGCTGGGGGGCGTTGGGGACGTGCTCCAGCCCACATGCCCCTCTGGCAGTGTCCCCAGAAGGCAGGCTGGAGGATGTGTGTGAGCAGAGCAGGGTGCGCACGCTGCTGGGGTGGGTGCCCCAATTCATCCGGGGACACTTTGAAGGCTGTTTCAATGGCTGGCAAGAGGGCAGCCGCCCCCCACCCTGAATTTGCTGGGATGTAGCAACAAAATGAGCCACTGTGTCAGTGTCAGACCTCAGCAGCACTCTGCTTCCCCCCACTTCACCACCCCGACCCCCGTAATTCGGGGGGTCCCCATCCCTATCCCCAAGGACGACCCCAAAGCAGGGGTGCCCCATCTCCCCGCACACACCATCCCGGCCACGCAGCCCTGCTGGGGTCCCCGCAGGCCACGCGCCAGGCCGGGCCGCAGGCCGCGCTGACGGGGCGCTTTGTTTTGTGCTGCGAGGACAAAAGGGGCAGTCAGACGCGGGCGGCGCTTTGTGCCGGCAGCCATGCGCTGAGGCAGCAGCCCGCGCCGCCACGCTCGCCTCCTGACCCCCGGCGGCTCGGCCTACGCCCGCCACGGCCCCCACAGCCTGCATCCCCCATGGCACTGCAGCCTGTATCCCCCATGGCACCCTCAGCCTGCGCCACCCGCCCCGCCATGGCCCTGAGGGAGCCCTGCGGGGAAGGGGGAGCAGGACCTGGTTGCCATGGTTACTGTGAGGCTTAAGGCCTAGGTGCACCAGGTTGCCATGGCTACCGCGAGGCCTATAACGCCGCCCAGGCCCATGGCGGCCCTGCCACCCCCACGGGCTCAGCACCAAGGCCATGGCGGCGCTGTGTGAGCTCAGGGAGCAAGCACCGCACCGAGGGCCTGGTGTGGCTCTGGGGCTGCGTGGGCAGGGGGCCCCGCAGCTCCCACCATGTTGGAAGGAGCAGCCTCACAGCCCCCTTGCTGCCACGGGGCTTGTGGCTGCCCCACAGCCCCTGCGCCGCCCCACGGCACGCGGAATGGAGGCAGGGACCCGCTGTGGCCGGTGGAGCGAGGCTCACCGAGACGCTGCCACGCTGTCCCCCCGTGCTCACCTGCACCCGGGCCAGGCCAGCCCTGTGATGGCGCAGTGCATTGCTCCTGGAAAATGCCAGAAGAGTCAAAATGTTGAGTCATTCATGCCCAAGATTATCTGTGCAAACAGCCACCCCGATTATTTTTGTTATGATCAATTTTTTTTTTCCTTTATTTTTTTTTTTTTTCCCCAAGAATGCGGCCGGGACCATGGGGATGAGCTGCTGAAATCTCTGGGGATCAGCAGAACAATGCCAGCGAGAGCATTGTGCTGACGGCTCCGCAAATGCTGGCAGCAGCTCCTGGCCGGCAGCGCCCTATAAAAGCCGAGCCGCTGAAGTAGGCAGACATGACATGGGCGAAGCAGCAGTACCGCCTGAGCTAGGTGAGTCCTGGGGCCGGCCCGCTCCACCCCAGCCCCTCTCGCCCTGCTGCCGCTGTGCGGATGCTCCTCTCCGGTGGCAGGAGAGGAGCGAGAGGTATCTGGAGGGCCCACACGTCCCTGCTGGCAGCTCGGGCATGGCGGGTGGCAGAGAGCCCCCGCGGTGTGAGGTATCTCCGTGCCCGGCACCTGCCTGGCTGGGGCACAGCACCCCGGTTGGCACCTCGGGCTGTTAGCCATGGCTGTCCCGATATGAGGAAGGAGTGCCCAAGGGAGGCATAACAAGGGTAGGGATGGGAGCGGAGGGTCTCTTGGACCTCTCCAGTAATAGGGCAGAGTCTGCTCCCCAGAATGGCTCAGGGGGTTTCCTCGCCATGGCTGGGGGAAGAAGTGGACCGAGAACTGCATCCCGGCGTGACACGGGTGCATGGGCTCCGTGCCACGGCCGGGAGGAGGGAAGGGGCCCCGTGGTGGTGGTGGGCAGGCTGTGGGCAGGAGGGGGACCCCACTTTGTCTGTGTCTCGGAGCCACCTGCTGTGCCCCCCACACCGTCCTGCAGCTGGCGAGGGTCTCATTGAGAGACCCGTGAGCGGGCAGGGGGATGCGTGGCAGTGCTCTGCAACACCCATTGCTTTTCCTTCCTTCTCCAGATACCTTTCCAGCAGCAAAGATGGCTCAGACAAACCCTCTGCCTGTCCCCATGGGCCCCTGGAAGGTATGTCCTTGCACCCGCTGCCTCTCAGGTGTGGAGGTGGGAGACAGGGAGGGGGCAAAGCCAGTCCTCCCCAGCCAGAAAAGCTGCACCGCAGGGAGCGAGGCCGAGGGAGCCAAGAAAAAAAGTCACAGGAGCATGCCTCCTGCCTGCTCAAACACCCCCGGGGGGTTTCATAAGCCTCTTTGCAGCACCCTGGCCTGGCTGTGCCCTGCTGTGACAACTTGTGCTGTGCCAGGCAGCTACCGCAGTCCCCCAAAGCCACACTCTCTTATTTGCCCTCCCCTGTGGGTGAGGGCAGGCTGGCAGGGTGGGCAGGGGACAGCAGGGCACAGGGGCTGCAAAGGGGGCAGTGGGCATGGCAGGGCAAGGTGGAGAGCAGCCCTGAGGGCACCAGGGATGGTGACAGCACTGGGGACAAAGCCAGTTCACAGAGGGAACCGAGAGGGAAAGGAGAAGCACGTGTGCAAGCAGGGCAAAATCCTGCCAAAGCATGGAGAGGACAGCGTCAGCCGCAGCCCCCAGGGAGTTCCCCCTCACCCTTTCCCCGTTAATCCTCTTTGCCCTAGAGTGTTCAGAGCAGAGGCCGGGAGAAATGCCAGCCACAGCTCTGCCACCCGCCCGTCCCAGAACGGCTCCGGACGGCACTGCTGCCCTGGGGACTGATCTCCGCAGGGGTGAGCAGGAGAGCGGAGCAGGGGCCGGCGTGCGGCTCCCCCAGCACCAGGCAGGGCACTGCAGGGCCAGGGATGCCAGCCGGCTCTTCCCCAAATGGAGCATGACCCTCTGTCTTGAAAAGGTGCTGGTTCTCTCGGGGCCACTGCCAGGCAGTTCGCAGCTTGGCAGCTCGTTCTCTGTTCCAGATCACCGTATACGACCAAGAAAATTTCCAGGGCAAGAGGATGGAGTTCACCTCGGCCTGTCCAAACATCATGGAGTGTGGTTTCGACAACATCCGCTCCCTAAAGGTGGAGTGTGGCGCGTGAGTACCCGGCTGCCCGTGGCGTGGATGCTTTCCCAGGTGGGGGGCTGGCGGGGCAAGGGGTGCCTGAGCACGTGCAGGGCCGGCGAGTCTCACCCCACTGAGCTGGAGCCAAGCACTGCAGCCAGGGGAAGCCAGGTACGGGGATCCCACCCTGCCAGGGTAGAGCAGCGAGCTCTGGGCAGCACCAGCATGGACGCTAGACACACAGGGCCAGGGGACAGCAGCAACACCTTTGGCCTCATCTAAAACTGCCTCTTGCATCTGGGAGCAGCCAGGTTGGAGCTCCCCAGTGCTCAGCATGAATGATGCCTGAGGATGCAGCAAAGACCAGTGCTCAGTGAGGGGCTCTTGGCTCACGAGCTCAGCCTGGTGCCCATTCACCCGTGTAACCCCATGAAGCACCATGCCTAAGAACCCCATTTCTCATCCCAGGGCCCAGCCCTGCTCATCAGGGCCAGACCAGAGCCTGCCTGCAGCCTGCGCTGAGCTGCCCCAGTCACTGTTAGGGTATGGAGCAGAGCCAGGGTTCTCCCTGCGCATGGGAACCTTCCTGTAACAGGCGAGACAGCTCTCGAGCTGCTCTGAGACGCTGTGCGTAAGGAGCAGTCCCCATGGCAAACATCCCGCTGGGGCCGGGGAAGCAGACAAGATAGATTTGCACTGCTATATTTAGGATTTGTAATGCTAATGGGATTACCGCAGCATGCGTGCTCGCGCCGTAATCAGCTCACTGCTCCACTTGACGTGTTCCCAGCCAGGCTGTTCACCTTGCTTACTAGGAGGCTGACTGCAGGGCATGGGATCAGGGCTGAGTTTTGGTCAGTGGCAAGACCTAAAAACCCTGCACTCAGCGTGCCCCTCAGCATCCCCTGTACCCCATAAGCAGGACCACGGGCCGTACAGCGGTGTGCCTCCCTCCTTCCAGCCCCCAGCCCAGTCTCTGCCTCCCCGCTTCCCTCAGCTGTGGATGTCCCGTCCCTGGTCCCTGTACAGGGAAGTGCCCAGGAAGGGTCTGCACCCCGTGGGGTGCCCGGGCTGGGGGCAGGTGCTGGGCAGGCTCTCGTGGGTGTGCAAACTGCGTCCTGTGGGGTGGAGGCGTCCCTCTCACCTCCTTGTTGTTTTCAGCAGAGAGGGACCCAAAAAGGGAACAGGCAACAGCTCCCAGGCCTGCCCAGAGCCAGGTTGGTTCTGCCTAGTTTGGGCATGAGGAATTCAGGTCTTTCCAGCTGTGCCAGGCTGTAATTAGGAAACAAGTCAGAAATGAGGTGTTTGGGAGAGGACACCCTGCTGGAGATGTCCTTTGGCACCCTGACATGATGCCAATCCATGCAGATAGCCACCGAGCTCTGCTGGGGAAGCGAACCACCACCAAGGTTTGCAGGTTGGGCCCCTTGAGGGTGGGATCCCACCCCCACTGCAGCCAGGGGATGCTGGTGTTGCCATGCTGAACGCTTCTCAGGCACCAGCCAGGCTGTTACACCCTCTCCGGGTGCTCTGCCCACATCCAGCACCGTTTCCTTTCCTCCCAAGCAACCGGGCTTGCGGGCGGAGGCCAGACCTCAACCTCCTCCTTGCACCTACATCCACGTACCGGTGCCAGCCCCGAGCAGGATGCCCAGAGCTGCTGCAGGAAGCCCTGGCAGCCCTTGCTCTGTTTTTGCAGCTGGGTCGGTTACGAGCACACCGGCTTCTGCGGGCAGCAGTTCATCCTGGAGAGGGGAGAGTACCCGCGCTGGGACGCCTGGAGCGGCAGCAACGCCTACCACATCGAGCGCCTGATGTCCTTCCGCCCCGTCTGCTCTGCTGTGAGTGCCCCCACTCCTGGGCTGGCTGCAGCCTCCTGTCCCAGCAGCAGAGGCACAGGCAGGGCAGGAATTGCCCCAATCAGGGCAGGAATTGCCCCGGGCAGGGCAGGAGCTGCCCCCAGGTGTCTGCGCTGCAGCATCCTCTGTTGCCCCAGCACAGAGCCGGGCAGGGGGTTGGAGGCAGCACCGGGCTGCACAACAGCTCCCAGCTCGCACGTCTCTGAGCCCAGGCAGAGCAAAGGCTCCCAGGCAGCACCCTCAGACCAAGGGAGTGGGGCTAGGAAGGGCAAAACTGCTATGCCAGGGGCTTTGCAGGTAGCGGAGGCTCTTAGAGTGGGCTCAACTCTTCCCCTAGTGCCCAGCAGGATTTGCTGTAGCTTTCCTGTTTTATAAGGCTTTAAAGGGAATTTCTGTGTCTGCTGTACATGAGCAGAGCTGTTGCTGACACCTCCCAGGACAGGCCCTGACCCTGCCCCAGCACCTTCACACCAGCCCTGGGGGCTCTGAACGCTTCCATCCCTTGGGCTGCACACACAGCCCGCAGGAAACCCTCCAAACCGGGCTGCACGGCGGGGCAGCCTTTGTGCCACTGCCCCAGCCCGTGGCTGGGGAGGGAGCACTGCCTCCCCCTCACCCGCTGCTCTTCCGTCCCAGAATCACAAGGAATCCAAGATCACCGTCTTCGAGAAAGACAACTTCATCGGCCGCCAGTGGGAGATAAGCGACGACTACCCCTCGCTGCAGGCCATGGGCTGGGCCAACAACGAAGTGGGCTCCATGAAGATCCCCTGCGGCGCGTAAGTGACGGGCAAAGGGCCACAAAGCACGGACGTGCCTGGGCTTAGCAGCGGGGACAAAGCACGGCCATCACAGCCGGAGGGGGGACGCCCCGTAACTCCCTTGCTTACCTCTCGTTCCCCTTACGGCCGCCTGACGACTCCGTTTCTTCCAGCTGGGTTTGCTACCAGTATCCCGGGTACCGCGGCTACCAGTACGTCCTGGAGGCCGACCACCACGGGGGAGACTACAAGCACTGGAGAGAGTGGGGATCACACGCCCAGACCTCCCAGATCCAGTCCATCAGGCGCATCCAGCAGTAGCTGCCCGACGCCCGGCCCCCACTCTCGAGCATATCTTTGCAAGGTTTCTAAAGCTCACCGGCTCCCTTTTGGTGCTAATACCCCCCTCCTGAAATAACAACCCCTTCTTGTACCGCAACTGCTTATGGAACAACACTCCTAAACGGTACCAGCTGCCACAACTGCCAATAAATGTGACTGAAAGAAAAAGATAAAACCAGCTCGGTGGGTGTTTGCTGTTGTGCGCTTGGAATCGAAATCCCACTTCCCCATCCCAGAATGCGGCCCCTAAAGGGCTCCCTTCCTCCTCCCAGCCCTCCCCTTGCCCGTGAAGGCACGGGACACCTCGCTCCAACCCCCACGAGGCCAAGCCGTGCCCAGCACCGGCCACTCACATAGGCACAGCCCCAACCACGCGTGTGCTCCGTGGTCAGCGCTGCCCGGCCAGCAGCCGCGCAGCATCCCCAGGGCCAGGGGGATGCTCCGTAAGAGCGCAAAAAAAAAAGTCACACCGACGCCGACAAACTTTAAAATTTTTATTCAACAATTTACATCACTTATTGTCTGTCTTAACGTATTCGATCTACACAAATTTCTTTTTTTTTTTTTTCCTGATAAAATAATAAAATTTGGATAAATTTTGAAGACCTGTTGGTGCAGAATAAACAAAATTCAGGTAACTTTTTTTTTTTTTTCTTAAACATTTAGTGTGAAGTATGACATCATTGGTAAAGATACATCATGCCATTACAGCTCATGGACATTACCTATCCTTACAGTCCGTGACATCACCCATACCAGCGCAGCGGGCTGCGCCAGACACAGCTACAGCAGGTATTACACTAACTCTTCTAGCCACCCTCTCACGACCGGGAAAACGCCTACTTTTTCAGCTGGGCACACAGAGTGCATTAACCTATTCAAAAATACCAGGAAGGGGAGAAGAAAACAAAACCGACCTTTCCTGTTTCGTGTGGTTGCACACTACAACATCGACGACAAAGAGGGGCTGCCCCTCTCCGCAGGTCAGAGGTAATTCAGCTCCTGAGCAGGTAGAGCACAACCCCTCGCGGCGATTTTAATACACACCAGGGAACTGAAGGAAATGAGAACTATCGGCAGGGCAGGAGGAGAGGGTTCCTGCCCGGGAGAGCCGTGCCCTGCTCCTGCGGGTCTGCCTGGAGAGAGCTCTCCAGCCCAGTGCGGAGTCGAAGCGTGCGGTGGTGTTTCGCACCGCTACTAACACTGAAGTATTCGGGGAGGGGGAGAGAGGGGCATCCGTCCCCCGAGTAAACAAGTCGAGGACCTTCGGAGGCTTGCGAGCCACTGAAGGTGTGTAAGTACACGTGTGATGGTAGATAGAAAAGCAGCCCTGTTCTGTATGAAAAAAAAAGCTGTCAAGTTAGTACAAATTTCTGCCATGGTGAAGGGAACACGGGGAGAAAGCTGTCGGGGTCCTTCTCCCGTCACAAAATCCAGACGCCTCTGCACAAAGGCTCTGGGCTATGCAACAAGTTTTCAAAGGGGGCACCTGCAACCCAACGCACATAACTCATGAAAACAAAGCCGAAATAAAGCTCTCACCCCGCAGACCGGAGGGAGCCCCTGCTCCGCTCCAGCTGCTACAAACCGCACGCACCCCGCGCACACACACCCGCAGCGGGACAGCGAGGAAGCCCGTCCCTCTCGCTCACAGTGGGAATACAAAACGGTAGGGTTTCTCTTCGGTTATTTTGCCGTTAGAAGCCTCAAGTTTGCCCGTGCCACCAGCCTGCCCAGCGGCGAACGCGGCGGGCAGATCTCCATCCCCTCCTCCAAGCTGCTTCGCGTGGCACGAGAGCACGGCCGGCGCGGGTACGGCCACCGCGCTCCCGACCAGAGAAAAAAGGGCACTCGTTCATCCAACAGCACAAAGTGTATCCGAAACAAGCCAGCTCACCCCTCTCCCTCCAATTACTAAAGTAGGCTCTTTAAAATAAAAAAATAATATATATATTTATATAGATATACAGAGAGAGAGAGAGAGAGACAGAAAGCAAAGGAGTGAGAGGCTACTAAAAAATCAAGAAGCGCCAGTTTTCTGCTACAGCTGTCAGCAAAGAACTGTCACCTTACATCATACCCTCCGAGATGGTGAAGATAATGTAGGCAATGACAGCACAGGAATGCAAAAGAGGGCAGATAAGTCACTTCTGGTAATGAGACACAAATTAAACTTTCAAAACATGTGCATAGCTTTATTCATCTGCTTCAAACTAACCTTTTCACGGAGCTTCAGCGAAACCCGAGTGTGCAAAATGCATTTCTAAAAAATAATGCAAGCAAGCTTTCACATTTACAGTGGCAGAAGTACGGAAAGACTAACAGAAATCACACGGACGGGCGAGGAGAGAGAGAGAGATGAAGAAACAAGAATTGCACAGCTTCATATTCTGAGTCACTGACTGCAAACATAAGCATTTCTACTTCGTTAACTGTAAGCAAGGCATGTTTACTTTTCCTTTACAAAAAAAAAAAAAAAAAAAGAAAAAACCCACAGTAACAAGAACCACAGCCTGGAAGGGAATAAATCCCCTGGGCAATGGGAATCCCGGCTGCTGCAGAGAACCCCCAGTTCCAGAGTGGCGCTGGCTCTGGACCTTCACCTGGTTTTGCTCTGCAGGCAAAGCACTGCAACGCTTATTTCTGTCTGCAGGAGAACAGCAAAGCAGATTCTTTCTCTCACCCCCACTCCCCTCAAAAGTCGCAGAAAACAGGTCATGTTAGGAAAGGAAAGGTGCCATCCCATAGGACATTTTCCCCAAACTGTAAGACAGCCACTATCCAGACTGGCTTCGAAGCCTCGTTTCGACCGCAGACCCGATGGGCCACAGGGACAAGGACCGCTCCCCGACCGGAGATGGGGCTTGGTTATGGGAGATGGGGCTTGGTTATGGGGCATGGTTCTGGGAGATGGGGTTTGGCTAGGGGAGATGGGGCACAGTTAGGGGACTGGCGAGCCAGCAGCCCGGCTCTCCGACGCAGCGCCCTGCGGCAGCTCGCGAGCCACTGCAAGGTCTGTTTAGACAGACCGAGCACACACGCAAGGCACGTTCAGGATATGGACACACACGCACGTGTGTAAAAGAGCAAACGCTGGCCAAAAGATGATGCTGGATAAACTAATTAAGCAGGCGGGGAATTGTGGTCTACGGCATTTATACACTATTTTCCAGGCAGTTGTAATCCCAAAGCATTCTTCCTACACAACTTTAGACCTTCCCTCACTTTACTAAGATTTTTTTTTAGAGGATTTTCTATAGATAGTCAGTTCTCTCTACCTTCTCCAGCAAACTCTTTCTCCGTGGTGTGCAAACCTCCCTGCCAGCCCTGGTGGCCTGGGTGTCGCCTACGGGGAAGAAGAGGTCCTGGAGCCACCTACACCCCGTGGCAGCGCCCCAGGGCCCTTCCTCTCGTGCCACATGCCTTCGGGCTGCAGCAGGGGAGGACGCGGGACACGGCGCCAGCCTCGGGGAGGCAGCCAGGCAGGAAGGAGGCCGTGCGATTTTTAATACTGCTGGTTAACTTCACATTGAGATAAAGTATTAATTTTTTTTTCTTTTTTTTTTTTTTTCCAGAGATGAGCAATTTCCTTCCAAAGATCTATTCAAACAGAAAACAAAATATTCAAAGCGGAGACGAGACAATAGCTCATTGAGATTTTTGACCTCACAAATACCCAGGCATCTTTCCCGCACCGCCAGCCATCGAGGAAGGAGAAGGTGGAAACCTCGGGGATTTGCACTGCCCTTCCAATAGCAGCTCGAGAAAAGGAAGGAGAGAAAAAAAAAAAAAAGCACAGTGTTCTTTCAAGTTAAGAGTTCTCCTTTTGCTTGCGTTTGCATAGAAATTCCCGTAGGTCAGCACCAGGATCAGGTACAGCCCTCTCCGACACCCCAGCTCCCAGCTCCCCGCAGTTAGTGGCTGTGTTACAGGAGGGTTCAACTATCCTCAGAGGAACTACATGGTCACGTAAAAAAGTGCATCACACATTCTTGATTTTCAGGGTTACTTATAGCAGCAGCAGCATTAATCCAAGACACGAACAGTTGTAGATTCATTCTTAAATGCAGCAACACTCAATGAAATGTCTTCGAGGAAGGTCACAAGAGGGTCCTTCTCAAAAGGATAAAATGAAAATTAGACTATTTAATATAGACAAAAAGGAGATAAAACAAAAAAATTAAAGACGCATAATCTTATTTACATTAAAAAAAACATTCTTGTTAAAATATCTTTACAACACCTAAGCAAAAAAATATGTATTTTAAGAATAAAGCAGAAACTCCTAAAGCAGTATCCATTTTTGGAACCCTTATTTAGCACCTGAGGAAAGACTGTATGGAAAGCAGACAGTTTTTTTTGTTGTTTTTTTTTTTGTTTGTTTTTTAAGAAAACTGTAAGTTGTATTTTTGCTAAACGTTCATATGTTCGCAGTACACGAGTTTCATACCACAGAAAGAAATGAAGTAGTTTTTTTTTTTTCTTTTTCTTTTAAAGATACTCTACTCGTTAATAAGGCTGTAGAAAAGGGACACTGCTATCTTACAAAATGGCTTTAGAGCTCTGGACATGCCGTAATGAAGCTTTCTGATTAACAGTCAAGATTAATACAGGTCGGCATCCCCTGGCGAAAGCACGGGTAACGACTTTTGCTCCCGGAGCAGACCGAGGGGCGGCCGCGCGCAGCGCTCCCGCGTCTCCTGGCACCGCGCTGCCGAGCGATGCCACTCGCGAGGACCTCCAGCAGGATACAAGGAAGCCAGCCTTACCCTGTGGTGTGATACGAATTGTGCAAATTTCTAAAGCTCTGTAAGCTCCGGACGGCGGCGCAGCCGGCAGAGGAGACCGAGATCTTCCGCTCCTGCGCGCCGAGTCCAGACTCGCGGCTCTCGGCTGCCTGCGCTGGGGCTTTTTCACAAGGAAAGGCAGGAACACACCTCGTCCTCGTGGTGGCCGAAGCCAGAATTACCCTCGCTCCTTCCTCACGCCAGCCGTCTCCCAGCCTCAGACCTCCTCTGCCTTCTGCACCCGGGCGAAATTTTGTAGCAGCTTTAAATTACGGTTAGCCTCGTTCCCTCCCCTCTTGACCTTAATCATCTCCCTTGTAAACAGCCTCTGCACGGAAAACAAATCACTACACACACACATACAGAATGATCTTCTAGGGACAAGACTCCTGAAAGCTCCGGACACCTTGGCAATTCACTGAAAATGCTGAATCAAGAGCAAAAACTGGATGCAGGGGAAAGCTACCGGCTGCGTAACAGCAGTCCCGAAATCAGCCCGAGGTGCTCCCGCAGTCACCCGCCAGCCTCTTCTGGAAAGGATGCTGTCGTGCTGAGGTGATGCCCTCTTTTAAGGTGAAAAGCACTCATTACACACACAGCTCAGAGGACAAATTCCATCTCTAAATTTTGTTCCGAGCAGGAAGTGATTTCCCTTCTGATTTAGCTAGCCGGCTCTCCCTGTTACCGACCCCTGGCCGTCAAACAGCTGGCATGCTCGCAACCCGGAGAGAATTTTCTTTTAAAAGAAAATTCACATTTAAAAGAAGTTCACGGCAGCGAGGGAAGGCAAACAGCGGGGCTGGCGGTTCAGAAAGGGCAACGGGTTGAAGCGGGTGAGCACCAGAAAGCACACACTGGAGCTACCCACGTTATCGGAGAGATTTCGGAAATGGGTTTTGCAGATGGGCTTCGAACAAAACCAAAACGCAACCAGACCTTGAAAGCTGAAGACCTGGCAAACAGGCCCAGAAGAGGGGACTGAGGGGCTTGGAGGACCTTCCTCTGCACAACCACTGCTGGAGGAGGAGAGCACGGAGCAGCTTCTGGAAGCAGACCAAGCGCTCCCCGACCCGCCAAGAAAGCACGTGCCCGAGCCTCGGGTACACGAGACCCCAAAAGACACCCTACAGGACCTGCCGGGGAGGCAGGAGAGGTGGGGAAAGACCAAGCCTCCGTCCAGAGGAGAAAGCAGTGCCGCAGGGATGCCCACGCACCCGCACGTCCCCTGCCTCGGGCAGGAATCACTACTCAAATAAATAAGAAGCCAAAAAAAAGGGGAACCGGGCGGAAAGGGACGCGTAGAGCCTCCACCGAGAACAGAAAGGTGAAAGAAGCCTTAACCTGAATTAGTTTGTAGCCATTACAAAAATAGGTCGTGATTTCACCCTTAAGAGCCGCTTCCCAGCGCCACACACATTCAAGGGGTTTTGTTTTGAACTTCCTCAGCTCAGCGTAACGAAAGCAATGGCACCATGAACGCACGCTCCTTCTCCTCGCGCCGCGGACGCCCCCGCGCCCAGCCCCGGGGAGGGGGCTGCGCACCCCCTGCGGGCTGTTTTTGGTTTATGCTACAGTACTAATACTCTGAGTCCAACAAACAAACCACGAGACCGATCAGGAACACCTTAGCATTAATTCAACGCGCTAAAATTAGTCACAGCTCAATTTTAACTTTTTTTTTTGTTTTTTTTTTTATAAGTTTACACAAAAATAATCAGAAAACGGATTAAATCTTAAGATATTTTTAATAAGTGCTCAGTAAGGAATTGTGTGAGGACTTGGGGAGGACTGCAGACGGACAGGGCGAGTTACACAAAGCACAGAGAAAGCTTCTTCCACGGTCCTGCCTGGCTCCGGGCACTACCTAACCAAACCTGCCCTGCCTTCGGCGGCGGGCTGCAACCGCGAGAGCTCGGAAAGAGGGTTTCCTAACCACGTAGTGCTGAGCACGTGCCGAGGAGCTCGTGCAGACAGACAGACAGACGGGTGTTTGAAGAGGGGATGCTCACAGACACAGCGGAGGAGGCGCCTCTACGCGGGTACGGCCAGCATGGGGCCACGCGGCCGCGAGACAGAGCAGCGGGGACGGACGTCGGGGACCAGCGAACCCACCCATCGTGTGTGCACCGTGCTTCCTTCAGAGCTCCTAGCCGGGGCAGGGCACCAGGACAGCTCAGACCCCCAGGGGAGCAAAACAGGTCTTGGTTTTGTCTTTTTTTTCTTTTTTTTCTTTTTTTTTTTTTTTTTGTAATGGAACCCAGCCCTTAAGGCGACAAGTGACTACACAAGGCAAATAAATACACAGCAGAGCCTTAAAGCCAGGAAAACAAACTGGAACCTTTGCTATCAGCCTTCAACGCTTTTTTTTCATTTTGAAAATAATAATAATAAAAAAAGATTTCTTCTCCCTCACCCCTCCCACCAGCCCCGTTGTCCAGTTTGTTCAACACCTTAAAGCTCAGGAACGCCCCAGCTCTTTCGCGGCGGAGCGGGAGGCGATTCCGACTTTTGGCAAGCAGTTGGGAGACTCGACAGAAGTAAAAATAGGAACGTAGGAGGACTAGATGTAGGGCACATCTGTAAACATGTTGTACATCTGCAAGTTACACACACCTGCAAGGGTGATACAGTTTATAGGTGAAACAGAACTATCAGCGACTGGCCAACCACAAATTTCTGAGCTTGGACTGATACAATACATCGCTACTATATAGTATCATACGAGGGTATTATACTATATAGCACTTAATACATAAAATGGAGTAGGCAATCCATAGTCAAACTTTTAAAACTAAGCATTGCGGAAAGCTAGCAATCTTACAAAAGGTACAGAATTAAGTTTCGTTGTCCCACCGTGAACCTAAGCGCTTCATCCAGGAACAATCTCATTAAAAGAACAAAAACAATTAAAAACGCATGCTACATACTCGTCGTTAACACAAAAAAAAAAAAAAAAAGAAAGTGGATAAACCTAAGCACGAGGGGTAGGCAAAAGGTTTGGGCTTCTCTGCTTCCTGTAATGCCCCATAGGATCCAGCCTCATCGGAGGATTCAGCACCTCTGCCGAGCTGGGTGCCCAGGCACACGCGAGCTGGCGCTGAGCTCGGAGGGGCCGGAAACCCCTCGGGGTTGCTTTCATTTCAGGATTATTCTCTGCTGGCTCTCGCGTTGGACCCTGCGGTCCTCCCACCGGGAGCCCCCCCCCGAGAACCACGCAGCCCCCAGACGGTTTGGACGTGCCACACACAAGCTGCAACGGGACAGAGCGGGTTACACAGCTGGAGCCCGCAGGCTGAGCAGCCTTCTCTACCACTGCCAGAAAGCTCTCCTTTCTTTCGGATTTTTTTATTTTTTTTTTTAATTATTATTATTTTCATTCCTAAGCCCTCCATTTTTGTAATAAAATATATTTTTATTAAGAGATAATTAGAAGCAGAGCCCGGAAATACACAGACTGCGTTAAAATATAAAAGAGCGTTTCCAACGGGCAGGTGCGGGGAGCCCAGCCATCGGTGATCTACGGACAAATTGAAAAGGATTCAAGTTCCCATTTTTCTTTTTCTCTTTTTTTTTCTCTTTTTAAAATTTTTGTGGTTTTTTTCCTCCTTTTTTTTTTTTTTCAATTTTTTAAGAGAAAAAATAATTAAAGAAGGGTGAGCGTTAGCAGAACTCAATTCCACTTCAGTTTTTCAATGAAAATGGGAAAAAAAATCCAGCACACGTAGTGTTAGGAGACAGACAGAGCAAGTATGAAGCACCTACGTTGAAAGCAAGAGATTTTTTTTTTTGTTTTTGCTCCCAGTAATACAATGGCATTAACCTGTGGGAACAGTGGTGTTTGCTGTTTTTTTTTTTGTTTTGTATTTTTTTTAAACCATATTAAATGCCTAAACCAATTATTTAAGTTTTCCATGTTGTCTTTTAAAACGAAACAACTCTTCAGTTGCAATAGTCCAACGTGTAACCGGAGCCAGGTCAACTGTGTGACTTCACCATGCATCCTAGGACTGCAGTATTACCATCTTTCCCCCAGAAGAACGATGCTTTAAGACAATTTTCCCAAAATAGGACTGGCTGCTTTACTCCTGGCAAAAACCTGTGTTATAATTCTCTGGAAAAAAAAAAAAAAAAAAACTCTGCAAACTTCAAGGTGTTTCTCCAGCATTCAATGGAAAACAAAACAGGAAAAAAAAGGGGGGGAGGTGGAAGGGAAAGGGGAGATGAAGGATGGTGAATCATCCTGATTTCCCTGTGATTAGTGTGTCACTACAGTCACAGAACAAGAAACAGAAACCTTGTCAAGTGGAAATGCCTCTCCAGTGGGTTGCTGTTGCCCATGTAGACGACAGCAGGAACTTTAGAACTGGGCTTGTAAATCGAGTCTGTGTTTGTTAATCACTTGCATTCACTCTTTAAACAAAAACAAAACGAAAAAAAAGAAAAAAAATCTATTCAGTACCGGAGATTAAATAATCACGTGTGTAGTCTCGTTGAAATAAATTTTCAGATTCCTTAAGAAGTCTAATTACTTTCAGTCGCCATTTTTAAATAACTATATTATATATTTGTATATATTATCCTGTGATTCTAGTTATGGTTCCTCTGCTGCACTGAAGATTTAGAAGGAGCATAAAAGCCTTTTGTCCCCCACGAACAGCACGAGTGCTGCAGAAAGGTTATAACAGGCAGTCTTGTCTTGCTACCTTCATTGATCCGGGTGATCCATGGCTTCATCGTAGGTGATTATCCTTTTGGGATCTGGAAAAGAAAGCAAAATCCTAAGTTTTCGGCAAGCTACTTTCAGAACCCGTGGCTTCCCAACAGACCTGCAAGATCCTCAGCTGTAACCAAAAGCCTCCCACCCCCAAAAGAGGCACAATTTAAGGCAGGTCACCAGCTCCGTGCAGATCTGCACTTGCTCCCCTCGTTGCATAACCGTGCAGCAACACCATGGGCAGCACAAGGCCCCCTGTAATGCTCTCCCCACACTGTGGTCACAGACGAAATAGGGGGGAGGTACCCAAATCTAAAGCTTAATCTTGGGTGTGACGCCCAGCACCAGACAAATAAAACGATTATGACATGCACATGTGCAAGACTCATGAAATCTAGACTGGCCCTGTTTTTCTTTCTTTCAGGTGCTCTGCTTCACTCGGAGCCTCCCACAGCCACGGTACAGCTTGCTGTCCTGGCTTTCAGAGATCCCAGCACAGATAAACCCAAGGAGATGCAAACAGCAAACGCCCAAAATCTCGAGCATCTCCAGACACCGGCACGGCCAGCTCTCAAGACCCGTCCCGGAGGTCAGAGCAGGACAGAGCGACCGGGTTTGTTTGTTATTCCCAACATCCTTACCTTGCTTCTGCAAATTCCAAATCATTTCCATTTCTGTGAAGACAAAATGAGAAGACCATTGTTACTAGGTGCATCTAGGTGGTACCTAGAGACAACCCCAAACAGGCTTTAGTTTCTGGAGTGTGGTGCGACACCACCACCGCTGCGCTGGGGCTGTTGGACAAAACCCACCCCGCACAGCCCAGCCCCAGCAGGACTGCAGGGATCTGGCGATGAAAGGCATCGAGACAGCTGTACCACGGCTGGAGGTATCGGGCGACCGAACCCTGAGTTAGAGATGTCACCACCAGCCCCTATTCCTACAGATCGCAGCCTAACTCCAGGATTTACAGCTCTGCCTCCAGCGCTGCTTTACGCCTTGCAGCCTCAACGAGGAGCCTGCAGAGATGGTTTTCACGAGCCGACGCGTTACATGCATGATACAAGAAGTGCTGGACAAAGCAAGTTCTTCGTGGCTCACAGCATGCTCCCGTCAAAGCCCTCGGTGCCGAAACTGCTCCACGGCCACTGCCACACAGCACCGGCACAGACCGCGGAGCGATGCTCCAGGGGCGCGTGGCTCTTTCCTCAGTTTCCCTCCATGGCACACGTGGCACAAAAACCAACCCAACCATCCCAGACCTCACTGGAAGAGCACGTGCCTTCCTTTGTTTACCTAAGGAATAACAGGAAAGTTAAACGTTCTCCTCGTTCACATTAAGAAACGACAGAAGGCTGCTCCGTTTAAATTAAGCCCCTAAAAAATTAAGTCACAGCAGGTCTTCAGAGACCTATTCAAAATAACTATAGCTAGCCGCTCTCAGGTTGCATTTATGAGCTAGAATATTTATGAAGACGCTAACTGTACCCTGCGCCCAAGATTAAGAGGCATCATTATGGAAGAGAGCAACGAGGAGGAGCACGCGCGGCAGTAGCGATCTTTAAAGCCTCCCTTCTGCCAGAGGGGAGCACGGCTGCAACAGGTGGGAGCAGAGATGGCAACAGGTTACTGAACAACACAACGCGCTGTGTGGCTGCAACGCAAGCAACAGGTAAACCACACAAGGGAAAGAAGCTGAGAAAAGCCAACAAAACCCCTGGCCCCAGCACGACGTGTGCCCAGCGTCGACTTGCGTCCCTTTGGCTTTTGTTCCCTACAACCTCGAGCTCCCCGGGGCAGGAAATTGCATGCAAATAAATATGACCTGTCCTCTCTGCACAATTAAGCCTTTTGTAAGGAAGGCCCCGACCGACCGAACGTTACAAGGTCTGTTATTTTTGCCTCACAATAGCGGCAGTGCTTTACTTTCACCGAGGAACCCGAAACACTTTGGGGAAAGCAACAGCCCCTAACAGGGACACGAGCTCCCGCACCCCGAGGGGTGAGTCCCCAGAAATAAAGCAAACCAGCTACTAAAATCCCCTCCAGCAGAATGGGTTTTCCATTCACCGTGAAGTTAGATGCATCATTTGAAGACCATCAATTTTTTGAAGACCAAAAAAATAAGAGTAACCCTTTTCAGACTCCAAACAACCTTCCTTTACTTCTTTGGAAGGAGCAGTAGGGGAGAAGGTGGTGCGAAGCACCCTGTGCATCCTAAACACGTGGATGCAGCTGCTGGCAGGTGCTCAGCCTGACCCACCTACCAAGCCAAGCACCCCCAGCGAGCTGTCCATGACATCCACTGCTCCCGACGCTCCTGGTACCTCCTGCCGTCAGACGAGGCCAGCAGCACGAGCCGGAGGTAAATAACTGCCATCCACAAACCCTTGCACAACCTGGCTTCAAAGCCGGCCCTGCTCCGAGCCAGGGGCCGAATGAGGTCACCTCCAAAGCCGTGTCCAACCTCTCCTTCTCCGCGGCTTTCACAATCCGCGAGGCTCCACCACGGCCTGGCCTCTCCAGCCCGGAGCCAGCAGGCGCAGAGCAGCCCCTGGGCATCCACGTACGGAGCTGCGGGTAAAGGAGCCGCTCGTGGGCGCTGCCACTGGAGCACAGGGGCTGCGGGGAAGGCTTTGATGTCAGGACCGGACCAAGGCACCCTGGTGAATTGCACTGAGATTCCTCATGGGCCAATAAACTTTACAGCAGGATCGGTACGTAACCGTGGAGGGGAAAGGAGTCTTTATGTGGTGTCTCGTTAAGATGGGCACTTTTATATACGTTCTCCTTGCTAGAGAGAATGCCCCTGCAAACAAACGTCTCTGCACTGTGCAATGTTCTTTGCTCTTATAAACCTAACACAAACTGACAATCGTCCCTAAATTGAACAGCTAAAAAAGAAAATAACACAGAAGGACCATCCGTGCTTGACTTCTCCGCAGGACACAACGATTATGTTAAGGGATCGTCCAGGAAATAAAGCAAAAATTAAAAACTTGATGCTGCAGAGACTCATCATTATACCACTGGGCAGCAGTTCCTGCCAAGTGGAAAAAGCAGAGATTTGTATAATTAAATCAGCTTCTGCCCAGCAGCCCATAGGCAACCGACTGAGCCCTAGCCCCTTCCCGCCGAGGGAGAGGGAGAACCACGGCTTTTCTCCCTCCTCCTGATGCAAAGGAGGGGAACTGCTGAATTCACAGCTCTGCTGTTTCTTCTGACCCAGTTCACCAGCCCGGCGAACGCCACTCCTTGCTGGCCCACGCTGCCTCGCTCTATTTTCCACGCCGCTCTTCTGCTTCTTCATGCGAGCAGAGACGTGGCGCAGCCGAGACGCCGCGAAGGAACAAAGCGGCAGCGCAGGCAGGAACTCAGGGGCAAGGCAGCAGAGGAAAACTGCTGCAGATTCCTCTCTCCTCCACCTACGTGGTCTTTGCTACCACGAGACCTCGCGTACCCTCTGCTCAGCTCGCCAGGAGGATGCTAGTGAGCACCCCAGCACAAGAGCTGCCGTACAGAGCCCGCTCCGAGCCACGGGCACCCTCAGCCTGGGAGATCACAGCTGCCCCGAGAGAGTGAAATTCTGCAAAGCCTTGGCAAGAATTGTGGAACGAAACGTTTCATCCAGCTGTCTTTAAAAGGAGGAGTAAAGCAAGGGGAAGATGTTGATTTCAGTGGAAATAAAGCTGAGATACTCCCAGGCTCCTCTTCTCAAGGAGAGGACCAAACCACCTGCGAGGAGCAGACCCAGCCTCAAAGAGACGAGGGTTTTGGCAATGCCACGCCAGGATGAAGGTTCGGTTCCGACCCAGGGGGGAGTGAAGCCCCTGAGCGAGAGCATCCCTCCTTCCTGGTCCTCGCAGCCTCCCCCACAAAGCTCACGTCCCCGGCTCCAACCAGACGGCGTAACCCACCGGCGCGTAACTAACTCAGCTCCACCTTGCTACATCAGACGCGGCAGCAGCGGGTGGCAGGCACTGCCACGAACGCCGAGCGGCAGGCGCTGCCAACCGAGGCAGCCACGCTGGGGACCGGGTCTTACACTCAAGCGGGTCGGATGACCAGGGGAGCCTCTCCGCCCGTACAAAAAAAATAAAAGGGAAGCACGGAGTGGGAGCGTACAGGAAGCAACATGAAAAGCATCCAAGGACAGGAGCATGCACCAGCGGCCCTGCCAGAACATTCCCAGCACCCCGACCTGCGGGGAAAAGGCAACCCGGGCGCGTGAAGGAGCTCAACTTCCTCGGCCAGGACCTCGCTGCCGGCACACACTTCTGGCGGTCAGGCAGGAGGGTCACTGTACTCGCTGGACAAACCGTGCACAGGAAGGCCGGTTTGCTGGAGGTCACCTCGAGGCTTTCCCGTAACCGATGTCCAGCCCGAGGCGAGGATCCGCACGACCCGATCGCAGCCACTGCCACCAGCAGCACCACGGGCACAAGTTTACGGCGGGCAGACGGAGGCACTGCAGCTGCTATCTCCCTGCCTCACCCTTTCTCCACGTGCTGCCCGCGCTGGATTTACCGCTCGTGGAGCTCGGGGCAGGGAACGCACCAGGGCAGGTGCTCCGAGCTCGTCCCTGTCCTTGCCCCGCAATCGTGTCTCTGTGGCCATAACCCCGGAGGCAGGGCAGATCCGGAGATCAATGGAGACTTTGCTCAAAGACAAACAGATTGATCCGAAGAGGGAGGAGTTCACCGGCCTCTCTACCTCCAAACCAAACAAGCCGAGGACCCAGCTACCCACGACACCCTAACGCCTGCCCGGGCATGGAGCCGCTCCTTTCCTCCCACAGAGGGACTGGCTGGTCCCGGCTGGGACCCCAGGAAAATAACCCAGAATAAATGGAGAACCACGTGGGAATTAACCGCTGCTGCCCCACAAACTGCTCCCCGGCAGCTCAATTTGCCAAATACTTTCCGATCTGGTGTGACAGAGGAGGGCACGCACACGGTCTCACTGCAGGACCGTGGCACCAGGGTTTTCCATCGTGCACAGGGCAGGGAAAACGATGTTCCTCCAATACCACTTACACTAAACTCACCACAACAGCCTCCAGCAAACACCAAACCACAACGTCCAGCATCACCGCAGAAAACGTACTAAAACCTAGACTGATCTCTGCTTGGTACACCCGCGATAGCACCTGGAGACGAAGGAGAAAGACGAGCTCAGGCTGCTCGGAGCGCCCTGCCACCGCACTAATGGCACACCCGTGATCCTGTACCCCTAAATAACACCCCGAAGCCGGCACAGACACAGCCTGCAAAATAATTAGGCACAGAGGAGTGGCAGGGCAGGAGCCCCATCTTCCCAAGGCATCTTAGCACCAGGGGTGCTCATTTTGGCTGCCCAGAGCTCGGCCCACGTGGGGATGCCTGCAGGAGGAGAGGAAGGAGCAGAAAGCAGAGCTTTAAGAAGCTATTTAGGTGTCTGCTCTTGCCACTGAATGTAATTAACCTCAGCGGTCACAAGGACTGAACTCAGCCAGACTTTGAAGTTAACACCTCCTTAAGAGGACATGGGAAGGGAGTGGTCTTTATTTTCCTGTTGGTACTATTGTTTTACTGGGGTCTGTCTTTCACGCAGCTGGTGAGAAAGGGAGAGCCGATGAGCCTTGCTGAGGCTGCACAACGTTGCTTTTGTACAAGAAAGTCCAGGCTGACAAAGGGAGACAAATTTAAGCGTTAGAAACGTTTGCAACCTTAAGAGGATTTGCCCAGGACCTCCCTTCTACACCACGCTAGGCTTGTGGTACCCCATTTCTGATGAGAAACTGAAATTTAGGCTGCGGGCAGACAAGAAATGAGTACAGAAAGCTTGCACTAAAGCTGGAATAGACTGAGCAGAGGGTAGAGGAATAAGACAGACAAAAATCAATCGAATGCTACTAGAACTTAAAATGTTAACACTGTGAGAGTATGATGCCCTGGAAAAAATATAATTATTGTTTTTAAATGCCTGGGCTTACTATTACTAAAGGAAGCTATCTAAGATTCTGTGTCTTAGACAAGGAGTTTATAAAGAGGTAAATTCACAGCTTTGTGGTGGGTCAAAACACAACAAGTTTGCCAAAGCCAGCCAAACATCAACCCCTCTGCAGAGGGGCTGAGACACTACCCACGTGGAAGTGCCCCCACAAAATGGGTGATTGCCTTCTTCACCCTCGCGGCAGGGGGATTCAGGGAGAGGCAAAGTGGAGGAGAACAAAAAAGGTCCCTGCGTTTGCCACAGGGAGTCAAAACACCGTGCCGAAAGGGAACCTCGGCTCCTGCTAACACCAAGCCAGGCCCAGCAGAGACCTCTGAGCTTTTGGGGCCGAGACCAGAGGTAAAGCAGAGAGCAAGCTGTCCTACAGGCTTTGCTCTGCTCACTCCCAGTTCCGTGCACCCGTATCGCGCTTCAGTCATTTCAGGTTTTAATAAAAAAAAGAGCCAGACTACAAAGGACTCCATGAAAGCAATAAAATCATCTGAAAGATTTGGCCTACAAAGAGAAAAGGAAAATTCAATCTGCAGCTTGCAGAAGAGATGATACGCAGAGATTTGTCTGGTTGTTGCCATAATACTTAAGAAGGATAGAGAAAAGTGTAGGGGTGGGTGCTGAAAAATACAAATTAAAAAAATTAAAATAAAAAAAATCACACCATGAGAAAAGCCAGAGATGCATAGGAATCATTTTCCTTCCTTTAAAGCCACGATTTCATGGCCGGATCTGCCCAGGGGAGAAGCTGCAACACTTTGGTGGAAGAGGTGCGAGCACAGACCATGAAGTCCTCTCGGTAACAGAAAAGCTGGTAAAGCTGAAAAAGGGGAGGTGAACCTACACATTGAACTCCTTCCAGTGCCAAGAAGGACAGGAAGACCTGCTTGTTCCACATGGATTAAAATGCAAAACATGCTAATAGCTAGCCATCATCCTTAGCGACATCACTTAGGCTTGTCCATTGGAATAGAGGAAGGAGCACCTCTTAACAGAAGCTAAATAGCTTTTAAAGGAATTTTCCCAAACCGTTATTGCCATTAGACATATGCAAGCAAAAAGCCCATTTCTAAAACAATCAGAACTGCTGTAAGAAATACATCACGTTATAATATTGCATTTCACTTCAAAGGAAGAAAAAAGGAAAAAAAGAACAGAGAATGCCCTTAGGCAGCGAGTTAAGCCATTACCTTTAGTGTGATATTTAACAGCAGCACTCAGGTCAAAAGAACCCCAGCTATCTTTCCTTTCTAGGCCTCTCTGGTACCCCTGTTCTTTGGCGGAGGCTAACAAATTGTTCGTGGGAGAGGCCAGAGGATTCTCTACTTCATAGTCTTTTGAAAGAAACACTAAAGCACCTTGGCTACCGGTGTCTGCCTTTTGCAGGTCACCGGCGTGATGCGACTCCAAAGCTACACCACCCTCGACAGCAGTCCCAGGCTTAAGAATAGCGCTAAGAATTGGAGGGCTAGTCCGTTTATCCAGCTCGTAAGCCTTAGGAAACACAGGTTGTTCAGTTCCTGAGGGAATGATTTCAGCACACTGTGAAACCAAAGTGGCAGGATATTCCCCTTGAAATGTCACTTCCATTAACTGATTATCCGCAGATTTCCCCACAACAGTTTCGGGGCCAGCGCTGGGCTCGTTTATGAACGACAAGCCCCACTGGTTCTGGAAGATATCTCCCAGGTTCTGCTGATTTGTCTGCGATGGGAAGTCGACTTGCGCTGTACCCAGAAGCACAGTTTGCATATTTGAAGGGTAGATAAAAAGGCTAGATTTCTTTTGTTCGAGAGCTGTCGAAACTGTACTTATGTCCTGGGGTACTGACTCAGAAGAGGTTGATGTTACAGTACTAGCAGCAGTTGTGAGCAGTGGCTGGGTCCCTGGAGAATATACATTTCCATCAGTCCCTGCTAAAATTGGCCCGTTTGAAAAGCTAGCAGAAGTAACAGATTTCATAGCAGACATGGGGACCTGGGACAGTCGACTTGATGTTTGGGCCTGAGTTTCCCCGGCAGATGACGAAGACGACGACGATGACGTGGATGGGGTTTGAGCCGCTTTGTTGAGGTTTTCTTTAACTTTACTTGCATAACTTATTTTGGGAACAATTTTAGCACTGCTATTGTCCACTGGAAAAACTGGGGGTGGCTTAAATAAGGTCCATGAGTCCTCTTTAGACGTAGCTGATGAAGCATGCTTCCCTTTGGGCCGGTCATCAAACTTCTTGCTGCTAATCCCAGGTTTGGCATCAGAGTTTTTTCGCTGTACATCCCCAAGCCCAGGCTTTCCTCGGCCTGCTCCACCAGCCCCAGCCTCGTATTTCCAAACGGGCTTAGTATTTTCAATTCGGTTCCCCTTTTGTTCACTATAATCAGGCTTGAAACTCTCCAGTTCCTGTTTTAAGGTTGGCGTACTGACCTCCTGTTGCATTATTTTGTCCTGTACTAGATTCAAGTTCTCACAACCCTTGGCACTGTTGCGCCTGCCTTTCCGTTTCTTAGGCGTAGTATATCCACTCTCAGAGCCGCTACCATCGTTATCGGCCCCTTTGCCTACGTAGCCATTAGTGATGTAGCTAGAGTTACTGGTTACCACGCCGTTTGGGACAGACACTCCCTCTGGCTTGTCTGAGGACTGACTTTCTCTAAGCTTGTTTTCGTAGGACTTCTCATTCTTTTTGTCCATGCTATTTTTCTGAATGAAGTTCTTGGTTTTGATTCCGGCTTTCCCCAAAGCACCGGCCTTAACGGTCTGCTTTGGGGTCACATTAGTGTCTACGAGTTGCTGGCTGCCATTGGGTACCCTGGATCCTGGGTTGGTGGTTTCATCAGAGCACAGGCCCTTCAGCGACACTTCTCGTTCCCCTGCGTTGCCATTTAGCTCTCCATAGCCTAGAAGAAAGCCAAAAACAACAAAAAGCAAGGATTAGAGTGGGAAACGTTAAACTTCTGATTGCAAAAAGCTGTAACCAGCCCCAAACATATACAGTTCCACCGAGCAGCTGTTTTAAAATGGGAAAACTTTGTCTGCTCTCCGATACGTGAAAACACATCCTTATTTGCTGGGAGCCAAGGAAGGGTTCAGCAGAAAGCACCAGCAGCTATCGGCTCTCACGCAACAGCAGCGCGGCGTTTAACACGGGTAACAAAATAAAGCAAAGAGACACCTGAACGTTACGTAAGGAAAATACACCGTACTGAAACCCCTTGCAACCTGGTGAGCTATTTCATCAGCTACCATTTCCAGGTCGCACAGAGGAAATTCCCAGGATGCTTCAAGAGAGAGGGACCTGCTGCCTTTCCTCCAGGATTCCTTGAAATTCAGCATCTACTTTGTGAGCCAGGGCCAGCTCCATTGCCTCCGTCCTCTCACAGGCCTGTGACACCAGCAACCCTCCCTCCCACCTTCCTCCAAGCACCACCTCTGGAAAAGAAAACAAGCCGCTTTCCGAAGGACACGTGCGAGTCCGGCTGGCAGTCGAAGGGAAGACAAGGTGGCAGCATTTCCTCGTGTCATTTCCAACCAGCACCTCCCTACACGTGCTCCGAGCAGGCGAGGGAACCGGGAAGCACCACATCCCCCGAGCACCGCCGCCGGCCCCCTGCCCACCGAGACCCATCCCAAGGAGCACTCGTGAGGGCTCCAAGCCCACAAAAGCAGGGCACCGTGCTGCTATCTCAGCTCGCCTTTTTGCCTCTGGAGTTCATTTTTGGGCCCAATGGCTCTCAAGTTCTTGAGATCATGATTTAAGTGGAGCAGAAAGCCCAGACCGAACCACCCTGTCTTCCTCGAGCCAGTGCAGCACACCCCGCATCCCCCAGGCCCAAGAGCGGGCAGGACTCCAGCTTGGAAAAGAATGTTTTTGTTGTCGCCGATGCTGCTGAATTAAGCGGCTATACTAAAAAATCATTGTTATCCTCACATCCTGGAGCCTCAGATGCGCGGCAGATGTAACTGCTCAAGTTCTGCGCGACTCGGGAACACAAGAATCCTTGTAGGGATCTTTACAGAAATTCCACAGCCCCGTTTGCCGAGAGGGATCAAAAAGGGTTTTACTGCGCTCGAGTATCTCTAACCACCACAACTTCCACTGCAACTTCCAAACGCGCTGCTTGGAATATGACCCACAAATACTTCATCCCAGGGAAAACGAGCAGGGCGGGACTCTCAGCTGAGTCGACAGCTAAAAATTAAATATTCCCGAGCACCGCGCGGAGGAAGCCTGCTCAGGAGTAACGTGTTGCAGCTGACCTTGCGCGACTCGGGACTCCTGACATCACCAGCTAACGAAACAAAACAATACGAGCGGTCATAAGACCACTGCGGATGAGGAGCGAAAGAATAAAATGAAGAACAAAATCCATTTCAGTAAGTCAGCGTGTCAGCAGTTTCAAGTTCCAATTTTCAAGCCGTCCCAGCTCGGCTGAGTTTTCCCCAAATCAACGTTTGGGGCAGCTGGCTCCGGCCTGGAGCCGGGGGGGGGGCAGCGGCCCAAATTTAGGGGGGTGAGGAGGATGTGGGGAGGAGGTGAGGAGCGTGGGGCAGACCTGGGTGGAAGGGGAGTGGGGGGCAGCATGTGGGGAGCCCCCTGATATCCATGGGGCTCCTGGGCAGGAGGGAGCTGCCCAGGGCCTCCACACGGCCCCGCGGCCTCCCCGCTGATGGAAGTGAAGATTTTAAGGAGCATGTGTGTGGGGGGGGGGACATAAAAAAACCATAAAAACCCCACAAAAAAAAAAATCAAACCAAACCAGAAATCCCCACGCACATGGCACCGCGACTCCTCTTCCCACCCCGCGCTGGCTCCCGACCCGCCGCAGCCCAGTCGGTTTTATTTTTATTTATTTATTTGTGGAACGGGCGGTGTATGTGTGTGTGGGGGGGGGGGGTCGTGTTTTAACGGGAGGAGGCCTCCCCCCGAGGGGGGGGAGGAGGGGGGGGGTTCCCCCAACATCGCGGCGGGGCCTCGGGCTCCTCACGGGGCTGCGGCTGGAGGAGGCCGGGGAAGGAGGCTGAGGAGGGAGGCCGGGGAAGGACGGAGGGAGGGAGGGAGGGAGGCCGCCGCCCTGCGCTTTCCGTGACTCATTGATTTGCACGCTCATCACTTTTCCACACGGGGCGGCCTCCCCCTTCTTCCCCTTCCTCCCCTCCCAACCCACCGCCTCGCTCCCCCCTTTTCCTCCCTTCCCCTCCCCACACGGCCCCGGGGCCGGCCCCACACGTGCCCGGCGGTGCCGGCGGCCCCGCGGCTCCCCCAGCCGCGCCGGCTCCAACATGGCGGACAGGAAGCGGCCCCAGCGCGGCGGAGAAGCTTCCAGCCGGGCCGGGGGAGGAGGAGGAGGAGGAGAAGGAGAAGGAGGAGGACGAGGAGGAGGAAGGCCCCGCCGCCACCACCCCGCGAAGGTCACCGGCCCCGTCCCGCTCCTTCCCCCCCCCCCACCTCACGGCCACCCCAGCCCCAGCCCCGGACCTGTTCTCCGCTTCGGCGCCTCCTGGTGCTGCGGGTGCTTGTGGAGCGGCGGCTTGGGCTGGGCTCGGCCGTCGGGCGGCGGCAGGTAGGGGCTCTGCGGGCGGTGGTGGCTGTAGTAGTAGTAATGGTGGTGGTGGTGGTGGTGGGGAGGGGGCTGCTCCTCCATGGGGAGGGGGGTGGCTCAGCTCGCTGCCGGCGCTGCTTGGGGGGCCGGGCCGGGCCGGGCCGGGGCTTTTTTTTTTTTTTCTCGCTGTGCTTCTTTTTTTTTTTTTTCTCGAGGCCGTGCAGGCTCCGGCGGCTGGGACGCGGCTGGCGCGGGGGAGGCGGCGGAGGACTGGCAGCGCCCGCCCTGCGCTCGGCCGGCCGCGACCGCCCCCCGCCCCGCCCCGCCCCGACCGGCGGAAAGGGAAGAGCCGGGGGGAGCCCGGCCCCGCGGGCACGCTGCTGGGGGCGGCCCGGAGCGGCTCGGAGCGGCCCTGCCCTGCCTCCCCCGGGGCCTCCGGGCCGCTCGGTGCCTGCCTTCCGCGTGTGGGAAGCCGGGAGGAGGAGGAGGAGGAGGAGGAGGAAGGCGCCCAGAGGCCCAGCTCGCAGCCCGGCTGCCCCCGGGCCGGTCCCGGCCCCTCCGCCTCAGCGCGGCTCCGCCCGCCGCGGGTCGAGCACAGGCGGGGTGCCGGGTCCCGGCTGGGCGGGGATCGGGGATCGGAGATCTGGGATCGGGTGGGGATCGGCCCCCAGGGCCCGGGATCGGAGCGGGGCGAGCAAGGAGGGGAAACGGGCTCCCCCACCGGCCTGCCTGCCGCCTTCCGAGGGCTGCGCCGAGGAGCTTGAGGGGGAGGAGGGGGAGGCGGCCTGGAGCTTGTCGGCGTTTGCCGGGGGTTTGCCGGGGGTTCCAAGCTCGCAGGTCCCGCTGGAGTGTCCTCGGTGCGGGGCAGGCCCGCAGGGCTCGGTTCTGCTTCGGCAGCGTGTGAACGGAGCCCCCCCCGGATGGCAGCGGGGGGATCGGGCTGCAGGGCGGCGAGGGACCGAGGCACGGGTTCCTTAGGGGGTAGGGAGAGGGATGGGGAACAGCACTGAAATGTATTGGCCGGGGTCAGAGCCCTGTGTGGGGCTGCTCAGGGTGATTAAATACCTCCGGATACTGGTGGTGTGCCCTACAGCAACCGGGGGGAGAGTGACAAGAAACAATCGTGTAATTAAAGACCTGTCATAGCCACAAAATGAATAAACAGGCTGCATATCCTATCCTTAAAATAGGATTGCGTAGCTTCTCAGGGCTTGTCCTTGTAGCCTTAATACCAACGTATTATTTTAATAAATTAAAAAAATAAATTAATAAAGCTTCCGTGTCCAGAAAGCCCTATCAGGCTTTATCTCTGTTCTGCAGGGCATCACACAAAACACAGAGCCCTTCCTCTACGGTTTTATTTCAGCAGAATACCGTTGAAAGTTTATGCCTCCAGCACAGCTTCCCCCTCCCCATTCTTTAATACGTACAAAGTAAAACTGTTCCTAGCACAAATCCAACTTGTACATCAACACCAAGGGTTCTTTTTCAAGGTTTGAGGTGCCTGACGTAGGAGTTCTGTGCCCAACCGGCCCTACAGTTTGCATTTCTTCCAGCACACTGCAAAGTAATTTAAGATGCAGTGAAAGCATTTAAACAATGACTGTGAACTGGAGGCTCTGCCCGCGCTCCCAGGAGTAACGGTCCTGGCAGCCGCTGACTCAGAGCGACCTCACGGCGCTTAGGAGACAACTCTCGAACCGAGGAGTCAGGCTTTAATCACAGTTGACATTTTATTGGTGGCTTGGAAGAATTTATTTTTAATATAAGGAACTGGCTTGAAGACAAGCTTCAAAAGACTCCGAAGAAAGCAAACAATTACGGACAAATCAGCTCCACGCACACAGACACCAGAAATCTAAATACAAAGGGCAGCGGGTTGTACGTACATGAAAGATGAAGCAACTCTTCTGTTTCTTAGAAGCGTCATGTTGTCAGTTTTACATTAACCATCTAAAGCTGGAAAAAAAATAAAAATAAAAATAAAAAAAAAAAACACAAGATAATGTAGCCTGGGGCCCACCAAGCCCCGGAACACACCTGGCAAAGGAAGCACGGGCACCCCCCACACCCCGCTTAGTACCGAGGTGCCTTTCCATACACTACAAGTTCCAGCATGCAGCGCTGCTCCGTGCCCTGACGTCTGCGTGCCCTGCTGGGACACGTAGTCCTTAGACGCTGCGCTTTCTATTAAGGGCAGACACAAATTTCTCACTGTTGGGCTATTTCATGCTCTCTTTTCAAGCCGACTTTGTTCCGAGTGACACCAAGCACTCTCCCCTCGCTAGCGCAGCGTTGCACCAGCTATATAACGCATGCTGACATTCAGCAGTTGGGTGGGATGCATTCTCTGGAGCTGTGGAAGAGGGAAAGAGGAGACTTCCACGCTTCCTCATCTGCAGCGGTTTCCCTCCTTGCCTCTCACTGAGTTTGGCAAGTCAGCAGGGTCTCTTGCGAAGGAAAGAGGTAATTTTCCTTGGAATTCCACACCCATTGCCAAGCATTCCCACATCCAGGCACAACGCTGGGCAGAGCCAGCATAATTTCTAGCTCTAACTCAGAAGGCTATTTTATAAAGCTTTGAAGTGTATGGCTTTTCAGAGAGCCTGCCATTTAAAGCTGCAAAATGAAGGCAGCAAGGAATGAATCAACTGCTACAGAGCTCATGAGAAAGTTTTCCTGGAGAGACCTGAGGTGATTTTTGAATTCATAGGAAGACGCAGTTAAGCTTAAAAGCTGCTCCAATGATTTCCTAAGAATAAATGATTTCCTCTCAGAGGCAACCCTCTTTAAGAGGCTACATTTAATTTCCATTAAATGCTTAGGGTAAGTTGAAACCTTGAAACTATAAAGTTCATCCATGAAAAGAAAAACACTGGCGTTGTAACAGTTGTAATCAGTCTGTCTCCTGTTTAAAACTCAAAACTGGGAAACATCAAAATGACTGTATGTATAGATACTGGGAAGGGCTCTTATACAAAGCACGTTCAGCTTTTTTTTTGCCATAATGTTTTCATTTCTAGCAAGGATCCAAACTTGCCAAGAGCCCTATATTCTAATACACCCCACCTAGCAAAGCAAAGGAGCAGATGCTTCGTTCCAGGTATGTTTATAATGATACCATTCAAATCAGTACAGTGTGGTCACAATTCACCAGTTGATATTTAAATGCTGAAGGAAGACTCGGATCTAGAAATAGAGGTTATTTAGGATGGATCATGGGGGTGACAGTGCTCCTTGCAGCTTCTGCTTGGCCAGGGGTACAGCTGTCCTCACCGAGCTCAGAACACTGTCATTGACAACTGCATCCAGGTAGGGGGGGCCTTTCCTTGACTCCATTTTTGTACCTCGCTGTGTACATTATTTATATACAAAGAAGGTCTCTTTAAAGACTTTACCCTCTAGACACAGTTTGACAGTAGGCTTTGGCTTTGAGGTCTTAAAAGGCAATGAAAAAAGAAGCATTTAGCCCTTAGCAGAATTGTAGGGATGGACACTGCGGACACTTATCTTTCCTATCCCTAATAATTTACACATTTCTACATAATAACACATGCTGAAGTCGATTTAAAATGAAAAAAAAAAACCTACAACAGAACTTACAAATGCCGTAAGCACGCACTGTTAATCTCTCAAGAAAATTAAGGCAGCCCAGCACCCAAAATATCCACAGGGCATAGTTTTGTGAGACAGCAAACCTGACGTAACGGCTAACTGCTCCCAGAAGGGAAGGTCATCCCTCCCTCTGCCTGCCCTCGCAGCAGCACTGGAGCTTCTCTGATCCTGGGTGAGGCCATCTGAGAAATTAAACAAACAGAATTCCTTAGATGAAAAAGTGTACATTTTTCTTCTGGTTAAACTTCCTGGCCTGTTTCACTGAGGAGCCAGACAAACATTAATGCCCTTAAGAGCGGGCTGCAGCTCCAGCAACTTCGGAGTTGCCTTGCACAGCCAGCCCTGCAGCAGGGATGACCCCTTCTGGGAATTGGGCAGTGGGGACACAGCTGGGGATGCAGCCACTTCAGCCAGCTAATTTTATTTTGCTCGTATTTGTGAGTCAATCCCCTCGAGCACCCGAAGAGGGATGGTGTGACCACCCTTCAAAGTGTTTGGAGCAGGCTGCAACAGAAGGGCTTTAACCAGTGGGACTTCATTCTGGTGGCCACATCCATTGTTTAATAGGACTGGATCTGAGGAATGTCCCCTGTTGTAAACACATTCAAGCGTTCACACAGGCATGAGTAACATCTGCTGCCCATATCTGCATGAAAAATTGTTTACTAGAGTGCAATCGTATAAACTGGAGGCTGCTTCCTGGACACGTATAAAAGGAGCACAAGAGGCAGGCTAGCAGGTCGGCCTCAGCCAAGCCTCACAACATTACTTGTCCTGGATTTCAAAGAATCCTGGTTCTGGGGTTTCAGACAGTTCTGGATCTCCTCCTACTCCCTAGGATCATCACAGGGACCACAGAAATCAGCACAAGCTTCCCAAGGTGCTCCTGCAAAAACTGCCCTGCTGTCAGCAGGTTGCTCTTCCAGGACCTGAGCGCACGGGCGGCCCTGCCTGACTTCAGCTGGGGATTGTGTCAGTCACTGCTTGCGGTAGACTTTGACCTCTGGAAGACAAATGGAAAAAGCTCAATCCACAAATTCCAAGCGCTTTTTATCTTGTTATACAACACAACAGTCACAAGGGCACTAGTCATTCATATTTCATTTTCATTGCATTTGGATACCAAGCACTTATTTCGAAACAGGGACTTTTTTTTTTTTTTTTTAAATATGCATGGGGTATATAAGCATCTGGCACCCAGAGACTTAAATACCTGTGTTTGGACTCAAGGTCTCCAACCTAAAAACGCCTGGCACTGGCAGAACACTGAATCTGGATGGGTTATTATATGAGTTATTATTGCAATTGCTGTTTCGTCATGTGATACAGGGCAACAGTGGTTGACTACAAGATTAGGGATTGAGAAGAGCCCTTGTCAGAAGGAAAATTAAAAAGACCAGGACCATTCACCTCTGAGGAAGTGAATCAAAAAGTCCACAGTGAAGGTATTACAGAAGACGTAGCCTAGAGATAGCAGTTTGAGAACTTTTGTTCACCTTATCTCAAATTATTGGAACACGGGAACATGAAGGGGGAAAAAACCAGCAAATTAAAAGATAAGCAGCCACCTTTTAAAGGCTTGCATAAAATACAGAGAGAATTCACCGACATGCAACATTGTGAAGAGCAAGGCATTATTAGTATTCTCAAAGGATGGGCATAATTCAGCTAAAAGTAAATATTAACATCTAAAATTGAGCTTTTAGAAGGATTATTATCTATTACTCTCTCAGGCACAAGTGAGAGTCTACCCCTTATGATTTAAGAGGAGATTTCTGCCAGGTATCTAGCACCTGGAGAGCTCAAAAGAAGCGGGGGGCAGTATTTACTCATTATAAAGCCATCTACTCAGAAGACCTGATGAACTGAACACAAACAAGACAGCTGGTGGCTCTACCTAGACCGGGAGGAAAACAGGAGGCAGCAGAGAGGAGTAACGACTTGCAAGCCAAGCAATGGTCACTGCACAGCAGATGCCTGTTAGTATTTTCCACAGAGAAAGTATTTTCTTGCATCCTCTACTTAATGGATCTATGTTCCAATTTACCCAAGACAGGTATTCTGGTTACTGTGTGACAACACTGCACAAGGCATAGTTAAAGGCTACTCTCACTTCATCATCTTTTGCCCTAGTTCCTTATCTTGGAATCTGGTCCGCAGCGCCACACTTGTTCTCCGAGACAATTTCCTTTACTTCACTCCTTACCTACTTGTGAGGACTGAATTACAGGACAAGGCTACTGTACACAGCAAAGGGTTTGTGGAACAGTTTTTCTGGCACAGCTCCCCAGGTGGAGATGTGGTTCATATAGGCAAAAGTACTCCCTCAACTATCTCCTTAAAAGGCAAACTATACCATCAGAATAAATCATCTCTACTTTGCTTTTTGCATGCCATCATTGCTGCAGGGTTGAGTCTGGTACATTCCAGCCTGCGTTAAGTATTCCGGCAAAACTAGTAGTTCTTTGACCAGGAAGACAAGATGCACCAGGAAGCGAAGAGTGATTTTTGTATTGTTTGTATTGTTTTCTTAAGAAATGGCTTCTTTTTGGTACTTACTAAGAGAGGAGAATGAATGAGCCATGAGTACTCACTCCGTTAACAACGGGATGGGGAACTGCATCCAGAAGTCACCTCTGGGGTGGCAAATGGCAGCTGAACAAAACAACACTGTGAGAGTTCATTTATTATATGCATGAAAAAAGATTATTATGTCCTAATGAAGCTACGGTGAGCCCTAAGTAAAATCTAAAGACCTAACAGAACTTACACATCTGGAGTTGAACCAGAATCCTAGATGTAAGACCCCTACTCTACTGGAAAGTAGCCTAGGACTTTATACACCAAGTCCAATTAGTAATATTCTTCATTATCATCTTTAGACTGCAATAGACCTCATGTCTGCCCCAGGAAAGGATGTGAGTCAATCCTTGACTAACTGACTCTGATTCACTAAGGAACCAACATATATAAAGTCACCCTAAAGATAAAAAAATGCTAAGGTTTGCTTCGCTGATAATGTATCTAATGGCTGCTGAGATTGGAGTAATAGAAGAGAGATGAGAGAGAACAGCACTACATTGCTATGGAAACCAGAATTTTCAAAATAAATACCTTTGCAGAACTGAGGTTGCAGATCTAAAATAATCCATACTGTTTTTGACATTTCCTCCCTTTACCATGAGATTCAGCCAGGCTGACCGGCCAGGCATGGGCGGCAAGCTCGCATGCACAGAGATCAGCCTGCAGTGACACAAGATCCCCCATGGCTCACGTTCCTTATTCCAGGGCAGGTCTGGGCCCTGAAGAGAAACATCAGGGTTTGGTTTGTTACCTGTACAATTTTGGGGGCCTTCCTTCCAGACTAGACAAGCCAGTGTAAAATGAGTCTATAACCACTTGAGGGGGAAAGTGCTATTTTTATCCCAGTAAACTGGGATATAATCTTTTTTTTCTTTTTTTTTTTCTGCCAGTCTTTTTCTTAAGTGAACTGCGACAACACAATGTATTAAGCAAACCTTCTTTATGAGGTTCTGATTCCCTTACTAGGAAACTCCTTACCGTACAGATGACTCCTCTGCAATTACCATTCAGGGTACCTACCCAGTACGTGCTTCCCGTTAGTCCCATTTCAGAAATACAACCGGTAACTTCCTTGATTGCATTTGGGCAAAAGGTTGCTCATTTTAGACACATACGTACCTCCACACCTTACATACCTGGTACCATCCCACCGACTGCTGCTATAAACACGTCCAAGCTCTAGAAATGCTGACTCACAGGGCTAAGACTATGGAAAAAAAAATTAGACTTGCTAACGTGGAGCCTGGCAGGTTTCCTGCCCCTCCTTATCTGCGAGCCCCTTGCCACGACAGGCTGTAACGAAGGACCTTGTTTCCTGAGAGGAGGCAAGGAGTAGGTACTCGTTTCTTAAAGATAGCCCAGATTCCTTTCGACTCTCAGCTGCGAAGAAAACCCCCAGCGCTTACATCTGAGGAGAAATTAATGGCTTCAGGGTGGGCTCTCTTGCTTAACGCAGCATTGCCCACTTCAGTGCATTCCTGGGATGTAGTCAAATTTCTTGAAAACGCCCTGCTACATACCACAGAACGTACCCTTCGCCCATAGTCTTCGCTGGCCGGGGTTAGTTCGATTCCTGCCTTCAGCAGAGCTGAGTCAGTGCAGACAGGCAAAAATCACTATTTGCTTTGGGAGGGTTTGCCACACGTCGAGACGCAGGCGAGCGGCGCTGGGTGCAAACTGTGGTTTGGTGCAGGCATGCCAGCACAGGCGAGGACAGGGACCCAAGCTCACGCTGCACTGTGGGGACAGCGGAGAGCGGCGCGGGGAGATCCGTGCTATCTAGATGGGAGCCAGGCCGGGTGCGTTCTGCCTGCGTGAGCACGCCGCTGTGCCCAAGCTAATCAGCTCTGGACTGGATCCAAGCGACAAGCTGACTGCCCACCACATCAACAGCTTGTCTTCCTCCCTGGGAAATGACCTCCTGTTTGCAAAAGGCTGAGCATTTAGGGAAACAACAAAGTTTTATGCCCACGCTATTCATGTGGCAAACGACTTCAGAAAACCTAAGCAGCGAGGAGCCTTCAGGACTGGATGGGATGGGCAGGCTGCTGAGCTGCCTCCTCCTCCCAGTACCTACGCAACTCATTTGCGAAGAAGCAGAGGCTGACGAGCCACATTTGCAAGCTGGGCAGGGCAAGCCAGGGAGCAACTCTGGCTGAAGGTAAGGAGCGGCAGGCTGTGGTGAGAGGTGTATTGCAGCGAGCGCTCGGAAACGACTGTGCTAAAGGTCTGGATAATGACCGGGTAGATGAGGTGCTTCAGCTCCCACAACGACGCAGAAACAACCTGGCAACACAAGTTCTCTCTCCACTGCTCTCTCGTCTTCCTAGGCAGGTGAAAATAAATCTTCACGGTGGAGCCCAATGCCAGCTCCTGAGGAGCTCTGTCTAGAAGGGCGAGTAAGAGTTAGGGTGAAGACCTCTGAATATCCCCTCAGCTCTTTTCTATCAGCTGGAACCTGATTTCGAGAAGTTCCTTGGCTGAGTTCATGCCCTTAGATTACACTAAAAAAAGCCAAAGTCCTTTCTGCACCTTGGGGACACCTAGTGCTGGAGTAGAAGAATGTAGAGTGCAACGCGCAGTCACTGTAGAGCTGGGCGTGCTCAAAGTGACGCTGGAAATGTCCTGATGAGCCCAGATATTGGGGCAGCAAGACAAAGGGTGATATATTTCAGTATCTGTTAGGCATGAAGCAAGAGATCACATGCTATACCAAGCGTCCACAACCTCAACTCCCAATTCAAACTGGTTTTGATATAAAATACCACTTACCAAACCAGTGTCCCCTAACAGGTTCATCATACCGGGCATTACTGTATGCCTTACCCCGGCCTCCCTAACTCAGAGGAGAGATTCCAAGCTGGGCAGAGGCAGCAGACCCAGCTGTGTCACTTGGCCACTGTGTGACCAAAAGCACAGCTATTGTGCCTCTCTCCCTATCACAAATGTATTTTATAACGTAGGGAGAGCAAAGAGCTCCCATAAAAACAAGGCAGCTGAAATCAGGAGCAGCCTGTTTGGCTTGCAAACGGCACCTGCTAGGAGGTGACGGCTGCACAGAGGCTTCGGAAGGAGCGAGAAGGTCCCCCCAGGACAGGTGAACTAAGAGGTTATGGAACTATTAGGTCATGCCACACACATAGCAAGTAGCTTATCATCATGAGGAAGCAGTCTTTGTTTTTAAATTAATCACTTAGAGGACTCTGGCTTCCATCTTGTGCTCCCTTTTTATTAGCTTGTTTCATTTTAAAAAGCTATAAACCTTCAAAGCCGATGCAGAGGTGGGAACACAGCTACAGAAAACTGCAACCAGACCACCACTTCTGCAGATCCACAGGGCATAAATTGAGGCCACAGCCCAAAACAGCACTGCAAAAAAAAAAAAAAGCAGCCAGCACAGCCTCCCACTCCCTTTGTGTGCGCATGCTGTACCTGTATTCGATATATTAACTCCATGCTGCAAAGCCTGGGAGAAGCCCATCAGAACTGTGACGTGCCAGACCAGGCTGCCAAGCAAAGCACTCACGTGTCAGTGAAAAACATTTTACCCCTGGAGGCACGGGGACTTCTTTAATACCTAGACGGGTGGTGAATGCAGGGCACCGTGTAGCGCACTGCAAATTACAGCCACAGCAATCCTGTAGCAGGCTTTTCTGCTGTTTCTGGCTAGCTAGCAGCAGATGAGAGGGACTCTGTAAGTATCCCTCGCCAGGCCCACACTAAACACACCGTACAGGCAAAACGGTACTGTTGTAATACAATCACAAAAAATCAGGAAAAAAAATACAGGAGGGGCTTTTTTTTGCTGCTTTGGCTCACTTCAGACACCAAGAACAAACCTACCCAACATCCATCTCTTATCAGACGTTGTCCTGTTGCTGCAGTGGAGCCCTCTCCAGTGGGAGGCGTACACTCCCAGCTGAGTGGTGCTAATTCCCTGAGTTCGGAAAAGCTGCCAGCAGGCTGCTGGGGCCGCTGTGCTGAGCAGCTGCAGACAACCACTACACCTCCAGGCTGGACGGGCCTCCAGAGCAGCCAGGCAGCGCTGCTGCGATGGTTCAGATGGCTCCAGCAACTCCGCAGCAAATACCTGCTTTCAAGAATGGTTAGAACAGAGCATAAAAATATCCTCTCGCATAAAATATGGATTGCTTGCTCCGATTTCACAGGCCTGTGTGAAATTTCAAACAGATTAATGAGAAACAGTCTTGAACTGGTTAGATGAGCTTAAAAAAAAACTTGGGACTTCTTTCTCCAGGCCTTCTGCTTGACATTAACTAACTGGTTAGCATTCAGGATCACAGTTATATTTGTGGAAGCATCTGTACACTGCTGGCGCCAAGGTGAACTGGTCAGACACAAGTCATGAGTTGTACTGAATTGATTTTATCCGTAACCTGTTCTAAGCACAGTCTGCAATCAACATGGCCTGTAGCTTCAAAATGCGCTAGATACACACACCTCGGGATGCAGAACTGCCTTTTTTATTGGCAGCTTACTGCTCTCAGACTAGTGAGAGAGAGAAAGTAACTATCATGCTTTTGCCCTGTTTATAAAGCTTACTCAAAGCAAATCCGAGGACCTGTCCTCCATCTCACATAGCTGCTGTTGCAATGACAGCGGCTCAGTGTGAAGACAGCCCTGTATGAAGGCAAGATCAGATCATAAATGCAGAACAGCTGCTTAAGCAGAACGTACGAAAAAGCAGCAAGGATGTTGCTGGGCAGAGAAAAGCATTGCAAGAGCTTACAGATAGCCTCCTTTCTCCAGAGGCACATGCGCACTGCTACCATTCAGTCTCATTTCTCTCGAGCTTCCTGGTAGCAGCATCAGCAGGCGCGTTCCGTCACATCTGACTGGCTACAGGACTCTGTCCTCGTCTGGCAGGAATGACCCGGCCTCGATTTTTCACCGTTTTGTCACCTCCTTCCTCCCTTTCGGCACCGTAAAAATCACCAGGCACGAAACCTGCAGCACAAAGGAAATTCTAGCCCAGCCTGCTGCAGCATGCTTCCCTCCGCAGCGCAGACTGCAGGCGCGGCGAGCCTCCCGTAACCTACATTAGGTTCCCGTAACAGGTCAGATCAGGCGCCTAACTTCCAAACCTGAGACTTCTCTCCACGGCCAGACTTAGCACGCACAGCAGAGATCAAACCTCTGAGGACCACGGCGAGCAGCTCTGCTCCTTCAGTAAAATGGAGTGCTTTACAAAAGCAAGTAGCTCAGCCCCACAAACCAGCCTTTTTTGGCCCCAGAACAAATACTGAAGTCCCTCTAGAACTAAGGGCCGTCCAGCTTTCCCCCCACACAAATTGCACCTCGAGGGACACCAACTCTGACTGAACAGCTACAGCAAAGCATGCTTGATGCTGCCGTGGCCATGGGCCCTGATCTGCCGCTGGCCAGGGGTGATGCCATGGGCTGATGTGTTCGCAGTCTGAAAATGAGGTGAGGAACACGCTGCTGTTGGCCAGCTTGCCAGTCCAGTGACACATCCTGACACGGGCACTGAGACAGAAACGGGCAGCCTGCTGCTGCCTCTTAAACATCAGGGAACTAAAACCCAAGGGAGAAGTTGGTGCATTAGCACGCTATCTTGGCCAGTGCCAAAGGGTGTGCCCAAGCCTTTGATCCTCTTGTCCTTCTCTTGCTGCACTCCTGGGCCCTCTCCCACTGCTCAGCACCTCTCTTTCCTCAAGGCTGCTTAGCTAATTAACTGCTGCTCTTCCCCTTGCTTTACCCAGCTCTACCTGCACGGAACGGCAGCGAGAGCTTCTCCTATGTCATCACTACCTTTAAGAAAGGAGCTGACCCGCAAGCTATTTTTAGTGGCATTGTAAAGTTGTGGAGCTATTTTGGTCACATCCCTGTGCCGTAAGCTGCAGGACGCTGACAGGCTCTGTGCCTGCCTAGGGCAACGGGGCTCTGACTGTGAACAAGAACGGCGCGTGACTCCGCACTACGGCCTCCCTGCCCTTCCCGTGCTGTAAGACTCTCTACACCAAGGTTTTATTTCTAATCATTTTAAGAAACGAGCAACACATCTTCCTGAATCCTGCGGGGGATGGCAGAGGCTCTGCGGGGCCTTCGTGGTGGTGTCCTCCAGCCTGCACTGCCTGTGGGCCTGCAGAAAGTGCTCTTCATTCTGTGGGCTCCCTCGCTCCCATTTGCTTTACTCACCGGGAGGCGAAAGGTGCAATTAGGAGCCCGCAAAGGCACCCGACGAGATTTTATCCATCTTTTGCATCAGACCTCTGCAAGAGATCAATAAACATTAGGCTGGTATCTGCTGAGAAGTTGGGGGCACGTAATTCTGTGGGGGCAGAAGGGAGACCAGAGAGGAACCACTCACGCAGCAACACGCTGTTCTGACTGCAGACAGTGCCAGGGAGCTCGGGGTACATCCAGGACACCAGGCAGGAGGTGCCTGGTCTAGACAGTTGTTTTCTCTACAGTGCCTAAGGCTTGCTTGCCAAGTTTGCTGGGGCTGTGGCAGGTGCAAAGCACAGGCAAGAACACAGGCCAAAGCAACTGGATTTAACAGAATTAAATCCCTAGATACAAAAGGAAGCTTGAAGGATGGGAAATGTGAGGTAAATGAAGGGAGATAAAAGAGAATGCTGAACTGGTGTGTTCAGACAGGGATGGGTGAGTCAGATGTATAAAGGAGGAGCAAGTGAGTAAACGTATATACAAGTTATTAAACGGCTGTCAGCTGTCCCTCCCTAGAAAACCCCTCTTAGGACTGCGGCTGCCTTCAGCTATGGTGCGTGTCTTCCCAAGACACTCCAGATAGATGCACGACTGTTAATACCCCTGTCCCGTTCGGTGCGAGCCCGTCATGTAGTAAAGAGGAACCACAATGCCCTCAACTCAGACTTCAAAGTCCACCTTGCATTCCCCTCTCCCTGTCTTCTAGATTCTCCTCAAGAGCCCTGTTCTCTCACTAAAACCCACAGCCCGCTCCTAAGGCGAGCCACTCACCCTAACCGAGGCAAGGAGCACCTGCTTTCACGAGTCAGCACAGCCCACATCTCTCCTCCGCTGCAGGATCACCCCCCGCTAACAGGGGGTCCCGTCCCAGGCAGAGTGTTGCAAACAAAGACCTGATTTATTTCACTGGCCGTTTTGGCTTGCTGGAGGAGGAGCTCCTTTAACTCACCCGTTCCCAGGGAAGCATTAAGCTGTTATGTATGCTACAGCCTTCAGGCCAGTGAAATCAGCTGGCCATTAACTAATAAGATTTTACCGCATGTAAATTAAAACTAGTTCAGTAAGGAATTGACTTTTTGGTCAATACGTGGAAAAGGTGCAGACAGAATAATAAAGTTTAATATATTGTTATTTTTTTTTTTTCGGGACACGGCGGAGCTGCAGCTCAGTTCAGACACAGATGTGTCCAGCAACAATATGTCAAGGCCTGTTGGATCAGAGGGCTCAGTGAAATGTTCCGTGTCTCAGCTTCCCCCAGAGCCATGCACAAGAGTAGCAGTAAGCATTACATAGTGAAAACACTTGTGTGAGATGGAGTAACACAGTTACATGTTGCATTCTTTCCCTGCTGAGCTTCAGCAGCCTTGCTTTGGGACACTGCACAAGCAGGATACCAAACGCAGCACGACACAGAACCAACAACCTGCACGGTGTGCCCATGTTGCTGCTAGCAGAGCTGTGCCAGGGTAGGGAGTTACCAGCTTGCCTTTCATCACCTGTCTGTGTCCTTAATGCTTCATTCATTTGCACGCAATTTAATCTCACTTTTAGAGCATTACTAGGATCATCACCTGTCTCCAACAATTATTTAATGAGGACATCATATTGCCATCTTCACAACGCAGATATTTGGCTGGTAAATATAACGAAAACGCATTTAAAATGTTGCTACACCTGTTCCATTTTCTGCCATGGAAACACCAGACGTACAGTAACAAATCACAGGCGGCTCACCCCATAGACGTAGTCAGAGGTTGTCCACCAATTGTGCGACTCGGGCAAGAGCACCCAATTCGCTTCAGCTGGCAACTGCAATTGTTCCAAGTCTCCTCTAGGGAGTGCAGTCGTAAAGGAAGAAATGAAACTGCAGCACAGATGCCAGCTGGTAATCTGTGACTCAGGATATTCAGGCAGTCACAAATGGTGCCTGCCCATTTCCAACTGCACACGGGGAGCAGCAACGAGGTTTGAGCTTGAGGGAAGAACACGAGGCTCCTGGAACCCTGGGTATGCTTAATACGTGAAAGAAATGTCTCCCAAGTAAACAAAAAAAGTAATCAATAACTGAATCAAGCAATAGAACTTCAAATACTGAACCAATCAGTTAAACCAACATGCCCATGGGTGAATGCAGCATGGACAACATTGCAATGGGCTCTCCATCTCCTGCCCACAAGTAAATCATGCTGCATATCCATCAGATCATCCAGGGAAGGAATGCTCAGCCTCAAAACATCATTCAGTCCTTGGCCTCTGTGCAAAGAACAGCAAATAGATTCACTTCTAGAGCTAGCTGTGTTTTCTAGTGCATGCACATCTTGGTACTAGAAAGCGGACAGAGACATCAAGTTATTTCACTCTAGAATCACAAAGCAGCTGGGCAGGCAGCTGTAGTACCTGGCTGATCCTGGTGGTAAGGAATCACGGGTCCAAAGGCATAAGGTTGCCTATTTCTCCCCTATAAATTCCATCCATGCATCAAGTCTTAAGTTCTTCTATGCCTTCCTTAAAGAAGTACCAGAACATGAAACGAATCCTCTCAGGACACAATCTTTGCCAAGAGAATCCATGTTCCCAGTCTCAAGAAAGAAATTTAGGGACTGCAGAAATAATACTACCATCCACCTGAGGCAAAGGGTAAGAGAACAAACATACTGGTAAAAATCTGGATGGAAAGATCTGTGGAACTACATTCAGACAAGTGCCAGGGTCTATCCCACAGCACAGCAAATGACACAGTGTTTTCTGAAGTTATTCACCAGTTTGTGACAAAGCAGCTCCATGGCACTTTTGAAGTGGAAGATCCCTTAGTGTTGCCAGGACAGCACAGCTTTAGAAGCAGAGCATCTTTCTGACCTGCCATACCACAGACAATATTTTACTTTCCTAAGTAAATGCTACATAAGAAGCACTGCCGTCACAATAATTAGGGGGTTACACGGTGACCCACTGAAACAAAGGTCTTTCTGCAAGATTCTTGCTCTCTCACAGGGTGCCAGGCTCTGGGTTCCTTGTCAGATCCTGTGGGGAGCAGCAGCATTGAGGGGATTGGGAGGCCAAGAGGCAACAACTCTTGCAACGTATGGATAAAGTACCCAGCTAGCACAGAGAACTTCGCCACAAACAGAAACCAGCCACAGCAAAACAGGAACAGGAACGAATGCACGAAGGACAACGGGACCAGGGACTTCACTTTCAGCCAGATGCTCAGGTGGCAGCAGAGCTGTGGGACGATGTCAGCCTTGTGCTTTTAGAGACCGAAAGTCCCCTTTGCAGCAGGCAAGAGGATGGTAGCTTCTGCTGTGTCTGTTACTAGATGTGGGTTCTGCAATCCAAATGCCAGCAGCTGGCTCCGTGTAGACTGAGGAGCATTGCTAGTATCTGCTGGTGTGTAACGGCCCCTGGGAAGGAGGCAGAGACACCAAGCACAAGCTCCGTGTTTACTCAGCAAGCACCAGCTGAAGAGAACCATCTGATTTCTAAACTTCTGCTGCCTCCCACTTTTTGTCTCATCGCTGCACTACCTTTCTAAGCTACAAGCATAGGGTGCCACAAGCTAATTCACTCACATTCTCCCTTTATTATACGCCCTCTTGCTATTTTCTCACCTGTCTCCTCAACCAGCCTGCTGGAAACCCTGTGTACTGACACAGAAAAAAAATAAGGAGTCAGAAGAAGCCACAGCAAATAAAAAGGAACCATCAGCTCGCCCTTGCAAATAAAGGAGCATCTCCTCCCTGTCCCATCTACCCCTACATTTCCCCATCAGCACTAGTTTCTATTGCTGCCTTGAATAGTTACAGGTGCTTTTTAATAGAGGCAAAGGAAAGGCAGCCTTCGCATTTAAAGATCCTCAGGAACATGCAAGGTTTTTAATGGCAATTTCTGGTGAGGGCACATCTGATTTCTAAGGAGAATGTTCATGATGTATGCACTGCCACAGTCTCTCCACCTATTTAGGATTCCCACACTGGATTACAACCTACCTTCACATATAAGATGTTGAAGCTTTCAATGAGGTCACACCAGACACTGACAAGCACTGATGGGTGAGTCATGCTGCAGTAGCCAGAGATACTAGCAACAGATTTGTTAATCTGTATGCAGTCTAACCCTTTTTCTGGTCTAGAATCTTATTCAAGAGTGAAACACGGTACCTCAGAGATGAGTGAATGCAGAATTGTTGAGGCACAGGGCCGTATTTTTGCAACTGTTTTACAGATGATGAGGAGAGGAGAATCAGTTCCTAGGAGTACGTTTACAGCAACACCTAATGTGTTGTTTTACTTGTAAAATATTAGATCAAGGTCCAGATCGGGTCAATGGGGGAGCCATTCATTGCAGTTCACTGGAAAAACAGGCATGCTAATTAGGAATGTAAGGGTTCTCCTGGGAAAGCTCCACACACACTTGCTCCAGCAGTTTAAATCATCACCTCCAGCAAGCTGCTCTTCTGGAGGATACTGCCCTGTACCAGGGTCAGCAGGTGTAACGGCATGCCTGTACACCAGCCACTCCAGCACAAAGCCCGGAGTAGGATTTGGATAGGATTTGCCCTAACATAAAGGGCAAAGTAAATCTAGAAGATATTGTGGAGAGGGAGAAGAAAGAAAGAACGTGGTGCTATGGTCTCACTGCTATGACGCTAACTTAAAACTTCCCTCCTAAAGGAAATAGTTGTTAAACACTTCTCTTCAGAGGACAGTGTGAGCAGCAGCTGCCAGTGGGACAACTAACACAAGATGTCTTCTTACAGGGAAAGACAACCACTTGTAGATTGCGTAACTATAATGAGTTTCTTCCTAGTTTCACATTATTAGTCACCTTTCACCCTTCTCTGCCAAAGGCCTCTTCATATCCATCCAAACCAGAAACAGGGCAGAATCTCTTCCTGTGCTGCTGCTTTCAATCACTCTTCAAGGTCAAGGCCTCCATAGTAGTGAGGCTTATGGCCCATCCCAGCCATCTTGAAATAACTCCGGAGTAACACCCCCTCCAGCCTTACTGTTGGGAAAGGACCTGAACAGACTCTTCTTATGCCCTTTTTTTTTTTCCTAAGACCATAAAAAAGTCTTAAAAGCCAAATCAAAATGTTTTGGTCCGAAAAGTGAGACAGGAATATTATTACCTTCAGCTGTGTTTAAGACATGCCCCCAAACCCTACTTATCTTTAAGCATCTGATCAGATTTATCCAAGTGCAACACATCTCGTGGGCTCTGTCAATCACAGTAAAGCTGTACTGGTATTCTGGAAGTACCTCCTAGCACGAGTGTTTCAAAACAGGGCAATTATAGATGCCTACCAACACAGCACACAGGTGCATGATACAGAGAAGCACAAGCACATCAGTGCTTCTCAGATGAAGCTGCAAGGCCTCACCCTGTTCCTGCTAAAAAGATGTGGACACAACCAACAATGCTGGAACATCAGCTGGCTACAGAAAACGAATGCGTGCCTTTAAATCGGGGCAATTCTCACTTCTTACTGTGGGGGCACTGTGTGGAACAGGCCGAAGTGACCAAACTTGATGTTATTTGGGCAAATCAAATCCTCTTGCTACTCAATTAACTTCCAGAAAAGCTGTCTCCCAGTTTTAGCCCAGAGAACGAGTCCTGATCACATTTTTTCAAGTCCTGAAACTAAACCATTGCAAAGATCCATCAAGAACCCTTCTCCAACAGAAGACATGCCTACCTAGAGTTTCTTGGAAACCTGACACAGGTACAAATGACATACTGGCAGTTATTTGTAGTTGCCCAGCTTGCCAATTGCTGAGGAAGGAAGAGCTGCTGAGTCACACTGCAAGCCACTTTTCCACTTTTGCCTGGTTGCCCAGAGGGCAGAGTGGGACAGTCAGAAGGCTGAGATTCTGTTTATGCCTCTGACATTGATTTCCCATGTGGCAGTAGTAAGTACTTGTGCCTCTGTTTCCCCGCTTCTTAATGGACACCTCAACTCCCTCGACCCATGGGACAGGGATAAGTGCACAGCAAAGAACAATTCTGTTTGTCTAACAGAAAGCAGGAGAAGAGTGAAGTAGTATTGTTTTTGTGTAATACAAACGTGGTTATGTAACAGTGTCAGTATTGCTTCATTTTTGTCATTATGGCATAACAAACTGTCAGAAGGATACTGCTTGACACGGTATCTTCATCCCAGTGAATGTACTGAGCTATTTAACCTGGTGATACAAAACCGGATCGTAACAGTCTCAAGACTACCTCGTTTATTTTGACCAACCTTACTCCAGAACATGTTTTTCCTGTATAACCTCGTAACCCATAATAATGGCCTAAACTACACTATAGGAATGATGTCATGTTTCATGAGCTAGTAAAAGCAAAACAATTCCTCACTTGTGCATTTCGTAACGAGTAACACACTAAAACACACAACCGCTTATCTTTACAAGCAGAGAACAAGGTGAAAGTTGGTTTCTAAATCAGCGTATAATAGATTTGTAATAGCTTTATGAAAGAATCTAAAAAAAATTGGCTCAATTACATTCACTTATTTGACAAGTTTCCTACAACAGAAGCAGTGACAAATGCAGTTCGTAACCACAATTATAATTAATAACTAAATTGAATTAATTCAGGTTCCATGGTTTATTCTGAAAATTATATTTGTTTGCTTAAAAAAAAGGTCAGACTAAAGCAGCGTGTGGACTGAAGACTAAGGAAGGTATGCCTGTGATTACAGCGGCTGAAACTGCCCTAATCACACTCTTATCGTTCCTTATCTACTGATAGTATTTATATAGCAATGATTACTGAAGTAGGCCCCATCACTCCACTGAGTTACTTCTGCACCAGCACCTTCGTGTTGTAAGAAGTTTATACTGCTAGAGGTGTTGTCATTCTGCTGAGACAGAAAGCCAAGCTTCTCATCACTTAAAGTCATTAAAAAAATAAACTATGACACTTCTGAAGAAGTAGGGGTGTTAACCCCAATGTCCTGGCCAAATTCCCAGCTTGAGTAATTACAATGTGCCTTGAATAAATTCTTGCCACAGCTTCCGTTGGACATAGCATTGTTCTCTGCTTCCTCTCCTACAGTATTATGTAGTGCTGATGCATGCTCTTAAAGGTCCTGTCTACAGGGGAACGTCGTAAGGGTCTACCCCCAGCCCAGCTCCGCAGCAGAACGCTGGGAACACCACACTGAAACCAGTTCTGCCTGTCAGCTGAACCGTTAGGCAATTTGTAATTTTTATTTATTGATGTTCTGGCACCTCCTTCAGATGGAATTAACTTTGTGTATTGCCATCTGATAGATGAACTGGTGCAAATCCCAGATGCAGACATATATGAAATTGTTTAGTTTTTCTTTAAATGAGCTAGATTTGCATTAATACGCTAGCAAGATAAGCTAAAGCAATTTAAGCTTTCTAGAAGCCTACTATGGTCAGCAGGAAAGGCAACAAAATCATACCTAATACAACAGGCCTAGAAAACCATGTTAAATATGTCTAGTTCAGCTAGCAACAATAAACATTGTAATTTTTATAGCGCCTGTTCCTTAACAATTTCAGTCGACTTTTTCTAAACGGGTGGTCCACAGCTGATACTGTTTACTTCTGAAGCAGTCACTGAAGACTTATCAAATGCATATCTAGCATTCTAAATAAACTACTTGACAATTAATAGCGAAGCATTACTCATGTTTTTCAGCAGCCACCATTAGACTCTACAGCTTTTTACCTAGAGATATTATCTTTTTATGTGTGTAATACAAAGAGCTGAGGCCTAGACTCTCTGCTGGTGTTTTGCTGGGTTAGCTCTCTGTACCTCACTAACTGAAGCTTTTATTCTCACATAATTCATGAGCTTTAAGGGCAACTTGTCTGCAGGAAGAAGTACAAGACCAAGATTTGGAAGAACCTGATCCTTAATTCCATCTTATGACCCCACAGGCAGGCAGATAGCTCCCTCTTACTGCTCCATTTACTTCTCCCATCTGCAAAAAGTAAACGATACCCACTAATGTGACAAAACAAGTACAAGAAAAAAAATATTTATAGGCCATGCTGAACAGATTTGTGTTAAATACTATTGTTCCAACATTTGCAAATACAAATATTTACCTTTCCTCGTAGGCCCTTAATTTCCCTAGAAGCATGTATCCAAAACCATATTATTTTTAAAAGACAGAAACTGTAGTTTCAGAAAGTGGATGGTTTTATTTTTGTGCCATTACAAAAATGCCTTTTAACTTGTCAAATGATACACTACAAATATCTTTGGCAGATGAATGAAACCAAGTTTCCTGTCATAGCTGCCAACTTCAAGGTTGAGATAATCAGATAAACCTTTAGTTTGCCTTTCCCAATACTTACAACAACATATGTTTGAAGTGATCCACATTTGTCTTACTTTTCCTACTGGGATTTGAAAAGGCAAAGTATCAGACCACTATGTGACACGTTTGCAAAACACTAGATGTGGTCCACAACTATTACAGTCAACCTCTGTTCTCAACATTCCTTAGGTTTCCTCTACCCCAGGTTAAATAATCCCCAGTAGTTCTGTCTGCTTGTTTAGAAGTAAATGTGAAGTTTAGATAAATAGTCTCCAGTACCATCTTCAACATCTGCTGGATACAAAGCCTTCTTACAGTACAAAATCTCTATTTATAGGAAAACAGGAACGAAGTTTGCTTGATTTTAGTGGTATCAGTAATATAGGGGCTTACAGAATTGTACTATTTTATACTGGGGACACCTCAGAACTCTTAGTGTTTGCAGGGCACCTTATAACCTGAGAACATTTACTTCGTATATAATCCTGAATTTAAGAGTGAAAGCAACGCCTGCAAGAACACCTCTTCCAAGCTTTGTCCCTTATGTAATTATCAATTTATTATCAGGACATCAGTATAAATTGTTATTTTGATGATTCCTTGCCCCCATACTTCTGAAAGGGAAAGCAACTATAAACACAAGGGCGACTGACCTCAGTGATTTCCTCTGTTCAGACAGGAGCACAATGCACTTAAACACCATGACAAGGAGACTTGAATTGTTTAGAATTCCTCCAGCTGTAATCTATGGTAAAAACAAATAAACAAATATGTGACTACAAGACACGATAATTAATCCCTGCACGAAGCCAACTGTTATCTCTAGCTCGTAGACGGAGATACCAAAGCACACAGAGGTTCAACAACCTACCAAGTTCAAAACCCACCGCTGAGAGCCAAGACTACCGCTCAGGAGGCCATGTGCTCGCTCTGTGAGATATTTTTTTCCCCTCTTCTGGCCCTAAGCCAGAGACAGTTGGGGCAGGCGGCCTGAAACACGCCAGTGTGGTCAGGCCAGGGGCACTGCAGACCCCTGTACCAGCAGACCCTCAGGGTTAGTGTTCGTGGCTGAACTGCTCCGGGGCAGCCCTGTTGGGTCTCACACTTCTTCTTCATCCCCTCACCTGCTCCTAATCCCCACCTTCCCCATCCCCAAGCCCTCGTTTTCTCCACACCTCCCCAGGGCCCCCGTGGGCGCTTCCTCAACCCCTTCCTCAGTTTCCCCTTCACTCCTGCAGCCCCACAATGCTGTTACGCCCTCAGCTCCCCTAACCTGAAGCAGAACCCTCTCATCCTCCCCTCAAGCCCCCTCATTTCCCTCCCACCCCTCAAGCCCCCCCAGACCCCTTCGCCCACCCTCCCACCCCTCACCTCCCTCCTCTTCCTCAGCCACCCCCTCACCACCAGCGCCCCTCGCGGCCTCCTCACACACCCGCCCCCCCCCCCGGGCCCCATCTCCCCCCCACACAAACCGCCCCCCTCGCCCCGTCACAACTGCCCCCGGCCCCGCCTCGCCTCGCCTCCCTCCTCGCCCCCTTCCTTCCCTCCCTCCCACAGAAGGGGGGGACGAAGAAGAAGGAGGAGGAGGAGGAGGGCGGCGAAGTCTCGCGAGAGGGGCGGGCGGGGGCCGCTGGCTGCGGGCAGCGCGGAGCAGCAGCGGCGGCGAAGGAGCAGCCGGAGCCCGGGCGGCGCTGAGGGGAGGCGGCAGGCGGGGCGGGCGGCCATCGCGGCCCGGCCCGGCCGAGGGAACCCCGCTCCGCCGCGGGCGGGCAGGCACGGCCGGAGCCGCCCGCCCGCCCTCCCTCCCACACGCCGTGAGGCCTGGCCGCGGCTCGGCGAGCGGGGCCCTGGTGGTGGTGGCGGTGGAGAAGGAGGAGGAGGAGGCGGTGGTGGTGGTGGTGCTGCTGCCGGTGGTGGCGGCTCGGCGCCCCGCCGCGCCCGCCCTGCCATCTTAGGTGCCGTGCCCCGCCGCCTTTGTGCCCGCCGCGCCCGGGCACCCGGGGGGGGCCGGGCCCGACGCCCCTCCGGGGGCGCCTCCCCCCGCGGGGCCGCCGCCCCTTGCCCCGCTCCTCCTCCTTCTCCTTCTTCTCCTCCTCCTCCTCCTCCTCCTCCGCGGGGGGCCGACCGGCGCTCCCAGCCCGGCTGCGGCGGAGGGTAAGGCGGGCATCGCCGCGGGGGGCTCGGCCGGGGCGGCTCGGGGGGCACCCGGGGAGGAGGAGGAGGAGGAGGAAGAGGAAGGAGATGGCGGAGGGGGGGGGGGGTGCGAATAGAGATGGAGGGGAGAGGCGAGGCGGAGGGGGGGGGGGGCGGAGGGGAAGGCGGTGGGGCCGGCGCCTCCCCCGCCGCGCTCTGCGGCACTGCCGCAGGACCCGGGGCCGCTTCCCCGGCCTCCGGGCTCCGGGGCTCGGGGCGGCGGTGGCGGCGGGGAGGGAGCGGTAATGGCGCTGCCCGCCGAGGGGCGGCCGCCGCCGGGGTGTTCCCCGCGCCCCGCCGCTGTCACGGCCGGCTGAGGCCTAAGGGCTGCGGCCCGGCCCCCCCGGGGAGGGGAAGGGAACGAAGCGGGGGGGGGGGGGGGTCCCGATGGGCCCCGCTCGGTACGCGGTAACCACCCCCCCCCCCCGGTGTTCCCGCAGATATTACCGTGGATCCTTTTTTTTTTATATATATATATATATATTATTTTTTTATTTTTAAATTTTTCCAGAGCTCTTTTTCCCTACCCCCTCGCTCCTCCCCGAGCGGTGAGTTTTCGGTGTAAATACCATTTTGTGCGGCACTGGGGTGGGATTGGGAGGAAAGTGACCTATTTTGAAGGCCTTTTTATTGCTTCCCCTCCGACAGGCATGTGTCGGCTGATTCCGTTAGCCAAATAGCGTTTCCCAACCATTTTAATTTGCCAGATTAAAATATCTCGCCGAGGCTAGGCTCCTGCAACTCGCGTGTGGGTATGCCTTTAGAAATCTCGCTCAGTCGCCTTTGCTGCAAGCATCTCGGGAGCCTCGGAGTTCACCTTTGTCACTGTGGGAGCCAAAAAAAAAAAATAAATATAATAGAGAGAGATGCCTGGCTGCCTGTAACGTGCAGTTGTACCATTGTGCTGGGCGCGGTAGGAGAAACGAGGGGGGGGGGGGGGGAAGGAAAAAAAAAAACCAAGGATTAAAATGGTTGTTGTCAAACGTAAGATCTTTACGTGTCTCGGGAAGAAAACGACAGAACGGCGTTAGCCTCGAGGACTTTCATTTATTTTGTGAGGAAAAACGCTCGGTGTTGATCGTGCTCGCCTCTCCTGCCTGTCATGGTGTGGAGTGTTTCGCTGGCTAGCTTTCTGGTGGCTGAGGCGGTTAAATAGCAGTTGCGTTAACTAGTTGAACAAATCGTGTCCTTCACCTTTGCCTGTCGCGTTTGGAGAGCCCTTACGGCAGTGTGTCCGTGCATGGCGAGGACAGATTAATAAGATGGTACCTAAAGGTTTGGCTGCTATTGATTCCTTACTATTAATGCTATTTATAGAGCGTGTGACATGGCTCTTGTTTTATGTATTTGGATAGAGGTTATCGGCTTGGAATGCTTCAAATGAGATGTTCCCAAAATACCACCCCTAATGCTTCATATATTGTTGAATGGTATAGCTCAGATCCCCAGAGTCTGAAAAATAGCTTTGGTGGACAGCACGTCATAATAGTGCAAATATTGTGGAAAACCGTGGTATATTTTGACACCGGTGAAGGCTTGTTTTCACTTTTCAGGATTACAGAACACCAACTTTTGTTGCAATAAATGCAATTTTAGATACGTGATCCTTGAAACGACTCCGAGTCTACATTTTTGTTTCTATTGCCCCTGCTCCTAGTGAGCGCGTCGTAGTTTCTGCTACTTGTGTCCAAGGACAAACCTAATCAACGACTGGTTCGAGCCTTCACGTTAGGTTCTCCACAACATTGGCCTAGTTCTGGCTGGTGCCTTTGCCATTTTTAGGACTCCTCTTCCTTTTATCTGTTGACTCAAATACATTGATAAACTTGAACCTCCATTTATCCTTTGAACTTGAGAGAATGTTTTTCTCCTCTGTTAAGAATGTCTCGCTGAAGAGAAAGGGATTCTGGCAGAACAGCTTAAATTAAATTTAATCTTGTTAAAAACTGTCTGAAGTAAAAACTCCTTGGGTAGTTTGATTTTTTTTAGTTTTTTTATTTCTTTAACTAGGCTGAAATTAAGTGCTGCATGTAGAGGAGCAGATGTTGGAGTCAAAATTATGTACAGATAAGGTGACTTAGGCCTCAAGTTAGACTACTGGAAAAAGTTATCTGTCATGTCCTTCCATTGAATTCTGCTGAAAGCTAAGTTGGAGAATTTTAAATCTTTACTTCCATCTAAATAACATTTCCATTTGTGCAGCTTTCATCTGTGCCTTATCCATTATAATTCATCAGGTTTTGTCACTAGAGTAAGGTATTTTTAATGTGTTGTAAGGTAGCCCCAGTTTTTACGCTTGGTGAAATGTATCAGAAGAGAAGCAAATATCACACCAATAATTACATCTTCAGATGTATCCTAGTAGTGAATTTCCTGTAATGGGGATGTTTTGTGGAGAACAATAGGTATGGCAAAGGATTCAGAGATTTGTTTTAAAGATGTCGTAGGTAGCTGACTCCGCAGCAGAGTTCCCCCTGGACGCAACCTGTGCGTTCCCACCCGTTACCCCAGGTGGTTCCCAGGTACTTCGTCTTTGTGCTAGTTCTTTTCCAGCAAAGAAAGACTGGATGTGCTGCTTCTGTTTGCTCTGTCTCCTGGCTCCTTTGCAAGGATATGCTTCTCTAACTTTGTAGAGATTACAGAATGTTTGCAAAATATTCCTCATGTACGTTTATTGGACAGTATATGTGTTTGTCAAATAAGAAAATATTTAGGGTTGATCTGGGCCTCTGTGATCCAGAAGCGGTAAAGAAGCTGTGATAAATATCTCTTCTCCTATTCCACTCTCAATGTATTTTGGAGAACGCTTGCATAATTAATAAGATCCTATCTTAGAAGAATTTTCTCTTCGTATTAAAATCCCTTTAACTATGTAACATTACGTTGAAGCGCACACCAGAAACTCTGAGGACCTCTGGCTGCTGGTGTTAGCAGTGGTGACCCCGGCTCATGTCTTCTGAACCACGATGGTGGTGGCCATTGTGTGTTCCCTGCCCAAGTACACTGTGGAGTCTGAAGGTTTTTTCGTTGTATTTCCTTACACAAACCTGGACAAAGGGGAGAGCTTTAGCTCTGGACCAGAGTCATGCCTGCGCCTGGCAGCAGGATCGAGCTGTGGATAACGTAGGTGCCCTCCCTCAGTCAGCCAGGTCTGAGACATTTGTTGTAGTGATATGGAGAGGAATATTTCACGCCCTATGAGGTTGTTGGCCATCCTTCCTTTTACATCTCATGAGCGTGTCCTACTCCTCTGCACAAAATGCTCGTTCTTGGCCGAATGGTGCAGAACGAATCCCCCGTCTGTGCCGTCCTGCGCTCTCCGTTGAGTTCCTGAAACGCTAAAAGCCGGTTTAGTTGTGTGGTGCCATCTCCCACCTGCTTTTCCGCGAGTGTCACGCCAGCGACTCTGCTCTTTGATCCTGAGCTGAGCCCCTTCAGCCGCACCAGCAGAAGGCTGACCTTGGGAGAAATCCGAATGGTTTGGTGCTGGCTTGGTGAGCTGGGCCGGCTCAGCGCGCTGCCGGTGAGCGCGGGGACAACTGCGGGCGCTGGGCTGCACGAGAGCCAGCAGCTGGATGGAGCTTGTGCTGCCTGCCACCACGGCAGGACCCAGGAGGAGCACTCAGACATAGGTGCTCGGTGGCACCTTCTCCAAAACATGTAGTAGCTAGGCTTGGGGATTCTTTGTTTTTATTGTTCTGTGATGGGCAGAGGAGGTGATCATCCCACATTGATTTCTGCGTGGAGAAGAGACTGGAAAAAAATCCACTGGATAAAGGGTCAGAAAACAACTAATCCCCTCGTGTGAAGCTCCGGAGGGAGCTCAGCTGTGCAGAGCTGCAACATAAAGAGTGAAAACAGAACCTAAAATGTAAAAAGGTGAAATGAGAGGTGAAGTGCAAAGTATCTGAGGGGGAAAAGTGTGCACAATACAGGAGGGAAGGATGGGGAGCTGTTTGAAGCACGGGTGGCTTTTAACACCATATTCCTCCCTCCTTATCTAAGTGCTCATTTACAGCACAAAACATGGAGGCAGAAAGACTTTCTGAAGGTCCTTAGACATTAGGCAGCATAATGGGTGCTCCAAACATGGTTTCTTAAAGCATTTTTTTTTAATATTTGATGATCGCTGGAATGTCAGTCTTTTTTATTATTATTTTTTGAAATTACCAAAGGGAAGCCATCAAAAAGTTTTAATACTTTGTTAGAAATAATTACACTGGACACTCTTGACAACTTTTTTTTTTTTTTTTTTGACATCCTGCTAAATCTTCCTGGTTTCTTTGGCAGAAGAAAAGGCAAAGTGGCCACTGTAAACATACCACAAAATTGCCAAAGCAGCAAGAAGTTTTCTTAAAACAGAAAAGTTTCACCAGTTTAATCAGTGTGCTGAGCCCAGATACGCAGATTTGGTTAGGCACCTACCTGCTAGCTTGGAGACAGGGTTTCTTTCCCTTCTCTTAGGGGTACGGTGAGGACAGCCCAGCAGACTTTGTTAATACGAGGTGACGGCTTCTTAATAGGAGTGGACAGGAGGTGATCGCTCTGCCTGTTGTATTGCTTGGCTGGAAACCCTTTTGATTTTTCTCTAGGGGTCAGGATGGGGTGACAGCACAAGTTCTGCTATTAGGTTTTGTCCTTAGAGTGGAAGAGGCTAAAAGTGTTTTGTTTTGGGGGAAAACTTAGATCTTGGGGGAAAAAAGGAAAAATCACAGAACTTTAAAGCTTGGCTCTCCTGTTTTCTGTGCCTTTGATCTTCTGCTGACCCTTAGTGCAGTCCTGGGTACAGCCATGCAAATGTTTTATCAGGGTGAGATGTAACTCTATAAGAACAGTTTTTTCCTGTGGTCATCAAGAGTAGGGTGCTTCCAGGGCAGGCTGCTGTCAGAGTGTGGGTGAGCGGTGTCGGAATTTGGTTAGAAGCCTTTGCTGTGTGTCGGGGATGCCAAGCCATATTTAAAAAGTGAATTGGGATGTTTAATGTTAATCGCAGAGATTTTTGCTGGTAGCTTTTGGACTGAAAGCCAACGTGTGTTTTACTCGCTTTCTTAAAATGCAAATAAAGCTGGTTTCCGTCTTCCTCTTAGTTCAGCTAAACCTAGAACCCCTTTTCCTTCCCTTTAGTCCGCTGCTGTTCACCGGGTCTCCGAGTGGCAGCATCCTTCAGGATGAGCACCTCTCCTTGTGCTGCCGGTTCAGCTTCAGCTCGTTCTGCTCTGGGCTGACTTCTAACCCGAGGAAAGCCTTGGGGTCCAGGACCTTGGGAAAGGGGAATATGCGGATGCACGTATATAGAAAGGATAGGGAGCAATTCTTCTAACAGTTTTGGGCTTGTTCCCCATCCATGTTTTCAGCCTGTTGTCCAAGCATCCACAAATCCTTCCTTTTCCCTGCCATGCCACTGCTCAAAGGCCGTAACAGACCCACGGGCCCGTTCCCAGGGAGCTGTTGCACTGGGATTTCTTGGAAAGACTCGCATGTGGCACTGCACATGTTCGCTATTTTGGTTTCCCTCCCCCTTCTTAATATGCAATTGTTCCTTCCCGCCTCGGTCCCCTTTTAATCGTTGCCTGTTCCTCCCTGCCCCAGCCAAGGAGACGAGAGGAGAGGTTATTTTTGCCAGCGCTGTTTCTCAAATAGGCCACGAGCGTGTGCAGTAAGTAGCGCGGTGACTTTCTCCGTGGGAAACCGTCGGTGACTGGGATTTCTCAAGCCGTGTCCCCCTGGCAGCGCGAGATGTTTCCTCGGTCGCAGCCTGCAGTTGTCACTGCGCTGCCCGAGCTCCTCCCAGTCCCCACTTCCTTGTAACCCAATCTGCAGAGAGATCATGGGATTTGAATGCGCCTCGCTTCTCCCCTGCTCCGGGTGTTTGGGTTGTCCCTGCGCTCCTCGCGGAGCGAACTCTGTGCCGCGATCTCCATTCCTCTGGCTTTGCCTGTTCCAAAAAGCAGTTGACAGTTGTTAAAATCAGTTCTGGGCCAGCCACGATTTGATGCAATTAAACTGTGTTAAATGCGTTCCAGAACTGTTTCTTGGCCTAGATAGCAAACTAGTTAAACCCTGGGTTTGAAATCTATTTCGGTAGGATTTGACCCTGTACCCTGGGTAAGCTCGCTCTCTACCTTTGTAGATCTCAAATACAGCACAGGGTCTTCTGCCTTCCCGTGTCTCCTGGGGCCTTTTTGTTACTCTTTGCTTATCCAAGCCTTGCCTTGAGAATTACACGCTGGTCTGACCCTAATAATCTCACCCCACCACCCATAAAGACTAAATGTGTCGCAGCGATGGGATTTTCCCCGGCACCAGCTGAACCGATACAAACCCCACTTCATACCTCCTCGGTACACCCTTGTATGGAGGCAGGCTCTGCGATGGAGGTTTTTGTGAACATTTGCCATTTTAATTAGAAAAGAAGGTAACCTAGGCCTCGGCAGAACCTCCTGCTGGCTTCTAGAAGTGCATATCAAAGTTGGGAAGGAAATAATGACGCGTTTCAGAGGCAGTGCCTTACTGAGAATGCCAAGCTCCATTTTTCTTATAGGTTAATTGCCATACAGGCAAACCCTGAACTCTTACCTGGGTTTTTGGCTTGATTTTCCTTCTTCCCTTTCCACGCAAAACCCCTCTAACTCCTGCTTTGAAGTATTTAGAACTGGGTTAGTCGCTGGCTGGAGGTGTGTGGTAGAACCTCGTGTTAATTCTTGCCGGGACCTGCCCGTTTTGCAGCAAGAATGCAGGCAAACCCATCTGAATGCTGATCATCTGTCCTTTGAGGAGAACGGGAGATTATTTTTCCTTCGGTGAACACGCTATGTGGGCAGACAAACCCTAGAGCATCGCCATTCCACAAGCCTCGGGTCCCCGAGTCGTGCCCTTGGAGATGGGGGAAGGCTTTGTCAGGATGCTCGGGGCTGAGCTCCGTCGACCTGGGGACGGTCACCGCAGTTATTTCCCTGCCCCGGGACCAGAAGGTGCTGCTGGAAGCTGCTAGCTGAGGAAAACGGCCTAGGCTTAAGAAGAGGTCTCTGCGTGAGCTTTGTGTTCCAAGCGAAATACCTCGTGGAAGAAGCAAGTCCTCACCCAGGCTGTTACTTTGGTTTGCGTTGCAATACACGTTTTAAATTGATTTGCAGAACCAAGACTGGACAAAAGATTTATTCCTGACTTGACAATAACAAGCAGAGAGCTTTGGGTACTAGAATAACATGACAATTGTTTACTTAGAAAGGACATGATTTATATTCACTAGCTTGTAATTAGTCAGGAAAGCTTAAAAAATAATTAAAGAATGATTTGTAGTTTATTAAAGAAATGTTTTGACAGTCAGTTTTTGATGTATATATCAGTGGTTCTTTTTTTTTTTCCCCCATATTTTGGAAAAGCCCCTACATTTTTCAAATTTTTTTATTTAGTTGGCAGGTGTTTTTTCTTAAATAGCCCCTATCTCCTAAAATAAAGTGTGAATTAATAGAATTAATATTTTCAACTGCCTTGTATTTTCCCCTGTTGCAGGACTCGATGGCTGTGGGCCAGCACAGCCAGGCTGGTCCAGCACCAGGGTGCGTGTCCTCCTGCCCGTAGTCTTTCACAGTCTTCCCATTGCTCTCTCTGGTATCGAAGGCTAATAACTGTAGTGGCTATAAACTGGCATAATCACTGCGTTTTGCAGGTATCGCAAATATTTTTATGTTTAACTAGAAATAGATATCGTTAATATTAATATGGGGAGAAATGAAATATTAATACACAAATAGAAATTTAAGTAACCTGTAATACAGAAAGATTGTCTTAAATATGCGATGCTTTTATACTTTGCTCTGAGCTGGCAGGGTGATAATGGTAATCCCCAGTTCTTAATTTCATCCTTAAAGCTCAAGGTATATGAAATGAGCGTTGAATACATATTTGTTTCACGTTTATACGGCAGGGACAGGGAGGTACAGGTGGAGCAATGAGTGATTTGCCCAGCATTGCTGGTGACAGAGGAAGAAGGATTTGTCCCCTTGGCTCCCGGTTAACATCTGACCAGCCAGACCTGCAGGACCTCTAGGCTGTAAAGCAGAAGCCCAAGGTTAGGAGATGCTGGGGTGCTGGCTTGGGCTCTGCTCCGTGGGGTGTGGTGGAACAGCTCAAGCCTCAGGTTCACACCGGTGTCCCGGATCTTCCTCAAGTGCCTGACCTGCTCGTAGCGCAGCCTGCAAGGGGATTTTTGTTTCTACACATACTCACTATAGATTTTTCTTATCACAATGGTCATTTAATGTTGCTCATGAATGAGCTGGATAAATGTTGAAATTTGTAATATGGTACGTTACTATGATGGGACTCATTGCCTGATTCGTGCTTTTTTTTGTACGTAAGTGTGAAAAGGGCCTTAAATATGCCATCGATCAGTCCTTAAACTTGATGAACAGCAAACTCGATCTTTTTGTTCAGGGAGCCAGTCACACCCAGGGATAACTGCGGACTGCTCACCTAAGTAAAAATATTCCTGTGTGTGTACAGTTGCAAGAAGTGGAGGTTGTCTGGACATCTTCATGGAGATCTGCGGGGGCAGAGTGTATCCTTTTATCCTCTCTGTGCAGCCCCTACCACAGCTGTATCTCAAATCTCCGTAAGGGTCTAGATGTTGTGCAGTGCAATTACGTGCTGATGTTTTCGGTAAAAGAGCCGAAAGCATTCTCACCTGATGTGCTAGGAAGAAAGAAGAGCTTCGAGCCCCTGTGCCTGCCAGGAGTCTGTAAGCGTTGGGCTCAGTTCTTCGCAAGAAACTTTTCATCTGTTCTGGATTCTGCTTTAGCGGTCTCCGCAGAGAAGTTTACAGCATTGGTATTCATTTAAAACATATCTGCGCAGTAAAATTGCTGTGGCTTATTTGGAAATAATCAAGCTAAGGATTGTATTGCTTCAGTTCTATTATTTTAAAACTCGAGTAACCAAAGCAGCATAAAGGCCTTGAAATTTGAGCCCGTGTGTGGAAGTGCTCAGTGTGCAGGACCTTGGTTTTCTGAGGGATTTCTGTTTGGTGTTGCCACAGCCATGGAGTATACAATTTAGTGAGTTCTTCTTTGTGAAGATCTGCTTTTAGCTTTGGAACTAATACCACCTGTGCTAGTTTGAAATTGTTCCTACCTATTTAGCGTGTGCATTGCAAAATCTACCTACCTATTTACATAGGGGCTGGAGAAACGAGGGTGGTACGGCCCCGCATGAGTGGAAGGGGAGTATCGTGTGAGTTGTGATCCTACTTGTCTGCTTATGGTCTGGTTTGGAGGCATCGAGCACCTGCTGATTTAGGGGTTTTCTATATGTGATTTCATGCCCGTGATTAGCATTTCTAAGGACATGACACATAGGGCCTCACCACTGAAGTATGTTCTGTAAATACATAAACAGAATTACAGCGATGGTCATTGTCAGTCTGTCCTGACTGGTTTCCAGAGGTAACCCAACAGGACACAGCATGCTTCGCTGGGTCCGTGTGATATAACAGGTCTCAGGCTTGAAACTTCTGAGTAAAATTCCTTCCCTTGAATAGAGTTCCCACCTCCTTTCGATGCTTCCTCAATGGCAGTTGGTTGTCTTTTGTTTTTAATGATTAGGGCAGGATATTGCAGTATTTAGGTAGCGTATCCCAGTGTCTTACCATTTTATTGTTCAGAGACTTGAAGTCAAACTCCGCAGAACGCTTCAGCTGCTTCACAGAAATCTGTGGTTGCATTTATCTGAAACCAACCATTTGCTTTGCCGGGATTTCTCAAGGTAGAAGATGACTGGTAATAATAGGACTTGTAAGTTCTGGGAGGTGTGAGAGGTGTGGTATGATGGCATCTTTAAAAAGCTTTTTCTGGACAACATCTGAGAGCAGTCCCTGGTTAGCTGATGTTATCATTGCAGCGTTGTCCCTAAGTTAACAGCAAGGCCGTGTTTGTTTTGCTGTTTGGAGAAACTATTAGTATTCTGCCTGAATTGAGCAGGCTGCTAATAATACTGATTAGCTTCTGCATAAGGTGGAGATGGCAATCTCATTAATTTCGTATTTAATTACCAAAAAATCAAAGCAAAGAGCTCTGGAATGATTTGTAACCATTGTGCTGTTCAGTAGCTGTCAGTGGAGCCATGTGACCTCCACGTATTCAATATTTAATTCTATAATTTTCCTGTTTCTTTTTGCTTTGCTGGATTTTTTTTCTTCCTTTGTGTGTGTGTATTTTTGTTTAAAATTAAGTCATAAATTGTTAAGAGCAAGGAAGATGGTTGTGTAGCATCTGGTTTGGTGCCTTGAATCTCCACGAAGCATCTTGAAGATTTTCTTCAAAGATTTTGAAGATATTTCTCACTTCAAGCCTGTTATTTCTGAGCCTGCCAGCCATGTCGGTCTGTTGAGCTCAGGTTTGACTTGAAGGATAAATCTGCTGGTGACGTGGGGCAGTCAGCTCACGGGCTTCTAGCACGGACCTCTCCTGAGCTTTAATAAACATGGACAAGGTATGAATGTCTCTTCTCGGCAGGAAGCAGGGCTTTCCTGCTGCAGATGCTGCTTTCTGCATGCATGCACATCTCGACATTCCCCCGTCTCTGGTGTAGTGTATTGTACTTGCTCTGCAAGAGAGCTGCTTCTTAGAACGCTTACCTCATGTGGAAGAAATAATTTTATCAAGCTTTGAAGTAAGAGCAGTTTCAAATTTACAGCGACTTAGACGTGCTGCGCTCTGCTTTGTTCCGTTGTGGTAGAAGCCACTTGCCTGTGTAACTTGATAACAATAATAAAACAGGCATAAACAAACATAAAACAAGGTAGCATTCGAGGTATCTTTATAGCGAGCAGTAACTAAACACCTTTCACTTTATTCTGCCTGGCCTGGAAAGCATCAGGGTTGTCGCCATCCGCTTTGGAATGGCTGCTCTCATGGGCAGGAGCTCCGAAGGGGAAATTCTTCTGCACGGACATGTGGAGTTGTGAGTTGTCCAAACGTTAACAACTGCAGGCAGCCCGAAAGTTTAAGCTTTTATTTGCCAGAGAGCTCCTTTGCTCTTGTTTGGGTTTTGCTTTTTTTTTTTTTTTTTTTTTGGACGTGTGATGTCATCATTCTGCGAGGTCCGCGCTCCGGCGTCCTCCAGGAAAACAAAACAGGGGACGAGACCGGAATTTCAAATGCGAGAAAACAAGCAGATCTGATTCTTCCTCTCCTCCCGCCCCCTTTTTCTTTGAAAGGAGCTTTCAAGCTGACTTTTTACAGCAGGAATTAGTTTCATAGAAAAAAGAGCGTTAGGAAGCACGGCTATTTCTCTTCAGTTCTTACTATCAAGTTCTCCAAAATAAACTTTCCTTCCTGCCTTGCGTGCTGTAGGTAGTGAAGGATGCGATGCCTCTTGTGCGCCAGATGCAAGTAGATGGCTATTTTATAAATAGCCAAGGCCTTTAAATATCCACGTCCTTGCCTCAGGAATCTTTTTGTCTTTTACTATAACTTTTCTTTGTTTTTCACTATTTGGGAGACATGGAAGCAAGCACGGTGTAGTGGCTTGTTGCCACGCTTCTGTTAGTTCCTCCCAGAGAACTATCCCATGGAGTTTTTAGGAAATCATGGTACTGCCAGCAGCCTTCCACCGAGGTTACTGCCAGCCCTGGCCGGGGTCAGGGGAGCAGCCAAACCCGGTGGTGTGACTGCTGCAACCAGGCTGGAGTTGGAGGTGTCCCCCAGTTCTTCTTGCTTTTCGGGAGCCCTTCAGTGGCCGAGCAGCCACCGCCTTCCACGTACTGAGCCATGCAGCCCACGTAAGCACCAACACACTGTTCTTTTCCAGGCTAGGGCTCAGTCATAATGACTTTGCAAAATAATGTGCAGAGAGGTGTTTTTCGGTATTTGGAGGATGTAAACTCTGAGTATTGGTCTTCAGAGGTAGGTTGGGGTCTCCAAAAAGCTGTCCAGATGCAGTAAGAACTTCGGGTAGCGAGCAGGGCTGGAGCTGATGCTCTTTGCCCTGGTGTGTTCAGGAACCTTAATGAGTTCTTGGTTGCTCTTCATAGCTCGCGTCCCAAAAGTAAATACTGTCTTCTGGCATGGCGTGTTGGGTTCTCGGTAACTCCCTGTGCAGCTGGGCTGCATGCGATGTGAGCGAGCAGCTCTCGCGTTTTGCTGGCCGGTTGTGAGGACAGTATCTGCCCGAGGTATCGGGGCTTGTCCTACTTTCCCTGCTCAAAATACAAGATCCTTAGCATGTGTAAAATGGACACCTGACTTCCCCTTGGTTTATTAGCCAACAGGAGCAGTCAGCAAATAGATCTTCCTTTTAAATATTGAAACTTGGCTGTTTTTTTTTCCCTAATTTGTCTGTTCCTCCTGACAAACAAAAAGCATAATCCATCATTCCAAACTGCTGAAAAAGAGGCCTCAAATTGCCAGGTATGAAATTATGCTGCTTGTTCACTTACCAGTAGGAAACGGCGTGCCAGATGTTTTAGAACCTACAAAGAAGAAAGTTCTTTGTACGCGTGATGTTAGCATTCACAAAAGGTGTCAGATTGACAGCCTTGGAGATTGTGGGGATTGGAATGTTATTTATCCCTAGAATAGGTGCAGTGCAGACTGCAATAGTGCAAAAATTTCTTACCTTATTCTGCTGTTACACCCTACTAGTGCCCTTCAGAGACAGCCTCCAGGGGTGAGGAACACTTTCTCTGTGCCCGTTTAGGTAGTTGGCTGCTTTGATGAAACTGCCAAAAGGATATGAAGGTGGTGGTGGTGTTTATTTTTGTGATGTGGGTGCTTGTCTCTTGAAATCCAAATAATGAGAAAGGAATTCACTAACATCTGCCTCTAAACAGCTCCTGCAGCAGAGGCAACCTTCAGCCACCATGTTCTCTGGTCGTATACAGGCTGCCGGGCTCAGGTGAAAAGATGCTAGCCATCCTAATTCTGTTGTTCAGTGAGTTATCCATTCTTCTGCAAAGCTGTAGCACAGAATCAGGTAAATAATGCTGTTCCTTGTTTTAATAAGCTGGGCACTGGATGAAACTTGGAAAAAAAGCAAACAAAACAGCCCAGACCTTGTTCATTTAACAGTTGGCATAAGGAACTGGACATCAGGCCTTTCTGTTTTTGCTGTGACCTTGTGTGATCGTAGGTCACCTCTTATTCACATAGTTTACATCTTGTTTGTAAGCTAAGAATGTTTATTGCAACTCTGCTAAGCACCCGGCAAATATCAGGTGCTTTTTAAGTGTCTGTAATGAAAGTCTTATTCTGATGTTCCATTGCAATTTTGCCAGTTGAATAATACCTCCTTAGGATAAAGTGCTGAAAAATAAAAGAACAGGAGAAGGAGCACCGTGTTCTGACCTTGCCACACTTCTCCAGACCCACTGTAAGAGAATAAATGCCAAAGACCTGTGAATGGAGATACCGTAGGTGTGGTCTTACCCATCCTGCTGCGCTGACACGGTTGGTTGATGTTAGTCATGCAAAGCCATCTTCCTCATTCTGCAGGCTGCGAAACAATAGATCTGGGTTGTGATCTGCTTGCTTCAAGCTGTGGTGATGGTATGTTTGAATACCATCGGCTAATAACGTTTCAGCTTCAGAATGAATCGTCTTTATTTCAGAGATATGGCTTTATTTTACTTTGAACCAACAATTAAAAACCGTCAACCGCAGTGCAAACCGTCATTTCCATCCCAAAAGGCAAACCTCTTTGTTAAAGCTTTCAGTGTTCAGCAGGACAAAATTTCTAATATTGCTTCTCAGGATAAAATATCTGTTATGATAAAATTTAAATATGGATAGCTATCATTAATTAAGCTGGACTTTAGGTAACAGCTGGTCTTCTCTAGCAAAATTCCATTAATTCCATCACAGCATTTTTCACTTACTTTTTAAGAAAATTAGATTTTTCTGCCTCAGAATAAGGACTAGTTCATTGCTGTCAGAGCTGACTGTAAGGCAGATCCTTTGGTACTCTAGGAATGAGGAGCATCATAAGGAACCTGGACAGAAACGGTGACAGTATTGAACTCTAGCGCAGCCAACTTTTCTTGTTTTGTAGAAGTGTTCGCCAAACCCTCCAGGAAAATAGGAGGGTCTCTGGGAGGTGTCGTGAGAAAAGCGTAGTGTTTTGTGTGAATTTGGGCCCATCTGCTAAAACAAAAGCGGAGAAAGAATGCAAAGACCTGGTTCTAGGAAAAAAAAAAACCAACAAAAAACTAAACCACAGCAGGCAATGTCTTTTTGAAAACTTCTAACATCCCCCAGCAAGGTCTGTCCCACTGCTCTCCTGGGGCTGTTCCCAGGCTGCCCTTGTCCCTTGATGGCTTACTTCTTCCATATCTTGCCAGACCCAGACCCTTACGTGGCGTATCGGTGGACAGTCACAAGGAAGCCCTTCCGACCACACAGCTTAATCCCACTCAAGCTGCACGGAGCAGTTACAGCTCTGGGCAGTGGCTCCTTTGTCGTCATCAGCCTCCGTACTTCACGCGATGGTGTGATTGTGTCTCTGAGTTGCACCGCTCAGCTTTGGCCAAGCCACTGCCTCAAGACCAAAGACTCTTCGCAAGAGCCACAACTGCCAGCCAGCAAAGCGCAGGCTTCGAGCTCGGTCCTGCCAGTACCGAGTGCTTAAGGAGGGGTATGAGATTATTTTAATTGGCTTTTCCTTTGCAGTGCTGTTCCTTTACTGCATCTCTCAAAGGTCAGTCTCGGAAAAGTCACCTGTTGGCAGCTCCCTGCTCACGCAAAAGCTGAGGCCGGAGTCCTTGAAGCAGGCAGGACAACCTTGTTCCAGAGAGCCAACGTGAGAGCAGGGTCCACCATATCTCAATTAGCCTTTTATTTAAAGGCACAGAAAATAGTCTTCTCCATTGACTGAAGCAATCAAATTTTGTTCACCTCAACTAAAGGGGAGGAGCGGAAGTGGTCGCTGATTTTTTTTTTTTTTCATTCATTTGCTTTCGTGAATGATTGCTGAGAACAGCTGGATTAAGCAGCGTTGTGTGCGAGCGCACGAAGAACCTGTGAAATGTAAAAGTGTTTGGATCTGTGCTGCTGGAATAGACCGATTTCTGATTACAGCTTTCTGTCAAATTTAGGATGGATGTGTTCCTACTGTAGCTGAAATTGCCTTTTCAGCCTTAAAATACTTTAATGCGTACTAGGTACATGCAAGGAACTTAAGCGCTTTCTTTCTCGCTTCAGTCCAGAAGAAAGTGCAGCTTGGGAAGAAATCTTGCTTGGGAGCAGAAGAGTTGCTGTACAGGAGGAACATTTTTGGAAGTATTTCCAGTCAGGGCCAACCTGCATAGAATGGAGCTTGGCCATTAAAACCTGCTCTGTGGACCTTGCTTCCGAGTTGTTCCAAGTATTTCCTTCAGGTGCAAATGTTCCCCTACCTCTTTCGTGCCTTATATTCAGGGCAGTTAGTAATGCTGCCAAAACAAGGAAAGAGCCAGCTAGCTTTTTGAAAGCAGGCTTTTGGAGAAAAGATGTCCTCGTTTACCTTCAGCGTGTGCACAATGATGACTGAACCTGTCTTTCTGGTGGAGAGGCAGTTAGGCAACTGGGTGCCTAAGTCCATGGGTTGATGGACGTTTTAGTAAACCCTCTGTGAGGCGAGTTCTGGTGGATTTCCTGGGCATATTTTGCTGGAAGTCATTCCTCTCCTCAGTTTTACAGAGCCTGCAGGTACTGGGATTGAACAGACCCACAGCACTTGGGCACTCCATGGATGTATCTCCTTCCTGGTGGCACACAGAGATCACAGTAATACAGGCTGGTAAAACGCACAGCTTAATTTTTATATAAGCTCATCAGCACAGAGATTCCTTGCATTTGCAAACCAGCTGCTGCTTAGCGGGGCCCACGGGGCGCTCCCGGAGCACGCGGTGCGGTGGCAGCAGCGGTGCAAAGCAGCACCGGGCGCTGCGTGGGCAGTTTGGAGCTGCTGGTGCTGGCCAGGCCCAGGGCTGCAGGGCTCAGGAGGACTTTTCCCTGCTGTAGAGGCTCTCGTTTCCGTTTCCTAGACTGTCGGGAATCTCTGTCCTGTGCGCGGTGAATCATTCCTGGATAGCACCCAGGCAGCGTGGAGGAGGAAGGTGCCTGGTGTGAATGCAGGGAGGTATAAAAGTCAGATGAGAGAGGGGAAATAAGAAGAGTAGTGAGATGGGGACTGCAGAGGGATCGGAGACGGAGGAACTACGGCTGACGGAGAAATGGAGCCGGAGGTTTGCAGAAGAGGTGACTGGGGAGGTGGGGAGGGAGGCAGCGAGCGGAGGTCGGTTGGCAAGGGGGGTGGCAGGCTCAGTTCTGACACCTTCTAATTCTGGAGCGCTTGCCTTTGTAACCTTAATCATTTTGTTCTAATACACTAGATAGAAAAATTACATTATATGTTCTGAGGAATTTGGTTACTATGGTAATGGGTATATAAGTACATAAGAGATAAGATGTCAGCAATCAGAACAGCTGTAATTTAGCACACAAACCCGTGACTGCCTGAATTTGGGGAAGCAGGCCGGTACAAACTTCTCCTGCTTCGATCTCATGTTTTACTGCCGGCACGTCTGTTCCTGTGTGAAAGTGACGTCAGAGCTCCTGCAATAAATCTTCCAGTTTTATGGAATTTCGGCAGACGTGCCCGAAATTTCTGGGTAAACAAACCACATACCTCCCTCTGTGCCAGGGGAGCGAGGTCTCTGTATTCCCACCCGGCCTCTGCACGTGCAGACCCGGGGACAAGTTAAAAGGGGTGGCTGTCCCCATGTGTGGAAACGTAAATGGGACTGTACAAAGTGCACGGTCATCCAGTAACAAGAAACGTCCTATATAAAACTGGTTTATCAGTTAGAAATGGAAGGATGTGAAAGATTTGAGTATATCCATTGATAACATGGTGATTGTAAAACTGAATGCTGTGTGGCCGGGAAATGTGCAGATGTGGAGAATTTTGATGTTAAAAAAAAATGCTTAGTTTGGGGCAGATGTGTGGAAGGACTGCTGGGATGGTCTGGGAAGTGAATGTGTTGTAAAGGGAGGCAGAACTGGCCCGCTTTTTTGAGCAAAGGAGACACAGCACATGTCTGTACTTGCCCTTATCCCTCAGTATTGATAAGGGAAGAGAGTTAACTGTTTAAGCTTTAAAGACAGTGCAGGAAAAAGAGTGAATCAGTGTAAACTGGCACATAATAAAGACAAACTGTAAATCACTCCTAATCAGTTATTAAATCGATTCCTAATCAAATAGGAATGGGGTTCTGGAGCAGCCTTGTAGTCAGGGTCATGGCTTTAAGAAGTCCTCAGGGAGCTAGCCATTAGCTGATAACTGGATTCTGTTGTATAGTCGCTTAAAATAGCAGGTACAGGACTTGACAAGACCTTCAGTCCTCTGATCCTAACTATCCAATGGAGTCATATTCTGTGTCGGAGCCACTGGCACCCAAATCGTTGTGTGTAGTAGTTAAGAAAAACATTTTCCCCCATGAAACCAAATAAAACTCACCAAATGTATGAGGGTGTGCTTGTTATCTTAATAGGCACTGAAAGCTACTTCTTTGTTAGTGGAAGAGAAGTAATCTAGGCCTTGCAGAACTTGCAGGAGAAGCATTGCCTCAACTAGGTAAAATCTTGAAAAAGATGTTCTTTGTTGGTGTTTTATTTCGGTTTTAGGTTGTTTGACTAATCCTCTTGCTGTGTGCTATTTAAAAAGTTTTCCTGCTCAGTCATGTGAGGACAGGAAGAATAAATACTCGGCTTGAGCTGGAGAAAAACGGGACCGGTTGCCATTACCCTGGGGGATTCCAGCAGGAACGGAGGTGTTGGGCTCCGGGTGCGTGCTGCTCAGCAAAGGTTCTCCACTGGGTGCAGAGGATGTGGCAGAACAAATTGCACGGCTGCAGGAGTTTCAAACTGTTCTGATGCTGAAATACGTTCTACCTTTTTGAACCTGCTTTAAGTTGCAAAGTGGAGTAAGAAGCTTAGATATGCGTTTATGTGTTATATATGCATATGTGTGTTCCTTATACATATATCCTTGCTGAACTCCTAATGCCCTGGAAGTGTGCTCTGTTAGATTGCTCACTCCTTCATAAGGAGCAGAATGGCCTTTCGCTGGTAATCTGTTTTTTAAACAGCTTTGCAGCATGTATTAAGTAATGAAGATCCATCGTGTCCATGCGTGTTACTAGAACCTGGTGAGATACTTTCTCATTATTAGTGTGCGGCCTTTCGTTAAACCTCTTCTCTGGATGTGATGGTAGCAGTATGTTTTATAACCTCCCGTGTTAAACAAAATTGACCTTTTTCATAACAAAGTGTGTTGATGAAATGTTTGTGTCTCGTCCTGCCTTCTGTCTCTGGCAGTGGGTAACGATTAGGTGCATCAGCAGAGCCAGGAGCATTCAGAAATACCTTACCTGACCTGTCTGTGGATGCTCTTACGCGTGTAAATGTCTAGTTTAAAAAACAGTGTTTATAGCTCTTGGACTCAGTACCTTTGCAGTATTTTCTGCTGGTTAATTTTAGGCTTTATAGCTTGGTTGGTTGAATTCCTTCACCGTTATAAATATGCCGCTCTTACATTTTATGGACTGTCCCCTTGCTCTTGAAGTGAGAGCACTTTACATGACTTTCTTATGTGTCGTTTTTAACTCTTACACCTTTTCTCATGGAGTTTAGTTTGTCTTCTTGGACATTTATGATTTCGTACTTATGAAGCCTTATTGTACTGTACTTTGATTTTATTGCTAGTAGATTTGAGTGGGGAATAATAGCCAGGAGCAGACCATGGCAGAGATTTTCTTAATTTTTTTTTCAGAAATTCTATATTATTTTCCTAATTGATTCTTCTTCTTCTTTTTCTTTTTCCCTTCTTTCTTTTATTTTTTTTTTAATTTGACATTGTGTTCATGTAATCGTGCAATTATTTTCATTGAGTTGTCTGCCCAAGGCTCATTTCTTGTGAGTTATGTTTAGTTTGGGAGTAGGGGTGTGTTTGATCACTCATTACTTTGGGAACTTTCATCTCTTGTCTTGTTGCTCATTCGCGTTATTTTTTATGGTTCTTGTATCATTTTTGGTACTGTCAACTGCCCTAAATATAACTTATGTTCTTTTCCCTCTCTGATTTGAGATCTTACCTGCAAATATTTTGCAGGTTCTGCACTGTACCTGTGGTTGCTCAGGGGCTGCAAGGCCCTTTTCCCTTGAAGCGTTTCATCATCTATCTGATCTCTTGCTTTTTTCAGAGCTTTGCATCGGTATTTCAGCTCTCAGTCCAGAGGTGGTTTGGTTTCTACCTACGACAAACCAATACTCAGAATAATTTTGTGTACCAGACCTTGCTCAGTACTTCTTGAAGATCCTTCTCTGTTCTGTTATTTTAATGACAAATAGTCTAGCGCCTAACTGCTTGGCTTGTTAGTTCTCGGGGTCACCAAGTGATTAGGATGTTATTTCCCCCATATATTAGCTCAGTCAGTTCTGTTCAGTTCGGTGTGTGCTTCCCTGGAGCAGGACCTGTTGCAAGGAGCCGATGTCGTTCTGGAGTTACTTCAAGCTTCTGGGACAGTTGCTCATCTTCGTAGCTCAGTGATGTTTAATTTACAGATTAATTGAAGGACCAGCTTTCCTGATGCATGATCTGTGATACCTGCTCTTCTCACAGAGCCAAGTCACCACGTTTGTGCGAGTAATTTGGCTTCCTCGCTCTCCCCTCGCCCTGCAGCCCAGCAGCAGAGCAGATGGGCGGCCGCCCAAGGCCCCTGGCTGCCACGGGTTTGGTTGTGTTGTTCTGTTCGCTGGATTGCTTTCTTTTTTTACAAGACTGTTCCCACAGACTCTTCCAGTTCTCTCTTGGATTTCTCAGTTGGATTTAATTTCTATCCCAGATCCCTGCTGCTGGCTTCGGTGTCCCCACGTTTGCTTGCTCAGGGAGAACCTGGAGCTGTGTCCCATGTGTCCCACCGAATTCAATCGCATGCACCATTTATTTTAATTTATTAATTTATTTATTTAAATGTTTTCCTGTACTTACTGGTCAGAAAGACTTCGAATTGCTTCCTTTCAGGCCTCCTTTCCAAAACTGGGTATGATACTGCTACTTTTTAATTACTTCTTTTCTCAAGGGTAATTGCCTATATTGTGGGCTTTAGTGGCTTAGTTCTGAATCTGAGTCCAAAACAGCTAATTTGCTTGTTTACTATACTTGTTGTTCTGGGGCAGAATTGGTTAGGGGTCAAGAAAAGGTTTCCTTAAACTCTAGTCCCGTTAGGACATCTGGCAGTAGTTTTTTTTATGGGCAGCTGGAGTTTCCCAGTATTTTTGCCTCTGGAATCGATGGACTCCCATCAGCTGGCTGCTCACCAACCTTCTCCCGGCCGGTGAGCTGCCAGCAGCATCTCCGGCACTGCAGCCATCAAACCTCACGCTCCTCAGTCATTGCAGTGCCAGCTGAGAGACGTGGGCACGAGCTGTCTGCAGGTGATTCAGTGCAGAACACGTTTTGGTGCGATGCTTCCCCGAGTAAAGGTAAGTAGCTGGCGACTACTGAGAACTTAATGAACCGCTAAGGAAGGCGGCAGAAGATTTTGTTTTTTCCAGTTGTCTTCCTCATAGCTTTGCTAGCCTAAGGAATTGCTAAATTTAGAGCTGACCTTCATAATAAATATACCAGAACTATCACAAGCAAAAGGATTCGGGAGATGTTAGTGCTGGCTATGCCAGGGTATGGTTAGCGCTTCCTGGGCTTTCCTGACATTGGTCCTTGAGAAACAAACACTGGCCATTCTTCGGCTGTTGTGTAGGTCTAACTTTTGATCCAGTGGGATGTTTTTGCTTTAATAAGGAGAAAAAACACAGGATGCTTTTTGGTATTAATGTTTCTTTCAACTGCATCAATAAGGTGTTTTATTTGTGTTGTTTAAGCAGTAAGATCAGTGACAGATTCTGTGTTTCTCAGGTGAGTGACGCTGCAGAAATTGCCAGTTAACAAAAGTAATATTTCCAAGATTGCCGACAGTGTTAGGTGTACTCTTGTTTGTTTATAACTGGTATGTGTAACTGTTGTGAAAATAGATTAAGTTTCTTCAGAGTATCTGTCTTTAGCACGGGAACAGGCTTACCTAGATAGTTATCTTTTCTGACTATTTTAAGTAGTAGAAATACAGAACCCAAAACAAAATGGAAAGCACAGGGTAATTAATTGTTGCTTTGGTAATCACTGCTGGCTTACTGCCGGTGCAGATCATCCTAATAAACACTTGCACCCAAACCAGAAGCACGGATCCTGGGCTCGTCAGCTGAGCTATGGGAAACTTAACATTCTGACTTTTGCTAGTGACATTCCTGGAAAGTAAACATCCAAGCAGAACAGCTCAACTGGATCAGAAAGTGTGCTGGGGTAAGTAATTCAGGGAGTTATGATGGACATTTTAGTGTCAGAATCTTGAGAGGAAATCAAAGTAAGCCGCACAGTGTACAAGTGCATGTATAAGGGAAATGCAAGCAGTACTCTAAGATAAAAGTATATTCCTGAGGCTATTCTGTGAAGAAGTATAATACAAGAAAAAAATACAGGTAGCGAAGCAGAGAAAGAAAGGAAAAAAAAATCTGCAAAGAGGTTTTTCCAGGAGAGAACCGTTCCTCAAAAATCTTTTCTTAAAGTAGAAAAAGGAATCTTACAGGAGTGATAGGCTTGCTTTGTCAGAAGAAGAAAAATTTATCGTGTTGGGGAAGAAAAGGCTGTTTGAACGTAGCTGCTCACACAGACAAAAAGCTGCCAGAACTCACCACAATACCCAGCTACAAATTCTTCTTACCCTTATAATCTTTTCCTTCTACAAATACATACAGATGGGAATGAGAAAGGTATAAAGGGGACAGCATTTTATGGCAGTTCTTTGCTGTAAACTTCTGCAAAGGAGGACCTTGGATCATTTGCAGTAAGCAGCACTTGTCTTACCCAGGTACATGGGGGGTTGTAGAGCTTTGTGGAGGCTGTGAGATCTCACCTGCTTCGGCCTTTCGCAGACACAGGCTCTCTTTTCTTTCCCCTTCTTCAGTATGTATTCTCAAGTACAAGCTCGAGACTCACATGCCAATGTAGAGGAGAATAATGTTCCAGTGGGGCTTTCCATGGTCCACAGTTACCGTCTGCATTCCTGTTTCATCAGCCCATTCCCAGGTGTCTTTGTTTTGCCTGTGGTTGGCACAGTTTTCAGGGTGGTTCCTTTTTCATTCTGTTCAGTGACAGCATTTTGGATGTTTTTTCCCTGAATGTTGACCGCCTTCCTAACAGTCTCTGGTACAGCACCGTCCATCTGCACCTCCCATTTTCCTTAATGGCAGGTGGTCCTGGTGGAGAACAAGCATTCCAAAAACAATTGATTTTAGGATCATGGATGAGAAGGGCAAGTTCATGACATTGTCAGCATTTTTTCTTCTCAGCAGCAGCTCACTACTAAACAGCAGAAGGCAGCCAGCAGGATCCCAAGGAAGATGTTCCTCAGTGCCTCTTGCCCCTCTTCCAGGGCACCGGAGAAGCAAATGCCACTTGCTGCATCTCCAGGTTTTTCTTGTTTCATTTCTGGGATTTTTTTTTTCCCTTAATTACCACTCTAGGAAGACTTCCAAATTGCAGAACTAGAAGGAGAAGCATGTTGTTAGCTTGATGGGAAAGGCTTACCCAAGTACGCAAGCAGTCTGCGGTGTGTGGTTTCACATGAATCGAGTGCTAAAATCAGTCCGTTTTGTGAGGCTTGAAGATGCTGATAGGCTTTCCGCTGTGAGAGTCACCTAGAATGCACCTGTTTTGATACCATCTGCCACAGTGTAATTGAGCATGGACAGGAAACTGATTTTTAGCTGCTCAAGGAAACGGTCTTTTTCTGCTGTGAGCAGAGGACAACTTGTTTTCCATGCGTGCAGTACACATTGAGCCACTGGAGAGGTTCTCTGCTTTTATCAAAACGGGAAAAAAGAGTAGACTGGGTGGGCCAGAGCCTGTGTTGAGAGATGTTTTAAGGAACATTTACAGCACTTGGTGGGTTGGCAGGACTTTTTATTTTATTTTATTTTATTTTTTTAATCAGGTAACAGGTATATATATAGTTTGGGCAAGCTTGCTGGAAGGAGGAATTGGGCACAGTGATCAAGAATGTACTTTCAGAGTGGTAAACCCAATGGATGAATGTCCCTGTGTGTGCTGAGACCTGCAGAAGGATGAATAAATGCTTTGCATTTCCAGTTGAAGGAACTCCGTTCATGGAATTCATCAGGCTAAAGTTTTAAAGGCTGATACCCAGGGAAGAGCTTATATAAAGGTCACAAAATAAGTCCCAGGTAGCAGCGTCATTCCAAAAGTCGCAATATCTCAGCACTGTCTGGTGTGAGGAGGGCACGATGTGTTCATTTCTTCTGATGGTGGACCTTCAGCTTATTTTGTGGAAGGCCCCCAAGCTGCGTTGCCCTTCCACTTCTGCCACCAGGCTGGACTCAAATCGCCACACTAGCGTCCCCGTGTCTTGGAGGGGTGGGTGTAGCAACGTAGTGCTTTTGCCTAAAGAGAGCGCATTTCAAAGCAGCACAAACCATTTTTATGTCTTGACACAGACGCTACATATGCCGTTCATCGCGCTGCCTTCTCTTTGCATGCACTGTGGCCTCGTTTTGTGGTGCTGTAGATGGGTATTTTGCTGTCGGCCTTCTAACAGCTCGAGCTCAGCCTCCTGGGCTCGATAGTGGAGTCTTGCTCAAGTGATGGAGTGCCCGGGCTACGTAGTTGTGAGCTGGGAGAGCCTCTTTGGCAGCTCAAGTGGGAGTCAGAGAAGAAACTTCCTCTACCTGCTGGGCAACTTCTTTCTGCAAAGTCCAGCCGAGGTTTGCCCTGCGCGGCGTGTGAGCAGACAGCTCCCACGTGCTGTGTATCTGGTTGGGATGCTGCGGGGTTCTTGTTTAGGAAGTTGTCTGAAAATGCAAAAATAGTGACAGCTTCACGTTTTGTGTACAATCAGCATCTTGCTTTCTATAATGTAGCTTATTTTTTTACCTTATGTGTTTCTGTTCAGACTGTATTTAACAATGTTTTGTCTGCTACTTTAAAAAATATACAGGGATTGTAAGTCAAGCCTTCAGTGCTGTACTGAAATCAAACAAATTTCTGAGTTGGTATTTTAAGCATTCTTACCATCTAACTCTTGTTTTAGGATAAATTCTAAGTAAAAGAAAAAAAAAATCAAAGTCAGTTCTTTCAATAGTTCCAGTTTACCATATTTATGAAAGTGGTGGAAATTTTTCGTGTCAGCTGGAAGCCATTCAGGAAAATTTTAATAGTGTGTTGAGAGGATAATTTAATCTCAGCTTCATACACTCCCTGGATCTGACCCATATGCAAGTGAGAAGATCCTTTTTCCCTCTTTTGACAGTGGCATGATGCACTCGTTGCCCATCTATTTGACGCTTTTGCATTAGGTCCTAGCAGAGGAAATGACTCCAAAATTTAGCAAGTGTTTGCACTGCATGCAATGGAGATGCTTAAAGAAATAAAAACTAAATACCAGTTTCCAAATGATGATGGTGGTGGGTTGTGTTGTTGTTTGTTACCCCAGTGCCACAGCTTTAGTTGAGGAGGATGTCAAAGACTGGAGTGTTTCTGTGCTGGATATTCTCCGTGTTGCCTCTGCCAGTAGAGTGCAGCCCTAAAAATCAGAGGTGCTGTAAGCGGCCTCCTGAGCAGCTCTTTAAGCCCGATGCACATATTATCAGGGAGACATATCTAGTGTACCTACATTTGATATTAAAGGTAAGTTTTTATTAGTTTTGCTGTACTAAGTGTATCGCGTGGCAGATGACTATAACGTGAAGCAAGATTTACATCTCAAACGGCAAATATTTGCTTGTTTATAGGTCAGTAATGAAGGAAAGCATTCCTCTTGTCCTCGTTAGCCATCGCCGGAGCCCTTGCAGTGTGCCCCTTGGTACCCAGCGAAATGGAGAGAGAGAGGGTGGTGGGCTGCTTTGCCGTGCATAAATCTGCTCGCTGCTTCCATTTCGAGCTCCCGTGATGTTTCTTTAACTCCGGTTATAATATTCCTACTTAGAGAAGCTGAAGGATGTTGAATATGTTGGTTCTTTGAAACTTCATTTGTATGGACAGCGTGCGCTGCTTTTTAATGCTAATAACCTACAAGCCAGCCTATGCATTAGCTGTCACGTTTGGGTTTCTACGAACTTTTGAACCATCTTAAGGAACTGGAAGTGCTTTCAGGCACTTGTGCTTCGTGTAGCCTGATGCCTGTAGTCATCATCATGACTGGGTTTGGATGTGAGACCGAGGAATAATACGGCAGGTAGGTGGAAGTCTTGGTGAGTAGGCTTGCTTCTCGTTAGCAGCACAGACCCAGCACCTTGCTTTATTAATGGGAACAGCTCCTGTGTTGCTGGCAGTCGGGTGTTTGGATGCAGCGTGGACAGGGGGAGCCCGACCAGCCTTGCTAAACGTGCACCCAGCATTATTTCTCTTAATTTCTCTAGAGTTTCTGTAGCGTAAGGCTTCAATAGGCACATAAATACAGCAGAGCTGTGCTCGTGCTCTGCAGGATCCCGGGGGAACTTAGTCACAGGGCTGGGTCCGGCTCGAGCAGGGGATGGCCCGGCAGGCGGGAGGCAGAGCTCCCAAGGGAACAGGTCTTACCCCTTCCGCACCTTCCAGCTTCCTTAGGGCCGCGGGTCAAGGTGTGCGCGTGTGCTTTTAGCATGGCCACGATTACAGGGAACGCGACGTCTTACTTATTCATGGACTTCTGTGGATGCGTGCACGCAGTTTCTGCTAATTGGCGGTTGTTCAGATGAAAGTAATTTGATAAAAGTATTTTGGCCTGTAATCAGTGCCATTTACACTAGTAATGGTAGCCACCTAGTAAATCTAGTTCGGCCCAATATGTGAAAATAGAGTTGGTCCGGAGCTGTGCTTTGCTCGAGCCCTGGTTTATTTTGAATCCTTTTTGCCTCGGCTGGTTACGAGTGGAACCGATCGAAGTAGGGATCGTAGTGTTGCACACCACGAGATGTCTTTTCCGTTCCTTTGTTTGGGTGCGAGAACCAACTGGGCAGAGCAGTGGCCTTCACCTCGCTGCAGCGTGCGCACCAAATGCCCCCGGCCGGCAGGGAGCGGTGCCGGCACCCAGGGGACCCGTCTGTCGGCCTCAGCACGAGGCCGGCCTCCGGACCTCCGCCACCGACATGAGGCGACCGGTCCCGTCCGCTGGAAGCAACTGCGGGTAACGGGAGGGCTGCGCCAACCCCGGAGCTGCAGCAAAGAGACAGCCCGGGTGGAAGAATGTGAAATATGTAATTGCGACTTGACTGTCATTTAGCAAACCAGCTGCTTGCTGGTCTGTAATTTAATTTTCGGTGCAGTTTAGTTGCAGTTTCGTTGTTTTTTTTTTTTTCTTAAGGCTCATCTGTATTTTTGATACGTTTACAATAATGTGATAGCCACATCGCACGGTCCTTGTCCTAACTTCCATTCCCCAAAGTGTTCGGGCATCGTTTCTGTACGAGGGGGCCGAGCGTGTCGGCTGCTGGACTGGCCGGGCTTTGGCAAGCCGGGCGTGTTGTCTGGGCAAAATGACCGAGGGGATTTGGTGTTCTCGCATCCTTAAAAAAATGGGAGTGCTTCACTAAGTGAAACAGCGGGCAGCTTTCTTAAGGACGGACTTCACACCGATGCATTTTATCGGTCCGTGTGAGCAGGTAGAGCGACGAGCATAGCGCCACACACCCGGCTGGGCCTACTCTCTTAAAGTTTTTAATACCCGGTGGTTTTACCCTCGCACGTCTCGAAGCAGCGGTTATTTCCCAGAACAACGATGACAACATCCGCCTTGATGCTCGCAGGACTTGGAGGCGCACCTCGGCGAGCCCAGCGGCCTGGGAGGCGTTAGCGGTGGGGAGGCCTGGCCCGGCCTGCCCCGTGGGTGCCGTCTCGGAGGCAGGCCGAGCGGAGGCCGGAGGCTGGCTGGGCGTGAGGGAGGCCGATGGGGGGGAGGAGGGAGGCCGTGCTGGGTCTGGGCTGTGTGTGTGCAGGGCTTTCTCCTCCGCTGGCTCGCTCGCACGCGCGCGCTCGAGGGGCCATGTGACTGCTGGCCATATTAGCAGGTTTATCCAAGCCTAGCCCCTCTGACTAACAGATGTAGGGAAAAGGGCATTCTGGGATCGCAGCAGTTGCTTTTGAACAACAATGTCCTTTTTGTAAGAATCTGATGCTTCTTAAAAGATGGAACATGACATCATTACCGTCGATCCAAGAAGCATTCCTTCAATAACACTGAGTGTGCTCTGGTTATCAGCTCCCTTCCCCCAGCCCCTTTCTCTCCCTCCTCTGACTGATGCTTTTTGTCTATTGTTTCGTCCGGGGCTGTAAATGCGAAACAGTTGTCTTTCAGTGTTATGTGCTTGTTAGGACTGGAATCAAGTGGAATATTGTTGGCTTCTTTGAAAGAAAGGACGAAAAACGACAACAAAAACCAACTTTCCTTGCAGTCTGCAGAAATGTAGCGTGCTTCAGGTAGGGGCTGAGTGGCAGCTAACGATTTCCCTTCCCACACCGCGTGAGTTACTGCCTTATGTAAGGGAAGGTGGGGAGATGGCAGCCCTGTTCCCGTGAGCCCAGCCCCGCTCCATCGGCAGTCGGATGTGTCCTGTGCTAATGGTCTGAAGGCTCCTGCAACGATGCTGGTACCGATACGAAATGCGCCTGTGCACGCTCGTGAGAGGGGTACGGCAGAGCTGTGAACAGCTGCGTGGCTTCTGCATGGATTTTGTACTTGCTCCACCACTGGGATTTCAATCCCGTTTTTTTCCTCAGCCCCCGAGGGTGGGCTATCGTGGAAACATGTCCAGGGTTACGTTATAAATCTTGTTGAATCTGCTTGGAGGAAAGCTATGAAAATGCTGGATTTTGCTTCCCTGCTCTGCCTTCTCTTTCCCACGCGTGTCTTCATGAGAAAAACTGGAGAACCTTGCAGACATTACAACTAGGTACGTCTTGGCTGTCTCTCGCACAACCGTGCTCTCCTTGTAGCGGTGCTGGCAGTTGTTTGAACTAACAAGGAGCAGGCAGTCTTTGGCACTTCCACATGCTGCAACTGTCTAGAGGAGAGTACCACTGAGCATAAACATGCAGGAGTATGTCTTTTTCCATCCTTGTCGGAATTGCTCCGCAGGGAGGGGAAAACAAATGATTCATTGATGGTCTGGAGGCTTGGAGAAAGGTGGAGCTCTTACTGTCCTGGAAAGGAGGAAAAACGGACCGCGATAGATAGGGCCTTCTGATAGATTGATTAAACTCAGACTTAGTGCCTTTTTTCCATCATAACGATATAAAACTTAAAGGGCAGATTTGAGGTGTAAAATACGAATCAAAAGAAGTACAAGTCTTGACCAGATAAGGGTTGTGTGAGGGAAGTGGGCTGTGTGAGTAGCTGTTTGCCAGTGACACAGGATTTGTTTTGTTGGTGACAATTTGTGGGGAACCCAGAGGAAATCCCAGTACTTAGGCTCTTCCCTTAGCATGAGAAAACATGCATTTTACTCGCGATGGCTGTGTGACTTTTACCTGAAGATTTTTCACAGGAAGATTTGAGCACAACCTTATGATGTATTATGAAATGGTCGGGCTCCAAGACGCGTTTTCATTAAATGAAAGCAAATGCATGGTGTAAATAGGAGAGGTTCCGTGCATCCCTAACGGGGTCTGAACGTGCGGTTGTGGTCCACTTCAAGAAGTGCAGCCAGTAATTTAATGGCATGTGTAACTCTTCAGGGAGGGGATATTGGAGTAATACGGGCTCGCTAGTGACAAACTGGTTATCACCGTGATTCTGCTGACCCCCGTGCAGGGGACTGAGCAGGTGCTGGAGCAGTAATGCGCCTCATTTTGTGCTTTGATTTCAAATTGTGTTCTGTAGAAATAAATACCTGAGTGGTGCCTCGGTGGGACTTTGACATCCCGGCAGATAGGTTGCGCTGCTTCGTGTAAGAGGCTTGCTTGCTCTGGAAGAAGTGGAGGCTGCTCCTCCGCTGCTTTGTTTCCGTGTCTTTGAGCAGAGGATAACCAGTGAAGGCTTGCAATCTTTTTCTTGCAGTGATCCATGCTGAAGAGGCTCCATTCATACAGATGAGCCAAGGGTTGAGGCAGCACTTTAAACCCAGATAGTCGGTCGGCTAACTGCCCAGCAGGATGCCATCAACCAGCCGAGCGGGCAGCCTGAAGGACCCCGAAATTGCAGAGCTCTTCTTCAAAGAAGATCCAGAAAAGCTCTTCACAGATCTCCGAGAGATTGGCCATGGAAGCTTCGGAGCAGTTTATTTTGTAAGTAGCCTCGTGGCTTGTGAATTGTAGCTGTGTTTCCTTTTGTCTTCAAACTGTGGGCACAGACTTCTTTTGAAATTGTTGAGGAAAAGAAACTATGTGAACCTTTGTATGATGCTTGGGGAAGAAGTATTTTATATCTGTACGGTCTGCCTGTTCACAGACTGACAGTATCTTTAAGGGGTTTGCATTCAAACGGAAAGAAAAAACGGGAAACGTGGCCCTTGTCCAGTGCTTTTAGGTTATGTTGCAAGTAGGGATTTTTCTGCAAATTAAAAAACGTACTTTGGCTCCATCATTTCTGATTGGCAATGCACTTCTTTTGATTTGATTGTCTCCTTATCATCTCCAGTCCCTTGAGAGAAAGAGTTCTCTCCCTTCTTGCATACCCCACAGGCTCCCTTAAAGACATTCTTCGTATTTGACACCTGAATGTTGGTGCTTTTGTTACCCTTGGGCCTGTCACATCCTCCTTCCCTACTGCAGGCAAGAATCTCAGTATTCATCTGTATAAAACTTCCTCGACGTGAGCGTCTGGACAGCAGTTTTTCCCAGGCTGCTTGTAGAGCTCGACTGGAGGTGGGGTATTTCGTCGTAACCTCATTTGCAGGTTGCCGTATGTTAACCCAAGTGCACACTGTGAGACCTTCATTAAAAAAACATTTTCCTCAGAAAACCTTTTCACATTTATAATTATAGGAGGTGTGGCCAAACCTGCCAATGTTCCTTCAGAAAGCCATTTGTGTCAGTATTTTATGAGGTGCCTATTCATTGTTAATAATTGCAGCAGACCATGTTGGGAACCTTCCAGCACAAATCTAATGCAGCACAGATGAACTAATTAGGAAAAGCTTCTTAATTTTGTTCCCTGCTTAAAACTAGGAGCTGCCAGTGTCTGGGAACAGATCTGGAGGAGGAAGTGTTTTCGAATGGAGCAGTACTCACCTGTGGCCTTTATTTCACTCATTTGCTTAAAGCGTGGATACGAAAGGAAGGGACAGAAAATCTGTCTTCCTGCTAAGTGGAAATATTATTGAAGTTTTTCAGGAATACTGTAACTTGTAAAGGAATGCATGCACCACATGAGTATGCAAAGCCAGCATTCAGCTGGAGATAACCTGCAAACTCTGTGCTAATGGCGTTCCCAAATGCCAACAGGATGCTGCCATCAGGTCATCTGCAGAGTGACCTTTGTAGCAGTGGTAAGGGATGGTTGCCCATTACCAGCTCCTTCTACAAGGAGATAGCAAGCAAGAGGTCATTAATGTACAGGCCTATCTTTTTCTTTCTTTTCCCTCAGTATTTTAGACTAACAGTTCATTATAGGATGGTATTTATTCACTAAAGAGTGGGATTACTTTATGCCATTCAGGTTGTACTTTAACAGAAATTAAGTGTAATTTGGCACTTGCAAAAAGGTAACGTAAGCATTCCATCCACACTACTCCAGTCTGTTGGGGGGACTCTGCATTTTTGCTAAATAAGGGAGTGTTTCCAGCAAAGAAGGTAAACTGTTGTTATTTGTGTGCTACAAAGTTTTAACCTATACCAATATTGTATTATGATTTTTTTTTGTTGCCAGTAGTTCTCAGATGTGGAATCTGAAGCTGTTCCATATGATGATACTTGGTATCTCAAGCAGAAACCCAAAAGGTGGTAGGATGGGCTGCATGGGGGGAGAAATTCAGTTTAGGTGAAATAAGCGTAAAGAAAAGAGGTAGGGGGTGTATGTTTTGTGTCCTTTATTCTGTATAGCTGGGGAAAAATAAAAAATCAAGTTTCTTTAGCAGTATTTTGATTCTGCTAATGTAAACTATTAAACTTTATCTAATCAGTGTGATATTGGATTACAGTTAATAACTGCTTAAAAGCATATTACCAAAGTTGATGACATACTTCACCTTTTGTTTGCTCATGCCTGTCTTGTGTCGCTGCTGAAGTTACTCAGGGCACCAGAGTTTGAACCTTTGTATGAAGTTTTCAGAGGATATATGCCCCGAAATGTCTGTCATAAAGCAAGCCTGGTTTGGTTGAAATCAGCTGGCTTTCTAATGACTTTATGGCTTTTGTCTAGGACCCGCCTTTTTTCCAATTTTTCAAGATCACAAGGAAATTTAAAAAAGCAAGCAAAACTATGATTTTAACATTCACTGGGGTGTCAGCTGTGGGGTTGTCGCTTTTCAGTCCCCCTATGGCAAAGAGGGGCTCCAGGAGTTATGCAAACACAGCCGGTGGTGGCTTGCTTGGGTTTTCTAATGTTTAGCACCCCACCACCAGGCTGCTTTCATTGCATACATCCTGGGCCCAAAATGTTGATGATAAATAGATGTGGGAGTAATTAACAAGTAGAAAAATCCAGATAATCCTGAAATCCTCCCCACCTTTTTTTTTAAATGCAGTGTAGTCTTTAGTTTTTTACCTACCTGTCTTTCCTTTTAGTAGTGATCCCCGGAAGGGGGTGATATGTTTATCTTACATGATAATTGGCTAAGTTAACACATAAGATAAACTGTTCTTTTTTTCTTCTTTGTTTCCGTCGCATTAAACATCCTGCAATAGTGCAACAACAACAACAAAAGTTTATTTTATAATTAACATGAATTTTGCTGGTTCACCTCATGGTTTTAGTTTCTTAGAAACTGCAAGTCTGGCACCTCTGAATCATTTTGGTATTGTCCTCACCCTACTCCATGTTCTGCAATGTAATAATAGCTTTCATTTGACACAGGAAACCTACTACACGGGAACACTGCAGATGGAGCAGAAGAATAACCCACTCTCTTTTGTTAGCGCTGTGCTCCTTCTGCTCCACCGTAGTATTTTGCTTGCCTGCTTTATTGCAGCTCTTCACTGGCTTGAATGTCTCAGAGATTGCCTATAATTAGCAAAGGTCTAGGAGTTAAAATTTTATTCTTCTCTGCTTAAAAAAAAAAAAAAACACAAAAACAGACCCCCCCCCCCCCCCCCCAACCTTAAAATATTGCAATATCAGCAGGGCTGGAGGGAGTGTCCTCTCAGACAGAAAGAAAACTAAAAATAGTATTGGTTCCAGCATCTCAGAGCTGGCTGAAATCGAGACTGACAGGGAATTCTGGGAGCCTTTTTTTAATGAATGACAGAATTAAAATATGACTGAAAACCCTTTTTACAAAAGGCAGAGTCCTCATGCTTCATTAACCCCTGTCCTGATAGGCTGTGCTTGGTAGGACCGATATATTAAAAATCAGCGTTTTCATCAGTCATCAGCGAGTTCGGCCATGCACATCAGTTTGGTTTATATCATTTGGCTTCGTATCCAAGCTGATTTTGCTTATCGGAGATGCTCAGAGTTTCCCCCCAGCGCTGTGCCACCCAAACCCTTCAGGAGTGCAGGCCGGGGTCAGGGTTGGCACCGACATCCCCGCGGGGTGAAGCGGTGCTGGGCCCTTCCCTGTAAGGGCGCCTGGGCCACCGCTTTGGAGCTGAATTGAACAAAACTTGTCTTACCTTGCATTGTTGGTGTGTGAAAAACCACGTGCATTTATTCTGCAGTATAAACAATAACGTTATTAGACTGAGAAAATGAAAGTCAGAGCTGGAGCCTGAAGATGGGTCCCTTAGAGTGCTGCCATCCTTGTAGGATCTTTCTTCCCTCAAGATGTGATAGCTTATTTGTGAGCACTGGGAAGAAAGTTGCTGCTGGCTAGAGCAGGTATCTCCTGTGCATCCTGTGCCATCTTTGCTTATGTTTGAGATGGAATAAGGGGGCTGAGCTTCGCTTCTGTTTTGTCTGGAATCTACCTGGGATGGGAGAGAAGCTGGTTTAGAGAGGATCTGTTCTTCTGGAATCGCAGCTGCTTTTGTAAGCACTGATTTTTAGTTTAGGAGTGATGGCATTCAGCTCCTGCAGAGACTTGCTGAATGCTGAACACAGAAAATTGTTGCACCTTGTCTCACAGATTTCTGATAGATGCAGCAGTCACACCCCTTAGAAGACATTTTAGTTTTTACTCCCTATAAAAGTTAAAAAACGGATAGAGATTTTTCTTTGCTTCTGCCGGAGTTAACTCCCTGTGTGTGTTTGTTTTACATCCTATGGGAAATGATGACCTCAAGAAACTGATGCCTCATGTTTTTGTGTTACAGGCACGTGATGTGCGCACCAACGAAGTGGTGGCCATCAAGAAAATGTCATATAGTGGGAAGCAGTCCAATGAGGTATGTAGAATATCCTACGTATTAAATCTTGACCTCTGCAAATGCTTATTATGTGGGATGATTTTAATTAGCTTCAGCTACAGCAAGAGAGATCTTCCCTGTAACTGTAAAGGTGAATGAGGATACTGTGTAAACAAAACAAATTTGTTTACTGTTCGCAGTGTATATCTGTCTAATCTGCTCCTGGGAAACGTCAGTAGGGCTCACTGCTTCCAGACATGAAGTGCACATTTGCAGGGCCACATAGTATGTTTGTTATGTTTGTATTCGGTCTTCAAAAAAGGAGTTGTCGTTTTGCCCTTAGACCTTCAATTCTGAATTCCTTCTTTCCTTACTATTACCATTTTACTTACTGTACAAAAATTTATTAGGAATTAGAGCAATGGATGCAGCAGTGAAAGATTTAGAGAGAATTTTGCATTATACAAAGTGGTAAGGCAGAATGCACCCTTCCCTGAAATGACTCTTGAGGAGGAGCTAAAACCAAAGCAAAAAAAACCCAACAGTGAATGAATGAGTGTGAAAATCTGAACGGCAGCACAATCAGGGAAGAACTGTCAGAGCCGGGGATTAAGGTAGCCTTTGCAGAGTGATCTCTAAAAGTAGGCCTCTGAGATTTAAATGTTAAATGTTTTCTTGGCCACCCTGGATGTGTGTTTTTTCTTAAGACGCTTAACAGAGATAATTGATTTTATACTTGAAACGTTTAAGTGCTAATACAGATTCTTGAAAAGCCCAACAAGACGTGAACAGCTGATTTGGTATTATTTCTGGTAATGACATCTATTAAGTTAGGGTGCCATTTTTTCAGCAGAAGTATTTATTGCAAGCATATTGCTCGAGGCATTTATAGTTTCCTCCCTCCATTCTCTCTATCCCAGTCTTAGAAGCAGTCTAACTGATGAGTTTGACTAACAACTCGTTGCTTTCTGTGCTGCCTTTTGTGCATTGATCATCTGCGCTACAAGGAACTGAAGTATTGCCTCCTTTCTGTGTGTGTCTGTATGTATATGTGTAGGAGGTAGAGGTGGCAGTGTCTCCAGCACTCCTAAATTCTAGCTTCACAGTTAATTTTGCTATGCATGTTTCTATTTTGTCACTGCAGTGACTTGTTTAACTGTGTACTGATGAAAGAATAATTTGTACTTACTACTTGTCCTACTGTTTTAATTACTGTGAGCTATAAATACTCTATTCACATGAATGAAACAAACTGTGCATGCTTCAGAAATAGCTTTTGTTTGTCTTCAATACGTATGTTTCTTTATTTTGAAGAAAGTAATAAGACCAGGATTAAAACACTTTATATTTTACTTCTATATTTATTTGTTGTATTCAGAAGTTTGCGAAAGTTATGATCTAGTCTGTGTAAAGAGAATTCATTAAGGGCATTCTGGTATCGTTTATATTTACTTGGTTTTCTTAATAAGATTTTATAATTGGTGGGATAAATCACTCCTTAAAATAAGCACATTTCGTTTTTAAAACAAGTTTAAAACCTTTGAAATATGTAGCACTGCGCTCTTAATGTGATCTCAGAGCTTTTTTTGCTCAGGAAATCATGAATAAGTCTTGACTAATATATCGCCTCTCTCATCCCAATATAGAAGAAGTTCGAGTGGCGCTTCCTCGGTTTGGCTTTTAGTGCTTAGTACCTCAAAGGCAACCAGGTCATCCTAGTGCCGGAATGAGAGCGGCAGTGAGAAAGTTTATATCAGTGTAGCTGCACGAATGTCCTTCTCATAAAACTCCTGGTATTGAGAAACGCTTAGTCAGTGAGTTGCCTCCAGTATGGCTGCCCTGCTCCCTCATTTCATTTGTGCCTCTGACCTCAACATTTGTATTGGGGAAGACTGGGGGCTTGTACATGTTTTCCAAAGCATTTGAGTCTCTGGACCCTCTGTCCATCGATGACTGCAAGCCACGCACACAAGAGGAATCGAGATAAACAGGGCCTGGAAGACAACTTTTGACCCTTTTGGTTATTGAGTGAGGTTTCTCTGCTTCTGATTAACTTCAGAACTGATATTCTTTCTCAAAAACATTTTCAGTGTCAACACTGTCATGTTGACATCTGCATACTTAAGTGGTTTCAGCTACTGCATTTGTTTTTGAACATCTTTTCCAGTAGTTCTTGTTTTTACCGTTGCACTTTCCAGCTTTTGCTTTTCTTGCCTGAGGATGGGTGGATGTGCTGCAAATGGAAGGACTTGCCAATTTTCTCCAAGGGAGCAATGAAAGTGTCTAAGCACATATTGGAAAACGACATTTTGGCCTCTTCTGTACTTTTAAGTTGTACTGGCAAAGTTCCTCTTATCGTACACCTGAATTTTGTTTTATCTGTTTATTCTTTTACTCCTGCAAAACTGTTCCCTTATTGAAAGATAACTCATGTTAAATTGTTCCTTGTAAGGACTAAACTAGTAATGGAGGAGTGTTACCAAGAACATAGATATTTGACAGCTGATAAATGGAGCATCATCCAGTGCAGTGTACTTACTGGTAGGGATAAGTCTTTATATTTATAAGAGTTAAATGAGAGATAGCTCATCCTGCCAAAGGACACTTATCCACACCTTTTTCAGGTTGGGATGTATGTTTGATTTGACAGCAGAAATGGTATCCCTTAAAAAAGGATTGCTTCTTTTTCAGGACTTCCTCAGGTATCATGTGTTTACCAGTATATCCTACACATACCTATAAACACAAAACATTACATCGAAGAGAGATCCTTCCCCTACATTTTAATTGATCAACTTCTTATTGTGTAGGTCAGTTGAGGAGTTAAGTACTGAGTGTCATGGTGTTGATATAAACTTTTTTGATTTGGAATTTAAGGATGATTTCTGCCTTTTAAAATAAATAAATGACATACTAACATGATCAAAAAAAATAAGCCAACAGTTTCATGAAGTCTTTCTGTTCCTTTTTTTTCCTACAGAAATGGCAGGATATTATTAAGGAAGTCAAGTTCCTCCAAAGAATAAAACACCCCAACAGTATAGAATACAAAGGCTGCTATTTGCGGGAACATACAGCATGGGTAAGCATCTGCTGCACTCTGCACTTCTTTCGCCTTGGTTAAGGGTGCTTTAAAATATCTCCAGCTGGCTCTCAAGAGGCACCTGAACATTTACATTGCACAGATGCAGATAAGCGTAGCCAAGGACCTTGGGGATGCTCAGCAAAACTGAACGTAGTTTTTGGAAACAAGATTTAGAAAGTTTTCCCTTTAATTTTCAGAGTCAGGTGACTGTGCTGTTATTCTAATGTGTTTAGCTTGGTGGACTGAGTATTTAAAATATAAATAAAAACTGGAGAAAAAAATATCTCCGTCACTTTTCTCACTTTAAGGAAAAGTGAGAATTTCACTGGTACTGCCTGGGAGACGAGTATGTCAGGTTTATTGGATATTTGAGATCCCTGAACAAAACATTTGGTATGCCCCTGAGTGTTAGTGGTTCAGTACTTTACAGGTTGACTGAATGTATTCCAGAAGTAAGTGTTCAATTGTATTTTAATGGAATAGGCTTGAGTCCCTACTGATAATTGTAAACACAGTATGTTTTGAGTTGTTAGTATTTCTGCTATCTAACTAAATGCTTCTGTTGTATATTGTTTACTTCTGCTGTTTTGTTGTTGGTGGTGGTTTTTTTCTGCATGTGTTTTAGTGACAAAACCAACTAGCTGTTTTTATCTCCGGCAGTCATCTCCTAACCAATTTCAGGCATTTGATTTAAACAAACAAAAAAACAAACCATCAAACTAAATGTGGTTTATTGGAATTTGTTTGCATAAAACTGTGTGTAGGAATAGATGCATTTGGTCATGCAGAGGAAGCATCTTGTCAAACTAAATGTGATTTAGCACCTTTTATTGACAAGGTCTTTCTACTATTATGTACTAAAGAAATCAAATCACTGCAGCAATGATTTAAATTGTAAGTAGAGTTCATGTATCAGCTTCAATAAATCTGTAGGACAAAGTTTTAGTTTTTTTTTTTTTTTTGAAATCTGGCTGGAACAAAATCCTGAAGTAAATCTCTAAATAGCCCCTTAATACTCTGACAAGCTTGTTAAGTGCAATTTAACATTAGTTTTAGGTACATGCATATAGAATAAGGTATGTAATGCAATACATAACAGGCTCTGAAAATGTTCTTGCCTTCCTTAAAAGTGTTGTTGCTTGGTGTCTTACACAAGAAGGCAGTGCTAATTCCAGTAAGAGCTGCTCTTGTGTGAGGGGTCAGTGCTAGTATGGGGCTTATGTTATAAGCAATACTTGCATTGTTGTAGCTGAGCACTGTTGATTCCCAGCTAAGTTTAGCATACAATCCGTGCGAGGATTTTTGCTGGTCACTCTAAATGCCATTTTATTGTTGTTTATTATAGGTTTGTTTTGCAGTACAGTAATTTGCTTCTTCTCATGGACACAATATATTCTGGAATATTTTTTCACCCGCCTTTCTTTCTTACATAAAAGCTATGGAGTTCTAAGCACATGGAGTTTATTAAAGGGCAGTCTGTTTTTATAAAATGTCAAGCTCCTTCTCCTCCTTGCTGGACATGGGGCAGACCAGCAATCTAGGCTGTATTTTATGCACCAGTAATTATTTCTAGATTTCTGTGGGAAAATCTAGAAAATATGCGTTTGCTATCAGAGATTTTCTAACAACTATTCTGATTTCTTCCCATACAGCTTGTTATGGAATATTGTTTAGGATCAGCATCAGACTTACTAGAAGGTATGTCACACATGCTTACTTGAAAAAAATCAGTAGTACAGAGGTAGGATGTTATAGAATCATGGAATGGTCCCTGGGTATATGGTTTTATCTGGGAGAAGAGTATGTGTAGACAGTTTGGGAAATTCTTATGTGAATGTGGTGCTTTTCTGTAGAATATCAATTTTCCTGGATAAGCCCAGTTTTTCTTTAGTTCATATTATTTTTAAGTAAGTTGTCAGTCATCTCCTTATTTTCTTTTGAGTTTGAGATTCTCATGTCACGGCAGTTCAAGATTCATTTCTGAAAACCCTTGCTGTTGATCCTAATGCTTACTAACAACTGTAGGCCTATTGACCAAAATAGCACCGCAGCGGTATTAGGGTTTTACTTGATGAGATCTTTTGTTAAACGGTCGCTTTTCTGTCAGGCTTCTTGAAGTGAACTTTCTTGGAAGAAATATGTGTGTTCAGTAAGTTGCTTATCTCCTACCCTTGCCAGAAGCATTTCAGGACAAAAGGCTGAGCTGTCTGGGAGTCACCTTTATTGCTGCAGTTTGTTTATTTGTGTCTGAATTGTCATAAAGTTCTAGGGTTTGGGAACTTAGATGGAAAATTGAGTTTCAAACATATCTGGGAGAATTGTCACCGAACTGACAAGAATGTAGTTTTCAGTTGCAAAGTAGTCTCTTGATAGTAAATAGCTGCTGTTTTACAGTGAAAGATTACATCTGATTATAAAATGTATTTTATGCTGTGAACTACTTTTAAATTGCACATTTGCTTCTCATGCTGGACCTAGTAAAATTAAGTTTTAGTATTTTCTCTGTGTTTACATTGTTAACAGTACTCACTTGCATGCTGCAAACTACATTGTTTTCTTTAATATTGAATTTCAAATAAATTCTTTCCTGAAGTTCATAAAAAGCCATTGCAAGAAGTGGAAATAGCAGCAATTACCCATGGTGCTCTCCAGGGATTAGCATACTTGCATTCTCACAATATGATCCATAGGTAAGTGGTTATACTTTTGCTGTCTCATGCACTTATAGATAATTTACCTTGTTGATTGTATCCTCTTCATCCCAAATTTAATATTCGTAAGCAGATATTTTCTTTTTGCAGTGACCATAGGCTCCCAAACTAGTAATTCATAATAAAAAAAATCCTAGCAAGCTATGTATTTCTGTATGCGCTGTCTCTGGCGTTCATAATTTCTGCACAAGGGCAGAATTTGCTAAGCTTTTCAGCGCTTGGTATGGTGCTGATTGTTCCCTGAAGCAGTGAATAACAAGGTAGACTGAGTTCACCTAAACAGCTTGCAGCAGCTTCAGTAGAGACATTGTTGGGAAGAGGAGAATGCTAATATTAAAAAAAAAAAAAAAAAGTGTTGAGAAATACACAGCAAGGATAGGATGCAAAAGGCTCTTTTATTTAAAGTACCAGCTACATTTTAGTAGGACGAGCGATTAGAATAATTGCACTGTTAGGACTTTCTGAAAAACATTTATAAATGTTGGTTAAGACGTTATTGCTGAACTGTGTACGAAGCTTATCTAGGTGTGCCATTAGAAGTAGCTGAAATTTTAAGTTGATTTTTAAGACAAGCTAGATTCAAAGATCAAGGGTAACGTTAAGCTATTAGCCCAAAGATTAAAGGTTTTGTCTTTGGAGGAAATGCGGGTATTTTGCAGATTGAACGTGTGAATGCATACTTGTCATGTCCTATAGAAGGTTTTCTTTTTTGGAGAGGAATAATCCTGACATTTGTATTCTATAACCAGAGATATCAAGGCAGGAAACATCCTGCTGACAGAGCCAGGACAGGTGAAACTTGCTGACTTTGGATCTGCTTCCATAGCATCTCCTGCCAACTCATTTGTGGGGACGCCATATTGGTAAGCCAAGTGTTTTAAGCCTTTCTGGCTATGTGAAGTGAAAGGATCATTTACTGGGTATTTAATGTATTTGGACTTCACTGGAGCTAGCCTTGTAATCCTCTAGTTGTGGTAGTGATAAAATGTACTTTGCAAGAGAGATTAAATCGTAATTAGGTTCTGACTCCGAGAAATTGTGACTCCTTGTACTTGTAGTTCACAAAAAGTAATAAAAGTACTTTGTTGTTCTATTTACCCTGACTTTAAGTGGTGGGGGTGGGATTTAATAATCTGTAGTATATTTTAATCCCTCCCCCCAGTGGTTTTAACAATTCGTATGTTCTTACCGCATCTGGCTGTTGAAATAACTGAAGTGTTTTTTCTTTCATAGGAAAGGCCAGGTTCATTGAACAAAACCCTTTGCAGATCCCTTGTATGCTTTTGATCTCTTACACCGAATCTGTGGTGTTTACACAACTGCATGCTATAATTATTTCACCAGAGTTGGCCAGCCAGCTAAACTATTGGAAATGTGGGAGGGCGAGATGGTGGCGATACTCATAAATGGAGAGCTGGGCAAAGCACAAGGAAACATTATGCAGCCTCCTTAGGGGGTTGTACTAGCATGGGTGCCCAGCCGAGTGGCATTCTAAGCTCCATCCACATACGAACTGATCCTTGTTTCCAGTATCCCATGTTCATGCCTGGTATCTTGGGGAATTATGTGTTCGTGGTAGCTGAAATCGGTGAAGCAGTCTGTTTCATTGAAACACTGGTGATGATAATGTGTTCTGTTGCACACAATTTTATGAGCGCTGATTTACTATTTTAGGATGGCCCCAGAAGTGATTTTAGCCATGGATGAAGGGCAGTATGATGGCAAAGTAGATGTTTGGTCTCTTGGAATTACCTGTATTGAGTTAGGTAAGTTATTTTCTTTGCAAAAATTATAAGACAGAACTGTTTAATACATAGAACTTTTCAGCTGAATTACAGTGCTGGAGACATATGTTTGCATCCTTGCCCTGCTTTTCTCAGGGGCTTGAATTTTAGAGAAAAGGACTAAATGTGCTCTACAGAATTAAAGACCAAGTCTCCAACTTGATGTTAATTGAGCTGGTGTTTTCAGTACCCAAAGAAAGAGTTACATAAACAAAGAAAATAGCTAAGCTATATCACTAAAGGTGTTCACGTTCTGTGAGAGAGGTAATTAACTTTTGAACTGAAAAACAGTCTACTTGCTGAACAGGTTTATAAACGAGCCATTGAAAATACCGATGTTAAAATATATTTAGTGGTATAAACTGATGTTTGCCTGGAACTTTAGGATATATGAATGAGTCCTGCAATGATGGGAAGTTTGGGATAAGTGAACAGTTTCAAAGCTATATTCAGTGTACATTGTCATTTGTGAATAGATGTGGCTAGAAAATCTCTTTTACCAAAAGAAAAAAAAAGGAATAATCCAATTTGAAGTGTTAACTTATAAATCAAAACCAGAAGAAATTATGCTACTGCCATTTGAACAGACTTCCTAAAGCTGAACATCAATTGAAAAGGACTACGTTAGTATGGCATTCTATTTAAAAGTACTGCGTGATATTTTCTAGGAACAAAAATACACTCATGGAAGCACAACACAGCACTACTTAGATGTTAGTCAGGACCCAGCTCTTTAGGAGCACGTAGCTGTAAGTTCCAGGGATGGTGAGGTTTATTCCTGCTCGTTGTACCTGAGGCTGCCCTGCCATCCTTGTCAGGTCTCATCGCTTGTGCTCCAAAGCGACCACGCAGGAGGAGCAGCCTGGTGGGGCAGCAGGAGCTCTCAGGAAAACGCTAATCCATGTGAACTGCACAGTTGAGCTAAAAATGCTGTCTGGCATTCCAAACCGTCAACTTCATTTTCTTCCAGGACGCAAAATAGATTCTTTCTTCAGAGCAGAGATTTTTTGTTGCCAATATAAAGCAAGTTCAAGGGGTGTGACTGCCATGACAGAATCCTGCTCTGAGTGGACCGAGGAGATTTGGCTGGCTGCAGTGCTCCAGGAATGCAGTTAGCTCATGGCCACCACACCCCCGGGTGCCTTACTGCACGCTGCATTTTTGCAATACGAAGCGTTAGGCTTTGTGTATGGCTTCTAACTTGGTGGGAGGCGAGGCCAGGTCAAGATGGTAGAGTATTATAGGCTGGATCGGTGTGGTTATCTCATGTGTGTTGGTTTGATTAAGCACGGGAAGGAGGCAAGAAAATGAGACATCTCACAGTCTTCTCAAACTATTGCTTAGTCTTAGAAATGGCCCTCACTGAGGTCTCAGTTTCACTGTTTCCTGAAGATTTGTACTTTATCCAGGTGAGTTAGGAGAAAAAAGATAGGGAGAACGGCCAGTTAAAATAGTTTAATGGATCATCAGTCTGATCCTGAGTAGAGACAACTGGTTATCTGACAGCTTAGAGAAGGTAAATTGCTGCATCTGAGGCTTAATTCCTCAATTTACCAGTTGTCAGGAATTCATAGGGCTTAGTCTGTTCCCTGACAGCAACGAATAGCTGTGATCTCTGATACATAGGTCACTGCTACTATTCGAGTTAAAGAGCAGAATAAAAAATTATTTTTAATCCTTTTTTTTTTCCCAGGAAGGAAAGCTTTCTGTTGCATTTTCACTGGTGCAGGAATGTCCTCATGGCCTGACCAGCTTCTCTGGAATGTTTATAGTGAGGCTGAGCTTTATAGGTTTACCCTATAAACATTCTGATGAAGCTTCAATTTTGTTGTTACAGTGAGATCATCTCCTTCCTCATTAAGTTTTCATGCTGTGTCAGTCTATAAGAGTAACACAAGCTTGAAAGAGAGAAGAGCCAAAGAGAATGCAACTCTCAAAATAGTATGAAGAGTTAGCCTGTTACTGACTTCCTGCCCGGGTGCTTAGTCAGTTCAGTGTGATTCGATGGCTGTTGTAACCAGCTTTTTCTACATCACTGCCGTGATGTCCTGATAAAATTAAAAATTTATTAGCTTTTTAGCAACTCTAGTGTTGTGCTGTTTTGTTTGAAAACAAAACAAACAAACAAAAGCAGAAGGGTGACACCAAACCAAGGATGTTAGTGGCTAAACACTGAGTATAGATCTTACTGTTAACTTACTCCTATTTTAGTGCGTTTAAATGAGTCAGAGAACTCAACTATGATAAACCACGTAATTTAGAAACTTGAGAGGACGAGGCATTTGATCTTCAAAGTGCTTTCATCTTCTGCAGTGGAGAAACTGATGGTATAGGACATATGCCAACATATCTGTCTGATTGCAGGGTAGGGTTGGTTTGGGGTTCCGTGTTCAGGCAACAGTGATTCTGCTGATGTGGTTTTCTTGTTAAAGGGATGTAAACTAAAAAATATAAAAGAGCAAAAAAAACCTGAGACTATCTCCCTATATAAAAATTATTTTCTTTTGTGTGTAGCGGAAAGGAAGCCTCCTTTGTTTAATATGAACGCAATGAGTGCCTTATATCACATAGCGCAGAATGAATCCCCTACACTACAGTCTAATGAATGGTGAGTATTACTGAGGGAGGAATGTTGTAGGGAATTGCTGTAAATGGAGTGCTTTGTCATGCTGAGTTCTTGAAATGGCTGGATTCCTGTTGGGAAGATGTGAGCTGGAAGGTTCTTATTAGGTTTGCTGTACACTATACACAAAATTGACCAATTACTAAATATGCATTTTAGGGTCTAGAATGTAGTAGAAACAGGACGAGCTGCTGGAAGAATGCAAGATCCTGTAATAAATAAAATACATGGGTCAGTAAACTTTTGAGGCTCAGAGGCTAGCCAAAAATGTGGGGTTTAGTGTTTTTCCTTCTTTTTTTTTTTTTTTTTAAATCACAAACCACACTGTCAATTCCTAAACCTTGTTTTGCTGAAGTATTGCTCTGGAAGATGAAGACACTGCTTGTATGTGGCAAGTGTCTGTTGCATAAACTTCAGAAGAGTAAATCACAGTAGCAACATTTTATGCCTCCCAGACTCAAATGACTGTCTTTTTTGAAGCAGTAAACTGATTTCAAAAGTTAAAAACTTCCTAATTATGTTTTTCTGAGCTGTAGTCCTAGGCCCCTAACATAATACATTGTACCTTATTTTTAGATTTTTTTTTTCTACTTCAGAGATTTTCTGGTTAGGCTATTTCACACCCTGGTGCTTGACAAAACATTCAACTCATTTTCTGCATTTTTGTGACCAAAAGATGCAAGAACTTAATTTACTGAAAAATTGCGGTAGCAAAACCCGACATTGCGTGATGGGGAGGCGGGGTGGGATGGAAAAAGAAAGAAAACCTGTACAGCCGATGTACCGCTATTGTCAGTGTTTAATCATGCTCTTCTGGAAACTTGTGTTCAGGGGAAAAAAAGACGAAATAGGGAATTTTAGCTTATGGGGGAAGAGGTGGTGTTACTAAACAAATCATGGCCTTAAGCCTTCCTTGTGACAGATTGCACAACAGGGTGGAAGTCGGGTCTGAAGGCATTTCAGGAATGGTGTGTTGATACAGTCTGAGGATGGAACACACCTGCACACGGCGGGCAGAGCAGGCCAGAAGCTCTGCTTAGGCCTTGAAGAGTTTGTGCAACACAGAATTTGACAAGTTAGATGCTCACATGGAAATAAGTGGGTGTCTACTTTTATACAAAACTTCTGTTGCTCTTGAATTGCCACGTGTTTTTTAAGTTCTTGAGCTGAAACGTTCTCTGGAAGCTGAGAATCAGGAATCTGCCCACTGGTAGCTGTGAGCTTTGGCTTGGTTAGGGACGTCAGAGGCTGTGGTAGGAGGTGGTGGGTCTGTTTGATTTCTCCCCACTCTTCTTACTAGCAGCACCCAGATGTGAATGTCTTGATGCCTTAATGAGCTTTCAAAATTAACTGGGTAGTTAATTCAGATGGATTTTTTTTTCCCCTTTCCTTGCCACAGGTCTGATTATTTTCGAAACTTCGTAGATTCTTGCCTCCAGAAGATTCCTCAAGACAGGCCCACATCAGAGGAGCTTCTGAAGGTTGGCTTGCTTGTCCTTTTTGTTTTCCACGTGGTAGTAAGAACGTCATGGGGCACAGCCCCGTTCTCTGTCTCACCTATAGTACTAGGTTACAGTTAACAATGCTCTGCCTGCTAGCCTTCATATCTGTGAGCTACGGGGTCTGGGGAGTGTAATCAGCTGGCATTCCTAGCTGTGCTGACCCTTTGCAGCATCTTGGGCAGTTCCCCAGGTGATTCTCCATGCCAGCCTTGTTCTCATGATGAGAACACGCAAGTGACACTGACTGACCGTCAACATGTCGAGGGTTTCGGTTGCTTAAGCTCAGTTTATCCTTCCAGTGATTATAATTAATCCTGACAGAGCTGCCATGCATTAGTTAACAAATGCCTTTCTTTACTTCCCTCTTTATTCTATGCTATATATACCCCTAAAGGCTTTTTATCCTCTCCCATCACCTATGTGCTTTACACGTAGGACTGAGATCGGCTGTTCTAATGGTATCTCTGGGGGGAAGGGGGCAGAGAAAGGCAGATTTTCTTCCCCATGCTTTACCTGGACATGAATATGCCTCAACCATCTGCAAATTATCTCCTGCTTTATTTCTTAGGGTTTTGGTTTTTTGTTTTTCCTTCATTTTTCCTCCAGTATGCTGCAGATACTGGATACCAACGTGGTAGATGGTTGCAAAACGCTGACGTGTTCCCTGAGCGAACACAGCTCGCACAGAACCTAGGTGTTACAGCTGCTTTATTATAAGTGTGACTTTGATGGATTTCCTCTGTGGCATCAGGTGGCATTCAGAATTTTGCTAGCTTGTCATTCTCTTTGCAGTGCTCGTGACATTGTTTTGGGGGATTTTTTATCCCTGCCATGTTTCTGCTAAACAGCCATTTTCCAAAATATTGCATTAACTGAAAATGGATGCTATTTATGAAGGTTTTATCATCACCTTCTTGCATGTTTTTACTTAGATGGTTCTGAGGACTTTTGCCTCTTTAAAAATGGTGCATTCAGAAAGTAAAATGCAATTACCCAGTAAAGGTTTTGGTGTGGGTGTGTAGTCCTGCCATTTCAGAATTCTGCAGATTGGTTTTATTTTGAGCAATGCACTGCAATTAAAGAGAACATTGATGGAAATTAAACGTTTGCGAATGTATTCCTTCCATATCTATAGTCTGAAACAGCTGCATGCCACTTTAGAGGGACAGGTAGGGAATGTGACATGTTGGAAATGGCAATACAGCCCTCCAAAGGAACAAAATGAAACTAGTGGTGATGTTAATAATGACTCATGCTTGCACAGCACATTTCATTTAGAGACTGGAAAAACTGCTTCTGACATACATAGGGAAGACTTGTTTTACCTATTAGCAAAATGTGGCTACCTTTGCAGTGAAATGCAGTGAGTATCTCTCAAAAAGAAGAAAAAAAAAAAAGCATAAAAAAAGCTTTTAGGACTGAGCGTGCAGTTCACAGCCTATTTTATGACTGAGCTATATGCTTGAATATTTGATTCTCAAGCTTTATTAAACTAAGAAAATGGTTTTATAGCAAGAGTTAGCTGATATGTTATTCAACATTTGGTTAGAGATGTTAACCAATATAAGACTTTTAGCACTTATTTATTTATTATTTAATTTATTAGTTATTAGCTATTTGCTGCTCTTCCCCCACTGAGACACAGCTAGATAATGTCTCCAAATACCCAACACCCAAAGAAGTCTAATTTTAAACTGAGCCTGTTTTCATACTACATGCAATACCACTTCTGTTTTTTTTTTCCCTGTTTTGTTTCACATCGTTATTTTTTGGTGGTTGTCTCCCATCAGAAAACAATCATTCAGAAATCTGTCTGGATCATGAAATCTGAACATAGTGGCAATGTAAGCTGTCAAGGTATTCTCCTCCTGTGTAGAAAAGAGGTCTAACAAAACCAGCAAGATTTCCTAACTGTTACATCCTCAAAGTATGTGCACTGGAGGCATGAGAGGTCCCTCACCTATTTGTGTGTTCTGCAGCACATGTTTGTTCTTCGGGAGCGGCCTGAAACAGTGTTAATAGACTTGATTCAGAGAACAAAGGATGCAGTGAGAGAACTGGACAACCTGCAGTATCGTAAAATGAAGAAGCTCCTCTTCCAGGAGGCACACAATGGCCCTGCAGTTGAAACACAGGAGGAGGAGGAGGTGAGAGAAACTTTGGATGTCATCACTGAACCAGAGAAAGATGATGTCATTTAAATAACTGTAGCTCAGATATTGCTAAAATGAATGGATGCTGTTTACACACCTGGCTATAAACTGTCTTCCTGTCTGTACTTGGAATAAAGCCTACCTCAAGGCACATACAAGGACAAACAAGGTAGATGGCTAGTACTGTGAAGAAGCTGTGCCATTTGTCCATGCCTGAACAGTTAACTTCCAGTTATGCAAATCTTACCTTCTTTTGCCCATTTATAGAGCTTTATTAGGACTTTTTCATAACTGTAGCTAGTCCCTATTTTGACTGTGTGTAACAGGCTCTTGGTAGTCTTCTGGATACACTCAGAGAATGTTCTTCTGAGGCTTAAGACAGAGAAATTTGTACTTGATTTAAAAAAAAAAAAAAAGGCACAGGAAATCATTTGTCTTTTTTTGGGTTGCCTGCTGCAGTCACCACATGGAAATTCAGACTCCCTGAATTGCAGAGAGTCCAATGCTCTCATCTACAGAAAGGAACTGTGCAAGGTGCGGGGTCCCAGCTGAACACTTACTTAGATGATGCTGGTGTCAGAACAGTTTCTGGTGACACGCTGGTGCTGATTCAAGATAGAGTTCAGCTTGTTAACAGGCTCGCTGTTGAAAAGAATCTGACATCAGCCAGTTAATCTTGACAAGGTTGCTTCTTTCTCTCCCCAGCATCCCACAAGAGAAATGTTTCACGACAATGCCTGGAGGGTGGGAACTGCCATGACATGGCAGGCAGATACCTATATAAAGGAAGGGAATGAACATATAATTTGGTAATGTCCATAGATAGAGCTGTAATGGATTTGAGTTTTCTTGTTTTGTTTTTCTAATAATTCCTTTCTCCTAGGAACAAGATCATGGTGTCGGCAGGACAGGAACAGTGAACAGCGTCGGAAGTAATCAGTCCATTCCTAGTATGTCTATCAGTGCCAGTAGCCAAAGCAGTAGTGTTAACAGTCTTCCAGATGCCTCAGATGATAAGAGTGAGCTGGATATGATGGAAGGGGACCACACGGTGATGTCAAATAGCTCTGTCATTCATTTAAAGCCGGTAAGCATTGAATTTTTGGCTGGATAACTTTGAAAATATAAAATGGGAGTGGGTTTGTATTGATACAATGATAAAAAGCCATTGAGTGCTTCCTATTCTAAATCACTATTGGCAGTTCGTAATGTTGTGTCCCAAATACATTAATGTGCATTGGGAACTTTGGAAGGTAGCTGTAAAAATCATTTCTATTAATTCAGTAATAATTATTTTAGTAATGGAATTGTTTCAAAATTGTTTGCTTGATCATGAGGACTTGGAATGGCAGGTTGTGAACACATCCGTTTAGTGAATGCCCTTACCTTGCAGAGCACTGCTTCATGGCACAAAAGGATGCGAGAGCTCCCCTGTTTTTCCTCCTAGTTAATGAATTCTTAAATTTAAGACCCACACTAGTGGTTGAAATCTGTTCCTGGTGCCCCCAACTTCCCAGTACTTGATTTGAATATTTGGTTAATGAGCAAAGAGGCACAGAAAAAGAAATGCAGCACTGTGGCCATGGCAAGCTGTGAAATCCCTTTGAGTGCCTTACCCCTCTGTATGATGAAGGATAACTGCAGAGTGTCGCTCTGAACCGTGCTGCTCTTGCTACGGAGGGGTTATCATACATTTTCTCAAACCAGTAACGTTTCCCTAGCTAATGATAGGTGTGGTTAGAATGTTTTGTTCTTTGCCCAGATATGCAACAAAGACACAGGTATTTCCTCAGGGAGTTAATTAGTATATCATATCTAACTACTAATCGCTCTGTGATGAATGACAAACTCAAAATAAGAATGTGGAATACACCATGACAAATTTTAAATTTTGCTTTGAGGTATTCCTGTAGTGGGTGTAATGAAAATCATCCTCTGTCTTTCAGGGTTACAAAGATGTTGTTTTTGTCTCTCTGACTTGATATAATCTACTTTATAGCTTTTATGCTTTGCTGAAGTAAACTATTTAACTCAGTTTTCAGTTTTCCATTTATTTTTCTCATTTACAGCAGTAATTAGTAATTTTCCTCCTAGTAATAAAATTGCACAATGAAATTTCCAAATTAAACATCCTAGATCACAGCTCCCATTGCGATATATTCCTTGGTCCAACCTATTGGCAGGAGGATCCCTCAGAGCTGATGAATGTAAAAAGGGTTTACTTTCTTTTCTTTTAAATGTTTTTTGTATCAAACCAAAATAAAAATATTTAGTAACGGTGATTCTTTTTATTCTCTCATGTTAATATTTGCTGATAAGGAGGAAGAAAACTACAGAGAGGAATCAGATCCTCGAACAAGGGCATCAGAACCCCAGTCTCCTCCCCAAGTATCTCGCCACAAGTCTCATTATCGCAATCGAGAGCACTTTGCTACTATACGCACAGCATCGCTGGTACGTTAAGCTTTTTATTTTGATGAAGTTGTAGAGGAAGGGATGCCTTTGAACACGGCACTATTAAACTACTTAGAGCTTTTATGATTTCATGAGAATATGAGCTATCTTCATTGACTGAGATATTATCACTGAAATAGCTTAATGTGAGTTAATAAAAGCTTAAATGAGACACCTGGACAAACGTAATTTGTGTATATTAGATATTTATAAAACCAATAGGCTTAGTAGAATGCAGGAAATAGCTTATAATAATAAGCTGGCTTTTATTTTCATATGTATATTATGTACATTTGTGTATGCATGTACATATGCACACTCATATTACATCGGGCTAAAGAGACATTATTTAGCACCAGCTTTATAACAATTGTACAGTTTTTCTGCTGGATCCCATGTGAGCTTATCATCTACAGCAGAATTCAGTTTTTAATCTGCTCTACTGCCATGAGGAGGTGTGCTTTTCTTTACAACAAAATTACATTTCTTTACTGAATAGTTTTCTTTTGTGGTCTGAAGACTGCTGAAAAGCAGATGAAGCAGCATTAACTTACTCTGCCCCGATGTGGTTATCTTCCTAGGTGACAAGGCAAATGCAGGAACATGAACAAGACTCTGAACTCCGAGAGCAGATGTCTGGCTATAAACGTATGAGACGGCAACACCAGAAACAACTGATGGCATTAGAGAATAAACTGAAGGCAGAGATGGACGAGCATCGCCTCAGGTTGGACAAAGATCTTGAAACACAGCGTAACAATTTTGCTGCAGAAATGGAAAAGCTAATTAAAAAGCACCAAGCAGCCATGGAGAAGGAGGTAGGAGATTACAGTTTAACGGACTAGTCTGTATTTGTTAATTACATTGAATTGTCCACTTCCCCTCACTGATGAACAGATGACATTGTAGTCTCTTACATGTCTGTTTTCAGGAGCCAAGCAAATTGCTAATTAGAAAAAGGCTAATACAGCACCTCCTTACACTAAGGGGTTTATGTAACTAGAGGAAAGGTATGTCCTTCATCACAGTGCGTTATACTAAATGTTAGTATGCTGACCCCAGAAAAACTACTGTAAGGGTTTTCCTTTCTTTTGCCTTGTATATGCTGTCAATAACTGACTGCCATTGAGTGTTATGGAGGCAGATGAGCCTGCAGAGAAATGTGCCAGCTGTGCTTAAAGGCTCACTGTCTAGTTGCTTGTGGATATGGGGGTTTTTATGCTTTTAAATAATTTATAATGAAGTGGTGCCACCTACAGAGATTATTATTGATTATTTGTTCATCTTAGATCTCTTGGTGGAGGGCTAAGGATATAGCTGGTCGTAAAGTGTTGACTTTGTTAGGAAAGAATAGCTGAACAGTAGGATTGAGAAAATGAAGCGCTGAAAAAGGACTCCTGCTGGTGCATTGTTGGGGTGGGGGGGAATAAGAAGAGGTTGAGGGCAAACTCCTCAGGCTTGTGCTTTTTCAGAGTCATGGTGAGTATTGTTGTTGTTGTACCATGAGTTCCAGGTCTTGGGGCTAAAATGGAACATAAGCTACAATTGATTAGGCCTCAGAAACTGATCTGCTTCTGGATTTGCTGTAGGCTAAAGTGATGGCCAACGAAGAAAAAAAGTTTCAACAGCATATTCAGGCCCAACAGAAAAAAGAATTGAACAGTTTCCTGGAGTCCCAGAAGAGAGAATACAAACTCCGTAAGGAGCAGCTGAAAGAGGTAACCCATCTGTAATGAGGAATGTGAACCAATAGTACAGTGTATGATACAGTGTGAGAGTGGTGAGTGGTTGGAAATAAGAGTGCCAATGTGAGCAAGAAATCTTTTGGTGGACTGCAGCAAGTTCTGCATTTCATGGACAAAGTCTTGTATGTACCGTATTTGTCTCATGTCTTTGACCTTAGAGTAAGAGGGTTGAAAAAACAAAGTTTAAGAAAGGTTATGAGCATTTTTCTCATACCTGGTTGCTGCAGATATTGAATGTGCACTGCAGCAGTTAGTGAAGTTTTCATCACTAAAATGATATTTCTGCAGCATGAAGAAAACAGAGCAGTAAAGGTGACCTGCAGATTATGTTTAAAGGCAAATATCTGTGAAAACACTTAATTTTAATGGAGAAAGCAGTCTAATAGTTCAGTAATCGCTGTATTGTCGTGAAAACCATGACCTTTGTGAAATGCAGAGAAACTGTAGAATCAAACTTCCTGATTCTTTTTATGGAGTGGCTGAAAGTGTAAGCACTATAAATAATTTTTTTGAAAGAACCATTTAGAGCTCAACCATCAACTTGTGTGACGCAGCCTTGGAACTTTCCCCAAAGGAGAATATTCCCAAACATAGACATTTCCTGGGAGAAAAAGGCCAAAGAGCAGTAAAGCCATGAAAGATTTAACAAAACTATAGTAGCATGGGCTTTTTATAAAAACACGGAATCTTCTCCTGGGCAGGCAGTAGATCACAGTGTAGCAAAACCCACTGATATACAGAGGAATTCTGTCTCATGCTTAAGGTGAAATGTATCACAACTCTAGTTACTGTATGGTACCTCTAGCATGCAGTTCAAGTAAGCAGATTCTTTTGTGACAGATGCCTCATGCTGTATATCTATTACAAATGTGGAAACTGTGGCCTTAAGTTTCACCTGTGCACTTCTTTTTATTGTTTTTGTAAGTTATGGAATCTTAGTGAGTGGTCCCGCCATAATGAGTTCCTTACAAAACGTGTATGTTTTTTGACCAAGGAAGGTGCAAGAATTTTCTGTTGTGCTTCGTGTGACTGGAGATCGGTGCGAGCAGTGTTTGTAAATGAGATAGGGTGACAACAGTTTTCTTCTCATCTCACTCCTTTGGGACCGTGTAGAAACGTGTCAAGCATCAGGCACTATGGCAGGACCTCCAAGTGCCTTTATTTTCCATGGCAAGCCATCATTTTTATGTTTTGAGGTAATATATATGTCTGGGAACTGTGGATATGAACCCGATTTTGGCTCATTAAAAGGGCCAATGCAAAAACAAAACAAAAGGCAGCTATGAATTGTCTCCTGGTGTTCCTTTGGATATGCGATATGATGCGTTTTGCAGAGGCTTAGATCATAATGAACGTGAGAAGACCATGTGGAATGGCTTTGTCTGCAGCATGGTTTATTAGGCAGGTCCACCCAGCTGTTCAAGGCCGAAGAGCTACTATTCCACAATTAATTACCTTACTCTTATCAGGAGCTGAATGAAAACCAGAGCACTCCAAAGAAGGAGAAGCAGGAGTGGCTCTCCAAGCAGAAGGAAAACATCCAGCATTTCCAGGCAGAGGAAGAAGCCAACTTACTGAGGCGTCAGAGACAGTACTTGGAGCTGGAGTGTCGCCGTTTTAAGAGACGGATGCTCCTCGGCCGCCATAATCTGGAGCAGGACCTGGTTCGGGAGGTAAGGGAATAGGCAGAGATGGGGCTCTGGAACCATCTGTATGAAATGCATCTCTCAGAGTACCTGCCATCCAACTGCAGTCTCACCGAAGTATTAATTTACCAATCTAAAATATTGTAGTAAAATAATGGTTTGGTATTTTTTCAAATCATTAAGAGTCAAATGTTCAGATTAGTCTCCTATTTCGAGAGAATTGTTAGGTCCAAAAAGTCGCAGATGCAACAATTAAGGTCCTTTCTAGAAAGTGCTTACTGTGAAACCTGTTTTGCATCTAGAACAGGAAGAAGAAAAGTGAAATGAGGAAGGAAAAATTACCGGTAGTGTACTTCTGATAAGATGTAGAAACCCTGCTTTGTCCTCAAATGTCTTGGAAGGAGAGAAATGCCCTTGTGAACAGAGTGAAATGTCATGTTGTACTTTGAGATTTACATTCTCAAAGAAGCTAATAATTCCCTTTGTCGTCCTGGTAGGAGTTAAACAAAAGGCAGACCCAGAAGGACCTGGAGCACGCCATGCTGCTGCGTCAGCACGAGTCCATGCAGGAGCTGGAGTTCCGCCATCTCAGCACCATCCAGAAGATGCGCTGTGAGCTGATCCGACTCCAGCACCAGACCGAGCTCACCAACCAGCTGGAGTACAACAAGCGCCGGGAGCGGGAGCTGAGGCGTAAGCACGTCATGGAGGTCCGGCAGCAGCCCAAGAGCCTGAAGGTACGACGCGGTGTAGGGCTGCTGGGCGTCAGCTGCGGGAATGGGCTGGTGGTGGTGGAGAAGTGGTACGTTGCAGCTCGCTTCTCGTTCGCAGTGTATGTGAGCCCAGGGTATTTTGAAGCTTGTTAATTTGAAGAGGTGTCTAATTTGACAGTGAATATCTTGTTATAAAAGTACCTTGTTTGTCAAGTTGTGTGACCGCACCAGGTGTCTGCAAGCACCATACGTACGAACCATAGCAATGGTGACCAGGGTTGCAGTGCGTTGTAGGCAGGCTGTAACAGCACTGTTCCCTCGTTTTGTTTGAAAAGCTGTTATTCCCAGCAAAGAGTCTTCCTTTTTGTGGTAGGTTAAAATCTGTTTAATCTTTTCAGTGCCATTTCCCCCCCCCCTTCTTCCTACGCTGTGTTCTGATCCTCTTCTCCTCGCATACACAAGAAGAGAATCTACTTTTCTGTAATGAAGCTGTGTCATTTAAAAAAAAAAGTGAAATGCACTATCAGTCTTGGCTTGCACACCTTGTTGATGTCTTTTATATTGAAGCTGGTATGTTAGCAAGTGTGGGGAAGAGAGAAAGATACCGGCCAACTGCAGTGTCCTCAGGAAGCTCCTAGCACTGACCTTTGCCATGATGTGCTCTCATGGGTTTCTTGTAACTGCAGTGGCTGACCAAAACTATAGGGCCTCTGTAACTGAGGCTCTTGTTTTCATTGCAAACCCTCACTTCATCCAAAGAAGTCCAGTGGTTTATTCTGAAGCGTCTAAGAATGGAGTGTAAGGCTTCCACATAGCTGCCTGGTACATTTCCTTTGAGGAGGCAGACTGCTCTCCACCCAGTGTTCAGCTGTGCCAGTGACAAAATGAGTGATGGCATACTGAACATGAGATCTTTGTTGTTCTGGGTCTTCCTGCTTTGTGATATTTCACATCTGACTTAGTTTGCACCAACTGCAAGTCATCTTCTTGCAGAGAAGAAAACAAAACAGCTTGAAATGAGAACTTCAGCAAGAAAAAGAATGTTATTTGTCAATATTAGAATAATATTTAATAGTGAAAACCTAGCTTGTGAGTACAAGGGACCATCTGATCACTGTTGAGAATCTCCAAGGATATAAAGTATAAATAGCTGATGACTTCACAGGGAAGCTGCGCCGCACTCTGAGCTGAATAAAACTGAAGCAGCTGCATTAGGTTGATCCTTCGGAGATTAGCATGAATGAGTTCTGCCTCCCCAAGGTGATGCGGCGCAAACACGAGTGGGCAGCACGTCCCTTTGCGCTCCTTGCTGGCAGTGGGGACAGCAGAATCGGAGGTCTGTAGAGGCTTAGCTGCCCTCTCACCTCTGCAGACCACCCAACCCCGTCCCTTCTGCAGTGAGGACAGGGCTGGAGCGTTTTGGCAGCGGGCACGGAAAGCTTGCACTGTGCCTTGCATGGCTGTTCTGCGATTAGTGAAGGATTTCAGGCTTGAGCTGTCAATCCAGCACCTTTGCATGCACACAGCGCTAATAACGCAGCCTGCTGGACAATTGTTCGGTTTGTAGTACAATCCCCCATTTATTGAGGCTGTTTCCTAGAATTAACTCATTCTCTTGCTTCTAATGCAGGCGAGTATTCTTATTTGCCTAGATAATTTGACTGTTTGTTCAGTTTCTCTCTCCAGCCATGTTTTCCCTGGAGGGCACATCTCAGGCTTTCCCTTTGTTATTTCGTGAAGGCTTTTGTCCTGAAAACAGTTTTTTTTAACGGTCAGTGTCTGTCGCTGCTGTTACGGCACCAGAAGGACTGGTAACTAGAATTCAGTAGAAACTGCTCTGTTATTATTTTGAGCGTTTTAATTGTGATGCAAATAGCCTCTTGCTGGTGTTTCACAATACTAGGTCAAAATGATCTTGTCAGAAGTCTGACTGGAAACCTTACCCCTCCCTTCTGTTTCCTGTTGTTGAAGACCTCGGGTTGGAAGGCAGTAAACAGGCTGGTGTCCAAGTGAAACTTCGCAGAAAGTGAGGGCAAAATAGATTGCTGATGGTCTGCTGGGACCAGGTCCTTGATGGGAACGTGTAACCTGCAGACGTTTCTCTTAGGGGCAGGGAGAAACCACCTTACGAGGTTTCCTGGTGGGAAATAACGTACTGTGAATTTAGAATTGGTAAAAGCGATGTCTTCCTCTCCGTGATCGATTTGTTTGAATAAAACCCATCTCTGTCCTGTTTTCTGCATCAGGTTGGCAAGGTGGAATTGTTGGTTTATGCAACAAAACTTGCTGATGGCTAAATTGGGCTGGATGCATTGTCTGATCCCACCGGGTCTTTGTAGGTAGCTCCAAGTGCTGTGCTCATCGCCTGCCCTGCTGAGCCTGGAGCTAGTGCCAGGAGCAGTCAGCGGAGGAGCTGACGGGAGACATGCGCATATATCTGCATTGCTGGTTAGGTCCCAGGGCTCTCCCAACTTATTCCAGGGACAGAAATCCACTCCTATGCTCTATTCCTGCCCCAAGTGCATCAGGATGTGACCATGGTGGCTGACGGTGTGAATGGACCAGACTGTATTGACTGTGCTGGTGTGGTTTGTTCTGTTTTGTTTCATTGTTTGGTTTTGTGTGTTGTTCTCCATGGTAAGAAAAAACCCAACTTGACTGTCTGTCAGTTAACCGCTGTCACTCATCACTTCTGGATTTGGTCGGGTTTTGTTATAAGTATCCCAGCCAGTCCTCCCGTAAAAAGGTTCCACAACACCTTCCTTTTCAGGGCCTTAAAACATTTGGCAGGTGTTATCCCTTACAAGCTGCTCTGGAGGCAGGTAAGGGAGGTGAAAGAAAGAAATAATTTATCCAAGGTCATACAGCAAAGTCGGGCCCAGATACCTTTTCCGAGATTGATGTCTCCCGGCCCTGTGTGCAATACCAAAGTTATGTCTCTGCACAGTACTGAGATGCAGCAAGTGCAAAAAGAAAACTCGATCTCCAGTAAGCCTCTGTTGGGACTGGGGAATTGTTTTGTTTGCTAGACTGGCACCATACCAGTGTTGCTTGTGGTATTCATCTTCAAGTGTCAAACCTTTCCCAACCATTTTTGCTTATCTTTATGAAAACCAGACTCTTAAAGTTAAGAGTTAAACATATCTTACCTTCATCAAACCCTCAACGGAAAAAGTGTTGCTCTTTTTCCCTGTCCCTTCCCATGCACCAGATCTGCTTCTTCTCATAACATTAAGTGCTGTTCATATATATGTGCCATACAAGCACGGTCATGTGCAAGTATGGCTTTTGGTGCTAATTAATATTAGTCCTGTCCCTCAAGAACTCTTCTTGAAAAGCAACACCCAGCACTGGATCCAGTCCAGTGACAAATGTGAGGCTCTTTGTGCGGAGACAGCTGTATTTAGGCTGGAGCTTTGTTATAAAAGTGTCTCTATTGTAATTGTTTTGCACAGTGGCAGTGTCAAAGCAGCTGCAGCAGTAGTCATTGCCTCTTGTATATTTTGCTTCCCTCCTTGCACTGTAGATGTTAATATACATTTGTGTATTCTTGAACTCATATCCTTAATGTAATCCTAAATATCCATTTGAATGGATATTTCTCCCATTTGAAACACGCTGTTTTTTTTTTCTTTTGTTTGTGTCCCCTCCATCTTTCCAGTCAAAAGAACTACAGATAAAGAAGCAGTTTCAGGATACATGCAAGATCCAAACCAGACAGTACAAAGCACTGAGAAACCATCTGCTGGAGACCACGCCAAAGAGTGAACATAAAGCTGTCCTCAAACGGCTCAAGGAGGAGCAGACCCGGAAGCTGGCTATCCTGGCTGAGCAGTATGATCACAGCATTAATGAAATGCTCTCTACACAAGCTGTGAGTCGCCTCCGAGGGACCCACGGTTCCTCAGCCAAAGAGGGATGTTTGCATTTTAACCGATCTGTATCCTGACAGCAGGCTATCTGCTTCCTTGCTACACATGCCATACCCTGCGCAGTCGTTCCTCTGTATTTAAAAAGCTGAATTCAAATACAGAGGAAAGAGGTATTACTGCCATCAGACAGGTTGGAGCTGAAGCTGCTCTTGCAGAGATGCAAAGTGATGCATCCGTGTGGCTAAAGGTCTGCTTTTGCATGAAGTCTGACAGCGTGAATGTCTCTGTTAGAGCATCATTAAATCATGTGCAGCTTGCTGTCATGAGTCGTTTAGGTTTTGATTTGTCGGTGATACCAGCCAAAGCATGTCCCACTGGTGGAAGATGCTCAGTGAGTCATGGAGGAGTGCAGAGGTTTGACTTTAAACCTGAAAAAAAGTGTTAAAAGTGTTTAAGAAGGGTTTACAGAACCTTCACAAGAATGACCACCTGAGCAACTCTTTGAGTCCTTGCTACAACTGAATGTGCAGTTTTCTTTGCACTTCTTGCATATTGCATCCTGCTTATCACTCTGCACAAATTTGACACTGTGAGGCAGGGTAGCTGGCCTAATTTATGTATCAGAAGTGAAAAGTTCAGTATTGTATTGCTTTTAGGTTTGTGTCATTTTATTCTTTTGCCCTAAGTCATGAATTGACAGGGATATGAACTTAAGTCTCCTGCTCACGGGAAATTGGTTAATCCAGTTGAACAGAGCAGGAGACCTTTTCTTTGCCTCTAGCAAAAAGGACAGCTGTGGATATTAGCACCTCCAGCAGTCTGCTCTCTGCAGCATGGATCGTGGTTCCTGAGGCGCCACTGCTCATCAGCGTCACTTGCATCAGCACTGTGGGCTCACAGTCACCAGTCTTTGTCACTATAGGTTCTCTGTTCAGTTAAACTAAGTACAATAAAGACCAATTGTATTGCTAAGAAAACAAAGTCCCATCCCATTCTCTCCCTCTCCCCGCAGTCCTCCCCGAGAGTGTCATGAGTGGTTACCCCATAGTGAAACATCTCTATTGTCTGCCTTTCCCAGCTGCGTTTGGATGAAGCACAGGAAGCAGAGTGCCAGGTTTTGAAGATGCAGCTGCAGCAAGAATTGGAGCTGCTGAATGCATATCAGAGTAAAATCAAGATGCAGGCAGAAGCCCAGCATGATCGGGAGCTGCGTGATCTTGAACAGAGGGTATCCCTCCGTCGGGCCCTCCTTGAGCAGAAGGTAAAACGGGCATGCGAGCATCATTAGCACACTCCATATTTCAGATCTTAAATTGCGCTGTACCAATATAGAGAGAAATTGCTTTTACCTTGCTGTATACAGTAACATAGATCATTTGGATATTCGCCTTTCTGGGATGGTAGCTCAGTGACACGCAGGCTAAACTTTGCCAGCTCAGCCATCCTATGTAAGCAGCTTCTGGCTGGGATAGAACTGCTTGAAGCATGCCAGAGCCAGAGGCAGTCACGCCTCTCTGCACAGAAAGGAAAGCAAACTCTTCATTCTGTCTCTGAGCTGCAAATTAATGTCCCCAATTCGTAAGAGAACAGATAAAACAACCTAACACGAAGTTTTTTGGTTTTGCCTTGAAGTTTGCATGGTACAAGCAATTTAGGGGGGCAAAAAGGTGGCAGGGGGACGGGTTAAAATGTATTAGATGGACTTGGGATTTGAGACTCTGTGTTTTATGGTAATATGTTTGTTTATTTTGCTGTAGCTCTGCTCCATTTGTCAGTGTGTGGAGACCCAGCTGCAGTTCCCTATGAAATGACACTTGTTACAGAAATACTGCTGTCAGCAGTGTTGCCCTTAGCAAACTGCAGTAGCCAGAGCCACAAGCATGGGCAAACTGCTGCTCCCTAGGTTTCAACTTGAATTGGCTGTTATATGTGTTAAGGGAGTCCTTGTTGAAGCATGATTTTCTGTGCAGTGCCAGAAACATGGTGTTTATAGAAATGTGTGCGAGGGGCCTATGCAAACCAGAAGGGTAGTTAGTGCAGCAGTCAGTGAAAGGAAATGCACAGCCTTCCTCCTGCAGTTTTTTTCCGTTTTTGATTTGCTCTGTGGGTGCCAGCTGTCACCATTCACACAGCAGTTCCAAACTTTGCTGCTGCTCGGCGATTATTAAATTACAGCAATTACTCTGTGGCCTCGAGGTTCTTCACACTTCTCCCAGAGGCTAACAGATGGATGCTTGGCTGGTAGAGGGCCCTCGTTGGAATAAAACTGCTCCACCTCATGGCCAGCAGAGGAAGCATGTCCAAGAGCACAGCATGGGCCTGCTGTGCTTTGGTCTCCTGCAAGTTGTTGAATCTCTGGAAGTAACTGAATTTGTGAAAGCAGAGTTCCCGTGTGGCACCCACGTGTGGAATAGCTGTCTTTAAATTCCATCGCTAGTCCTTCTGCTCCCATCCAGCTCCTGTCACAGCCCTGCACTTAAGTGTGTAACCAGGCTGGGTGTGCATTGCCCTCTGGCGGTGTGACCTGACAGGAGCTCTGGGAAGAAGTGTGACATAGCAAGCCTGCTGCTGGTCATCGCTCTTTGTGTGGGGGATCAGCAGATATTGCACTGCGCATAATGTTACGCCAAAAGCTGAACGGAGGCCAGTGACTTATGGAAAGGCACAGCAACCAATACTAATGTTGTACAAGCCTTTCAGTGTGGATGAGGATCAAAGTCTGTGCATAGAAGGCCCATGCAAATCATTTGGCATTGGTAATGGGGATAGGAAGCTTAGTAATGTTATAGTATAGAGAAGAAAAGGAAACAATAGCAATAAGTTCTAAGATAATTTTTCCTTTTTTATGTGCCCTGTATGTCCCTGTGTGACTACTACCTTAAAATAGCAAAAAAATAAAAATAAAAAATAAAATAAGATGGTCCATCAACTTCCATAGGAGGGAGCCTTTATTTAGCAATATATGCAATGACAATGCATTGCTGTACGCGAAGTTGTGGACCGATGGTGAGACTTTCTTGCTGGGATTGCAATTACTTACTGGCAGCTCAAGGAAAAACACCTGGGTGCAAAGGTAGACGCACCCTCCTTTTGCAGGAATATTCCTTACACTGAGGGGTGGTCTGACTTTGTAGGAGTTGTGAGTGTTCTGGTGTGGGTTGCTCAGCAGTGTCACCTGGGATTTGTGTGCATGTGCTAACTGAGGCTGTCTGGCAGCCAGGGAGAGGGCAGGTATGTGCACAAGTCGAATGTCTGAATTCACGTGCACAATTACATACCTAGCCTGTGGCAAAGTCAGTCCCTGATGTTCAACAATAAACCAGGTTCCAGAAGTTGGCATGTGCATAGGGTTCTGCTTCCTTCTCAGCGCAGTGCTCTCTGGTTTTGGTGGTGCCCATCACCACAGTAACTCAACAGAGCGTAAATGTCTGACTCAGGCTAAGGGGAAGGTAGCCAGCCCCATCCATGCGCAGTCTGTAAGTGCCAGTGACTGAGGTGTGATGTTGTTTGTATTGCACCAGGAACAAGCGTGGCCCGAGAGTGTCTTTAAAAGACTTTAGATTTACTCATTTCCTTCACACGTGCCTCAAACACCTCATCTTCAGTCCTGCAGTCGTTTCTAAGTGATGTCATTTTAATGCGGTGCGTTGGGCACGCAAAGTTTGATTGCACAAAGTCCTGTGTGTTTTTTTTTTTTCACTGTCACAAAAAATGTGCAGCTAGACATGCCAAGGATGCTGTAGTTCTGAAAAAAAAGGGGATTCTGTTTAGATAGTGGCACTGGAAGAAATAAGTGCAGCATTTTGAAGAGCTATCATCAGAGAAGGCGCCTTCTTCCTCTTGCCATTTGCAAGCCAGCTGACCGCTGCACGGCTCTCAGCAAGAGTAAGGAAGGCTGCTCCATGGAGTCAGTGTCACTCACCTAGCTCTAAGAAACAGGCAAGTGGATAAGGCTGTTTCTTAGAGCCCAGAATGGCTCAGGAGATGACTCACATGGGATCAGATTGTTTCCTAAATTCCAGATGAAGTCACTTTGAGTATTCCCTGACTAAGGCAAGAGAATGCTTACAGTGCTCTGCCTGGTACCTTCAGCACAGACCAAGATAACTCCTCTTGACCACATTGCTGCTGATGCTAGTGAGCCCTGCTTAAAAGCCTTGGCTACTGCTTTTTACCCTTTTGGCCTTTTTCACTGAGGCCAAAAGTAGCTTTTTCAGTGCTGCCAAGAAGATTCTTTGGTTCTCCACCTGACCGCAAAGATTTCAATGGGAAAGGCTTTCATCCCTCTCTGATCGGTGTCAGGAGGCCGTAGCCCCATGTTATCTGCGCTGAAGAGAGCTGATCCCAGCGCCCCTACCAAAGTACAACTGGAAACTGGTTTGGAACAGTGTTACAGGGAAGACATTGGAGTTGCCAGCTTGCATGTCATCTAGCTAATAATCTGCCACATGGTGCAAACATCACTGCCTACTTTCTTAAGTCGCACACACTGGAGGAAGTATCAGGGTAACACAACCAATTTAGGAAATGGATAGATAAGAGGTGATAAACATGAGCTAAGAAAAGCTGGCTGATGAACATTGGAGAGGAAATTGAATGTGGGCTAGTACACTGAATCCTGGAGAAAAGAACAGCTGTCATCATCGGATTCAGCTATGAACAGTGGAGGTCACATTAAGCTGTGTTGGCAGGTATTTGGCTGTATAGATACTGTGCTTGGCTCTGTCTAAAGGTGCTTTTCCAGTAGGTTACTATGGCAGCTGTAGGCTTTGCTGCATCTTAAAAGATTTATCGGTGTCAAATTGTTAGTATCATTGCAGACTTGGGATTCACATCCCTGAAAGGCTCTGTATTCATGAGGGAGCAGGCACCAAGACCCTCCAGCTAGTACTTGCTGAGCTTTGCCATGCACGGGACTGAGGCTTATCCTTTTGCATTCAGAACAGACTGTGTGCTGGGGACATCGGAGCTAGATCCAGTCTCCTGTAGAAGTACGGGGAGAAGGTTTTGCATTAGTTTGCTGTTTCAGGTCCTTCAGAGACTTGAGGCCGTGCCCGTGAAGGAGCCCTGCTGCTACAGACTCTCTCTTCTTTTTTTCTTCCCAGATTGAGGAGGAGATGCTGGCATTACAGAATGAGCGTACCGAACGGATACGAAGCCTGCTGGAGCGTCAAGCTCGCGAGATCGAAGCCTTTGACTCAGAAAGCATGAGGCTAGGTTTTAGTAATATGGTTCTTTCTAATCTCTCCCCCGAGGCGTTCAGCCACAGCTACCCGGGAGCTTCTGGCTGGTCCCACAATCCTACTGGGGGTGCAGGACCTCACTGGGGTCATCCCATGGGTGGCCCACCGCAAGCTTGGGGCCATCCAATGCAAGGTGGACCCCAGCCATGGGGTCACCCCTCGGGGCCCATGCAAGGGGTACCTCGAGGTAGTGCTATAGGGGTCCGCAACAGCCCCCAGGCTCTGAGGCGGACAGCTTCTGGGGGACGGACGGAACAGGGCATGAGCAGGAGCACAAGTGTTACTTCACAAATATCCAATGGTTCACACATGTCTTATACATAACTTAAACAATAACTGAGGGTGGCAATTCCACTGGAGCTGTCTGCCAACAGAAACTGCCTACAGACACCAGCCCAGCAGCCTCCTCAGTGCGGTGCTGACGTGTGGAAGCTGGGTGCACATGGAATATTGTATTCATTTTGTAAAGCATTACGTTTTGTGTTTACTAACTGGGATGTCATAGTATTTGGCTGCAGGGTTTGGGGGGGTGGTTTTTTGTTGTGTTTTTTGTTGTTTGTTTTTTTTTTTTTTACTTTTTGGAGGGGTCTTGGGAGGGCGTCTGAGAAATATATGCAATTAGTCAGAAAAGTTGGCTGGTGGTCATCACACTGACAGGACAGAAGGGCCTCAGACTGCCCTCGTCACACCATCCGTAGTAAGTCTGAGGGAGAATGGAGACCTCCTCCCATGTCCATAAATTTCGAACTGCCACCCTGCAAAAACCAGGCAAGCTGCCTTTTAAACCAACATCCAGGGGAGGAACAGCTGGATCTTCTGTTCCGTTTTTATTTGTCATTAAAGTGGAAACATTTCTAGGGTATTGCCTCTTCTAGGCATTTTCAAAGACTTGTAGGTGAGGAAGAAGGGTCAGAAGAGAGGCCAGGAGACACCAGGGCTCAGCAGGGCCCTTCTACCCAAGTGCCCGCTCCGTGTTGTGTAAGAAGTGAAGTTCTCTCAGATGGCACTGGTCAGCTTCCCGAGAACTGTGTAGGTAAACCTGTTTGGAGGGAACAGGCTAGAAATGTTAAAAAAATATATATATAAAAATAAAAAAATTGTATTCCTGCTTTAGCACTCCCTGACTGTGCTGCTGGTAGCTCAGACGAGGTTGGGCAGAGGAGCGTAAGTAATGCACTTGTACAGCTAATACTGTGACATCTCATTTTAGCTAAGCATCAGAATAATTCTTGGAGCCCAGCGTAGTCCTTTTTGCTCCGTTCAGAAATGTTAGATTTTTCAGCCAATCAGTCTCAAATGCCAGAGGTATTTTGAAGGATGCCATAGTCACAAAATGCCATTGATCGGGTTTTTCATTATTACACTACATCCACCAATTTATTACCTTTTTGGCTTGTTGCAATTTCCTGTTTACATGTAGAGTGTAGCCAACTGTTTAAATGTTTAGTTGCCACAGTGTACCAGGAGGAGCTGAGCCAATGACTCTTCCCAGTTGATGACTAACCCACATCACCACTGTAGATCTTGCTGCATGTGAGGCTCCTTTTTATTATTTTTGTTGCTGCAATACTTTACAACCTTTACAGTCCCTTGAGATGCTGTGATTGTTTGGCAGCATATCACACCACGCAAGAAGGCACTACTTCCAGAGGCTCCTCGGAGCTGCTGTACTACTGAAAGGAAGCAAAGGAGGTTGTGAAATCAATACAGTGATAAAAGGGCAGGGAGTCGAATTAACCGAGGGACTTTGTGGCATAGTGTCATCCCTTAGTGCTGGGAACTGGAGATGCCGCCATGCTCTTGTGTCAGTGCCCGAGCGGTCTGGGTCAGCCAGCGCTGTGGGGTTAGGAGAGGTGCAGGTAGACGGAGTTTGGCTTGAGGCAAAGATTTCTGTCTTGGGGACTGACCAGCCAGGGTTCTTTGTAAATGTTTTTCCTTGCACACTAATCATCTTGAAGAAAACACTAGCTGCTAACTCTAGGATTTGCCTTTAATATGTTTATAGGGCTCAAAAGCAAGGTTTTCCGAATGTGTTTGTCCACGTGACATATTTATAGTGTGAATACTCTAGTGTCTCGCTGCTGTTCGGAACTCTCAACAGGGCGACGTTCTTTCGTTAGCTAAATTAACATCCACTCCCAATCCTTAACACTCTGCCAGTGTCCAGTGAATCCAACTGGGAATTTTAGCATCTTGACGTAGCATATCACTCTAAGGAAATACGGAAACTACCAAAATATGTTTGAGCAGCCCCTTAGTAAAGAGCTTTGTAGTGCTAACAGGTCACGGAAGCTTGGGACGAGGCAGTGGTCCCAAGGCAGTGACTGGTTGCCCCCTGCGGACAGTGGTGACTATGAATTGTCCTGTCCCTTCCTCTGCTTTGTTTTTATGTGGATGTTTTGGGGTCACTCCTTTGCATCGCAATATTGTTAAAATGCAGTGAAACTGATTTAGGAAAGGTACCTGTATTTTCCTGGGTTTGGAAAAGAAAGACAAAAGAAATGAATCGAAAGGCCAAAACCCCCCAAACTGTATTGGCATTTACCATGTGAGTGTGGAGTGTGTGTCCAGAGCATGGTGCTAACACGAGGTTTTGAAGTTCAGCTCCTCTATCGCGAGCAGCAGCAGCGACAGTGGGGACAGGCTGTACCCGCGAGTTCAGCGGGTTCATTCTTTTGCTTCTGTTATGGTTTGAATTTGGTCAAAGTCTCTGGCTTAAATTGAGCTACTTCAACAGAATTCTCTCAACCCATCTCTTTGTGTAATGTCAAGCATGACTGAATGCTGAATCCAAATGATGGCTATCCCATATTGGCTTTTTTTGTATTCAAAAAGAATTGTGTAGTAACCATTTTTACATGTATATCATGTGCAGACCTGGACTATTCCAACAAGTTAATATTTTAATTAAAATAGTTTGCAAAAACTGATTCAGATCAACTGGTCTAAGTGTGTGTGTCCCTGTGTGTGCCTGGGGGAAGGAGAGCTGTCCTAAACAAGCCTGATCTCGAGAGGAAACACCCCGTTACACAGGTGTAGCCCGAGGGACGCAGTCAGGTTGTGCATTGGAGGTGTATGAGGAGGTCGTTGGTGTTGGGAATTTGATTGCATCTCGGATGTATTTCTGAGATACCTGAACAACTCTAAATTACGCTAGAGCGACGCAAACGCTTTCTGAATCAGTTTGCAAACTCTGTTTTTAAAAGCAAGACCAATTGCTCCCTATTGTACTTGTTGCAGTCATGCCCTAACCTTGGCTTTTAAAATACTGTAATCTCTAAATTGTAGAAACTGCTCCAGTACCTCAGCAAAGATGTTTTTACATCTTTTATGCTTGTATTTAACACTGGGGAAACTCTGCTGTGTGGACTACTTTGCAAATTTTATTGCAGTATTCTCAAATCACCAGCTTGACACCTAAAATCTGTTTTTCTGTGGTTATTTTCTTTTTCCCTGTGCAAAGACCTGAAGTTCTGATGTAGTTTAGCTCAGAGATGGAAAAAACAGTGGAGCCAGCATTTTCACCTCGTTATCTGATTTCAATTTCTTTTGATTTTATTTAAGTAAAATCAGTGAAAGGGACCACATTTTTCTTGTTCTCCATGGTCGCAGGGAGTCAGCAGCCACGTCTCCCATCCATGTTGAGCGTTTCGTGCTTTCTTCCTGGGATGCAGTGCTGAAATGGAGGCCGGCTCTATTTCACCTGCATTCGCTCCGAGCCTGTGAGCTTCAAAGGGGTTGAAGAAATCAATGTGGTACGATACCAAGCTTCCCACAGAAAATTCCCTGCAGCCATTCCTCGCCTGGCTTGGGGGCAGGCTGGCGTTGCTCTGCATCCCGTTCGGCCCTCACGCTTCAGAAGAAATGTGCACTGCACGTGAGCTGTAACCTGCGCAGAGTGCACCGTGGTAGATCCTGGAATAATGCTGTTTATTAACCCCCCAGGGAAAAGGGCCCGTTGCACTTCCAGCTGCCCTGCCCCGCTCACCCTGTCCATGTGCCATTTCTTGAGGCAATAAATCGTATTGTACCACTGTCTACCATTACTCTGTTGAATACGCACATCTCTCTGGATATATATATGGTCTCTCGTGTATATATTTATATACTCTGTGGAAGTGTGTGTGGGTATGCGTGCACACACGAGTCATGCTGTGCATTTCTGTCAGGGCACTTCAGTTCTGCTGTTCTTTAGCACTCCCTCCCTTCGTGAGCTAGCTCAGCCCGTGCAGCGGGGCTCTCTTAGGACGAGGGCACGTACATCTGAACAAACCGTGCTGGGGCTGAACGCCGTCAACAGCCCTTGCTTAAACGCTGCCCTGTTAATTGTAGCTTTCTTTTTCTGGGGAGCAGGAGGGTAGGGTAGCTGCTGGCGGTGTGCTATAAAGCAGAGACGAGAGCTCCCAGAGGGTACCAGAAAGTCAGAAGACTGCAGAGAAGAAAACAAGATGGCATAGCGGTAGGAAAGCGGTTCAGGCGATGCACCGAGCTGCTGGAGGGGCGCTGAGTGGGCAGGTGAGGTGCTCAGCAGGCTGAGCTCAGAGTCCCCAGCTGTGCCTCGCCACGGAAGATCACGAGCCCAGCGTGGTCCTGGCACGCCGCGCAGGCACCAACTTTTGGCATTCCCCGGTTTAAGCTGCCACTGACTCCGAACACGATGTCTGCCTTTGTTCGTGGCTAATAGCTAGAGCAGGTTATGTGGAGGATGAAAAGAGAAGTTAAATGGGAAAATTTCTTACATATATGTGTGTGTGTGTATACACGTACGTATATACATACGCTTCTGGTGCGTTCTTTATTCCGCTAGGCACGTGTGCTTTGTTACTCAAGTCCTGCGAACAGAGGACAGCCTTGTTCTTCCCCTGGGTGCCTGCTGTGGGTTTCTGGTGAATCTGGCTGCGGTCTTGTCTCGTAGCAGAGGGGCGAGAGCCATGCTGGCCAAATGGCTGCCCTCAAACACGAGCTCCTCAAGCTGTGAAGACCCTTTCTTCTAACCTCCTCCTTTGTCCTCTAAAGACCCCAGCATCTTAGTGAGACAGTTGGCACGTTGGGGGGTAAAAATGGTTCTTTTGTGCGTCAGGTCGTTCATCCAGCCTCGATCTTTACGCCACGGGGCAGAGCAGCCCTGAAGCCCGGCCAGCTCAGCAGCACGCCAAACGCGGGCTCTCTTCTTCGTGCTACCAGAGAATTCGGAGTCAATTTTCTTTCCCCCCCCTTTCGAAAGGTCTCCTGCAAGCTTTTTAGGAGAGGCTTGGGTTTGGTTGTGGCATCCAGGAGCTGAGCTCCTGCCCCTGGGACCGTCCTGTGCCAGGGGCGAGGAGCGTTGGGTGCCCGGGCAGGGATGCTGCTGCGTGTCCCTCTGCTGTGGTTGTTTCAGTTTGCACTTTTAAGAGTCGATTGAGCCGGAGTCTGTTGAGAAATGTACCTGAGGCACTTCAGAGGGTTGTGGGTAGCTGTTTATAGCCAAAAGAAAAGAAAAAAAAAAAGCTGATAGATCTGGCGGTTGTAGTAAACATCACCCCACCGGGGAAAGATGGCAGCAGATAACCCCGATTCCTGTTGTGCAACGCAGCTCAGCCAGCTGCGCCTGTGCCGTCGCCTCGCCGCATCCCTCCCCTGCCCGGCCCCGCTCTGCTGGGGAAGGAAAGGCCTTTGTCAGCGAGAGAGAGGGACTTAGTGAATGAGATCTGCCGGCAAACAAGCACCTTAACCACTGAGCCGTGGGTCTCTGAATACTTGCACTTCACCCGCAGGCTCCTCGGGGGGTGGAGGAAGGCAGTTTGGCACAGCACCGTTTGCTTTGCACCTACCCGGTGGCCTCGAAACATCCCGAAGCCATGTCCTAGAACAACCCGGCGCCGGTTCCCTCTCCGCTTGCTTTCTCCCGAGTGCACACACCGAGTCCGGACACCCGGGGTAACCCGGCCAGGAGCGGCGGGCGCTGCCACCGCTGACGTGAACGAAGCCGGGGTGCCCGCCACCCCGCCTCACCCCTCTGCTCCCCTGCTCCCCACCCCTGAGTACGGGTACCTCAGAACATGCACAGTTTGAATTTTTCACTGACAATTAGTTTAATTATTGTGAGTGAAAACAATTGTAATTATCTGTAAATATGTAGTTAACAAATTGACCTAGTTTCTGTATTTTTTAAGTTTTTGTACTAAAATTTATAGATACAGTATGTGCCAGCTAGCAGAAAGCTACTGTAATTGCCAGTCGTAGTTCAGCATGCGTCTAATCCCTGAGACTTGTCGAAGTGACACTGTAAGGATTTGTGCTTAAATATTGCGAGCTGGGGGGGCGGGAGCTGCGGCCGCAGCCGCCGAGCGGGCCGAAGGACTTCTTCCGAAGCTCAGCCGCGCCTGGCAGCTTCACGAGGTCAGTGGGGTTCCCTGCTCTTACTGCTCGTCTCCTTCCCCTCCGTGTTCTGTGCAGGTGCTGTAATGTAGGCAGTCCGAGGGACGGCAGCGGTGGCTTGGAGCTTTTTTCTGGGGCTGAACTCCATGGGAACCGAGTTCAGTTTCTTTGCTGCGGTTTTAATATCGTCTTCTTAACTATATTTTTCAGCCTCTGTAGAAATGATACGTTTTTTTTCCCCCCCTTCTAAACGCTGTTGTCTTAAGCCCGAGCTCATCTAAACTGGAGAAAAAAAAAAAAAAGAAAAAGAAAAAAAAAAAAAGAATTTCGCTTAAGATCATTGCCTGCTTTTAGCGCCAGGATCGCGCATTTCTATGGCAACTCTGAGCTCGGCAGAGCTCAGGCACCAGCGCAGTTGTCGAGGAGCTGAAGGACGCGGCTGCTGCTTCTGCATGGCTCGGCCGCAGCCGCGATGGGCGAGCGTCTCGGCGAGACACGGGCGCCCGCGCGGGGGCTCGCAGCCGCCGGTGTCCCTCGGCGGCACGCGGTCGTCGAGCCCTGGTCGTCCCCAAAGACCTGTCGCCAAGTGAGGGGTGGGTTCCCCCCGCCGCGCTGCCGCAGGGTGCCGCCGCGACCCGTCCCGCCTCCGCTCCTCGCCTCGTGGCAGAGGCAAGTCTGCAAGTGGAGGCTGGCTTTGCCGCGTGTCCTGGGAAGCTACGAGCAGAGGAGGGCGGAGCGCGGGCGAGGCCGTGCTCCCGAGGGCTGGTTTTCCAGTCGCCCCCATCGGTCCTTGGGGACGGGAGCTTTTTAAGGACTCGAGCGGCATCAGAGAAGGAGAAGGCATCCTCGCGCGTACGGGTTTGGCTTCTGGCAAGCAAACCACCTGCTTCCTTTCTTCGGCTTTCCTTTCCTCCTAACCCCTCGCAGCTCTTCCCCTTGCTTGCTTGGAACAGGAACATTTTTACCTGCCTAGGAACAGCTAACCGTGGGGGCAGACCCGATGTAAATACTTAACCGTTACAAAGTGAAGTGTGTATAACATAAAAGGCTACAGCCATTTTGGTGACTTGTGAATGCTTGAGAAGGTCGTGTTAACGCGTGGGTTGCTCGGTCCTGCTTGTGGTGCCGCCGACACCATCGAGCCATCGACACCGCGAGGCGAACAGTTCGGGCGAGGATGGACTACCTTGCGTAAGTTAGCCGTGAGACCCCCTTGGTTTAGTGTACGAGAGGGTAGCGTAACGTGTGTAATAAGGGTAGGAGAAGCTGTGTGAGGTGTGTATAGTGTATATTTTTTAAAAAAAATAGCTTGCTTGTATTGTGAAGATTTTAAAGACAAACTTGAGAATTCTAGCCTAACTATTAACACAAGTTTAACATCAGTTACCCCACTGGGTTCAGAGCCTCTTGAATGTATATTCCTTTTTGTAACCTAAATGACCTATTCTTCTACCAGTCAGCCAGACATCCTATTTATATTTTTAATTTTATATATTACTTTCCATTTGTTTTCATTATTTCCAGCATGTTCCTGGTTTTGGTTTTTGTTTGTTTGGGGTTTTGTTTTGTTTCTTTTTGCACAAGCATTGTGTGAAGTCAACGAAATGTTAACTCGAACCTGGTATTTTCCAACCTGTTTCCCCACCCCTTCCTCTCCTCCACCCCTGTTTTTTTTTTTCCTCCACCATCCGTTTGGGTTTTTCTGGGATGGGATGCAGCGGGTGGGAGGAGGGGATGGCTATTTTCCATTTGCAGCTTCTGTGCAAATGCCAGGTCTTTTGCCGGTCAACTAAAAACGCTTCACTTGCTGGTTGCTTTAAAGAAAAAAATAAAAAAAAAATAAAACAAAAATGTAACCTTATCAGTGGAAGTAGACCATGGCGGGAGGAGGGGAAGTGCACACCTGTAGCGACACCAGTCTAGCTTTGGCTGCGAAACAAAAGCAAACCCTTTCTGGCGAGGCCTCAAGGCTGCTTCCAGCCCCTCGGGCATCCCGTGCCCCGCGGGGGCCAAGGTTTTGCCGGGCTGGGACGGGGCCGGCGGAGCGATGTGCCCTGGGCTTGCTCCTACCCCCCCGGTGCCTGCGCGTTGGAGTGCACGGAGCCCAGAGCTGCCTGCTGACGGCAGCGAGGCCGTGGCTGCTTTCCCCATCCTCCTCCCCCTCCTCTTCTTCCTCCTCTCCCCCATCAGGACGTCCAGCTCCCCACCAAGAGCTCGCCCAGCGCCGCGGGGTTTCATCCAGGTACAGCAACGCGGCTTCGGCAAAGCCAGGCTGCCGCGGGGGCCTGGGAAAGGCACCCGCCGTCGTGGTTCTGTGCTGCAGAGCGTCAGGTAGAAAAACACACACATATCTGCTGTTTTACTATGAACACTGGTCTGAGGGTCCCAGGCCCAGCGCCGGCGGTGGTGGGCTGCGAAGGATTTAAATAGGGGAATTGAACGCCTTCCTGCTTCCGTGTCTGGTAGCACCAGCTGGTATGAGTGAATCTACAGGTGTGCGTTTTCCTTCTGGTAGAAAATGCCACGAGCACTAACTGGTAAGGCTTAATGTACAGTATATTGTCAGTATTCTGGTATTCTTCTGGTTCAACATACATTATAGCTCATATATAACCTGTATTAATTGTATAGATTGTGCATTTAAAGCTGTTACCAAGTTGTCAGAAAATAAGAGAAGAGAAAAAAAAAAAAATAAGGTCATATGTAATATTTTGTTTGTAAGTATCCTTTGTATCATAGCAAAGGAAATGTTAAAAAAAAAAAAAAATCAACTGTAATAAAGTAATTTTAGTACACGGAGTGTCTGCCTGCGTTCCTGAGCCGGTGATGGGGTGGTGGGTGGTGGGGTGGGGGGGGCTACCTGGTGTAGGACCGCTGCCAGGTGAAGGCGGGGGGCTCGGGGAGGGGACCCCCCCATCGACGGGGCTGCGGCACCCCGGTCCTCCGCTCCTCCGCCCGCAGGAACTCGCCGATGGCCCTGAAGTACTCCAGCACGGCCTCGTGGCCCCAGCATCGCCCTGGGCCGCGCTGGGGGAAGCCGCAGTGGCCCCCGCGCGGGGTGAGCAGCAGGAAGAAGTAGGGGCTGCTGCGGAACAGCTCCACGGGCAGCGTGCGGGCAGGGGGCCCGCGGACGGGGTCGTCGGCGCTGCAGACGCACAGCACGGGCACGGCCACCTCGTCGGCGTCGCGCAGGGGCTCGTTGCGCTCCCAGTAGGCTTCCCAGCTGGCGGGGCGGCTCTCGGTCCCGCAGAAGAGGGCTTCCTCCAGCTCCCGCAGCGAGCGGCTGCCCAGCAGCTTGGCCACGTCCACCGCCTCGGCCAGGGCGCCCGCGTACCTGCGGGGACGGCGCGGGCTGGGCTGGGTGGGGGGCGCTGGGGACGGTGCCGTGGATGGGGTCGTGCGCCCCGGCGGCCCTAACGCAGGGTTGGGGGTTCCCCTCCCCGTGTGCTGCTGTGGGGTGGGGGTGTCCCTGCAGCATCCCAGGAGCCATGGTGACGGGAGGCAGCCGGCGCCGTTGCCGTGACAGCGCCGGTTGCAAGGGGTAGGGGGAGATGGGGGGGGGGGGCCCAGACTCCCCCCCCCCCCGCTGCCCCCAGGCCAGCCCTAGGGTCCCCGTTTCAAACCCCCAAATCCCCAGCCCGCATTATACACAGCCTCACGGCACCCACCCAGGCTCTGCAGAGGCTTAGGGCTGCCATGTTTTGTTTCTTTTCCCGTCCCCAATCAGTTTCGGGGTTGATTATTATTTTTTTTTAATTATTATTTGTTTATATTGACCCTCATTCCCTCCCCCTATTAAGCCCCTTTTTCCCCCAAAGCTCTCAGCACCACCCCTGGAGGTGACGCTTGCTCAAGGCCCCCGTCACCCAGCCCAGCCCATGCTGGCACTCGGGTGACACCGGGTAACAGGGACACGGTTGGGGGGGGGCTGCAGCCACAGGTGGGTGCTCAGGGCCCCCCCACCCAACAGAGGAGCCCCCCAGGGTGCTGGGGACAAGCAGTGCAGCGGCCGGCCCCGCTCAGCACCCCGTGCTCTAGTGCTGGGGGCGGGGGGGAGAGGCTCAATAAGGCACCCAGCGCTGCTGTGGGGGGCAAGGGGGGGGGATGTTTTCCTACGGGGAGAACCCCAAATGGCTGCCGCAACCCCGCAGCGTGTTGCTGATGAGCCCAACCCCGCAGCCGCTGCCAGCTCCCGGGGCTGGTGTTCATTAACCAGCGCGTTTTGCTGCCCTCAGCACCTCCGCTCACACCGGGACTCCCGGCGCAGGGACACCCCCATCCCCGTCCCCGGTCCCCACTGACCTGCTGAGTCCCCGCTTGAGGTGCAGCAGCAGCGGCCACTCGTAGAGCCGGGGCAGGGGGGCCTCGAACCAGTCCCGGGCACGGAAGACGGGCGAGAGGCAGGCGGCGGCGGCCAGGCGGCTGGAGGAGCCGCTCTCGCCCAGGTAGGCCAGCAGCAGCCCCGAGCCCGAGCCCTCGCTGACGGCCAGCAGCGGGGCGGCGGGGTGCCGGCAGCACACGTAGGCCACGGCCTCACGCAGGTCCCCGGGGTCCCCGAAGGGCTGGAGCCGGGGGGTGGCCAGGGGGCAGCCGTTGTGTCCCCGCCGGTTGAAGACGACGGGGACGTAGCCGAGCTCCAGCGCCCGGCGGCCCAGCTGCAGGAGCCCCCCCGGCACCTTGCCGGCGGCGTTGGGGATGAGCAGCAGCACCGGGCTGGGGGGGCCCCCGCTGCCCCGCCGCCGGCCCCCGGCCCCCCGCGGCCCCACCAGCCAGTCCAGGGCCACCAGGCCGCCGTCGGGGACCTGCAGGTGCTCCCGGACCACCGCCGGCGCCGGCTGGGGGGGCGGCAGGAGCTGCTGCAGCAGACGGAGACGAGGCCAGCGAGGCCACGGCCAGGGCCCCCCCCTCAACGCCGCCGAGCGCCCCAAGCTCCGCTCCAGGTGCTGGGCCAGCGCCGAGGGCTTGCACAGCAGCCGGCAGCACCCCACGCCGTCCTCAGTGAGGATGGGGGTCCCCTCCTCTTCCTCCTCTTCATCCTCCAGGCCTCCGGGCACCTCCGGCCTCCCACACAGAAGGTGCCACGCCAGGTAGCCCAGGCAGGTGACCACGGCGGCCACGGCCACCAAACCCTCAGGGGACAGCATGAGGGCCCCGGCCGGCAGCCCCGGTGCTCTGAGGGTGCGCGGAGAGGCGGCGGGGCCCTGCCGGGAAGGCCCAGCCCCGGGGCTGGGCGAGCAGCGGGGGCCGTGCCGGGGACGGCGTGACCGGCCGCCAGCCGGGGCCAAGGGGACTGGGTGAAACGTGAGCGTGGCGCCGGGCTCCCTGCAGCCCTCGCTATGGTGGGGACGGGATAGGGTCACCCCCGCGTCGCCCCAAAGCCCCCCCAGCTGTAGGAGCCGGGGGTCCGTGCAATGCTCACATCTTTATTGATACAAATGTACAAGAACACATCTTACAGTAGGGAGCGCGGCCCCGGCGTGGGGCAGGACGCCCGGGGAGGGGGGGGGGGGGCCGCGGGCATCCCGGTCCAGTGTAACGCTGCCGGCGGCCCCGGGGGTACCGGCCGCCCGGCGAGGAATGAGGAGGGGAGGGGGGGACATCGCCGCCGCCAACACGGGCAGCTCCACACGCTATGTACAGGATAAGTTAGGCGCATGCCCCAGGGGGGGCTGTGCGGGGCAGGCAGGGGTCTGTACAGGGGGACGCAGGCACCTACCCCACAGCTGAGCACCAGCTCCGCGGCGGCGCCGGGGGGGTGGGGGGGATGCGGGGGCTCGCCCCGCGCCCTGGCCCCGCAAGGGCTAAGGCCACTTGCACCCCCGCGTGCCAAACGCCGCCAGAAAGGAAGGAGGAGGAGATGGGGGGAGAGGAGAGGAGAGGAGAGGAGAGGCCGGGGAGGTGCAGGAGGGCGCGGGCCGGCGCTCACTGCTTCTTCTCGCGGGTGGTGATGGTGACCAGCTGCTTGGCGGCCTTGGCGATGTCGTAGGCACACTGGATGACCTGCTGCGTCAGGAGCTGGTAGTCCACGGCGGCGCCCGGCTCGGGGGGCACGGTCTTGCGGCACTCGCTCTGCAGCCGGTAGGCGCTGGCGTTGAGCAGCCGCAGCGAGCTCCGCACCGTCTCCAGCGCCGGCTTCTGCGGGGGGGGGACAGCGTCAGGGCACGGGCCGGGGACGATGTGGGGAGATTGGGGCCACCCCAACCCTCCTACCTTGGGGAAGAGCGATGCCATCTCCGTCACGGCCAAGTGGATCTTCTCCGAGCAGGGCACAAAGCTGGGGGACAGGAGAGGGGTTAGGGGTGGGGGGGCACACGACGGCTCCTGGCCCCCCAGGGCCGCGGCGCAGCCCTACCTGTCGTGCTTGGACTCCTGGGCAGCCCGCAGCAGCTCCTGGATGTTCTTGGTGACCTGCTCGGTTTTGAGGATGACGTCCTCCGTGCTGGGCAGCCCGGGATCCAGCTCCCCGTCCAGCGGGTCCAGCTCGTGGGGGAAGTCCTCGTCCTTGCTCAGCTCCACGAAACGCTTCCCCTCCACGCTGCGGGGACCAAAACGCCCGCAGGTCAGCGCCAGCCCCACGTCCCCAGGTCCCCAAAGCGGGGTGGCAGCGCAGTCCCCAGCCCCGTTACTCACCCAAGCAGGATCTCGCCCGCCTGGGTGTTGTCGTAGTCGCTGTCGGTGCCGCTGCCGTGCCGGTCCAGTTTGCTCTGTAGGGCAGAGGAGCGGCGTCAAAGCCTTGCCCAGCCCCAATCCTGCACGGGGACAGGGTCCCCCCACCCCAAATCCACCCCAGTACGTCACCATGTGCCGGGCACCATCAGGCGGGCAGGAGAGCAGCGGGGAGGACGGGGGAAAGGGCATGGAGGAGGCCGACGGACCTTTCCGCATCTGGAGGGGGAAGAAAGGGGGGAGACGGCGCTGAAGGGGGCGCGCAGGACCCCGCGGAACCGACCCCGGGCACGCGCAGGGGAGGACGAGCAGAGGGGACACGGCCGCCCTGCATGCGGGAACCTCCCGGGGGGGGGTGTCCCGGCCGTGCAGGGGAGGGGGGGACACATCCCAGGAAGACGTGGAGGGCTGGCACTCGGGAGGACGATGGCCACCACGTCCCATGCAGGAGCCGCCCCCGCCGCGGCCCCCTTACCCGGTACACGCTGGCCGGGATGTGCATGGAGTACAGAGCCTCGTCCTCCGCCTCCTGGCGACACACGAAAGGGTAAGGCCCCGCCGCCCCCGGCCCCCCAGGGAAGGAACCCAGCTCTGCATCGCCACCAACCCCTTGGGGTGCCCTCAGCTGCCCCCCAGACCCCCCAAACCCCCCCGTCCCCCTCCTCTGGAGCACTCACGCTGCTGCCGAAGGGCTGCAGCCTGGTCACAAGCTCCTCCACCGGCTGCCCGAAAGGTTTCAGAGCCGAGCCGGGCTCGTACATGGAGAAGGCCTGGCGGTCCCGGCGGTGCGGGGGGGCCGTGCCGGGGGGGTGCCCGTGCTCCGGGCGCTCGCTGGGGGCCGGGGCCGGGTGCGGGGGCCCCGTCTGCTGCCGGATCTGCGTGTTTTCCGACTGCAGCTTGTGGATCTGCAGCAAGGCGAAGGAAAAATTAGGAGGGGGGGGGCGGGGATAGGCAGGGATAAGGGGGTGTACGATGGGGGTCCCGGCGGCCCCGCACCCACCTCGCGCTGCAGCCGGCGCAGCTCGTCGCTCAGGCTGTTGTTCACCTTCATCAGCTGCTGCACCTTGGCCTCCGAGGCGGCCAGGGCCTTCTTCACCTCCAGGTACTCCTGCAGCGTGATGGGGCCATCCGACAGGTCCGAGGAGTCCATGCTCTGCGGGGAGAGGGGCTCAGCGCCAGGATCCGACCCCGGCAGGGGGGCGCTGAGCGGCGGGGAGGAGGAGGGGGGGGGGGGCGCGCACGGGGCTCACCCGGGCACGGTTGTTGCGGGAGGCGTTGCGCAGCAGCTCCTGGTCCGTGTCCTCGTCGGAGGCGACGCTGTCGTAGTCGTGCTGGTCGTCCAGGTCGCTCTGGCTCCGCAGGGAGAAGTCGAGGTCGCCCGTGGGGCTCAGCAGGCTCTTCCCTTGCTGCCGGCGCTTGGCCTCCCCGAGGATGTCGATGAGCAGCGTGGCGAACTCCCTGGCGTTGAACCTGGCCAACTTCTGCCGGCCCTGGGAGGTGAAGGGGGGGGGGCGGGGGGGTTAGAAAAGGGGTGAGGGGGGGGGCTCCGGGGCTTGGGAGGGGGCACGAGGGGCCCGGCGGGGCTCACCTGGTTGCGGGTGGCCGAGTACTCGGGGTTGACGGGCAGGAAGGGGACGGCGCTGCGCTCCGTCACCAGCGTGCTGTGGTTCTGCGTCGTCAGCCACACTGCGGGCAGGGACCCGGCGTCACGGGGGGCTCCGACCCCACACCGGGGGGCAGCCGAGGCCGGGGGGTGGGGGGGGATCCCAGGGGTGCTGTCCCCACCCCCGGCAGGCCGCGGGGCCGGCAGGACGCAGGCGCGGGCTCGGGGCCAGCGTGCTGGGGCTGGGAGCGGAGCCCAGCTGTGCTGACGGGAATCGCCTCCCCCAGCCACCCCATCTGCCCCGGGGGGGGGCTCCCCACACCCGGGACCCCCAGATCCCTTTGGGGCACAGCCCCGTGGCCGCCCCCAGCCAAGGGTGGAGCAATTTTGGCATGCACATCGCTGCCTGCCCTTCCCTGGAAAAGGATCCCCCCCCCCGCACCCTTCCCTGAGGACCCAGAGCACCCCACAAAAGCAGACCAGGGCTTGTCCCCCCCAGCCCCGGGGCTCGGGGGGGGGGGGGCCCAGCACCCACCTCCAGCACCCCCACGTCCCGTCGCGTGGCAGCAGCCCGTTGCGTGGAGGAAACGGCCCCCGGCCCCGGCCGGAGGAATGAGGAAGGAGGGGCCTGTGGTGCCGGATCGCTCCCCCCCCCAGCTGCCTGCTCCTGCTCCTCCCCGAGCCGGGACGCCCGCCAGCACCGAGCGGGGGGGGGACACCCTGCGGCCACCCCCGGCTGCTCCCTGTGGCCCCGCTCACCCGCGTCGTTCTCCCGGCGATCCACCTCGTCGTACACGTCCATGGCCAGCTCCTCGAAGAGGCGGTTGCTGAGCTGCAGCAGGACGGGGGGGGGACACAAATGTCAGGCCATGGGGGGTGGCAGGCGCTGAGCCCCCCCCGGCCCCGCTCCCCACTCACCGCCTGCAGCTTCTTCTTCGCCGCCTTGGCCAGCTCGGAGAGGTCCAGGCTGCGGGGTGCATGGAGGGGGGGGGGACACACACAAATTGGGGGTTATTCCTGTTTTTTCCCCACCAAAACGCTCCCCAGATGCACCCCAGATGCCCCCGGGCTTGGGGGGGGGCTTCGCTGAGCAGGGAGAAGGGCTGGCGGGCAGGCACGGGGCCGGGGGGCGAGGTGGCACGGGGCGAGCGGGACCCCCCCACCCGGGTGCCCCCCGCCGGGCTGCGCTGAGCGCCGGGGGCTGCAGCGGGGGGGCCCCCGGTGCCGAGAGCCGAGCGGACAATACCTCTGTGCCATGCACTTTGGGCGCACCCTGCGCTCCGGAGAAGGCAGCGGAGGGAAGAACAGGATAAAGGAGGACGTTAAACGCGCACGCACGGCCCCCCAGCCACGCTACACGGGCCCCCCCACCCCATCCCACACACACACACACCCCCCCCCGCCAAAAGATGCTCCAACGCCGGTCACGGGCAGGCGGCCGCGGTCCCCCCCTCGGCCCAGCGGGGACGCCGGGGGGGACGGGGCGTGTCGGCGGCGTGGCCGCGGGGCGCTCACCTGTCTGCCATCTGCGGGATGATGTAGTGCCCGTTCTTGTGGTCTGCGCAAAGACAGGGGTGGTGAGAGCGGCCCCCCCTTTTTACCCGCCCCCCCCCCCCCCGCCAAGGGCTGAGCCCCGGCGCCGAGCCCGGCACTCACCCGGCTTCCTGCCGCAGAGGTAGAAGGCCAGCCGGTCGGTCAGCTCGTACTGGCACTCCACCAGCCGCTCCGCCAGCTCGTGCTGGGCCGCCTGCCTGTGGGGGGCACGGGCGGCGGTGATGCCGGCCCCGGGGTGCTGGTGAACCCCCCCTCATTATCCTCCCACCCCCCCCGCCCCCACACTCACCTGGCGTAGTCGATGGGGGTCCGGCCGTTCACGTCGGGCGCCCCAGGGTCGGCGCCGTAGACCACCAGCAGCTCTGCCTGCAGGATCTGCCCGGCCTTGGCCGCCACGTGCAGCGGCGTGGTGCCCTTCTCCTGCGGGCACGGCGGGCATCAGCCTCCAGGGCCGGGCAGGAGCACACCCCGGGGGGGCTCCGAGACCCCCCAGGGCCCCACAGCCAGCCCCCATAGCTGACCCCGCAGCCAGCCCCACGGCACGGGGTGCTCACCGGGTGGAAGAAGTTGGCCTGAGCCCCCAGCGAGAGCAGGCGCAGGCAGGTCTCCAGGTTGCCCGTCCGCACGCTGGAGTGCAATTGCTGTGGGAGGAGAGGCGGGGGGGGGGGTAAATGCTGGGTTTGTCCCCCCACCACCACGGGGGGGGGTGGTCCCCGCGCCCCCACCTTGCTGAGGTCCTTGGCGGTGACGCCGTCGTCGTCCCGGCAGGGCAGCTTGTGGACGAAGGCCAGCATCTGGTACTTGGCGCGGATGAACTCCGACTTGGTGGGGCTGGTGGGGAGGCGGCGGGGGGCAGGCGGTGAGGTGGGGGGGGGCACCCGGCCGCCGCAGCCCCCTCCCCGCGGCCCGCACTTACTGCACTTTGTCCTGCGGGTTGGCCTTGCGGCGCCCGCTCTGCACCTGGGCCGGATCCAGCAGCGAGTGCTCCCAGATGGAGTTGGCCCCGTTGCTGGCCAAGGTGTGCACCATCTGCGGGGCAGAGGCACGGCGGTGGGCGCCGGGACCCCCCCCCCCGCCCCCCCCAAGGCCCCCTCCCCAAGGCCGGGGCACCCACCTGGAGCAGGGTGGCGGGCCAGGGGCTGTGGCGCAGGTGCTTGACGATGGAGATGTGGCGGCCCAGGCTGCGGTGCACGCTGCAGCACTCGTCGCAGATGAGGACGCCGCGGTTGATGGAGGCCCAGCCGGGGTCTGCGGGGGGCACGGGGCGTTATGGGGGGGGGTCCCCCCCTTCCATCCAACACCCGAATTTTGGAGGGGGGGGTGGTGTTGCCGCAGCAACGCGGCGGTTTCCCAGGCGATGGCGAGGGGCTCATCCCACCGCCGGGGAAACCCAAAGGTTTCCATTGGCAACCAGGCACCGGCTGGGGGGGGGGGGGGGGAAGGATTCGGCCTCCCCCAGCACGAGGGCGGCTGGCAGCAGGGGCAACGCCAGCCCCACGCAGCGAGCGGGGGCACCCCGACCTGGGGGGGCCGTGCACCCCCTGAGCTCCGGGCTGGGCACGGGGAGGGGAAGGGGGGGGGTCTCCGGCTGGGCGCAGCGCACCCCCCAAAAGGGTGGGCACCCACGCACGCAGCCGTCGCTGGTTTTGCAGCCCCCCCAGATTTGGGGAGCTGATGCTGTGCCCCCCGCCTCCAGCACCGTGCCCCCTCCCCAGCCCCAGTTGCTGCCCCCCCTCCCGGCCCGGCCGGACTGGAGCCCTTTGTGTCCCCATGAGAACAAAGGGACGTTTGAGCGGCCGCGCCGCTGGCACCGGCCCCGCTCCGGCCACGGCACCCACGGGGGCCTCGCTGCTGGCCCGGGGGGGGCAGCTCCCCCCAACCAGCACCCCAAACAGGTCCTGGCCCCCACCCTGCATGGGTGGAAAGGGCAGGGGACAGATGGGGCAGGGGGCATCACCCTCCTGCACGCAGGTTGTCCCCGACGGCCCCTCCGCTGTGACAGAGCCGTGCCAGCCTCTGCCCAGCCCCACAGCCGGCACTTCCACCCTTGTTTCTGTAGGGCCTACACAAACACCCCGCTGTGCCACGGGAGGAAGGGACGCACGCAGGGGCACACAGCCCGGGGGGGGGGGGTGGCGGCCCTTGCTGCCCACCCTGTCCCCAAATGGTGCCTTGTCCCCGCGACCCCGCGGAGGAAGGCAGGCGAGCAGCCAGGCTCCGGCGCTTCCTTCCTGCCTGCGGGGTCCCGGCCCCCTCCCCAAGACCCCACTGGTGGTCCCACAGTGTGACGGGCAGCCCTGAGGACCCCATTTTGGGGGGTGCACCCAGCACCGGCCCCCCAGCCCACCCCCCCCCCAGCCTGGCAGCGCTGCCCGGGCAGATGGCAGCGCCTTGGCAGCCGGCGCGGCTGCATCTGCGCCTCCGCGCCCGCGGCCCACGGGGCGCTGCCGGGAACAGGACGCTGCGTGCAGGGCCGGGGTGGGGGGGGGGTGGGGGGGGACACCGTGACACCAGCCCGGCTTCTGCAGCCCCAGCACCCTATAGATTTGGGGTCCCACGGTGTGTCACCCCTTCTGCACCAGCAGGACCCGGAGGGATGCGTGGGGGCATCGGGGTGGCTTGGAGAGCCTTGGCACGGAGGGACCCCGCACCCCGAGGCAGCGCCGTCCCCGCGCTGGGATGTGTGTAACGGGGTGGGGGGGGGGGCTGATGCAGAAGCCCCCCCAGCCCCAGCGAGGGGAGGGTTGGGGCCAGCTGGCACCCCCACCTGGGGACAGCAGGGCGGGTTTGGGGCTGAGCAGGGCAGGCAGCGAGGCCGGGGCACCCCGGGCACCCCTCGGGGCACCCACGTGGGGCCGCGCATCCCCGGCACGGGCGCTCCCAGCGCGGTAGGAAGCGGCCTCTGGACTTTATAACTCATTTCCTCACATGGCTGCCGGGCGATAAGAGATTGGAAGAAACTGGTTTCCATTTCCACCCCCGTGCTGGGAGCCTCGGCACCGCCAGGCTCGCGGCGCCCCGCGGAGAGCCCCGGGTACCCCCCCGCTGCCCCCGCTCGCCCACCACCGGCCGGGGCAGCCCCGCGCCCACGCGTGCCGCCGGCTCTCCTGGCAGGATCCGGCCCTTGGCACGTGGCCGGAATAATTTCGGCACAGCCTTCGCTCGCGGGCAGCTTTCCGGGGCCGGCTGCGAGGCCAGCCTCGACGCTCGGGCCCCGTTCATTCATCGCCTCGGCGCCGCGGGGCCGGCCGCCGGCACGGGTTTTGGGGAGCGGCCCCCGGCACGACGCCCGCGGGCTGGCACCCGGCGCCGGGGCTGCGGGCACCGGCACCGCCGCGGATGGGAACCGTCATGCCCAGGCTCAGGCTGCGGCTTGCAGCCCTGCTCTGCCCGCCCAGGAGCCAGCCGGCGTGGGCGCTGGGGGGGCCATGGGGAGGGTCCCCCCCCCCCCAAACCCTGCCCTCAGCCGGGTCCCCCAGGCGGCACCGGGAGCGCCCGCGCCGAGGGGCGCGGAGGCTGTGGTGGTGCACTGGGGTCACAGTTGGGGTGCTGCAGGAGATTCCTTGGGCTGGGGGGGGTACAAGGGGGGGGGTGCTCGGTGTGGGGGGGGGTATTTGGGCGCAGGGCTGCTGGGGGGATGCAGGGTTCCCAAGGGGCGCGGTGCGGGGTGCGAAGGGGGCTCGCTGTGGGGTGCGGATGCAGCCCTTGGCACCGCTTTTAGCGGGGGGGGGGGGGGCGCACAGAGGGGGGGTGCAGGGTTTGGGGGGGGGGAAATGGGGGTGCTGCGGGCGTACCGGGGGGGCACAGCGCTTGGTGTACCATGGGGGGCTCACCGGGGGGGCTACGAGCCAGCTCCTGGGGGGCTACGGGGGTGCGACTGCAACCGGGGGGGGGGGGCACAGACAGACGGGGGGGGGCGGGCACCGGCAAGGTGCAACCGGAGCCGCAACCGGAGCCCACCGGAGCTGGGGGGGTGGGGGGGGGGGCAACGGAGACTCCGGGGGCTGCAGCCGCTGGACGGGGAAGGGGGGGCCCGGGGGGGGCGGGGGCTGGGAGGGGGGGGGTCAGCCCTTACCTGGGGCGCTGCAGTCGGCGCACACCTCGGCCCGCTGCGCCTTCCGGGACATCCTCAGCGGCGAGGCGGGCCCGGGCCCGGGCCTCTGCGCCAGCGTGGGGGGGGCGGCGGCGGCGCGGTCCGGGCCCGCCGGGGGCACCGGGCCGGGCGGGGGGGGGGGGGGGGAGGAGGAGGAGGAGGAGGAAGAGGAGGAGGAGGAGGAAGGGGAAGGGGGGGGGACAGACGGCGAGGGGCCCCCCGGCCGGGGCTGCCGGCTGCTCCCAGCGCCCGGCGGCTCCGCAGGAAGCGGCGCAGGCCCGGCCCCGGCGGAGGAGGGGCCCCGCCGCCGCCCCCGCCCCGCGCCCCGGCCGCCGCCGCACCGGTACCGGCACCGCCCGCACCGCCCGCACCGGTACCGGCACCTCCTGCACCGCACAGCCCCGGTACCGGCACCGCCCCGGTACCGGCACCGCCCCGATACCGATACCGGCACAGCCCGGTTCCGGAACCGCACCGCCCCGCTACCGGCACACCCAGCCCGTGGGCACCCGCTGCGGGGCGGGAGGCACCGGTGATGGAGCAGCCCCCGTCTGCAGCCCGGTCCTGGTTCTGGGCACCCCCTGGTTCTGGTCCTGAGCTTAGTCCTGATCATGGTCCTGGTACAACGCATCTCCTGGTCCTGGTCCTGGTCCTGATCTTGGTCCTGGGCATTCCCTGGTCCTGGTCCTGGTCCTAGTCCAGGGCATCTCCTGGTCCTGGCCATCCCCTGGTCCTAGTCCTGGTCCTGATCCTAGTCCTAGTCCTAGTCCTGGTCCTAGTCCTGGTCCTGGTCCTGGTCCTGGTTCTGGTCCTAGTCATCTCCTGATCCTGGTCCTGATCTTGCTCCTAGTCCTGGTCTTGGTCCTAGTCCTAGTCCTGCTCCTAGTCCTGGTCTTGGTCCAGTGCATCTAATGGTCCTGGGCATCCCCTGGTGCTGGTCCTGGTCCTGGCCCTGGGCATCTCCTGGTCCTGATCCTGATCCTGGTCCTAGTCCTGGTCCTGGTACAATGCATCTCCCGGACCTGGTCACCTCCTGGTCCTGGTCCTGGTCCTGGTCCTGGTCCTAGTCCTGGTCTTGATCCTAGTCCTAGTCCTGGTCCTAGTCCTAGTCCTAGTCCTAGTCCTAGTCCTAGTCCTAGTCCTAGTCCTGGACCTGGGCATCTCCTGGTCCTGGGCATCTCCTGGTCCTGATCCTGGTCCTGGTACAACGCGTCTCCCGGACCTAGTCATCTCCTGGTCCTGGTCCTGGTCCTGGTCCTGGTCATCTCCTGATCCTGGTCCTGATCTTGCTCCTAGTCCTGGTCTTGGTCCTAGTCCTAGTCCTGCTCCTAGTCCTGGTCTTGGTCCAGTGCATCTCATGGTCCTGGGCATCCCCTGGTGCTGGTCCTGGTCCTGGTCCTGGCCCTGGGCATCTCCTGGTCCTGGTCCTGATCCTGGTCCTAGTCCTGATCCTGGTACAATGCGTTTCCCGGACCTGGTCATCTCCTGGTCCTGGTCCTGGTCCTGATCCTAGTCCTGGACCAGGACATCTCCTGGTCCTGGTCCTAGTCCTGGTCCTGGTCCTAGTCCTGGACCAGGGCGTCTCCTGGTCCTGGGCATCTCCTGGTCCTGATCCTGGTCCTGGTACAATGCGTCTCCCGGACCTAGTCATCTCCTGGTCCTAGTCCTGGTCCTGGTCCTGGTCCTGGTCATCTCCTGATCCTGGTCCTGATCTTGCTCCTAGTCCTGGTCTTGGTCCTAGTCCAAGTCCTGCTCCTAGTCCTGGTCTTGGTCCAGTGCATCTCATGGTCCTGGGCATCCCCTGGTGCTGGTCCTGGTCCTGGTCCTGGCCCTGGCCCTGGGCATCTCCTGGTCCTGATCCTGATCCTGGTCCTAGTCCTGGTCCTGGTCCTGGTCCTGGTCCTGGTCCTGGTCCTGGTCCTGGTCCTGGTCCTGGACCAGGGCATCTCCTGGTCCTGGGCATCTCCTGGTCCTGATCCTGGTCCTGGTACAATGCGTCTCCTGGTCCTGGTCCTGGTCCTGGTCCTGGTCCTGGTCCTAGTCCTAGTCCTGGTCCTAGTCCTGGTCCTGGTCCTACTCCTGGACCAGGGCATCTCCCCAACCTGGTCATCTCCTGGTCCTGGTCCTGGTCCTGGTCCTGGTCCTGGTCATCTCCTGATCCTAGTCCAGATCTTGCTTCTAGTCCTGGTCTTGGTCCAGTGCATCTCGTAGTCCTGGGCATCCCCTGGTGCTGGTCCTGGTCCTGGCCCTGGACATCTCCTGGTCCTGGTCCTGATCCTGATCCTAGTCCTGGTCCTGATCCTGGTCCTGATCCTAGTCCTGGTCCTGGTCCATGGCATCTCCTGTTCCCGGGCATCATCTGGTCCTGGTCTTGGTTTTGCTCCTAGTACTGGTGTTCGTCCAGCTTCTCTCTTGGTCCTGGGCATCCCCTGGTCCTGGTCCTTGTCCTGATCCTGATCCTGTTCCTGGTCCTCGTCCTGATCCTGGTCCTGGTCCTGGTCCTGGTCCTGGTCCTGGTCCTGGTCCTGGTCCTGGTCCTGGTCCTGATTCTAGTCCTGGTCCTCGTCCTGATCCTGATCCTGATCCTGATCCTGGTCCTAGTCCTGGTCCTGGTCCAGGGCATCTCCTGTTCCTGGGCATCATCTGGTCCTGGTCTTGGTCCTGCTCCTGGTCCTGGTCTTGGCCCAGCTTCTCTCTTGGTCCTGGGCATCCCCTGGTCCTGGTCCTGGTCCTGATCCTGATCCTGGTCCTGGTCCTTGTCCTGATCCTGATCCTGTTCCTGGTCCTTGTCCTGATCCTGATCCTGTTCCTGGTCCTGGTCCTGGTCCTGTTCCTGATCCTAGTCCTGGTCCTTGTTCTGACCCTGATCCTGATCCTGATCCTGGTCCTAGTCCTGGTCCTGGTCCTGTTCCTGATCCTAGTCCTGGTCCTCGTTCTGACCCTGGTCCTGTTCCTATTCCTGATCCTAGTCCTGGTCCTGGTCCTGCTCCTGCTCCTGGCCCTGGGCATCTCCCGCTCCTGGTCCTGATCCTGCCCCAGCCCCCCCAGCCCATGGCGCTGCTCCACTCTGCCCCCAGCCCTGCACCCCCAGGTCCCCGAGCACCCCTGGTCCTGCCCGGTGCCCCCCGAGCCCCGCGCCCCCACTGCCCCAGTCCCGGCCACAGCGTGGGGTCACTGCGGGCAGCCTGGGCCGGGCGGGGGGGCACAGGGACCCCTGCCAACCCCCCCCAGGGGCAGTCAGGGGGTCCCCACCTGTGGACCCCCCATGATGGATGAACCCCCCCACCACGTAGGGGAGGTGCAGAGGGGGGGACAAGGCCAAGGGGGATTGGGGTGAGGACGGTTTAGGGTCCCTCTGGGGGGGGGGTCCCACTGGGGACCCTCCGGTGTCACCATTGGGACCCAAGGACACCAAAGGGGGGGGGGGGTCCGGATCCTGCCCCCCCCCCCCCCGGGCCTGGCAGCGCTGTGACCTCACCGCTGGTTGCCATGGGGATGGCCTATGACGTCATAGGGCAGCGGGGTGCGGGGAGATGGGGGGGGTCCTGGGGGGGGGGGTCCTGGGAGGGGTCCTGGGAGGGGGGGGGGGGGGGCTTGGGGAGGGGGGGGTCCCGGCCACCGGCTGCCTCCGGGGCCCGGCGGGGCGGGGAAAGGCAGCGCTGGGGGGGGGGGGGGCACCCCGCGGCACCGGGGGGCTGGGGGGGTACGGGGGGGTCCTGGGGGGGTCCGGGGGGGTCCGGGGAGGGGGGGGGGCATCGGGAGCGTGGCGCCGGCGGGGAGGCCGGGCCGGGCAGCGGAGGCCCAGCCTCGCATTGTTCTCGGGAGGCCGCCGGAAAAGGCAGAAACGCAGGAGGAAAAGGGAAATGGGGGGGGGGGGGGGGAAGCTGCTGCTGATGGGGGGGGGGGGTCGGGACACCACGGCCCCCCCCCGGCGGTGTCCTGCTGTGAGCCCGGGGGGGAGAATCACCCACCTTGGGGGGGGGGCAAATCAGGCTGGGGTGGGAGGGGGGGGAATATGGGGGGGTGGGGGGTGGAATTGGGGGAGGTGAATATGGGGGGGGGGACACAGGGGTGTCCCTTGTCAGCCCCCCCCCCCCGCCCCATGCACACACACGGCGGGGGGGGGGGGGTTGGCTGGGGGTGCGGGGCGGAGGAGGAGGAGGAGGAGGAGGAGGAAGGGGGCGATGCCCGGTGACTACAAGTCCCATGAGGCCGGGCGGTGCGGAGGAGGTGGGGGGGGGGACCGCGGGGAGTGTGTGTGTGGGGGGGGGGATGTGTGTGTGTGTTGGGGGGGGGGGGGGGCAGCCCCGGCCGGGAGGTGCCCGCCCCGCTCCGCTCCGCTCGGCTCCGCGCCCCGCGCCCCGCTCCGCCCCGCTCCGCGCCCGCCGCTCCAGCATGCACGGAGGATGCTCGCGTCTTGCTCGGGCAGGAAGGGGCCGGAGGGCAGGTACCCGCTGCACTACCTCGTCTGGCACAACCGGGCCCGGGACCTGGACCGGGAGCTCAGCGCCAAGCAGGTGGGGGAGGCGGGGGGGGGGGGGGGGGGGGGGGCATCCCCGGCACGGCTCGGCTCGGAACGGAACGGCCCGGGCTGATGCAATGCTGCCCGCACGGGCTGGGGCCGGTGAGGATGAGGATGGTGAGGATGAGGATGGTGGTGGTGAGGATGAGGATGGTGAGGATGAGGATGGTGAGGATGCTGGTGGTGGTGCCGGTGAGGGTGCCGGTGATGAGGGTGGCGGTGAGGATGCGGATGGAGACAGGGACGGGGACGGGGATGGAGGTGGGGTTGGGGTCCCCCCCCTCCACAACGCCAGCAGGGCTCAGGGTCCCCCCCCCGTGCCCCCCCCCCCCCCCCCCCCCGGGCACGGCAGGGCTGTGACAGCCGCCGCCAGCTCTGGCACACAGCGGTGCCCCCCCCCATACACGTGCCCCCAGCTCCCTCTTAGGCCTCTGAGCCCCCCCCCAGACACAGGGTGCTGAGGGCCCAGCGGGGGGTGCGCCCCCAGCTCCCCACCCTTTAGGGCAGGGCGAGGCAGGGCCCCCACCCCCAGGAGGCCAAGCATCCTCCTTGTGCCCCCCCCGGGCCTAGTGACCCCCCCCCAGCTCTCCGATGACCGCGGGCGCGTTCCCAGCCTCCATCTCCCCGCTGCCGTTGCAATCCAGGTAATTAAAACCCAACCCTGAAGACGCAGGAAAACCGCAGGCGCTGGCGGAGGCCGGCGGCCAGGCTGTGCCTCCCCCCCCTCCCCCCAGCCCCCCCCCAGCCTTGGCTACAGCTGCTCGCCCCCCCCCCCCCCCAGCACCCTCCCAGCACCCTAGGGTGCTGCGTGGCCCGAGCCCTGTGCCGGATGGGTGCGGGCAGGGGGTCCCCGCGGTGCCGCGATGCCCCCGCCACACCCGCCTCCATTGTGGGGGCTGGCTGGGGGGGGGGGGGCTGCATGCCGGCATCGCCCCCCCTCATCCCCATCCCCATCACCGCTGGGTTTATTTCCACTGTATTTTGGGGTCGTTTTGTGGTTTTTTTTTTTGTTAGTTTTTTTTTTTCCCCAGGAGCGGCAGAGATCAAAGCAGGGCGTGGGGAGATGCGGGGGCTGCGAGCGGGGGTTTTCTAAGCGAGCCCCCCCCCTGCCCTAGTCCTAGTGTGGGGGGAGCTCCTCCTGGGGCCCCCACCGTGCCCCTGTGGCTGGGGGGGGAGAGCAAAGCCAGCCCCGTGTGCACCCAGGGGTGCACTGGGACGGGGGGGTATGGGTGCTGCAGGCCAGACCGCAGGGCAGGAAGGGTTTGGGGGGGGGGGGGCAGCCTGGCCTGAGCCCCCCCGTCCCCACCCGGGGCATTTGGGGACACGGCTCGGCCCTCTGCAGCCCCGAGCAGCCGGCCCGTGGTGGTGCTGGGGGCTGCCTGTCCCCTGCCTGGGCACCCTGCTCTCCTGCCACCCCGGGGACCCCCACGGGGGCAGTGTCACCCCATGGGACCCCCCCCTCCGCATGCAGGTGCACGGGGCTGGGAGCGCTGGGGCAGCTCGCGGTGCTGCTCCTCCCTGTGCCTCTCGCAGGGCCACACGTGGGTCACCCCTGAACGTCACCGCCGGTCCCCAGGCTGTGCTCGTCCCCACCTGGGGACCACGACCTGGGGGGTCCCCGTGGCGGGGGCAGCGTGGGGACGCGGCCGGCAGTGACACAGCCCCGCAGTGCCAGGACACCCCCATGCCGCCGCCTGCCCCATCTCGCACGGCAGTAATTGGGGTCACCCCGCTGCCCCCTGGGGCTGCGCGGGGACAGCAGCGCCCAGCACCGCCACCCCGCGCTGGTCCCTGTCCTCCCCCCCCCCCGCTGCCACCCGGGCACAGGCGCTGGGGTCCGTGCCCACGCTGAGGTCCCCCCCCACCCTGGGGACAACCCGCAGGGTTTGGGGCGAGGAGCGGCCGTGCTGCGGTCTCACGTGGCACCGCCACCGCCCCAAACACGTCCCCAGCGGGTGTCACAGCCCCAGGACAGGCAGCTGTGCCCCCCCCGGCCCGGGGCTGTCCCACGATCTGCACGGTGGAAACTGGGTCACGCCGTGTCCCCCGGGGCTGGCTCGGGCGCCGTGTCCCCAAATCGGTGGCCCTGGACCCCCCCCCCCCCCCCGCCCCGTGGCGCTGGGGCACGGCTGCGGCTGGGGAGCCCCGCGGAGCCTGCAGCGCCTGTCCCCCAGCTGGGGGGCGATTGCTTTAATTAGAGTCATTTCATTAGCGCAATTAAAAAGCAGCAGTCGCCTGGAGAGCGTTGGAGCAGCACGCGGGTTCCTGGGGAGATGGGGGGGGGGGGGGGTTGTTTGGTTTGGGCGGTGGGGGAAGCCTGGGGGGGTCCCCCTGCCTGGGGAGCCCCCAGGGATGTGGACATGGGGGCACTCATGGCCCTGGGGACATCCCCAGGCCATCGCTGCGATGAGCAGGGGGACACAAGTGATGAGTGGGGGGACTTGCTGGGGGGGGGGGTGAGAGCCCTGTCCCCAGCAGCACGAGCCCCCACTCCACCCCTGCCCGTCCCCAAACCCTGCTGGGGTGCCAGGTCCCCGCCGGCACCTTTGGGTGGCACCTTTGGGTCCTGCAGCTGCCACCTCCTGCCCTGGCAGCATCCGAGTGCCCCCCTCTGGGTACCGCCTGGCCGCTGGAGTGTGGGGAGGATGCTGAGGCTGGGGGGGCTTCCACACAGCTCCATCAGACCCCCAGCTGCACCCCCAGCCCCGGGCACTGGAGGGGGTGACTGCAGCTGCCAACCCCCCCCCGGCAGGACCGCTGCGCAGGGTGCTGGGTGCGCCACCGCCGCTGCTGCCGTCGGGGAGAGCCGGAGCTGGGGGGGGGGATTCCTCGGGGCTGGCTCGGCGCCAGCCTCCAGGCTTGGCACAAACAATCGCAGCCCCGCCGCGGCTCCCCGGGGCTGGGGATGCTCGGAGCAGCCGCTCGCTCCGCTCACGCAGCGCCGCCCGCCCCCGGCTCCGGCGGGGAACACGTGCGCCCGCCGCAGCACCAAGCGTCGCCCGCCGTGCCGCGGAGGGGGCTGCCGGCAGCTGCTGCCTGGCAACTGGGCAGAAACCCCCCCCCAAACCTCCCCAGATCCTCAGAGGTGGGGGCTTTTCACAGCTTTTCACATCCTGAAGCTGCATTGGGTGGCGTGGAGCCCCGTGCACCGGGCTGGGCGGTGACCCTGCTCCATGCCCGTGTCATGGGTGCAGCCCTGCCTGGCCGCGCCGAGCCGTGCTGGGTGCTGGCAGTGACTCCGTGGGGCTGGGGGGAGCAGGAAAACCTTTGGGACAGCATTTTTGGGGCGCGGTGCACATGCACCTGCTCAGGGGGATGGGGATGCTCATGGAGATAGCGGCAAACGGCTGCTTTCCCTGGCCACGAGCCTCACGTCCGTGGGAGGGCACGGGCGGGGGGTCCCGGCCATCCTGGTGCCCCCTGAACCCTGCTGCCCCCCCCCGCAGGCCGACATCGAGCAGCTGGACCCCCGAGGACGCACCCCGCTGCACCTGGCCACCACGCTGGGCCACCTCGAGTGTGCCAGGGTGCTGCTGAAGCATGGAGCTGACGTGGGCAAGGAGAACCGCAGCGGCTGGACGGGTGAGCAGGGGCTCGGGCACGGGCACGGGCATGCTCGCCCTGGTGCCCCAGCTCCCCGGGGGGCTGCTTGCTTGGCGCTACATGCGTGTGGCACCGTGCCGTGCCGTGCCGTGCCACGCTGCCCCTCTCGGCCCCGCAGTGCTGCAGGAGGCCGTGAGCACCCGCGACCTGGAGCTGGTGCAGCTGGTCCTGCGCTACCGCGACTACCAGCGAGCCATCAAGCGCCTGGCCGGGATCCCCATCCTGCTGGAGAAGCTGCGCAAGGTACCTGCCCCAGATGGGGCTGGGGGGCTGTGGGGGGGGGCGCACCACGGCCGGGCTCCTGCCCACCCTGTGTGCTCCCACCGGCAGGCCCAGGACTTCTACGTGGAGATGAAGTGGGAGTTCACCAGCTGGGGTAAGCTTGGGCGGAGTGGGAGCTTCCCAACGCGTCCTCCCCCACCTCCCTTCCCCGTGCCCCCCCCAGGCTTGCCCCTACCCCCCCCCCCATCGGAGGCGCTGGGTGCGTTCCCCCGCCCCGCTCAGCGCTCGCAGCCCACCCGGGGGACGCAGGGTGGCCCCGTCCCCGGCTGGGCTATCGCCGTCTCCCCCCAGTGCCGCTGGTGTCCAAGATCTGCCCCAGCGACACGTACAAGGTGTGGAAGAGTGGCCAGAACCTGCGGGTGGACACCACGCTGCTGGGCTTCGACCATATGACCTGGCAGCGGGGCAACCGCAGCTTCGTCTTCCGCGGGCAGGGTGAGACGGGGGCCGGGGGGGGGGCACGGGGAGGGCACGGGGGCTGTCCCCGCACCGACCGCCCGCTCCCCGCAGACACCAGCGCTGTGGTGATGGAGATCGACCACGACCGGCGGGTGGTCTACTCGGAGACGCTGGCCCTGGCCAGCCACGACCAGGAGGTGCTGCTGGCTGCTGTGCAGCCCACGGAGGAGCAGGTGATGGGGCGGCTCACGGCCCCCGTCGTCACCACCCAGCTCGACACCAAGAACATCGCCTTCGAGAGGTGGGCACGGGCGGTGCTGACCCCCCGGGTGTCTGCATCCTGTCCATCCAAGAGCGATGTCCCATCCCATCCCATCCATCCCGTCCCATCCCATCTTTCCCTTCCCTTCCCATCCCATCCCATCTATCCCGTCCCATCCCGTCCCATCCCATCCCATCTTTCCCTTCCCATCCCATCCATCCCGTCCCATCCCATCTTTCCTTTCCCATCCCATCCCATCCCATCCCATCCCATCCCATCCCATCCCATCCCATCCCATCCCATCCCATCCCTTCCCGTCCCATCCCATCCCACCCATCCCTGACAGCGCCCCGCATCACCCCCAGGAACAAGTCCGGGATCCTGGGCTGGCGGAGCGAGAAGACGGAGATGGTGAACGGGTACGAGGCCAAGGTGAGGGGCAAGGGGCCGAGCCGTGGCGGGGGTACGGCCGGTTTTTGGGGGACACCCACCACCTCTGGCACTCCCCTCCCTCGGACAGGTCTACGGGGCGTCCAACGTGGAGCTGATCACGCGGACGCGGACCGAGCACCTCTCGGACCAGCACAAGGGCAAGAGCAAAGGTGGGGCGAGGGGCTGCGGTGGGCAGGGGGCTGCGGTGGGCAGGGGGGCTTCACCGGCCCCCATCCTCACGCCGTGTCCCGCAGGCAGTAAGACCCCCCTGCAGTCCTTCCTGGGCATCGCCGAGCAGCACGTGGGGCCCAACAACGGGGTGAGTGTGCGGGGCCGGGGTGGGGAGGGAGGGGGGTCTCCGTGGCCACGCTGCCCCCACGCGGTGCCACCATCGGGGCCGTCCCCGCAGACGCTGATCACGCAGACGCTGAGCCACGCCAACCCCACCGCCATCACCCCGGAGGAGTACTTCAACCCCAACTTCGAGCTGGGCAACCGGGACATGGGGCGGCCCATGGAGCTCACCACCAAGACGCAGAAGTGAGGGGGCGAGCGGGGAGGAGGGGACCCCCGCCGTCCCCCCCCTGCCATCGCGGGGCCCCCGGGGTCCCCAGCCCGGCGCCTGTGTCCCCCCCGCGCCCCCGCAGGTTCAAGGCGAAGCTGTGGCTGTGCGAGGACCACCCGCTGTCCCTCTGCGAGCAGGTCGCCCCCATCATCGACCTGATGGCGATCAGCAACGCGCTCTTCGCCAAGCTGCGGGACTTCATCACCCTGCGCCTCCCGCCCGGCTTCCCCGTCAAAATCGGTACTGGGAGGGGGGCACCCAAGCACCCATGGGTGCAGGGAGGGGGCCCTTTGCCGCCAGCACAGCCCATGCAGCCAGCTTCCCTCCCTGCCCTTTATAATTTAATTTATTATTTTTATTATTTGCGGCAGAAATCCCCATCTTCCACATCCTCAACGCCCGCATCACCTTCGGGAACCTCAACGGGTGCGACGAGCCCGTCAGCTCCCTGCGGCACAGCCCCAGCAGCGAGGCGCCCTCGCCCAGCAGCGACTCCTCCAGCGTCAGCAGCTCCAGCTCGCTCAGTAGGTGGCGGGGGGGGCCAGGGGAGGGGGTCCCGGCGGGGGTCCCGGGCAGCGGGGTGCCCAGCCACGCCGGCACCTGTCTCCCCGCAGCGTCGTGCCGGGTGTGCGAGATGGACCCGGCGCTCTTCGAGGTGCCCCGGGGGTACAGCGTGGTGGGCACCCACCAGGACACCCTGCGGGAGGACGAGGACGACCTGCTGCAGTTCGCCATCCAGCAGAGCCTGCTGGAGGCGGGCAGCGAGTACGACCAGGTGGGCTCCGCGGGGAGGCGCCTTCCTCGGCCTCACCCACCGTCCTCCTCCTCGTCCAACATCCCCGGCCTCGTCCTCATCCAACATCCTCAGCCTTGTCCTCCACGTCCAACATCCCCGGCCTCATCCAACATTTTTCTCATCCACCATGCTGATCCTCCTCCTCCAACATCCTCCTCATCCTCCTCCCCCTCCTCCTCATCCAATATCTTCCTTCTCCTCCTCATCCTCATTCAACATCCTCCTTCTCCTCATCCTTATCCTCATCCAACATCCTCCTCATTCTCATCCAACATCCCCAGCCTCATCCAACATCCTCAGCCTTGTTCTCCACATCCAACATCCCCGGCCTCATCCAACATTTTTCTCACCCACCATGCTGATCCTCCTCATCCAACATCCTCCTCCTCATCCTCATCCAAAATCCTCCTTCTCCTCATCCTTATCCTCATCCAACACTCTCCTCCTCCTCCACAGCCTCGTCCAACTTCCTCAGCCTCCTCATTCAACGTTTTCCTCATCCACCATCCGCCTCATCCTCTATCCTCACCCAACCTCCTTCTTCAACCTCACCCAACCTCCTTCTTCATCCTCACCCACTATGCTCGTCCTCCTCATCCGCCGCCCTCCTCATCCTCACCCACCACCCTCCTCACCCTCCCCTGGGCCCAGGGACCCCACGGGGGCCACCCACCCCGCTCCCCGCACCTCTCCCCATCCCCGCACGCCTCGGCGGGGCTCAATTTCCCCTCTGAGCCCCCCCCCAGCCCCTTCTCCGCCCACAGGTCACCATCTGGGAGGCGCTGACCAACAGCAAGCCGGGCACCCACCCCATGTCCCACGAGGGCCGCCGGGGAGACAGGTTGGTAAGGTCCGGCCAGCGTCCCCCCCCCCTCGGGGGGGGTGGTGAGGAGAGGGGCAGGGGGCAATCGCCAGCGGGCACCGACCCCCCAGCTTGTCGTGGGGGTCCCCGGGGATCCCGGCTGAGGCCGTGCCGCCTCCCCCAGGACTCCCCAGCACACGGCAGCCCCCCGTCCCCCGGGCAGCCCGTCCCCGGGGGGGGGCGGGGGTCCCGGGGCGCTGCTCCCCAGCTACGCGGAGCAGCTGCGGCTGGCCATGGCGCTGTCGGCGCGGGAGCAGGAGGAGGCCGAGCGGCGGACGCGGCAGGAGGAAGAGGAGCTGCAGCGCATCCTGCAGCTCTCGCTGACCGAGAAGTGACCCCGCGCCCCCGCTGAGCCCCCCCCGGCCCCGGGGACGGGGAGAACGCGCGGATGGGGCACGGATGGGGGGGGGTAGGGGGGGGGAGCGGGGGGGTTGTGTGTGTGTGTGTGTGTGTGTGAGTGAGTGTGTAAGGGGGGGGCACGCAGAGGACAAATGGGGGGGGCACGATGGTCCCCATAGCTGGGGGGTGGGTGCCTGGGGGGGTGCTGCGGGGGGGTGGCAGGGAGCAGGGGGTGTCCCACAGCCCTATCCCCCCCCCACCCAGCCACCCCCCTGGGGTGCTGCCCGGCCCCTCGCCCTGGGGAGGTGGTGGGGGGCACCCCAGATGGGGTGGGGGGGGGTGGGGGGGCTGTCCCGGGGCACCCCCAGAGCCGTGGGGCTCCAGGCACCCCCTGCTGCCCCCCCCTTGGCCCCACTGCCCAGGCGCTACCAAGTGCACTTACCCGGGAGCTGCTCTGCCTGCCAACGGGGGGGGGGGGGCTCAGCCCCACTGCACCCCCAGCCCACATGGGGCAGCCAAGGGGGTGCCCACAAAGGGATGCCCGGTCTCACTGCCCCCCCTTTTCACCCCCTGCTCGCACCCCCTCATTTCCCTGCTCGGCTGCCCCCCCCCCCCCCCAAGACCCCCATCCTGGCAGCGCTGCACCCCCCCCCCCATCCCGGGCACTGCCCCCCCAGCCCCAAGAGAAACCTTACATCAAATGGTGCTAACCCCCGGGCCCCCACCTCCCCGCCCCGGGCTGCTCCTTCTTTGCACACGGGGGGGCTGCGGGGGCCCCCGGCCTCGCTCCCGCGGGACTTTTCGTAGCGGCCCCCCCGCCACGCACCCCACAAGCGACGTCTGGGCCAGGGCCGGGGGAGCCCCGAGCAGCTCCGACCGCGGCCGACACCAATAAATGCTCTTGAACGGGCGCCTCTCGGCCTCTCTCTGCCCCCCGCCGGGGCCGTGCGGGCAGGGGGGGCGCAGGGCAGGGCCCCCCCATACGGCCCCCGGTCCCTGCCCCACAGCCACGGGAGGCCGAGCCCTTTATTGGAGGGGGGACCCCAGGAGCACCCGTAAATAGGAGCTGTGGGGTCGGGGGGGGGGGGGTAGCACCGTACCCCAGCGTGTGGCTGGGTGGGATGGGGGGGCACGACCCCCCCCCCCAGTCCTGGGAGGATGCTGGTTCCTGGCTCGCAGGTCCCCAGGGAGGGATGCTCCGGGCACCGAGGTGGGACCCCCCCGTCCCCTGGGTGCCGACGTCCCCGGACGCCTTTTGGCACCCGGGGAGCAGGGTGGGAGCGATGCCCCTGGGGAGAGGGGTGCAGGGGGGGGGGTGGGGGGTGTGGGGGGGCAAAGTTTGGCCCCCTTCCCTGCGGCCTCGGCTCCTGGGGAAAGAACATGGCTCTGGCCTCCTGCCCGCTGCGGGGACTCGGCTTTAATGCCTGCCTCGGGCGGGCGCAGTCCTCGCCCTGCCCGCGGCCACGGCGCTAGTCCGTGCCGTTGGTGAACTGGCAGAGTTTGTGCTCCAGGTCGGAGATGCGCTTCTCCTGCACCTGCACCATCTCCTTCAGGGCACGGATCTCCTCCAGCACCTCTTCCAGGGTGGGCGACTGCGGGGGGGGGGACACACACACGTATATGGGGTCATCGCCCTGCCTCCATCACGGCCAGCAGCCCCCAGGAGAAGGGGACAGCCCCGGTGCCACGTCCCCGAGGGGTGGCACGGCCCCCTGGGGTGCCCAGGAGAAGGAAGCGGGGGGGACACTCACGGAGATGTCGGCATTGGAGTGGCTGCGGCGGGGGCCCGGGGGGGGCCTGTTGTCCAGGATGTTCTTCTTGACCACCTTCAGCTCCCGGTTCTTGACGGGGACGTAGCCGTCCCGCAGCGAGATGAGGATGGGCTCCGCGTCCTTCCCCGACAGCCACTCGTCCGCCTCCAGGGCCGGCTCGGGGCCCGGGGTGTCGGGGTACAGGTCGTCCTGGAAGAGGTCTGACTGCGGGGACGAGGGGGTGGCAGTGAGACGAGGTGTCCCCCACCCCCAAAAAAAAAAAAAATCCCGTCCCCATCAGGGTGCCCAGGGGCTCACCTTGCGCGGCACCGTCATGACGATGGGCTCGCACTTGCGCTCGTGCAGCTTGAAGAACCTGCGTGGGGTGGGGATGGTCAGGGTCTGGCTGCGCCCCCCCCCCCCACACCCCCCAGCCCCCCCCCAGCCCTTCTGGGCCCCCACCTGGCGATCTCGCACTTGCTGACGTCCAGCCCGCGCTTGGGCATGAAGCCCATGCCCCGCTGCGGCTCCTTGCTGCTGTAGGTGTTCAGGTAGTGCACGTAGGGCGCCTCGTCCGTGATCTCGAAGTACCGGATGCTGCTGTCCCCCTACGGGGACGGGGGGGGACAACATCAGCCACCCGTGTCCCCAGGGGTGGGGGGACAGCGAGGGGGGGGCAGCCCGGGGTTACCTTTCCGCACAGGTAGACGATGCTGGAGTCGGCGTCGTAGAAGGGCAGCAGGACCCCGTTGCTGGTGTCCATCTCCTGCAGGGCGATGGGCTCCTCGAAGTTACTCTGCGGGGTCGCAGCGACGGGGGGGGTGAGCAGCAGCCCCGCTCCCCCCCCAGCTCAGTCACAACACGCCTTGGCCACAGCACACTGCGGGGACGGGGACGTCCCCCCCAGGACCCACTGCTCGGCATGCCCCTGCCCCACGCCTGCTTACCTGCACCGGCCCCATTCCTCTTCTGGGGGAGCCCCCCAGCCACCCCAGACACTCCCCACACCCAGGCACAGCACAGCACACACGGGAACTTGGCATGGTTATTTTTTTTGGGGGGGGGGGGGGGCGGGATTCAGGATTGGGGTGGGGACCAGGGGAGCCACGTTCCCGGGAGCATCACTCCATGCGGCCTCGTTACCGGGTCCCACAAGCCCAGCTCCCGCTGGCTCATCCTGGTGAAGCCCGTGGTAAAGATGTGTCCTTCCCGCGTGAAGATGGCCCGCACGGGCCTCAGCCCTTCGTGGGGGGCAAACCTCTCCTGGGGGGGCGGAGGGGGGGGCACAGAGTCAGCAGAGGGCAAGGGGAGGGGGGCGAGGGGAGTCCGGATCCATTCCTGAAACAGCCGCTGGGTCCTGGTCGTGGTGGGCACGCGGTGGGCACGCGGGGGTCCTGGGGGGCGCACGAGGTCCCGGGGAGGGGGGCCCCGCTCGGCACGGCTCGGCACGGCTCGGCACGGCGGGGTCCCCAGCACGGCGCTGGCCGAGCGCCGCCGTCTCGTACCAGGTCCCAGAGGCCCAGCTGCCGCTCGCTCATCTTGCTGAAGCCGGTGGTGAAGATCTTGCCATCGGCCATGAAGATGGCGCGGATGGGGCGGGCGCCGTCGTGCGGTTTGTCTTTCTCCTGCGCCGGCCGTTAGCGGGTTAAAGGCAAACACAGAGACGCGCGGGGGCGCGGGCGGTTAGTAGGGTCGGGCCGTTAGCGGGGCCGCGGGGAGGTGGGTGGCCAGGCGGGGCGGGGGGGAACACGGACACGGGGCCGGGGGGGGGGGGACACTCACCGCCACGATCTGCTGCTTGCGGGGGTCGATGACGCGGACCTTCTTGTCCTTGCAGGTGGTGACCAGGAGGCTGCCGTTGCGGTTCCAGCCCACGTTGTAGATGAGGTCGGTGTGCATGTCCTCCAGCGCCAGCAGCATCTCCCCCGTGCCCACGTTCCAGAGGATCACCAGGTTGTCGCAGCCTGACGAGGACACATGGACGGGTGGACGGACAGACAGACGGAGGCCGTCACCCCGTGGCCGCATCCAGCCGCCCCCGGGGAGCGCGGGGCCAGCGCCTTACCTGCGCTCAGCAGGACGTTGCGCGCCGTGGGGTGCCACGAGATGATGCCCACCCGCTTGGAGTGCCCCTCCAGCGTCACCACCGGCTCCGTGATGCTGCGCACGGGCACGTAGTCGGGGATCTGCCACACCTGGGGGGCACGGAGAGCACAGCGCGGGGGTGGCGACGTCCCCCCGGTGAGCGCTGAGGGCGCCGGAGCCAATTAACATCATCATTAATTGCAGCTCAAGCCACGGGGACGGCAGCGGCGCCTCCATCCCTGGCACCGGCTGCAGCGCACGGGGTGCTCCTGAGCCCGGGGGGGGGGGGGGGACACAAGACGCCATCCTGCCCGGTGCAGTGCACAGCCCCTGGCCCCCCCCCGGCTATTCCTGGGTGCTGAGTCGCCGGGGCGGGTATATTTAGCACAAAGTGCTGCATCATGGAGAGAGCAGCCACCGCCAGCGCGAACGCATGGCACCGGGGCTAAAAATAGGCCGGTGACACTTCGCAGGCTGCGAAGCACAGGAAGGGGGGGGGTCAGGGCCCCCGTCAGCCCCCCCCATGCCCCACCCCACCCCGGGGGGCCGGGCCCCTCACCATGACGGTGGTGTCCTCGGAGGCGCTGGCGATGACGTTGTCGTTGTGGGGGCACCAGTCGATGTCCAGCACGGGCGCCGTGTGCCCCGTCACCAGCGGGTGGTTCTTGTCCACGCGCCCCGTCTGCAAGGCCCGGGGCTCGGCGTCAGTCCCCGGGGGATGGGGAGGGAGAGAAAGGGGGGGGGGGGGCACACGCCGGGACCACCCCCCCGGACCCCAGCACGGCTGCGCTGTAGGGGCTGTGGCACAGAGGGGGGGGACACACGGGGGATGCTGACCACGGGCAGAGCTTTGCACCTGCCTGGGGGAAACTGAGGCACGAGGCCCTGCAGGGAGGTGGAGGGGAGCGACGTGCCTTGGACCAGGCTGCTTTGTGTCCCCTCTGATGGTGGGGGGGGGGCTAAAAGGGGGGGTCCTCAGCCCCTCTGCTGGGGTGGGCAGGGCAGACCCCACCCCACTGTGGTGCCCCCTGGGTGTCGCACGCAGAGGGGGAATTTGGGCAGGGGAAAAAGCAGCCGGGGGGGGGGGGGTCCCACATCACCTCGGTTGCCCCCAGGCCACCAGCCATCATGGGTGCCAACGCCACCCCAGGGTGCCTCTGCCCGGAGCCCCCACATGGGGACGGGGATTTTGGGGCAAAGCTGAGCAGAGCAGAGCCCGTCACCATGCCCTGCATCCCCCCTGCATCCCGGGGCGGGGGGGGGGGCTGTGTCCCAGTGCCCCCCCCCAACTCACCTTGGCGAGGGGCAGGACGATGAAGGCCCCCCCGCCGCCAGACTCCACGATGATGGCCAAGAACTTGGGGTTGACGGCGCAGAAGGAGCTGTCCCACGTCACCTTGGAGACGCGGATGTCCTCGTACATCTGGTCGGCCTTCACCGGCTGCCCGAAGACGTGCCGGAACTTGCTCTGGCGCACCACGCGGCGGCTCATGGCTGGGGGGCGCGGGGTCAGGCCGCGGGCCACCCCCCCCAAATGGCACAGGGGTGTTTCGGCCCCCCCCAGACCCGGCTCTCCAAGGGACCCCTCCATGACCCGGGTACGGGAGGGAGCCCGGGGACATGGCGACGGTGGGGATGGGGGCATGGAGGGGGGCACGGGATGGAGCCTGATGTGCCCCCGGCCCTGTAACAGGGACCTGGGGCAGCCCTGGTGCATTTGGGCGGGTGCTGCAGGGTGCAGGGCACGGGCATCCTGGGGCATGATGCTGTCTGCCCGCTCCATGCCCCATGGCCACGTCATGCCCCATGGCTGCGCCGTGCCCCCCGGCCGTGCTGTACCCCGTGGCCATGGCCGGGGTTGGCACGGGAGCAGCTGCAGTGGAGGAGCGGGGCTGAAAGGAGAAGCCCCGAGGGGACACGGAGGTGCCACGCACCAGCTCACAGCTTGTCCCCTCGTGTCCCATCCCGCAGCAGTGGCCTGAGGTCACCTGGCTTGGTTGTGCCTCCGGTGGTGCCTCCAGCGTCGCCCCCACCCAGGGCTCCCCGCGACCCCCCACTCTGCGCCCCCCCCGCCTGCCCAGCACCGCAGGACCCCGGGCGAGGGCTGGATCCAGCACAGGGTCTGCTGCCGGCACAGCCACACGGCCCCACGTGCACACGGGGTGCAGAGAGGAGCCCCCGGTGCTCGGCACAGCCCTGGGGGGCTCCAGCCCCAGTCACGACCACGCATGCGGTGCCCCCATCACCCCCTCCCCTCCTGAGCCTGCGCTGCTCCCGACACCTGCCTGGGGGCATCGAGCCCCCCGGGCACCCCAAAACCCCCCAAGCTGGGGCTCTGCAGCACCCATGAGCTGCTGACCCCCCCCCGGGGGCACCCCCACATCCTTCTGGGGGCGCAGCCACTGCCGGGGCCATGTCCGGCTTCCGAAGCATGGCCTGTGGGGCAGAGGCAGGAGCACCTCAGCTCTCGGCGTCCCGGCCGGGTGGCTTTCGGCCAGGCCACGTGCAGCACTGAGCTGAGCCGCCTCTGCCGGCTCCCCGTAGGTCCCCAAGGGTCCGTGGCCCTTCAGCATCGCCCCAGTGAGCACAAGAGCCAGGGGTGGGGGTCCCGGAGCTGGCACTGCTGGTGCCCCCTCCCCACTGCCCCAGGACAGGGTCCCCAGCGCAGGGGGACAGCGAGGGGGCTCCGTTGGGGGACACCCTGCGGGTGCTGCGCAGAACCCAGTGGGAGCGTGGCTTGGGGTGCAGATGGGGACAGGGAGGGGGGGGACGGCCCGGCTGGTGGGGCAGGGTGCAGGTGGGGTGCGTGCGGGGCGTAGGTGGGGCGTGCACGGGGGGTGTGCGCGGGGTGTGTGCAGGAGGGGTGCAGGCAGGCAGACGGGGTGCGGATGGGCGCGGGCTGGGTGCAGGCGGGTGCAGGCAGGGAGCAGGCAGGTGCACGTTGGGTGCAGGAGGGTGCCGGTGGGGTGCCGGTGGGTGCAGGCAGGGAGCAGGCGGGTGCAGGCTGGGTGCAGGCTGGGTGCTGGTGGGTGCGGGCTGGGTGCAGGCGGGGTGCCATCGGGGTGCCAGCAGGTGCAGGCTGGGTGCAGGCTGGGTGCACGCTGGGTGCAGGCGGGTACAGACAGGGTACAGGCGGGTGCAGGAGGGTGCAGGAGGGTGCAGGAGGGTGCAGGAGGGTGCCGGCTGGGTGCGGGTGGGTCCGGGCGGGGTGCCGGCGGGGTGCAGGTTGGGTGCCGGCGGGGTGCGGCGGGCCAGCCCCCCTCCCGGCCGTGCCATTACGTTGCCACAATTGAATCCGCAGCGGCTGCCCGGCCGCCCGGAGGTCACTTTCCATTTATAGCCATCTCCCGCCGGGCGCGGGCGGGCGGGCGAGGGGCCGGGGGCCCGGCACCCCGCACCCTGCTCCGGCCGCCCCCTCCCCCGGGGCTCCCCGGCTCCCTCCCCTCGCCCCCCGCAGCCCGGCTCGGCTCGGCCCCGGCCCGGCCCGGCCCCCGTTTCCCACCTGCGCTCCGCGGCTCCTGCGCGCTGCGCCCCGCTCGGCTCCGCCCGGGCTCGGCCCCGTTCCCGTAGCCCCGGCCCCGGCCCCGGCCCCGGCCCCGGCCCCGGCCCCGCTCCGCCCGGCTCGGCTCGGCTCGGCTCGGCGCGGCTGGGCTGGGCGCGCAGTGCCGCTGCCGCAGGGAACAGCTGAGCCGAGCCGGGAGCCGGGGCCGGCACGGCCCCCCCGCGGCGGGCACCGGGAGGAGGCGGAGGGGTAGCGGGGAGGGGGGGGGGGGGGGGGCCGGCCCCGCCTGCCCCGCTCCGGCCCCTGCCCGCCCCCACCCCTCTCTCGAGCCCTGCCCCACGAGCCCCAAATCGGGACGGGGATGGGGAGGGGGTGCCCGAAGCCCCCCGCACGCTGGGAGGGAGCTGGGGAGGGGGGGTGCAGGGAGAAGCCCCCCCACCTTGTCCCCTTCCCACCCCGCAGCATCCTCCCCGCAGCGCAGAGCCCCTCCCGGGCCCCCCCCCCCGTCCGCAAGGTGCTCGGCCCCAGCACAGCCCGGAGACCCCAACCCCAAACCCCCTCGGGGATCACGGCCGTGGGATGGCTCCGGGGGGGGGGTCCAGCACCCCCGCACCCCCCCCCCCCCAAGGGTGCTGCAGCCCGGGGGGTGAGCCCCCACGCCAGGCTTTGGGATGGTTGCGGGGACGCTCGCGGGCTGCCTTTAGGATTCAGCAGAGCCCGGCCCCGCAGGGATGCCCTGGCCCAAGGGGATTAAGGGATTGTAGGGCTGGGGGAGCTGGGGGGGGGCAGCCCTGGTTCCTGGAAAGGCAGCGAGCGCTGGACCCTACAAGGGCACCGAGCGGAGCCGGGCCCAGCATTGGCTGAGGCGGGCAGGAGGGGGCAGCTGGCGGAAAGGCAGGGAGAGGTGACAGCCTGGGCCGGCCTGCCAAAGGGGTGGCGGGGCGGGAGGGGGCTGCAGGGGCGCCCCCACACACCTCGTCCCACCATGGTCCCAGCTCGCTGCGTGCTTGGGGCTGGGGCACGGAGTGAGCCCCGCATCCCGTGTCCCCAGCACCTCATCCCTGGCAAGTTGGGAGAGGCCCCAGGAAGCCTTTTCCCAAGGGGTGCTGGGGGAGCGAGGTGGGACGGGGCACCCCAAACCCCCCCAAACCCCACAGCGATGGCCCCCACACCCCAGCCCCTTGTCTTGGGCCTGGATTCGGCTCCCACCACAGCCCCGTGGCACAGGGAGCCCACAGGAGAGCAGCTGGGGCTGGGCTCCTGGGTCCCCACGCAGGCCCCTTGTGGCAGGGGAGGCCATTTACCCCTCCGGCGGGGGCCACAAGCGAACCCCAGAGCCCCCCTCCTGTCCCCACTCCGCCAGCAGCAGGGATCACCCCCCCCGTACCCAGTCCCAAGCAGGAGGCAGCGCGCGGACGTCGTCGTCAAAATAAAACTTTATTCATTCGGTAACAAGAACATTGAATCTGCACATCAGTGCACGAGTTCACATTTAAAAACAGCTGAGCACATCGGTCGTAGGTCTGTAGGGGAAGGGGACGATCCCAGCCACTGCGGGAGGTCCGGGGGGGGCCGACAGAAGCGCTCCGCTCCCCTCCCTGGTTTGCAGCCCCGGGGGGGCTCGTGCTGCCCCACGGCCGTCCCGACAAACCCCCGCACGGACATCGCATCTCCAGGAAGGAAAAGACAAGGCACCGGCACTCGCATTCGTGCCAAGGGAGATGTCTGCAGCGCGGCCGGGCTGGGGGCACCGCTCGTGGCACTGCCAGAAGGTGGCCGAGCCCCTGCCCAGCCCGACCCCGGCTCCCAGCTCTGCCCGCACCAGCAGGGGCTCGGGGCTCCGGCCCCTTCGCGCAGAGCTGGGATGGGATTAAGGCAGGAGGCACCGTGCTGGGAGCAGGGACCCGCTGCAGGTGTGGCTTCCTTGTCCCAGCAGGGCTGCGGGGCAGCAAGGGCGAGCGGCACCGCGGTGCCCACACCGAGTCCGAGCGGTGCCGGGTGCCACTGGGCTCCTTTCCCCGGGGCCCTTTCCAGCAGGGGGACACGACCCAAAATCCTCGCCCGGCTTCGAGCCCAAGGGAGCCCGAAGCGGCGTCACCTCCTGCCACCCGCTGGGACCGTGCCCCCCGGAGAGGGCCGAAGGGGAGAGATCTGTACAGGTGGCGACTTCTCAGCAGACCGGACGCACGCGCACACACACACACACACCATCGAGTGCAACAGAACGCAGTGTAAAAACCAGTTTCACGCACACACTATCCGTTTGTGCAAGGCTCACACGTTACAGTACAGCCGGAGATCAGGCGGGCAAGGGGGGAGGCAATGGCTGAGATATTGTACAGGAGTCAATGTAAACAACAAAGCGTCCTCCGAGAGGGCTTCGCGAGAGACCAGAACAGCTGCTTTGTACAGAAATGCCCTTAAAACAACGCGTTCCTCCTAGCCCCCCCCCCGTCAGCGAGGCTCGTCAGCTGCCGAGCGCTCTGGAGATGCTGCTCCTTCCCTCGGGGAAGGCGCTGCTCCTCGCCAGGCTCAGCGGGGCGCAGGAAGCACTGGGGTGGCCGCGGGGACCAGGGGCGAGCCTGCGGCACGGAGAGGGGACAACTGTCCCCGGGCAGGGACCTCTGAGCCCAGGCACTCGCCAAGGACCTGGGAGCTGCGTGCGCTGCCCCCCTCCAGCCCGCTCCCCTTCTGCCATCGAGTTCAGAGCCTCCAGCCCCCAAGGCCTTCATCACTCTGCAGGAGAGGGACCTGCCCTGCCTGTCCCCAGAGCCGCGGACAAGGGTACGGCACGGCACGGCTCCCCCCGGCTGGAGCACCCGGAGAGGAGCGGAGTACTGGGAGTACCAGCGCTGCTGGTCTGCAAAAAGCAGGCATCGGATCAAGCCGGGCAAAAAGAAAACCCCAAACCGTCACCTTCCTGATCCTCGCTCTGAAGGGACAAATTACACCCGGGACTTTCCCCCCCCAGCAGATTCTCACCCTCTGGAGCACCCTGTCCTTCTGCCCCTGTGGGCAGCAGGGTCTGCGGAGGGTGGTGGGGGAGGCGAGGGCTGAAATTGCCCTTCGCCAGGTGACACGAGGCCCTTGGCCTTTCCTCACTGCCCGCCCGGCTCCAAAGCCAGCTGGAGCTGGCTGGGAGAAGCCAAACGTCTCCCGGTGCCCCAGAGGAGGAGGTGGCCTCCCAGCTCAGGGCCTTGGGTGACTCGCAGCGAGTTGGCCCAGGACGCCGTGCTACCTGACCCCCGCGGGGCCCTGCTGGGCCACCTCGGGCTGCGCTCCAGCCCGGGCTGTGCGCACGCGGGGTGCGAGCACAGTCCAGGCAAGGAAGCAGATGGTGCCTCGGATCTAGAGGAGGGCAGGGAGGTGGGATCCTGCCCCAGGCTCACCTCACCTTGCACACTGCTAGGATCTGCCCTGACACGGGACACTGGGGAGCTGCAGGGCTCCAGCTGCCCCTCTCCTGGGGGGACGGGTGCTGCTTCCCAATACTCTGCCACGCTCCGGGGCCATGAGCTCCTCTGCGGCTGGAGCTGAGCTCGTCTCTGCAAGGCTCTGCAGCATCGGTGCTGCTTTCTAGGCACGGCCTTGTCCGCTGCTCCTCCCACCCCATGTCCTCTCCGTGCCGGGCTTTCAGCAGCTGGAGCCATTCTGCATCTTCTCGCTGCTGCGCTCCTCCTGGGAGCAGGCCTGGGCCGGCGCCAAGCACCAGCTCAGACACGCCGTGCGTGCCCTGCCATAGCCCTGCCACGGGACTGCAGACAGGACCCAGAGCTCCCCTGCAGCCCTCAAGTGCCTTTTTCTCTGCTCCCGACAGCAGCCGGATAATTTGTGGATATGCACGGCTGGAAAGGAGGAGTTTGGATTTAGCCAAACTGCTGGGGAACCGTAAATAACGAGCTGAAATTTGGAGCAGGCGCTGCGTGCGCGCAGCGGCACGGCTCTCGGGGGAGGCAAGAACCTGCAGAATGGCTCGGAGCGGGCGTGGGGACGGCCGTCCACGTCCCGCTGGCACTTCTGAAACCCAGCTTCAGGCAGGGGGAGATGGGCAGAGGCGCAGCCCCCCTCCTGCCGCAGGGTGACAGGGGTGAACGCAGGACCGGAGGGGAGGGGACACATTTGGCAAAAGCCAGCATCGAGGCTCACTTGTGGAACGGGAAGACGGCTTAGAAAGTAAAATCCACTCCGTTTCTGTGCAGATTACAACGAAGAGCACTGAGTGCGAGTTAGGTGGTTTTGTTTTCCAGTTTACAGAATGCAGTCTTGCCCTTTAAAAAAAATAGAAACAACAACAAAAATCTATATAAATACCATATGTACAACAATTCAGGCAAAAAAAAAAGAGAAAAAAAAAGACTTCCAGAAAAGATCTTCCCTCCGGGTTGAGTGGTAGGAGTGACAGCAGAGAGGACAAAGCTTTGCATTCAGGAGGGGAATACATCGTGTAACAATTTTAACAGCCTCTAGGTCGGGAAGCGAACAGAAGTGCCTGTGAGCAGGGCGGGGGGAGAGGAAAACTCAGGCAGCACGAGACCAGACCAGGGTTCGGGTGGAGGGGAGGCAGCAGGAGGGCAGAGGACAGATGATATGGCCATGAACTTGGAAGGCCCACAGCAGTATTCAAGTAATGGAAGGGTTCACACCCTAACGAGGCGTTTGTTTTAGAAGAACACCCTGGTTTTGTGGGCTCTGGCTGGGGTAACAGAGGATGGGGCAGCTGGCGGAGGAGCTGTGCCCCCACAAAAGGGGGGCTGAGATGTGCCGGGGGGCTCGGAGCCCACCCCGCGCACTCCTCGCCAGCAGAACCGAGCCTGGGGGCTGGTCCTGGAGCAGCTCCGTACGAGACCTGCCAGCACCGCGCAGTTCCAGTCTGCAGAAAGAAAAGAAAGGCCGAACAAAGGGGTCTTGGCACAGCCTTCACAGTTACGTGGGCTCTCGAGCCCAGCTGCCCAGCACCATTTCGTGGCACGGGGAAAATTCAAGTCAGAGACTAGGACCTGGTTCTAAGCCACATTCCACCTTGCCGAAGCGAGCCGATAGCAGGTTTTGCTGGATAAGGGTGTTCTTTTAAAACAAACTAACAAAAAAAAAGAACATTTGAGGTTATCTGAGTTAATAAAATTTAAAAAAAAAAACAAAAACAAAACCAAACAGTCCTGCAGTCAGAGTCACACACAGAAGAACCAACCCACACCTACATGCGCCAGGAACAGTCAAATGACAATATATATATAAAATTAACCCATAAAGTGCATGATCCTTATATTACACCTGCCCCTTGCGTGAACGCAACCACGCGGGTTCTCTGTACGAAATGGCAGCCGAGGGCTCGGGATCACATAGTATTATAGAGGGGATTGGTTGTCCGCTTTTTATCATTGGTCTTTTTGAGTCTCCTCAAGGGGTGAGTTCTACCGTGCTGCTGCCGGGGGGCGACAGCCGGGCCCCGCGCTGCCGACAAGGAGTCCAGGAGCAGCGGAGGACCCTCCGAGGAGGTAGTCCACGTCGGAGCCGTGCCGGGAGCCAAGCTCTGCTGGCTGGAGCCACAGTCTTTGGCGTACTGAGCCAGCGGTCGCTCCACCGGCTTGCTCTGGGCAATGCACTCGGCTGTTCTGAGCTGCTCTACGAAATGCTGAGCAGGTTGGGGATCCCGGAGGGCGGGCGGGGAGGAGAGGCGGTGCTTCCCCCACGGGCTCTCCAAGCCCTCCTCCAGCCTCCCCCCGCTGAAACCTCGACCCAGGGCGACGCAGGTGAGAAGCACGGGGTTGGCGTTGGAGGAGGCCGACTCCCTCTGGGATAAGTCATCCTTGGAGAGGTCCAGGCAGTCCAGTTTGGCCAAGGATGCGGAGCGTTTCATGTGGGAAGGCGTGGTGAGCCCCGCGTGCCGGATCCGTGCTTCTATTTCCTTTGCCCGCTGCTTGACCAGTCCGGGGCTGTTGCTGCGCTCCTCCACGCTGTGGCTGCTGGAGCTGTGGGGGAGGCCGTAGCAGAGGAAGGAGATGTCCAGCAGGTTCATGTTTTCGGCGTGGTGGCTGGATAAGTCCTCGCCGCTCAGCTGCCTCGAGGAGCCAGCACTGCCCCGGCACGGAGGCTGGCTGCTGTCCCTGAACGGGAGATCTGCATCTCCCTCAGCGCCACACGGCGCCACTGGCTCGTTGTCTGTACTCGTGCTCTGCTCGGTGACGCCTTCCAGGTGAACTAAGCACGGGTACGACGAGCGATCGGGGCTGGCCGAAGGCGTACTGGCCACCTGGGCAGAGGGGGAAGCAGCACCGAGGTGAAGAGAGAGCCCACCACCTTCCTCGCTGGGGCTGCCCCGGGCGGAGGTGGCTTGCTTTTGTACCGCGTGCTCTGGCAGTGACAGATTTACCAGCGTCGGAGCTCCGGGACAGGTCGGTGCCTTCTCAGAGCACAACGAAGGGTTCAAGTTTTCATCTAGCGGAGGGACGGCCGCGGCCAGCTCGCCGCCCGCGTCGGCAGCCCTGACCGTGGGAGTGTACTCGATGATTTCGATTCTTTTGGGGAGGAGCGAAGGCAGCGCCGGCTCTTCCGTGCCATCAAACGAGACCACCGTCCTGCGCTCTTGCACCGGCACCTCCTGCCCCGGGCTGGGCTCTGCGGGCAGCGGGTCCCGCGCAGGGTTGGCGCGGGGCACGGGCGGGTGCCTGCCTGCAGGCTGCTCTGCCCCCGGGGGCAGCAGCTCCTCGCTCCGTGCCCTGTCCTCCTCTGGAGCCAGCTCCAGGGGCGGCTCCTCCGTCTTCCCCCGCGGCAGGAGCTCGGCAGCAGCGGAGTCATTCCTGGAGTTCTTGCGGGTCGGTAAGACACAGACCGGAGGCACGTGCTGGTGCTCCTGCTCCTGCCTCAAGCGCTCCTCGAACTCCAAGGTGGCTCGCCGGACGGAGCCGGGGCACCACTTGGGCTCCGTGTTGGCGCTCTGCTGCTCCCCCGCAGGGCTGCTCTCCTCCAGGTCAGACTTACAAGAAGAGAGCTGCGGCGAGGGGGCAGCGTCTCGCTCAGCTTGCAGAGGGTCCCTCTCCTTCTCCTGGTGTCCAGCGCAGGCTCCCTCGCTCTGTTCCACCTTTTCCGACGCCCAAACCGCCTCCACCGGCAGGTCGTGCACCGTGTTCCTCTTTGGTGTCTGGGTGGCGTTGGCTGAAGCCTCCTTCTGCTGGGCAGGTGCTGCTCCCTGGTTGATGGACTCGATCTCCGTGATGATTTCCTTCACAGAAATCGCGTTTTCTGAGTGGGACTGCGTGAGATGGCCCGCGCCAGGCAGCTCGGGGACCTCCTGCAAGGCACAAACAGGGGAATTACAAACGGGTCGGCTGTGCTGACACACAGCAAACTGCCTAAAGGCAATGGGGGAGCACCCCCCTAAAGGAACAGAAAGCACAAGTGCTAATGTGCAAGTGCACAGAGGTTACCAACACAGAAACAATATTGTCTCTGGGACTGCGCTTAACATATTCCGGGCTGGATTTCCACCTGGGCTGAGATTTAGGAATTGTTATTTCATTGCCATGAATTCCAAAGGAATTTTTTTTCCCTAAATAAAGTTTGGTTAACAAAAAAAAAAATCCAGACACTGCTAAAAGTGCAGTTTTGAACTGAAAACGTGAAAGATTCTGCTCACGCAGGGGAGTGAACAAAAAAAGAATAGCCAAGCACTGAAACACTCCCCGAGGAAAACGGCCAGAGAGGCTCCCCCAGCAGCACAGACGCTCCTTCTGCCAAATCGCAGGAGAGAGCGCCGGCCTCTTGTGTTTGGAAGAGCCTTATTGCCTCACATGGAGATGGAAAAGATTCAAGCAATGCAGGGTGGAATTTAAATAAGAGAGGCTCCTAGAAAAGGATGGCCCTGGACACCATCAATCCCTGTGGGAGCCCTGCAGGGTGGAAAGCGATTAGGAGAGAAAGGTACCTAAATTCAGAGGTTGCTAAGTTCTGTCAAATCTCTCTCTGCCCCAGGAGAGAAGCCAACCACAACGTGCCCCACTCCATCACCCTGGGCCCAAACAGACTCATTTTATTCCATCAGTGGAAGCTCTACACCTGCCCCAATTTACTGTCTCAGTGCTGGTGCTTTCCAACCAGGGAAAGACGCCAGCTTTGTCCCATTATTTGGTGGATTCCTCAAGTCAGATGAATAGCCGCGCAGATTCAGGATGCTGGCTGGCCTCGACTGTTCAGGGTTCAGCTGCATTAATGGGTCAAGTCCCACCTATCCGCTCTCCCGATGTGAAACTCAAAAATAAGTTTCTCATGAGAACAGCAGACCAGGTCAGGGCAGGGCTGACTCAGCCAGTGCCCTGCCACGGCCAGTAAACAGATGTTTAAGGAAAAAAAATGCAGAAAATGGCAAGTATCTAAACACAAAAGAAAAGGGTAAGTTATCTAGCAACCCCACCCCCGAGGGCCGCCCTGTTCACTGATGGCTAGACCTAGAAAATCCCCTGCCCGCAGCAAGCTCCCAGCAGGAGAACTACCCGCAGACACGTTTGAGCAGTACTTCCTAAAAAAACAAGCGAGTTATTTTAACCTTTTGTTGCTCTTCATCTGTGGAAGAGTCATCGGATGCCTGAGGGGAATTTCCAGAGCTGTTCCTCCGAGCATCTGCACCCACGTCTGCAGCTGGGGGAACTTCCAGCGCGGGCACCCTGGAGACCCCGTTCCTTCCACTCCCTTGCTCCTCTGTCCTGGAGTGGGAGCACGTGCGTGACCTGCTCTCCTGAGAAAGCTCCACGAATTTCTCTAAAGCGCTGAAGAAATCAATCCTGTCTGTGCTGAGGTCTGTCACTTCGGGCTGGGCGTTCTGCTGGGGACTGAGGGAATTCTGGTTTGGGGACTGGGGGAAGTCTTTTAAGCACGAAGTGAATTCTTCCATGGGAACCAAGTGCACGTTCATATCAGGTTTAAGGGCATCTTTTTCTAGGTCGTCCACCGTCAAATCCGGGAACTCTGTTATTTCCAAGGGGCGCTGGAGCTGCATTAAGGCCTCGGAAGCATGGCAGTTATCAGTGGGGACAGAATCTACACAGCACCCTGCCGTACAGCCATTGATGTTGTTCAGGTTCAGCTTGTCCTCCATCTGCTCAGCGTGGAAGTCTCTACACGTGAACTCCAGGTGGATCCTCCTCTCCTTCACGCACGTCTCCTCGATCATGTTCGCATCCTCAGGGAGCTGCTGCTCCCTGTCCAGCTCGGCCGAGTAGATGGGAGACATCGGCTGCTGGTTGTCGTTGGTCTTGGCCTCCGAGATCTGGTCAGCCGAGCTGGTGATCTCCTTTTTGTTCAGCTCCAGCCCGGACTTGCAGATGGGCTCGTGATGGTCTGAGAGGTCGCTGTCCGAGTGCGAGCGCCACAGTTTGTTATGCCGCTGTTTGCTGTGGGAAAGAGGAGCAGAGGAAACACTGAGCTGTGTTTTCACATACCAGGGCCAGACCCACCTTGTTCTAAGAGGATGCAGCCTACATGAAAAGCCGTGACAAATACCAGAGTCATCGACCACAACTGCAGCTTAACCTAAACATTTCAGGGCCAAACCTGCTGCTGGAGAGGTTGATCCAACACCAAGCCACTTTCCAGCCCCTAAATTCCACTGCACTGTTCTGCTCCACACACACGTACTCCCCAGCAGTATTTTATCACTCTACTCAATCAATTGCAGCATTTAATTGACTACAGAATCTGGTTCTTTCTCAGCCAACACACACTTTTCCATCTGCTAGCACGTAAGCACTGGCCAGAAGGGACAGGGTCCCTGGTCCTGGATGGTGGCACTGAAGTCCCATTCCTTGTGGCTCTTTCTTTGAATAACTTCAGTGGTCAATACCCAGGTCCCGGTAACCAAAAAGGGCTCTGTGCGAGTGTACATGTGTGAGCGAGACGGGAAAACACAGAAGACATCCTCTACAGTCAACAAGCAGCCCCAAACACCACCTGCTTTTCCACAGGAAGGAAGGTCAAAAGTTCTCCAGCTCTTGGAAAGCCCCTTTAGAAAGGTCTGAGCAGTCACAAAGCTAAGCAGTGCCAGCAACACTGCACCACCTTCATTATTTCCACCTGCCAAAAAAAAAAACCAGCCCATGTTCTGGGCTTACAGAGAGCAAAGGAGGCAACTTCTCGCCGTGAAACCACACCAGCTGGCCACATCTGCCAGGGCTTTGCGGAGTGACCACGGCCACAGGGCTGTGCTTCCACCGCTTGCCCCTAGGAGGAGAGCAGATACCACAAAAAGTCCTCGAACCTGCAGGAGACTTGGCCCAAGCTCCCTCGTCCCCTGCTAAGTGTGAGCAGGCGCTCCCAGACACATCCACTGGCTGCAGTAAGTTAATTAACAGATGCTATTGAACTAATTATAATGCAGCAATTTAGTTGTGGGTGCCCAACAGCTAAGGAAAACAATCCATCGTGGATTTAGCTTCCTAGCCCCATAAACCAGCTGCAGCCTTCGCGTGTGGCACGGGGCAGACCCGGGTCCTTTCAGAGGAGAGGAAGAGGAAGGTCAAGACTGGATGCTGCAAGGCACTGCTGCGGGGTGCACGAGCTCCATCCCTAACGGGGTTTGGAGCAAAGCAGGACACCGGCACCAGAACCAGGCCTGTCCGTGAGGGAGGCTCCTGCTGAGGCTCCATACAGGATGCCAAGGATTGCCCGTGTCTCTGCTTGGGAGACCTGGGGAGAATTGCTGATGTTTTCTGAGCATCAGCGGTGCTTCAAGCCCTTCCTAACACCCTCCTCAAGCTGTCCACCAGAGCTACCCCAGCTCCCCGCACGGGTCCAGTCCTGCCCGTGGCTCAGCACCTCTTGCTGGGGCACTTCCAGCCCTGCTGCTTCAGTGCTGTGCTGTGCCTGCGATCTGAAAGTCAAAATTGCCTCTGTGCACGGACAAACCAAACGTGCTTAGCACAGCCTTGACCTGCGAATCAAAGCAGATGTCAGCCACCCCGTGGAGGTGCATCGCATCCGGTTAGCTTGTCATCTCACGCTTCCTCCAGCCTTACAACCTGCGAGAGGTGCTAAAAACTGGCCTAAGAACAGGAGCCCACGGCCCTTCCTGGAGCCCACAGGCACCTCTTGACCTTCTCGGGATGGGGAGAACAGCTCATGGCCATGCTAGCACTGGACCTGGAGCCCCTCACGGCACCCCTAAGCTGCAGCCAGGTCTCCAGGCTCCCATGTAAAGCCACTGCTGCTGGGTCACAAACTGCACAAGGACAGGCGATGCCAAGCACTCTTTTGCTGCAACTTATCCATAACTAATAGAAGAAACGGAGCTAGCTCAGCCCCTCTGTCACTATCACCGGAGGGAGGGGATGGTTTAACCAGCCCCAGGAAGTACAGTCGTTCCAAAGCCCAGCACACGTGTTGTTGTGCAGGCAGGGGGTTTTCGTTTTACAGCTGGAAAACATATCCCAGTTGCTGTAAGCCCAGCACAGAACTGTAACTAGATAGTGCGAGCACATGGCTGCCCTCCCAGACCTTCCCTCTGAAATCTGAGCAGTCACATGAGCGTGAATCCGACGGTTTCTTGTTTTTTGTTTTTACCTGGCCTGGAATACCACGGGAATAAACAAGGCAGCCAGAGGGCAACGCTAAATAACAGCCAAGAAAGGGGAGAAAAAGCAGTTAGAGCCCAGGAAGGAACCACATAAAGGAGGGCCGTTTCTGCAGCACAGAGGCTATTCCTTGCTTCAGTGAAGCTTCCTTTACTGCAGGCTTTTTAGCCCTCCACGCACAGATGTAATGCACTGTTCTTGCATTTTTTAAAGCCTCACGAGTAATTGTGTTCGTATGGGGACTTGCAGAGTAGGTCAGGAGCTGTGGTGTGCTCAAGTGGGAGGGGAGCCACACACCATGCAAATGTTGGCAGCAAGAAAGATTTACCTCCCGAGGAAAAAAATACTGAAAGAGACGGGGGGGAAAAAAAAACATCCTTAACCAGAATGTTTGTACAGGGTGGCTTTGTACGCGTGCCACCAGCCAGCAGGCTGACAGATTCCCTGAAGCGATTGCAGTGCTGAGGGCTGGAAGATGTGCTACACCGGCTGCTACCAGCCTAGGGCTCTTCGCAGGTGTTCAGCAACCTGTGAAGGTTGCACAGGATGTCGGTGTGCTTTTCCCATCTGAAAAGCTTCTTTTTTGTCCATCCAGTTCACCCCAGAGAGATCTAATTTCCTAGCCTGCCAGCACTATGTAGCACACCACTGCGGTCAGGTCACCTCTAGCTCAGGGTTAAGCACTGACCTTTATTTACTGGTACCAGCAGTGGCATCACATGAGGCAGCCAAGGCAGGTGTGGTATCTGTCTCAAATGGTTTCCTCAGTGCAGGAGAGCACAATTTCTTAAAATATCTATTTGACTATGACCTATCCTGATAATCCTGCTTTTTCAAGTAGGAAGAGTCACTGCTGCAGCCAACGTTTGTGGAACAGGGAAGAGGTGGAGGACAAAGATCCCGTGGGTGCACCTGAACAGGGAATAAATGAGCTGGGAAGAACCCTCAGGTTGCTCGTCTGTGCTGACAGGGAAAGAGGAAGCATACTTCAGTGACAGGAGGAACTCACACCAGGGGTTTGGTGTAAAAAACAGGAATCCAGACCTGGCCCAGCAGCAGAGATGACAAGAGTGCTGGAAGCAGGTGGACAGAGAAATCCTGAGCACAGAAAGGGAAGGGAGGTCTTTGCAAGTGGATAGGAATGACCACAGGGACGAAATAAGATGAGGACAGAGACGAGAGATGGAGCCCTGGGTGCCCTGAAGATAGCACACGAGTACCTGAACTGTTGTGAAGAACAGCAAAGGGCAGGCACGTTTCAACCGCACTAAGAAGCTGTGAAATACTTGGGTCAAAACATGCTAAGAGCCACCTCCCGTGGCAGGAGGGGCACAGCTTGGGTAAGTTCTGCTTGAAATTGCTCCCCTGCAAGGCACACCAGGATCCCAAACAAAATACCGTAATCTGGTGAAACACAGAGTATCACTACCTCCTTCCAGCTGATCACGTGGAAGCATTGCTTAACAGAGCTTACAAGCAGATTTCTCAGAAACTTGCAATATTTATGTCTTTTTGCTAATCAGGTGATAGGTTTGGGGTTACAACACCCTTGCCCATACCCAGGCCCAGCTCCAGACCAGCCTCAGGACTCCATGCAGGAATAAACACTGCTGTTGCAATGCACAGAACATCCTGTCCCCTCCCCTAACACCAACACTCACCAAAGGGATCTAAATAAAACCGCACCAGCTGCTGAGGAGGGGCATGTTCAACGGGGAACTGCAAGGCTGAGATGGAGACAAAGCGACTTCCCTGCCAAGTGATGTTACAAGCAATGGGGACATCATTTATCTCTGCTGGAGCCTGCACAGATCTGAATGCTGCACTCAGATAGCAGTTCACGGGATGCTACTCTCCAAAAATAAAAACCAACCAACAACCCTAGAAGCCAAACAGGCTCCTGAAAGCTCTTTATTACACCTATTTTCCCAAGCTCAGCTGAGATAACCCAGGCAAACAGAGCACTATCTTTCCCCAGATAATCATGACCTTACATAATGCAGCGATGGAAGTTCTAATTAAAATAACAGTCAATCATTTAAGTGCTACGACTTAAAATGGGTAAATCCAGGTCACTCCTTCCACTCACCTGGCCAGCAGGATCCCTTGGTATTCCTCCAGCTGCCGCATGAAGCTGGGGTTGGGCTTGGTGACGGTGCGCCGCTCCTTCACGTAGTCGTAGGCCCTGTCCAGGTTCCAGCCGTACTCCTTCATGGCGTAGGCGATGACCGTGGATGCCGAGCGGCTCACTCCCATCTTGCAGTGCACCAGGCACTTCGAACCATTTTTCCTGAAGCAGGAGAAAGGCAAAGGGAGTCATGAAGCAGAAAACACAGCCGCTGAGAAGCTTAAGAAAATAGCAACTTATCTCCCTGAGCATTATCAAACACATTTTCAACACTGTGGCCTCGCTTGTTGTCTCTTGGATGCGATCTGGTAATCCAATTTACAAACTGAAGCAGGACACACAAAAAGTGAAGAACAAGATCTTAATATTCTGAACAGGCTTTGTTACAAGAGCTCTTCCAAAGCTTTTATCACAAAAGTGGACAAACATCAGCTGTTACGAAGACTGCTGAAGACTAATATGGCATCCTTGCACTACTGACAACATATTGGGTTTGGCCACTGGCTAGACAAAACCAACACCGCCTTGGTCTGGTGTTAGAAACCCTGCCTAGCCCCCTCCCAGAGCTCTCTCCCTATTGAGAGGGATTTTTCTCATTGAAAGGAAAGCAAACAGAGCCTTTGAACACGATGAGCAGCCACTCTGCCTGGGGAAGGCTGGTCCAGGCAGCGCCCAAAAGGGCAGCCAGCACTCGGCTCCAAGGAATTCAGAAGTGTTTCTTGGCCATGAAATAGGAGGAGGGAGGCAAGCGGGCCCTTATCTGTCTGCTCCGTGCACTGGGCAGCACTGGTGCAGAGCAGGATGAGAAGATTTTGATTTGGCACCTAGAATTTTCTCCACTAAGCGCCAGGTTTCCCGACTGCCAGCCATGTGAAGTTCCCACAGGACAACCTGGGACGCCACACTCCTGGTGACCAACAAAAACCCCCAGACCTCTGACTAACAAGCAGACAGTGCAAAGAAAGGGGTACGGTAATTGGTCCGACCTGGAAGATTAACAACTTCCATCACCTCACACACAGAGCTGAGGCCCAATCATTCAAGCCCCAGTGGAAAATATTCTGGGCAGAAGAATACTTGTGAGGATGACAACACTTCAAAGTCAATACTGAAGGGAAAACAGTGAAGTCTTTTGAAGAAACCATCTTAAATAAAATAAATCTCTGTAACTTGCTCAAGAGAGCCATACTCAAACAAGTCAGCTTTTAAAGTCTATGAGAGATTGCCAGCACCAGCTGTGGTTAAGAGAAGACAGACTGCTCTAATGGAAATAATACTTTAAAGGCAACATATGCCAATCTGCTTTCTGACCAGTTTTCCCTGAAGGAGGCTGCTGAATTTGCTGGAGGCAGCTCGTATAACTGGGATGCAGTTCTTTGCAGCAAAAAAGGACTACTTCCAACATCCACTATCAGATTACTCAGTGTAACTGACAGCTTGGAGACCTATCCAGGCATTTATCCTGTAAAAGGGACGAATTTGCTCTACATCACACAAGAACCCGCTTCCAGACTGGGGACTTCACAGTACAAGCTAACAAAGCAGGGAACAGCTTATGTTTGTGTTCGGTTTATAAGGTTTTACTTCTTCCTTTTGATAAACCCTACTCGATTTGTTATTGCCTTTCCCTCCCACCAGCACACCACAGATCCACTGTGCTCCTTAAGCAGCAGGTAAACTGTTAGATCTTCGCTACAGATCTCCTCCACAATTTGCCTGGGCTGCAGCTGGGCAGAAACCACTCATCAGTCCTGCTTGTTCCTTTTACAAGCATCTGTAAGAATGACGATGTGTGGAAGGCAACTCTAAACACTTAGAAAGACTACAAAATGAATATGCAGGCAAGGAAGAAAAGCAGTCGAGAAAATCAGTAGGAAAATAATAAATAGTTAGTAATACATCTTCTAAATGGGTTTGTTCTGTTCTGAAAAGACTTACTTTGCCTTGGAGATGAATTTGTAGGTGTCATTCCAGTAAGCCAAAAGATCTGTTGCTTCTTCATCATACACCCGAATATTATGGTACTCAAATAGGCCTGGGAAGAAGTTATCTATTTCTCGAGTCACATTCAAAATATACCGCACCCTGCATGGAAACAGACAGCAGATAAGGATGCAGAGTGTGCAGAGCACGGTGAGTTCAGAGACACATCACGGCTGCTAGATAACAGCTTCGCCTTGCTTTGTGATTGGCAAAACTCAAAGCCTTAGAAGCTGCAGTTCTGAACATACCTCCTTGGAAATGAGGACTTAGTGCAAGGAAGCATTGGCTAACACAGGCAAAAGGTTTTTCTGAGCAATTCAGAGCTTAGCCCCTGATTTAGAGCTTAGCCTCTTCCTGCACGGTCCATCAGGTTGTTCCGCTTGCCCCCTCCACCTCTCTGTTTTAAGTGTTAGCACCACCTGTGCCACAGGAGCTCCTGCCCAGACTGTTCAGTTGGTGTTTGGATGCTTTCCTGAAGGCCCTTTGTGAATCTTTGCTCCTGCTGCAGCAGTAACACAAAAGAGCACTGTGAGGGAGTGACATCCCTTTTCCCTAGCAGGTATGAGATCATTAGCAGTCAAATGGGACCTGCTTGACCAAGGAAACTGCAGCAGACCCTAAGCTGAGTAAGGGGGATCAGCTTTGAAACACTGATTCTCCATGGAGCAGAAGTAATTAATGCAGTTCAGCAGAGTGTTTAATTTATTTTTTTTCCCCCTCACTGGATTGGCATAAATAAGCCAAACCTGTCATTAATGGTTTAACTGTGCAATCCTGGTGCTCAGACCCAGCTGGTCTAGAGACAGGACACTAACCTCAGGTCTGAAAGAGAGGAAAGGCAGAAAGCAGAGGAGCCCACCTAAGCCCAGGAGCAACAGGACTTTGCTTCCTCCGGGCCCCCCTCGAAGGAACAAACGCTCTGACACGTTTTCCTTCCTGCCACAGCCCGGAGGTCCAGACTCCAGAACGCCTCTGTAATTGCGAGGCCTCAGTCCAGAGCACCAGGCTGGAGCAAAGGGCACGGGGCCAGCTACGCAGCGTCCAGCTAAGTAACTGCAGCTTTCTGCTGCTTACAGCTGTGAGATCGCTGGCTTCCTTCGTTTGCCAAGGGGATGTCAGTCAAGGTCAGGGAACAGGATTCTTTTATTTCAGGGTGCCTGTTTGTGGGACACAGATTTTGGAGGAAGCGCAAGCTTGTTCAGATCTGCAAACCCTTTAATGAGACTCAGGTTACACAGCAGGTAAAGGATAGAGTTTGTTGCATAGGCAAGTGTTGAGGCCAAGCTCTCGCTTTTAAGCTGATGGCCTGGAGCTACTTACCCTCTGTTCTGCAAGTCTTCCAAGTTGGAGGCGTTCCATTCAGAGCCCTGCAGGGAAAACACACACACGGACACATCAGCCAGCAGGAAGGCATGGCCAGACAACCGATGGAGGGAAGGACTGTTACCAGTGAACCTGAGGAAGCTTGCAAGCCGAGCGTTGGGGAGTAGGTGTCTTTTGAGTAGAGGAGCACACAGAAGGGTGGTAGCCTGGCTGACGTTCAGCCCCTTATCTCACCCCATCAACCAGAACCATCCTGAAGCAGCGGGCAGCTCTGCAAAGCAGGAGCCCAGCACCATACCCTGGCACTTCTTGCAAACCGCTGAGAAATCGACCTCAAAGATGAGACCGCTCCACCCTTTCCCTGGAGGCTGCTGACAGCTCTGCCCCACAGAAGAGAGGCTGCTGGTGTTTCAAGCTATCCAGGTGCTCTTTATACATGAAACACCCATCTCGCACATCAAAGGCAGCAACACTGTAAGCTCGCTCGATATACACATCGCCTCCCCATACTCAAAGCCTGTGTGAGCAGAGGAACAAGCAGGCTTTACCCTGGCGAGCTAATTCTCTTCCCCGCAGCACACTCAGGGCCTCCAAGCCGCTTGCTTCCTGCCCAAACACAAAGAGCTCAGCTGAGGACAAGGCCACTCAGACAACAGCTTCCTTCAAAACTTACGGTGTGCAGGCTATCTGCTTCAGAGGCATGCTCCTGCATCCATTACAGAGCTCGCAGAGAAGCCCTGAGCACAGGCAGCCCGCATTTAGAGGTAGGCACACACCCAGGGAGGGCCGTGTTACCGTTCTGGTAGCGACCGAGGACAAGCCTGTTGTCTTAATGACACAATAAACAACATGTCTTATCCTGACGCGACAAACAAAATGTGGCTGGTTCTTCCCGAGCTGAACTACTTCCCAAGAGAAATCTTCATAATGAGGGCATCGCTCACGGGTTCAGCACAGATGGGACTCTGAATTTCAAGCAAGACAAAGGGGCAAACATTTCATGCCTTGATGGCCCAGATTTCAGCAGAATCTGCCTGTGGCCACAGATCAGGTCAATCCCAAAGTCCAGAGCTGCGCACAACCTGAAGGAGGACCACGGGGCTCTGTGGTTTGCTATTCAGAACCTGCCAACAGATGTATTGTGGTCCTTGGTGTACCACACTAGCCCCCAGACTTGGTTTCATGTTGTCTCCTTCTGGCCAAGGAAGGGTCATTTAATTCAGACCCGGGAAGCACCGGTTTCCACAGGTATGGAGAACAATGCTGCGGCGGGTAAAGCCTTTTCTCCTGTCCTTTGATCCACAACCAGCAACACCACCAGGTCTCCCATTTCCTGCTGTGTTATTTTAGCACTCCCTCAGTAGGATCCCACAGGGCTCTTGCCTCCACCCGGTAGGAAGCAGCTCTGTGCCTCCCAAAGACCTCACTGCACAGCTCTGCCCTGCAGTACACACGCTGCTGAATTAAGCTGCTGCCCAGCCCCAGCTCCTCACTGCAGGGCCTGCTTGCAAACATTTCCATCCCACACGTTAGCCACAGCCCTCCTCCTTGGTGTTGCCTGCAAACCTTTTTTTTTTTTAATGGTCTTGTTCCCATTAAACGTACTCAGAGCCAAGACTCCGAGCTCTGCTTTGGACTGAGCTGTCTGCGTTGCCTTTGACTAGCACTGTAATCCTGTAACAAGTCTCTCCTGGGAACACCTAGTCCACAAAAACACATTACATTGTAGGTACTTGAAGTTTCCTGGCTCCACCCCACCGCAGTTTCTTGGGAGCACTCACATTAACATACCCCATCCCTTCCGAGCCACGGCATTAAGCTTCAGGAGGCTGGGAGAGGCCGTCTCCGTTTGGCCAGACCAGCTGGTCCAAGAGGAACGGCTTTGTTTAAAGCTGAGCCAAGCTCGCAGGCTAGGCAGCCCAACCAAACCTGCGTCCGTTCCTCCAGGGCTGGGAAATCCAGCGGAGTGCTGACTCACCAGAAGGAGGTGCAGTAATTAGACAGGCCCCAGCAGCAATGAAAGGCAACTAAGCAAGCAAAACATTAAAAGGCGAAATATTTATGTTTCCTTAAGCGACTGATCTCCAGGATTCTTGGTTAAACTCCTCCGCTCCCCCTGGATCGCATGAACTCAGAACTTTCCATGCTGTAAAAGTGTCGTTCCACCTGAATTTTACACAGCCTGTGCCAACTGCTCCCCTCCCTCTTTGCTGTAGCTGTGTCCTTCCCAAGATCTTGACGTGTGGGTACCCTGGCCAGTCGAAGCTACAAAATTAGTCTTACGTCAGTGGAAACAGCGCTGAGAAGAAATTAAAACTGAAGACCTTTTTTTTCCATTTCACCCTCTAGTGACAGGGACTACAGGTTGGCTAGTATTTGGTAAAACTTAGCACAGCCAAGCAGTGTTCAACAGCCCTAGTGTTTTGTGTCTTGCTTAACAGTACGTGACCTCAGGACCAGCCAACCTCTCCTTCAGAGATCCCTTAAGTTCCTCCAAAGCCCCGTTTCAACCACGACACAGTGAGAAGGGTTAGGTGTGTTCACAGCTGGAACTCTGTGGAACTTGCTGTTAGACTTACCAAAAAGACATGATCAAATATCTGAGTGGGGCTGTCCATCTGCCCGAGGATCACTATCATTTCATTGTCTATGAACTCTTTGAACTCCCGCAGGTTGCACACCATCTGCATCTCCAGCTCAGTGCGTATCTGGGTGGAGAGGAAGAACACAAGGAAACCACGTGAAATTTTCTCTTTTGGTCTTTCCTCACGGCCCAAAGAGCTCTCTGCTTTGCGCAACAGTGCCTCCGGTGCTGCTCCCTCACCACTCACCTCTTTTGATGTGATGTTCTCCAAATCTTTCTGCATCATGATCTCCCTTAACTTGGTCTTTATTAGCCGTTCCGTGCGTTCCCGCTCAGTTGGGCTATCACAAGAGAGCAACAGAGTCACTGGGAGGGGAAATAAACCAGACTTATGGCACTTTTTAAACTGGTGTTGTTCAGCCTGGATACCCCGCAGGGTCTCAGATACCCTTGCTGCTTTCCCCAAGCACATCCTCAGCTGAAAGGAATTCAGGTGACTGTAAAGCCCGGTTTACATTCCCAGTTGTATATGAAAGAGACCAACTGAATGCTCCTAATCCATTGTAGTCATCCAGAGAACCTCTGGTATTTGGTAAAATTTAAATTGGGAAGGCTGCATTATACTCTCTGGAGCAATATCTGAGCCTCTCCCTACCTTTCTTGGAAAGGTAACAGCTCCAAAGTTCCTTACATGGAGAGAAGAGGGCAGCTAAGCCTCTGTGCATTCCTCCAGCCTCTGCTGCCAGGGGCCTTATCACCAGCTGCAAAAATAGCCTGACTAACACCAGGGGAAGTTGCAACAGAGCAGCAGCACAGAGCTGCCTGACCCATCACCATCTCAGAAGGGGCCCAGCAGTAACATCTCCCACCACCTTTCTGTTCCTCTGGAAGGCTGCCAGGACGGCGACTGCACGGACACTTCTGCTTTACAAGCGCCCAACTGGTGGGTCACAAATAAAAACCATCAAAGTTCCCAGTCCCTTTAACCTCAAGCATTATTGCAGGAATCGATTAGGAGAATGCTGTCCAGGTGTCCCCAGGAGATGATTCAATTGCTGCCACCAGGGAAAGGGTGGGCTACCCAAAATTTATATATATATGAAAAGCTACAAGAGAGTATTAATCTGACACCCTGCCAAAACTTTCCAGCCGCCCTCCTCATACATTAAAAAACAATCAAGTGTGAAGACCTGTTCACAGCTGAATAACTGCGTTAGCATTATTATTCACTCACTGAACTCCAACAAAATGAAATCTCTGAGAGCATAAATCAGCCAATGGCACCGTTACACTGGGAAAGCAGCTGGGGCTTGTGAAGTCATTTCTTCTTCTACAAACCAGGCAACTAAGCCCTCATGCTTGGCAACACATCTGGACACACAGTACTTTGAGGTTAAATGGTATCGGTACCATCAGCAATTACTAATTACAGAAGTTGTAACCCTTGAATATTGACAGCCTATAAATTCTGCCTTTCCGAACTGACTACGCATCTACGTCAGCCACTGTTTTAGACCATACATCACCAGACACCCAAACATTTAGCTGGAGACAGCTTGGGACCTACAGCCAGCCCTGTTCTGCACTTACAGAGCTCCTCAGAGCCAAGAGGACTGGCATTACTTTGTCCTCATTCTCTAGTGTATCAGATGGATGCCTAAGAGGATGCTCCCGAGCTCACAGACTCACAAGTCCTTACCTAAAGACTTCACACCAAAATGAACTGCGTAAGGAAAAAAGACCATGTTGTTCCAAACATGTGCTGAGACACGCTCAGCGTAAGAGCAAAGTCCAGAGAAACCTGTTCCTTCCAGACAGCACCGGGCCTGGAAACCAGAGGACAAAACTAGCAAACAGGAAGGCCCAGGCAGCAGATTGCACCACACCTCTCTCTCACTACAGTAACACAGCACTTACCTTGCAAAGATATGAGAGCTTAAAGCCCAAGGTGAACAAACAAAATAAAAACAGAGACTGGAGGAGATGCAAGGGAGCCCCAAGAGGGCAAAGCTTCCAGCACCGGTGTTTACCTAACCAGGGGTCCGTTTATTACCTCGAACAGGAAATCTCCCCTCATTAGTACCTAATTAAGAGCAAAGTCTGTGGAACCAGGCCTCCTCTTCGGGAGCCTGCACTGCTCAAAGGCCAATCACCTCCGCTCAGCAGAGCGGGACCAACTTACACATCTGTGAAGAGGGCGGGCGAGTCGGGCCGGTGGGACTGCACATCTTGCATAGCATTCCACTCGTTGACCGACGACTGGTCGGAGTTGATGTGGCTCTCATAGTAACTGACCCACGTGAGGAAGAGGCTCCCCGGGTAGTAATTGTTGCTTCGCGCCACTTCGCAAGCCTTATGTAAACTCTGCAGAGCAGACCTAGGAAAGGGAAAAATACTTGCAGGATTACCATCCCTTCCTCAGGCTGGTACTGAGCACAAAGCAGCTGCCAAATCCAGGGTGCTGCTCGCGACCCAGTGGGTACAAAGTCCGGTGCTACACACAGCAACCCCCGGTGCTACCTGGGCAGGGGCTGTCCTGCAGGGGTGTGGATCATCACACTGCAAGAGCCTGCTGTCTTAACTGAAATACACCGAGACACACTCCTCTTGCCCGGAGTTCAGCAGAGATGCCCAAAATTCAGACAGAGGCACCTGCGTCACTGGCTTCAAAACCTGCTACAACTGTGTAAGCTGTGAGTAAGAGGCACAGCATTTGTGTCCCCTATGGGTGCTCTGACAGATCCTGCTGTGCCATCGCCTCTCCACGTGCAGGGCAGGGACATCCAGGAATGAGACACAGAGAGCTGCGCACCCGAGGGTTTAGGGCTTGACTTTACTGAGGTGTTTAGGTGTCTGCCCTCCCTCACTGCATGAGGGATGTTACAAGTTTCTTCAGCTGCTGCTGGGAAACAAATCCCTCTCCTATTTTTAGCTTGTTTTAAATCTTTGACTGTGATCAGAAGAATCCAGGTCAAAATCACTGGGGTGACACAGTAGCATGACACCCTGACAGGGGATGTATTTCTGCAATGCAAAGAAGCTTGAGCCAGAAATACTTTAATGGCCACTACATTCTTACATGAACCACCCTAAAAGGAAAGAAAAATGCAGGCAGCTTCTCTTTCCTTCTTGCTATCACAATGTACATGTCTCACCGAAAACAGGGACTCCTAAAGTATGTACAGCGTGTATTTCCTTATTTATGACGAATAAACTATTTCAAACGCATGCTCATATTAATAGCAAAGTCCGCTTTGGAGAGATTCAAAGCAGCAGCCCTTTGCAAAGAAAATTGCCCTATTCCCTCCTGCCCCCAGCTGCGACGAAGGCGCGGCTCCAGCAATGTTATAAGCTCGCTGCTGCCTACCAGCACTTGCAGGCCTTTTTTTTTTTTTTTTTTCCCCTTTGGCATCAAACTTCCTTCCCTGTCTCTGAAGGAGGCTGCTGGCTGTTGAGTAGGTCTCAGGATACCCGTAACGCAAAGCAGCACCTGCTTTTTAAGAGCCCAAGAAGCCAAAACACCTTGGAAAAAGGATCACTGGGACAGATTACAGGAAGTGCTTACCACATCGCCTGTACAGACACTGGCTTGAATATGTGAACCCTGTTATCCGTTGATACGCTGAACCCACTGGAGAGAAGAAAAAAGGCACAGTAAAAATATGTTCCAAAAGTAGCTTTTCAGTTAACAACGGAGTTTGTAGCACGCTAGAACAGCAAAGGACTAGCCCTATGCGCACACTGCTGAGTTCAGCTAGCAAACAGATCAAAATAGCAGGCTAAAAGCTCTAAGGTGACTTTTTTTTAAGCGGCTGCTGTTCAGGAACAAAACTAAGACAGGGGGACAGTGCTGGGCTGTGCTGATTACCTTGGCAACACAAATTCAGTGCCACAGCTGGGAGCAACAGAGTGCAGCTAAAGTGATCCTGGGGCAGCTACCAAGGAAAGAAAAGTCATTCCAAGCGCTGCGCCGGACAGCCTTTGTGACTGGCACAAACAGGAGCCTGCAAGTCAGGCGTCTGCTTGGCAGAGACACATCATTCTTACTTTATGTTCAGCAGAGCGCTGCCTGCTGCAAGCGCGGTGGAGGAACACATAATAGGATCCCTTTAAGAAGCTTTCACTACACACCCACTCACCAGCAAAAGCTCCTTTACTCCAGCTTAAACACACACACGAACCACTGTCTCGGTGCGTGTTTGTTCACAGAGAAGTCAGTTATGGGTGTTCCCTGTGACAGCCGCTGTGATTTAGGGCCTTTAAGTCTACCAACCTGGGACAGGTCAGCAGCAGGAGGCCTGCTGGACCTGCTCGGGCCCCAACATCATTTGAGGCCTCCTCCATACCCCATACTGCATGCACTAAGACCCTCTGCTATCGGGCTGGAAGGTACAAAGGACACTCACCCGTCCCCATCCAGGTGGATCAAGGTGTCACTCCACAGCGGCAGCACCAAACCCATTGTACAAGTGCTACTGCAATGAGAGAGAGAAGGTCAGGGCATCTACGACAGCACCATGCAGTTATCCTAATCTCACAGCAATGGTTGCAGACGTTTGTATTCATTCGGAAAAAATAAATAAAATAGATCCCACTGTTGCTTTGGGAACAAACAGAGTCAGTGTTGTTTTCTACAGGTGTCTGGCAGGGATTATCAACCAGATACAAGGTACAGCAGTACTCTTTCAACCAAGCTTAAGGGGTTAACATAAACCCAGGGGAAAAGCAAACAGGATTCAGAAGCAGCAAGCTCCACACAGGTCAGAGGGGGCTCTGAGTCGTGGGTCAGTTCAAGGCTTTCTTTACAGATTAATTCAGCTCAGGCTCAAGTGGTTTGGTTCTAGCTCTGATTTTGCAATCCCCAGCTTTGTTTTCTTGTTTGTCCCTCGGCCACAGGTGCTGGGAACTGGGACCAGTGTAGTGTAGTGGTAGGGTGACTCCCTCCCACACCTACAGGCTGAGCACAGCCACCACTCGGTGATCCCACTCCTCTCTCGGCTGCTTTGACCTCTTTGCCCTCACGGTTACCTGCTTTCTGCAAGGCTGAGCTAAAGGCCAACTTCAAAGCAGAAGTCAAGCGATGGAAAAAGGCATGGGCAGAGGAACCCCAACACAACGTGCAGCAGTTTGTCAAACAAAAAAAGCTCAGTCTCCTAAAGCTGTAAAATTGGTCCATAATTGAGGCAGCATCTTGGAGAAGTCAGAGCCACTCGCCTCCTGTTCTCATGCTTTGCTCCAGCCGCTCTCAGATTTCCACCAGCCCTAACAGCCCCCATCGGCCCCTGCAGCTCAGGAAAAGTAGGGGAAGAGGGCAAGACGTGAGGCTTCGGAGGGTCAGCAGGCACAAAGCCCTGTAAACGCGCACGCCTCGGAGCGACCGGTGCCCAGCACAAGGAGACACTGCGGCACGCAGCTATTTCTGTTGACAACATGAGATGAGCTCATGGAAAGATGTGTTTTTAAAAGGCTTCCCAAGGTGGCCGGGGTATTTTTAGTGATACTGTTCAGCAACCGCTTATCAGAGACCATAGCAACAAGTCTATATTGAGTTATAAATACCGAGTGGGCTAGGGGAGGGAGGATCAGACTGACCATCCACAACCTAAGTAACTCTAGGAGAAAGCTGAAACAACCCCGCTATGTTATTAAAGCCTGAATGCCAGTGAGCTCTCAGCTATCAAAGGTGGCTGTGCTGGTGTATCACAGCCAACAGCAGGTTCCAAGCTCACGGCAACCTGTGCAAGGACAAGTTATTCTTACACTACCACGAGAGCATCTCTGAGCTGCAGCTGTGTACACACGCACAGGCAGGGACCCAGGAGCCAGCGGCAGCATCAGGCTGTTCCCCCTTTTCAGCGGGCATCCCTTGAGCTGAGCATCCCAATCAAGCCACTCGAAATTAAGCATGGTGGCTATCATGCTCAGCAGCTCAGAAGGTCATTTCATGGCCAAATAGTTCCAAAAGGTTTTCTAGTGACCCTGCTAATTGCCTGAAAGTAATTTCTACTACTGAGGTCATCAGCAAGGTTCACTTCCATGTCTAAAATCAGAGCTAGAAAAAAGCACTTGAACAAAAACTTCCAAAACAGTTTGAATATCCTTTTTTTACTTTTCTTTTCTTATGTAGACCAAGATTTACTTAAATTTTTTTAAAAGATCCATGTTCCCCCGTGCTCTCTCCAAAGAGTCCCCCTCTAAACTTGAAGCTGCCAGGGATGCTGCCTCGTGGTTTGCAGTCACTCCTGCAGCAAAAGCTGCTCCCAGCCATGTTCTCCAGCCCTTGGAGAGGTGAGCAGCAGTTAAAATCGATGAAGCTTTTGCTACAGCGATGACACACTAATGGCTAGGGAGAATACACGTTGTGTGAGATGTGCCATCGGCAACCCTGACATTCCCATTGGGCCCTTTGTGCCTTGACCTTGGCAAAGCGCTGCCTGGCAGTCGATTTCTTAAGTGCTCTCCTGAACCCTGATGTCCAGCTTCTCAAATCACAGCATTGCTTCTTTGCATCCAAGTCCTCCCCCTGTCTCGCGTGCAGATACAAGGCTTAGGGACCTCGCCTTTCAGAGACCACTTAGGGCTCTTAATGTACTCACACAGGGCTGAGACTTGGAGGAAATGCTGACCGATGCTGTTTCCCTCCCATTTTTTTAAATTTTTATTTATATTTATTTAACTCCTTACAAAAAACAAAAGGGGAATTCTGGTTCTGAAGAAAGGCGTTAGGCTGGAAAACCTGAAGTCTCCAGAAAGTGGATACCAGACAGGGGTTTCTGCACTTGGCTCAACATGTGGTGAACACAAGGCCTTGCCCACCCGGACAGCACACGTACCTGTCGTTAGAAGAGAAATCCATCCCTAGGACGATGCTCTCCTCTGTGTCTTGCCTGCCGTTGGTAGACACTACCACCATGTAGCGTGTGCGGTTCTGGTACGTGCTTTCCAGTCTTACAGCCTAAGGAAACGAAGGAGAGACGTGAGCAGTGCAGGCAGCAGGACACACAGCACTACCTTCACGAGCCACCTTTTCATGCTGAGTGGCAGGCGCGGAAGCGGTGACACAGCTTGCACGGGTGCGATGGCCCGTACAGGGAACCAGCAGAGCAGGGAGAAGCAACTTGTTCTTACACACAAAGCTCTCCTCGACAGCTGGGGTGCTCCCGGGGCCTCCTGCACACCTTGCTGTGGGCCTGCTGCGTCCCACCAAGGCTGTGTTGGAGCAGCAGCCTACACGGCCCCGCTCTAGGTACCCTCACGGAGCATTACACCTTCAGCAAGGCTGCTGAATATGCTCTTCACCCTCACAGGACGTTGTTCACAGAGCTAGGGCTTGCCTTTACTGTGTGCTACAGCAGACTCCTTCCCCCAGCTTCCCAGACAGCTGTGCAGGCAGCTGGGACCTAACTGGTATGTGGTTTGCTGCTGGCCCTCAGAATTTTGCTAGCAGCTTCCCCAGCACAGGGCGGCCCTACCGCCGCACAGCTGGCAGGAAGAGGTTCCTGCAGCACTACGCCGTGCTCGTGGCTGGGCGCAGATTGCTCAGAGGGTGAAGGTCACGGTGCCTCACTGCTGCTATCACAACCACATGCACCCCGCGGACGAAGAGACCTAGCAGGACTGGAGAACGCCTGGATGTTCCCCCAGACCAAGTAGCACTAACAGCGTTCAGAAAGCAGCCGTGCAGCTAAGTCGTGAGCGTCAGACCAACAAGGAAGTTCCTGAAAGCCTGCACCAAAGCGTAACGCTCCTCCAGGAGCCAAAAGGAAGCAAGAACCCAGGTGACTCGAGCAAATCCTACAGCTGGACTGCCGTTTTGCAAGGAGCCCAGGGAAGGGAGCTCAGCTTTGTGAGCTTCGCCTATCCCTATCTGCAGCAGACAACTTTTTACTTGCAACACTTTTTGGACTCCTCACCCCTCGCCTATCCACCAGCCAGTAGTTCTCAGCCACGAGATACGGCCAAACCTACAACAAAGGTTAAAACAGCACATGGCAGTCAGATCAGAGCTCACTGTTTCTCTGTGGAAGGAGACAATGCTGAGAGCAGCAGGAAAAGCTTCCCAGTGTTGCGGGGAGCAGCAGCTCTGGTGCTGGGGGTGGAAGAGCAAGTGCAGGCAGAAGAAGTGTTCACTGCGCTTTCTGGAGTCGTCCTATTAGACTGAGACTAACAGAAAGTACCAAAGGCTGATGCCAGCGGACAGACGTGCTCTGTATAGCAAGACTGTGCCCCACCCCGTCTCTTTAGGATAAGTCATGCTAAAACCAGCCTTATTTTCCTCCTTGCGCCTCAAGTCACTGGGGTTCCTTTGGGAAGACGGCGAATCAAAGCGGGCAGGCCTTCGAGGTGTGAGTTCTGCCAAAGGAGGCTGTTTCTACAACTAACCACTTGCAGCAAGACAGAAAGGGCGCTCTTCAACCTAGAAGAGCAAGCAGTCACCGAGGCCTCGGTGGTTAGAGTCAGCACCGACATTAGGATCCAACCTCAAAGAGCAACAAAGATTTGCCTAAAACAGACGCAGGCAGCCAAGAGCTGCCGCGTCCTGGGCATCCACACACGAGTGCTGTTTGCTGCCTGAGGACAGTGCAGCAGCAAGAGGATTACCATAATCTAACTTTGCTAAACCAATTTAGCTAGCAGCAATTAGAAGTGTGGTTTTAATGCGAGACCCTTTAGCAGGGGACTGGCCGAACAGCGACCCAACGTCACGCAGCTCCAAGTCACCGGGGGAGGATTTTCGGAGGACCAATTAAGAGGAACAGGGCACGGCTTGTTGTGGCTCTCCAGATCCAACACTTCCATCCTTCCCTCAAAGCAAAGAACCATCAATGGAGCAGATAATGCATTCTGCTAAATTTGCCGGAATAATAAGAGTGAGCTTCACGTTCTAAACCAGCCAAGCTCAAAAGTTACTATTAGAGGTTCAACATGCCCAGCAAATTGATGTCTAATCTCTTCATTAAGCACTACGTTCGTACGCTTACCCAACAGTACGAGTGCACCAAGTAACTAAATGGTCTGCTGCCTTTTAAATTAAGATATTTGAAATCCCAGTCAATCTATGGAGGATGGCCTAGCTTCAGAGACTGCGATGACATGGGAAGGTTTCTCTACAGCTCGTCTGCACAGAGATGGCCTTCTCCTCAGTTTGACATTATTTGTAGTCTGTTCATGAACAAGAAATCCTCTACATCCTTCCATGACCAGCAATATTTTTCTTAGTTTTAGGCTCACCTAAACACAAGCCAACTTTAGCTTCTGTTGCGTTCCTGTTTCATCAGAAGCGTCGAGTATTTTACCAGCCCTTACGAACAGCACCTTCCAAAATGTAAGTTCATACTGACCTTTCATCTTTTTGATGCTACAGGATAGCAGGGGTTTCATACGGGATCATAGTTCTCACTGAGACATTTGATTTGAAGGCAAAAAGCAGTGCTCGAGTCTTCTGAAGTCGTCTTTTATTATTAAATGCATGTAAGTGAACAACTCCCCGCTCCGCTGAGCTCCAGGAATACTTTACATCAGTTTGTACCCTTTCAACTCCTTTTCCTCCTTCCTACTGATCTTACACTCACACCATTCCTCTGATTCTGCTCATTTAGAGCTGAAAGCTCTGCCGGTAGCTCCAACAGAAACAAGAGTTGTTCCAGAATTTAAGTGTAGATTTATAGAGGATTAGATTCCTCCGCTGCCCTCTGAGCTGTGAGGCCTGCCCTCTGAGTGACAGCAGCCAACACAAGAAGACAAGAATGCATTTCTCTCGGTACTGTTTATATTTCAAATCTCATTTGTATCTACTATTTTATGAGAGAGTCTATTGCAGCTCTGCACACCCTTCGTTCGTCAAGAATCAATTAAATTCAAGTAGACTATCGAACTTAACCTCATGCAAGATTTCAGCGTTCCAAATGTAGCTCTGAACAAAAGGGTTTATGTCTCGGCCCACAAAGTCCTCATTCAGCTGTTAAGGCTAATTTGTCCCAAATCACACAATGTAGCCAGTGATATCGCCGAACAATGCCTTGTTCAATAGCTTCCAATGTTCTAACCCCGGCTCAGATTTTGAAAAACACTGAGAACCCCCCAGTCCCATCACTTTCACTGAAATATTCATGACAGCAAGGTGTGCCTGACAAATTCTGGGAGTAGGTCCTTCAGTTTGCTTACAAAGATTGCTTAAGACAAATTATTTTGCGGTCATTTTTAGAGTTAAAGCACTCTGTAGTAACTTGGTCTGTTTTACAACTATACTCCTAAGACCAGTCCAGCTCCAGCACAGCTCAGGAGGATTCAACAAAACAGAGGTGCCAGAATAACACTTCTGAGGCTGGCAATCCTGCTTTGGGCACACGTTGCTAAGATGCACCAAGACAACACGGGAAAGGAACTTCAGGCTATGAAGTGATGAGAGATGCAGAGACACTGCAGTCACGCCTGACCTTGTAGAGCACTTCGACATGTCCTAGACAAATTCCTCACTGCTCTTCTTCAGCTTCTGGAGGTCTCTAATACAGCCTATCAACGCTATAAACGGCAGCACTTAGTTTTCATCCTGTCATTATAGGATGCAACAACCCAAAAAAAGCAGAAAGACAGGAATCAACATGGGTACGTAGCTACAAGGGGATCTTGTACGCTCCTTCCTGATAAGCCTCAGCCTTTTGGGATGCAACCAGTTAGGAGAGCAGAGCGAGGAATACAGCTGAGCTAACAGGGAAAGGCAGGTCTTCGTGCTGGTCAGACCTAAGTCACCTACACTTGATATTTTAATAGGACACCAAGCTAATTTACCCAGCTTCTCTGGCAACCGTTACAGTCCTTTCTGAGCACATAACTACTCAGTACTTGGTTCAGACAAAGGCAGTCTGCTAGCCGTACAATTTGTCTCCCTGAACAAGCAGGCGTTTTGTAATTTAGCTGCTTTTTTCTCCTCGTGGCTGCAGAGAGGACTCCCCACACCTGACGATGAAACCACTGGCGCGCACACACACACACCACTGCTTTCACGAGTTACACAGGTGTATTTGTCCAGTGGAACTTAACCTTTATATTCCTAGCAGCAGATAAGCAAAAAGCCAGCCTACCAGTCTGATGTTGTCTTCTGGGCGGAGCAGTATGAACATGGCCTGCAGGTGTTGCTGGAGATCCCCTGGAAGAAAGAGGAAAAGGTGAACACTCAAAAATAGCTTTAAATCACATGCAAGCTCCTGGCTGTCCAGCCAGCGCAAACGTCCACCAGGAAACCTGACACGTCACAGTGAGTGTCGCCACTTCCACCCACCCCAAGATGACAAAACTCCAGCTCTTAATCAGCTGCTCTTTGCTCCGTGTGCTCACCTGTTCCCGTCTCACCGCGCTCTCTCCTGCTAAATCCTGTTATCTTTTCAACAGAAGTAAAAAAAAAAAAGTTTCAGTACTCTTTGTTCCTTTAAAAGGCAAAGCAAGCCAAGCAGAAATGGACCCTACCTCGTGGTTCAATATCTCATCTACCGCGTGGCTCACATCAGGAGTCTGCCATTCCTTTTCCACCAACTTATTGCTCAGAGCAAAACTCTCACCTAGACAAAAAGAGTGCCCTTCGAGTTGATGTATGGTCCCATCTTACAGCACCATGTGCCCCTACACACTTATGTCCCAACCTCATCCAAGAGTATACAAGAATTACCACCTGAAAACTGAACAACCATAATTTCTCCTAGAAAATGCTTGCTACTCCTTTACTGGTGAGGCTGAGAAAAGCTGAAAGAATAAAATAGCAGTCACACAGTAACTGTGAAGTCTTCTTAAAAGGCCTGAGTGGCACAGGATCCTAAAGCAGCAGACATCCGACAGACACGGGAGGTGCTTTCCATCACTACTCCTGCGCCAACGTCTCTGCTCCACTCCCTGGCCCGCAGGGAGCCACGAGCTTTCTGCTCAGTGCATCGCCCGCCGGGCACCAGCGAGCAACAGCACCTCCAGCAACGAGCTGCTTTTTTGATCGTTACCTGGAAATTTCACCTGCGTTCCCAGAAAGGAGAGGGCCAGGCTGCCAGGCGGCACACATCGTCGAGAGGAGCCTTTCCTCTTCTGCCCTCTGCCACCCCTACGCAGCGGGGAAGCTAAGTTGAGGCAGTGCTGCTGGGAAGAGCACGAGTGCTGGAGCATTCGGCACAAAGTTTCAGGGACTCGCAGAAATAAGGAAAGCTCGGGCATGGGGCAGCACCCAGAAGTGCCACATAGGAGTAGGGAAAGAAACCAAACGCAAGGAGAGCACTGTAACCACTTTTATCGCTGCTGCAGCCCCTCTCCTGGTGGGAGGAAGATAAGCTCGTGTGGAGCGGGCTACACAGGACACAGCATGCACTGCTCTCCCCTTCCTTCCTCCTTTAGACACGTTTCAGCATATGGAGAATGAGTCAATGAGAGCATTTTAACTGGGGGGTGGGAAATCGAGGCAAGCAGCCGTGCTAGAAAAGTCCCACACAAAGCAGCAGAGGTGACAGGCACCCGAAGCCGCTTCCTGCCCCAGGACATTGTTCTCGGCGCTGGAGCTGCTGGCACCCGCTTCCCTAAACAGCGATTATTTAGGGAGACAGTTAACGTAGGAAAGGCCAGCTCATCCATCGGATGCTTCTCCTCCCAGGGGTGCAGTGGGAGACAGGATTTCCCCGTGTCAACACCAGTGCAAGAGCCCTGCTCGGTTCCACCAAGCCCCAGCTGCAGCAGGGACCAGGAGAGCAGCGGGCTCGGCAGGCAGCGCTCCCTCTGCTGCAGGTGCCAGCAAGCGCCCGGCTTGGGGTATCCACGTGTCTGAAGCAATGTGAAACAAAAGATGCTTCATTTTAGGTTTTGGGGAGGGAAAAACCAACAGTTTCCACCTGTTGCTGCCGCTAACTCAACATCAGGAACCAGTTTAGGAGCTGAAGTTCCCAGAGATGAATGATGCTTTAGGAAGAAAGGAAGTTTCTAAGAAAACCTTTTCTGCAAGGCTCAGGCAAGGAGCTCCACTAACCCTCATCCTCAGAGGGTTTGTTCCCTGCTGACCACCAGCCTGCCCCGCCAGCCTTGGAAGCCGCAGGGCTGGAGACCAAAGCATCGCTTCCTCGGCCAGCTTCAACGTGCAGCACTTTCAGCCCCAAACACACAAGGCATTCTGTAAGCTTGCTGGATGGAGAAAAAGCAAAGGGAAGGTTTTAGCATGCCAGAATCAGCACAAAGATACCACATCCTGCCCTGCGAAGAGCTGCCGGCTTTGCTGGCATTCACGGCACGACTGCTGCTTCCTATCACATTGTCCAGCAGCAAGCAGATGCTTTTGTTTCCTCCGAGCTGGCAGGCTAGGTGCAAAGCATTACAGCTCCGATGGGATCTTAAAACCGATTTACAGTATCCCAGAGATGGCAAAAGCCCCAGGGAATTTGCACCCTTTTCTGGCCTTCTCCAGCACCATCAGAGCATGAAAGCAAGCCCCCAGCCCCCAGGATCCGGGTGGCACGGCACGCAGGACCACCCGGGGAGAGGGGCGGACAGCTGGTACCTTATCTAGTCCGTCTGCCAGCGAGAGATTTCCATTTCTGAAGGTGATACAATTAAAGAAATGGGTGTGAGCATTAATTATTTCCTGTTACGCATTTACTCTTCACGCTGGATTCTAGCACCCCGATGAATTACGGAGGGAGGTCTGGGAGGTCAAGGAGCCTTCCCAGAACACGCTCCCGCGGCCACTTGAAGCACGACTGCATCCAAAGGCACGATGCCGTACGGGGAAGTTACGTCCGCTCCCCAGCCCCCTTCTGACTTTGCGTGCCAGAGATAAGCCACGACACGGGCGGGATGGAAGCAGAGCACGGATTATCAGAGGCCGAGGAAGGAGGCTGCTTCCTGCGCTGCACACCGAGCTCACCGCCTGCGGCCGGTTCCCCTCTCTGAACCACCCTCTCTGTGCCGCTGGTTTAATTCTGGCGGCACAGATGTTTTGCTCAGGAAGGAGACACCCGGATCCCTCGGTGCCTTGGTGTGCTGGCACATACTGCACGTCAGGAAGGTCCACAGAAGAGATGAATGGGGCGCGCTCATTCAAAGGACACTTTGCAGTGAAATCTCCGAGTGCCTTATAAAAATGCCACAGCATTAACATCACTCGACAAGCTGGGAAGCTGAGGAAAGGACAAGCACTGATGCCCTGGAACACTCACCCCCTAAGTGAAGTCTTCTAAGAACAGAAATCCCACCCCTTAGGCAAGCCAGCCTCTTACATACAGAGCACCTTGCCGTAAGCAGTTACAACACACCGGATTTGCTTTCTTGGCAGCCCGGCTTCCAAAATCTCTGTGCTGATTAGCCGAGCACCACTGTTTTCCACCAAGCTCTCCAGACCTCACGCAGGTCAGCTGCAGCAAGTAGAACGTGAGCAGCAAGAGAGACCCAAAGCCGTCTGAGATACCTCGCACGGGCTCACAAGGAAACCCGTCCAGCTTTCAGCTGGGCTCCTCTGCAAGGTAAAGCCAAGGCAGCAACGGTCAGGAGGAGACCTGGGCTTCAGCTACACAGAGGACTTAGAGAGAAAAAACCCAACAAGACGGGTCTTTTATCTTATAAACTTTTAAACAGCTGCTGGCTCTACCTGCACACTGAACACCACTCCATTTCACTTCAGCTCCAACCAGAAGGGCCAGTTTTAATTAACATCAGAACAATTTATTTTCCTTTGAAAATTGGCAATTAATGCATCTCAATCAGAGCAATCTGGGTACTGCTTACGCTGAGGATAATGGAGTAGATGTGTGTAATTAATTGCCTTTTGACTTAAAGTCTTTCTATAAAGATGTTTGTGAACAAACTTTGAGGTGGACCAGACATCAGCCGGGTAACTGCCGGATGGAGAGCTGGGTGATGTTCTGGCGGTATCAGAGCACAAAGAAACCTGCACCTGGAACCAAACCAAATCACTTTTGGGGGTCATTTTTTGGCAAAGACAAACGGCTCCAGCCTCTCTGCTTCTGCCTTGCCCCATAGGCAAAAGCCCGAAGGTCTGCACGTTGTTTTTTTCCTGCTGATTGTTTAATGGCAGGGAAAAACCCCACACTATCTGATCCCTGTAACACACTGTCAGTGAATAAGCACCGCGCACACAACGAAAAACAACCAACCCCGAAATGTTTGAGTTTCATTATTCAGACTGACTTTCCAAACAAAGAGTCAAAGCAAAAAAACAAATCTAACGTTCAGGTGATAAAGGGGGCGGAATTCTGCCTGCCTCCACATTATTCACGCTGCTGATACGTCTGCGAAGTCACACCGACGTTGCTCAGAAGTTTCCTCCCCACCACGCAGAGGTAAGCAGCCTCCCTCTCCTCCATCGTAAGTTACTTTCAGATCAGGAAGGGCGATTACTCATCTCTTATCTAACCTCAAGTTTTCCAGAACAACACAGGAGGCTTTGAGTACGACCCTCCTTCACACAGAAGGTACAGCAGGATCTTTTTTGGGGGGTGGCAGTTCTTAACCCCCCACGATGCCATGATTGCTGCCCCAAAGTCACTTGTCTGTTTGATTTTGCTGGATTAGCAAGAGTACTGAAACTTTTTTTCCTACCAGTATAAAATCTCACGGTCCTGAGGCTGGAAGGTCTAGCTTTAAGGCACACCTGGCACAAAACAGAAATGTGTGCCATCTGCTGAGAACGAACTCGAGAAAGGTGGACTGGGAAACAGGAGAGCAGAGGAGCCTCAGTCTCTTGCTGCACCCTGGTACCTGCATGCTTGTTGCGCCTGTGGCTGATCCTGGGAGTGGAGGAGCCGTTCCCTCGGGGCAGGAAGAGCGCCGCTCCTTTCACCGTGAGGAAGCTTTCGCTGATGCTGCGAGGGAAGAGACAGAAACAGTGAGCGAGGGAATCATTTTATTTTCTTTAGAAGGAGAAAAGCAACAAAACAAGAGAGGTTGGATTCATGGAACGAATGCTCCATTCTTTTGCATGAAATGGATTTAGTTCAAATTATTTTGTTGGTAGAGAACTGCCCCCCATAAGTACTTCAAACATCAGAAACGCAGAAACCTCGAAAAGCAGAACATGTGTCTGGTGCTGTTCTGCCCACAGAGGTGGAACCTGAGCAGGCAGAGGGGATTAACCTATGGCTATATTTTCGACTTGAAAGCCAAGACAAGAGATCCACATTTCTAAATGGTGATTAATACGGCAAGCCCACGCACCGCTGCAATTATGGATCCTGTTAACTCCGTGCTTTGTGGTTCGGGCACAGCTGATGCCCTGTAGAAACAAACGTCTTCCTTCAGCAATCAGCCAAAAGAAAATTAGTGTATGCAACAGATTAAGAAGCCATGAAAATACTGTGAGTTGTGTGATATTTTACTCAAAGACTGATAAATTAAAAGCAGAAGTGTAATGCTATTCAATTCAGACATCACTTGCTGGCCCGATTTTGCCCTTTAAGGAGTCAAATGAGGATAGAGGTTTGTGGGAAGGAGCAATATCGGGAGTCCTCAAGCTCCGTGGTACAGCTGAGAGTTTAAGCACATCTTCCAGTAGCTTTCTCTAAGATGCTGCGGCACGCGGAAAAACCAGAGCTCTCTACAGATGTTGCAATTACGCCATCCTGTTGCACAGTTCAGGGTTCCTGCGTTTCTCAGAATTGATGAGATAGTCGTACACGCTTTGAAGAAAGCCAAAAACAATCCTACAGTCAACAGGATGGTTGATGAGTATGATAAGACAGGATGGGAGAGTCCCTGGCATCATGCACCGCAGCAGCTCCATGCCCTCAAAAAGAAGTCGGTGTGTCCTCGTCAACTACAGAAGAGACTAGGAACTTCTCAGTTCCTTTCTCCGCTTAAGCAAATAACAGAAATGATTATTTATTCCCTTCCCTTAAGAGCCAAGGGCCAGGGAATAACAATAGGGCAAAAAGCCCCGCCATATATTTGAAGAACCTCTGCGTACAGATGGCGGGCGAGCGCTGCACTGTGCCAGGTCACCGCCTGCCCGGCCGCGTCCCCGCTGCTGCCGCCCCAGGGACACTTTTTGGTGGCTCCTCGGGGCAGGCCGGTGCCTAAGCACAACCAAAGACAACAGCATCACAGAGAAGTCATGCGTGACCGAGATCCAGCAGCCAGCGTGGCACGAGCTGGCTTCCCGCTTTGAGGCTGACCGCCGCAACCCCAGGCTTCGCCTGCTGGGTTCGTGTACCGGGGAGTTACAAACCCCGCGTCGCAGCTGGATTTCCCCGTAACCTCAGGCACACGTCCGGGTACCTCTCCGTTTTCCCGGTGGGGATATCAAACAATCAAATTCCCGGAGCCCCAGCAAGGCAGACGCTCACACGGGAAGCCCCTTTCTGAAGCCGCAGCACACCCTGCGGCGCAGGCTGCACCCCGGCACCCTCCTTGCCGACAAGTTTTCTCCCAAGGCTATTTTCTAGAATTATAGCAGACGTCAAAACATGCACTGGATGTTTCAGCAAGACAGAATTTTAAAAAGGAAAAAAAAAAATCACTCTTCGCAAATTAAAATTGATCAGAGATCCTTATCTGTGCCAAAGAAATACAAATAATTGGGCACACAGTGCACAGCCGTTTCCCCAGACCCTTCTCAGATCAGGAATTTTGACTGAGCCTTCCTTGCTGCTGCTGACACACAGTTCCTCTGAAAGCCCTCAAGCTGCAGTTTCTTAAAGCCTGCATACTAGAGAAACAAGGAGCGATCCTAAAGCCGCTCGCTTTACAGAGAAATCTCTCCCTCCCTTAGCTCTAACATGCGTCCATTCAGCAGCGCCCCGATGTCCTTTCCGACGAGCACCCACAGGCAAGAGCGGGGTGAGAGGGTGCACAGTGCTGCGCAGAGCCTCTTCAGGACAGGAGACCAGACTCCGAAGACTTCTCACCTTTTCTTCCTCCCTTTACCACCTCACCCCAGAGGCAAATGTGTGTCAGGGAGGAGAAGGAATCCGGCAATCGCAGCCCCTTCTCACGTAGTTTTATCAGCCAAGCCAAGGAGCAGCGTTAGCAGCCCTTCAGCCTGTGCCTGAGGTTTCGCCCTAAGGCGGAATTAACCACGACTTTTAGAGGGTAGCAGCGTGTAGGTAGGGAGCTGCGGGTTAGGTCTCTTCTCATTCCCGTCACACGTTGGGAACGGGACGCACGGTGCCGAGGTCCGTGCTGAAGCGGGCGGGAGCTGGCTCTTCCCTTCCTCCACACTGAGGCAGGGGGCACAGCATCGCCTGCTGTGTGCCCACTCGCCCACGAGGGACGAAGCCCCAGTTCCTCAAGCAGCAGACCCAGCCCAGGGTGGTCAGCACAGCCGGGATCCCAGGGCCCTTCTCCATCAAAGCACTGGGCGAGAGCATCACCAGCTCCGGCACCCCCGCACAGAGCGGCGCCCAACTCCTTTGGCTCACCCGCGCGTCGGTTTTCATCCTCCCTCTCTCCCTTGCCTGTTCTTTAAAGCACTTGGTTCTAATTATTGCCTAGGACAACTGTATTTGTGACTTATATAGAGGAGGGCGATGCTCAGCTTCCAGTTTAAGCCCTGCAGAACGATGGAGCCTGGTGAAACGACGAACGGTTTAAGTCCGGTGAACAGCGACGGCAGCCGGTTATCCCCACGCACAGGCCAGATCTCAGGACTGGGAAAAGCAAAGCAGCACCCGTCACTAACAAAAAAACCCGCAACAACAAGCGGGAGATGGAAAAGGCAAGAAAAAACCTCAGGACCGCTCTGCGCTGCCGTTTGTGTTACCAGGGTCAGCTGGCAGCACGCACGGCCACGGCTGGGCCTCTCTCACATTCAAAAACAGAAACGAGCCCAGCGCAGAGCAAAACAAGGGCCACGACTTCCCGAAAAGGGCTCTGCGGTGCTGTCAACAGAGGTGACAGCGCTGAGGGCAAGGAGAGAAAGGGGAAGTGGTTCCCCAGCCAGGCAGCCTCTCGCCACTCGGCACTTCTGCAACCTCAGAACCGGCCCAAGGAGGAAAACAAACAGAGCGTGGGAACCCGCTCCATCTCCAGCGCCTGACGCACGCTGAGTTTTTAGCAACATCTGCATTTGTGACTTTTTTTTTTCCCCCTTAAAGGGCTGTCTGCAGGCATTTCCTCTGCTCCAAGGTGGGGCTCCCTGGAGAGAGAGCTCGGCTGCGATCGCCCAGACACACGGAACCACGGCGAGGTCTGCGATGCCAGCGGGAACTCGTCTGTGCTGACCTACCCACCGAGCCCTCCTCACCTCAGCCAAGCCATCCTCTCCCTTGCTTTGGTCCCCAAGACGGGCAAACGCTGGGGCTGAGCTGAGAGCCAGGACAAGGTACTGTTTGCATAAGATACCCAAAGGTGGGGCGATGGATGTGAGCCTGAACTGTAAAGGCATCGCAAATCCAATGGCATTCCCTCTGCTTGCTCCAAGCGAGGAGAGTTTATGGCACACGCAGAGCGGGTACAAGCCTCGCAGAAGGGAGCACTGGTGAGCCCGGCTGTGTTTGCAAGCGAAGAGCAGCCACCTGAGCTGCACACACCAAGCAGCTCACAGGCAGTATCAGGGAGAGGATCTCAGCAGCCCCGGGTCACCCAGCGCAGCTGCAGGGAGCTTCGACACCCACTCAGCACCCCACCGAGCTAACAGCCCGCAAGTCTGGCCGCTGCTGGAAAAAAAAACATCGTGCTCACGTGTCATCGGTGCTCCTCTGCCACCAGGTGCGTTTGAATTGAACCCCAGAAACCCTCCTGCAGCCTCCGGAGTGGGAGCAGCCGGGGCAGCCTGGGCACGCCGGCAGAGCCCCCACCTCCAGCAGGGCATCACGCTCAGCTCTCCTGCTTCAGGCCATCACAGCAGCCAGAGCTCGAGTCCTTGGGGGAAAGCAGGCGTCCTCCTGGTTCTCTTGCTCTGACCACGCCGCAGGGCATCCCCCTTCGAAACCCCACGCGTTGTGTGGGACAGAAACATCGAGTGGCAGCATCCCTTGGAGATGGCACCAAAGACAGGGGCTCTGGGCACAGAAACTCACCCCAGCCAGCCAGGGCAGCAGTGACAGCGGCTGTCCGCAGCTGAAGTGTTTGGCCCCTGCGGCTGCAGGGGGTCCTCTGCACCGTGGCCCCCGCGACCACAGCCACCTGCAGCATCCCCCTGGCCCCGGCAGCCCCTGGACACCAACCAGATGTGCTCCCTCGCGGGCAGGGGGACTGCCCTGTTTGCAGCAGGGAAGCAGGCCGGGCTGTAAGGCAGACTCTAGAAGAAGTTCCCGGAGTCGTTTTATCATTCATCAGCTGCTGCAGATGTCAAAGCCTGCGTGAGTTCCCCGGTAGCCTCAAGTCCTCAGCTGTGGGGCTGCTGCCCGGCCCCAGGGGATCCACCCGGAGGGCAAGAAAAGTCCCCCAAAGCAAGAGAACGACGAGTTGTGCAAGCAGGGCTCTGACGTGCTCTGGAATGCAGGGCAGCAGAGGAGCACAAATCATTTTTCCTCCAGCAACACAGAGCTCACGCACCAGAAACAGGCGGCTAGCACAACTAGGATGCTTACTGCGAAATCCGGGCACTCGGTGGTCACAGCAGAAATCCCACCCTGTGCACTGGGCTTTAAGCAAGAGACTGGGGCCGGAAGCGAGGCTGCGAAAGGAATTTGCTTCACACGATAGTCCCCGAGGGCTTCCACCAGGTCTCCGAGTCAAAACGTTCCCAGATGGAGCCCCACACGCTGCCCGAGCACCCACAGACTCGGCGTGCACCGGCAGCGCACTGCCTTGCGCCCCGTGCTGCCGTCCTGCCAGCTCCTCCCGCCCACAGCACCCACCGCACGCCTTCAGAAACACATTCTTTAAAAAAACTCTTTAATAGGCATGAGAAAACCTCGTAAGGAGAACCTACCACGTCAAGGATCAAAGGAAGAAAAATAGTGTTTTGATGAGTTATCTCCAGAAAAGCACCCTCTGGTTGACACGTGCTGATCTTTTCTCCCCCCCCCCCCCCCCCCAAATTATCTCAGTGCTTGCCGATCACCCTCACCCCACACCGCCTCTGCCACCGGAGGCTGGAAGCGGTGCTTTCACTCGCAGCACCTTTCTTTTCCAACCACGACGGCAGCCGGCACACCCCCGGCAGCTGGCTAACACCGCATCTAACCACGTTCAGCTCCCTAACTTTTCCCCGGACCTCTCCGCACGCGTGGTGGCACCACTCCCAGCTGCCACGGACCCACCCATGAGCCCACCACCCCCAGGAGGACCCCGCTGCTTTAAATACTGCCTTAACCAAAGGCAGACGAGACACGCTAAGGTCACCGCGCCGTCCCGCACCGCCCAGGGCCGGGGGCAGCTATATTTAGGCCAAGCACGCTCAGCACTTCGGGGATGGAGAGCCTGACTCGTCGCCGCCCCAAGAAGGAGACAGCCCAAGCAGCAAGCAAGCAGCACCCTGGCACCCAAACTGCATCCCTGATGTCCGCATCCCCAGTGGGCACGAAGCCATCCCCAGCTGGCCACGGGCAGCCCCAGCTCAGGCCCGAGGAGGAAGACGTGGCTCCGAGGGGTCGCTGCTGCTCTGGCCGGCTTTGGAGAGGGTCCAGCCCCACGAGCACTGGTCCTAGGGGCTCCTGGAGGAGCTCGGCTCCGTGACCACCCAGAATGGAGGAGTTGTGCTGGGGGAACTGCCCAGCTCTGGTCACAGCCTCGCTGCCTGCACATTAATGGACCCCTGCAAGCAGAGCACCAAAACAAGGATGGCTCTGTCTGCACGCACAGAAATCAATGCCTAATAATAAGCCTTTCCTCTGTGCTAAAAAGAAGCAGATGCTTGATTACCCAAAAGCATCACAAATCTTCAAGAGGCTGTTGGACTTCGCTCGTATAACACAAGGAAGTTATTTGTTCGGTATTTTAACTTCTGCAGTACTCAGCACTTTCAATTTTCTCCCGTTCTCCTCGCATCCTCCCCATACTTGATCCCTAAATGACAGCTTCCAGCAGGAAGAACAAAACCAGCTCGGAGCTGGCTGCCCCTTTCGGCTGGCACAGAGGGCAGCGAGCGGCGAGCAGCTCCGGAGGGACGGGAACCTGGCGGGTGGCTGTTCAGGGGGTGCCGATGGGAACTGGAAGGCGCTCAGAGCTCCACCTGCTGCGCCGAGGCGGCCCATAGCCAGGCCGTTGATCTGCTCGCCCACCTAGGTGGTGGACAGATTCCCAAATACATCAGTGACTTCGTGTTAGGGAATGGTACGGCCACAATTGAGGGGGGACGAAGTTTAACAGGGCTGTAAACATCAGCCTGAAGTTTGGGTTAGTTAGCAGTGAGTGAACATCATAGCCAGACTCAGAAACAATTTGAAGTTTAAATAGTTTCACGCATTCTGCGCCTTTTCTTCAAGGCAATTCTAAGCGGAAGGAGAATCCTTAACATAAGCAAGGCCAACACAAACTTCGGATTTGTTTTAAAGCTGCAAACCGAAGAGGAAATGCAGCATCACTTTGGGCTCCCTGGCCCCGCAGCACTGCGGAGCGGGGCAGCCCGGCCTTTGGAGAACGCGCCCCAGCAGAAGGGAAGGCAACCAGTGCAGAAGAGCACTCCGACGTTCTGCTGGCGTAAGTGACGATCCGGAGACAGCAGGAGAAGCTCTCCGAATTAGACCCTGAGATACAATTATGACGCATTTCAACATGCAGACTCAGCACTGCTTTCCAGTCCAACTCTTTCCCCCCGCGGATGCGGCGAGTTCTTCCTGGAGACGATACCCCTTGTGACTCTGCTTTTCTTTTGGCTCTCTCAATAGGGATCGGCTTACCAGGAGGCCTTTATTCCTGAAATAATTTCCATTAATCACTCACCATACACCACTTTAAACAGAAGCTGACAGACTGGGGGATGTCCAACAGCACCACTGCATCTGCGAGCCTAAAGAAAGGCTGAAACGAAGGGCGGGCCGAGAAGCGAAAGGAGCTGGAACGTTTCTACAGAGCAGACAAGTGAACTTCTTCAAACCACCCAACGGCACCGCAAGGTGTTTATACAGACTCTTGCAAATCTGAAATAACAGCAGGGAAGCAGCAGCACTTGAGCCATGCACACTTTGTGCTATCTGCCCATAGAACAGGGAAATAAAGGCAACGCACCGGCACGCATCGCTCCGAAGCACGGCCCTGCAGCAGTTTCGCATTTGAGATTCCTCAGCGCAGCTGCGAATTAACTTACTCTTTTAATATCTTCCTGTGACTTCCAGCTAAAGGAGATGTCAGCACTCCTCTTTTCAACGTGTTTTAAGGCGTTTTTAACTCAACACGAGAACCCTGCGAAGTTTAGCTGACTAGGTCTCAGGCTGGAAACCCATTAAATAGTTTTATTTTACAAGAGCTTGAACTCAAAGAGCAAAGATTCCAGATGTGTTTATCCCTGCGAAATCAGGTGCTAAATTTCACTAGAATTAGCACTTTCAGCAGTTTGGCAGCCAATTTTCAGTAGTTCTTAACGCAGGTCCTCGTATTTCCTAAAAGCACACGAACCCATTTAAAAACCACACGTGGAAGCAGCGAGATCAATGCAACACCAAGTGCGGACCCGGAGAAGGCTCTAGGAACAGAGCGTACTTTAGGGAAAAGGCTCTTAAACAGCTTTTAAAAGCCTCTAAGATAGATATTTGCTTAATTTCGAGTGTGAACAACTACCACAAAGCATTTCATGGCGTACTTAAAGGAACCGAGGACAAAGCAGGACCACTGCTGTTGTGTTGGGGTTTTGCACCACGCTGAGCACCGCGGTCAGAGCCTGCCCCATCTCCCGACCCGCCCTGCTTTTTGACAGAGGGACCTGCTTTCGAAAACCTCTCGAAAACACCCACCTCTGGGCCCGTCCAACAGCCCTGACATTCGGAGGCAGGGCTCAGCAACCCGCAGCTCCCTGCACACGCCGAACATGTCACGGCCCGGCCCGCAGCTGGATGTTTCTCCTGCACTCAGCACCCCGCCTGCTAACAAGGCACGTCCCCGTTCCTCAGTTTGCTTTCCTGCAACTTTCTCGCCGTGGTAAAGCAACAGGGGGGCTAGGGATGGCGCTGACAAATTATTTGTTTTTATTTAGACTAACTGGCTTTCCGTCCTTGCGACACACGGAGGAATGCAGCTGTGCCGCTTTCCGTTTGGGTTTGGATTTCTCCTCCTCTTTTTCAAAGCAAATAATGGGAAAACCACCAATAAACTGCCATCATCGTCATCCCGGCCAGTGACGAACTCTTCGCACGCCGCCACACAATGAGCTTTAAAAAAAATAAAATAAAAGGGTGTGGGCACAACTCTGAGCTCATTTTAATCCAGCATCGAGTTAAAGAAAGCAAGACACCAACAGACCAAGTTTTAGAGGACAAAGGTGAAACCGATGATAGCTTCTCTTATCTGTAGCTGTGTGCAACCGAAGGTTCCCCTTAAATTATGGCTTGGCAGAGTCGGTTATCGTTGGGTAATCAGAATAACACCGCTGCAGTCCCACCTGCCACTGGGAGCCTCTCACCAGCCCCGGGACATCAGCAACACGCCCCAGGACATCAGGAAAGCCGGCCGGCGTCTCGCTGAGCTGAACGTGCCCGAGTGAAGATACCGCTGGCCACGACGCGACCTGCTGGGCGGCCCGAGGGCTGAGGCTGCGGGGCAACCAGAGGCCTGGATGAGCAAATCCGTTCTCTTCATGCTGGAGAAGGGAGGTGCAAGGAGATAGGAGACACCCCGGAGCTCACCAGACATGGCAAGGTGGCGATTTCTAAATGCAGAAGGTAAATGTGGAGCAAACGACAGCTCCTACCTAAGCCGCCTGCACGTTGGTGTCAGGGTGCTTCATTCCAAGCTCAGCTCGCCCAAATTAATTCCAAGCTCACCCAAGTTTATTCAAACTCAGCTCGCCCCAGCAGTCCTCTGTAAGGCCAGGTCCCTGCCCACCCACAGAGCCAGGGCGCTTCGAGGCAGCGCTGGACCGAAGGACAAACGTACCCCGGCTCATCTCTGGGACTGCACAGAGCCAGAACCCAGCTGTGACAAACCCGCACCTCTCCAGGGAGAAGCCCGGAGTTTCCCCATGTAAACCCAACGCTGGAGTCACGCCGACCCCAGGCCCAGGGAAGCACACGCTGGGGGACGACACGGACCTCATTAAGCCCTTGTGGGAAGTGTGCGAGCAAACTAAGGGCTTCACTACCAAGTGACAAAGATCGTTTGTTTACAGAAAGGGCTAAATCATTTCTGGTTCAGCAGCCTGTGGGTTTAGCCTACTTGTAACAAAGGTGTTTTGAGAAAAAGCACGCTTCTTAAAAGGCTTATTACAAATACACCGAGAGACTCCAAAGGGCTGAGCACAATGCTGAGGGCGGCCAGATAAGTACAGGATAAACAAAACAAATGCTCTAAACGAGGAGCCTGTGGCCTTAATATCCCCAAAAATGCCCAAACGTGAAAAGCTGCCAAACTCCAAGAGGGGCCAACCCTACCCTCACAGGCTGGACCGCTCCAGTACCCTCAGCCCCAGCCGACACCGGGGTATGGACGAGGTTTGGATTCACCCCTACGGCCTTGCCTCCTCCCCAGCTGTGACTGCTTGGTGTCCTTGAACCAGAAGGCTTCTCCCTGTCCCAAAGCACTTGGATAATCCCCCACAGCAGTCACAAGTGGCTGCAGAGCCACCACTCCCGGTCTCCTGTTACTTCCAAGCTGCTAAATTAAAGCCACGGCCCGCACGCGTAGGCAAAGCAGAGGGCTGACTGCTGAACACATCACCAAAAGCACAACCGTGCAGGTTTCAGGACAGCGGGGAATTTCTCCCTTTGCATTTGGGGAATTAGGAGCCTTCAGCTAGCTGCTCCGCGGCTGGAAACTCAAGCTGCAGAGTTGCTCTGGACACATTACATCCGTTACACTGGAGAAAAAATATTTGCTGAACTAGTTTCAGGCCCATACGGGCTGATAATTTAGATGCTGTTTGCCAGACCGATGCAGAGGAGACGGCAGCTCTCTGCAGCCTGTGACGCAGCGGGATACAGGGTTTTAAACTCTCTCTGACCCTGCAAACACTGGTCGGGAGCAACGTTTCAAGAAAGTTTGCCTGAAGTTGTTTAAAAAACAATGAAGCAATATTTTAGCCAGGGGCTCTCTGATAAAGGTACAAGGAAGTAGAGTCCTGTGGAAAACTCCCAGCCAGCCTACTAACCAGCCCCAAAAGGTCCTTTTCTGCTGATAATCTCGCCCCGGGTCCTTCTGCTTCGCAATCCTTCAAAAAATCCCAAGCATTTCCAGAGACAAGGAGCATCTGCAGAAGTGCCAGGACGATGGGGAGTCCATCTCAGAGGCAACCTCTGCCCCTCGCAGCCTGTCCGGCAGGAGCTGGGCAGCCCTGCGTGGGCTTCCCCAATAAAACATCCCGCTTCAGAGCTGCTGGGCGGTGTGGGGAACCCTCATTTGCTGCTCAAGTTTTGCTTTTACATCCCATAATCTCTCCCATCCCTCAGCCTCATCCCACAACCTCATCCCGTCCCTCTCCCTGCCCCCCACCAGGAAGGCTCAGCGAGACAAATGCCCGTCGCTTCCAGGGGAATAAAAGGAAAAGCCAAACAGGAAAAGTAGTTATGAACAATAGGGCCCTGGCTGGGTTAATGATCAGCCCGGAGCAGGCAGCACGCTGCTTTTACCCAATTACTGCAGCTTATTTGCATGGCTTTTAGTAATCGGCGCGTAGCAAGGGACCTTTTACACGTCGTATTTGTTATCGAGGTGAGAATAAGGAAGATGAGAGAAGGCTGGCAGCCCTGCGGGGCAGCGGGAAGCCCAGCACGAGGTGCTGTGCCTGGGGGCAAGGGGCCAGGTCGGACCCCTGGGGGCTGCCCCGTGCCCCTTCTGGGCTTGGGGCCGTCCTCTGGAGCCGCACAAACCGGCTTTCCGAGCATCACCTCTTCAAACCTGAAATATCGCCGATTCCCAGCACAATGCTGAAGTACTTCAGAAGGTACAGAGGCAATTAAAGATTTCCAATAGCACGCTGCTCCGAGGACGGCGGTCTAATTGCTGAGCGATCAGAGGTTTTGACAGCAGGAACGTCGTGAGCAGAGAAAAAGTAAGGCTTCCCGTGCAGCGATAAATAAATAAAGAGCTCTCCAAATAGCAGCACCAGCAAGGATCCTGACGGGGCACGTGGCACAGCTTCAAGCGAGGCGCCCTCAGGACTTCACAGCACCGAGGCCCCGGCCGCAGGGCTTTGAAGACGAAGGTGAACGGCAGGGTGGAGAAGGACGAGGGGCCGGGCACAAGGACACGGTGCGGTGAGGTGGCGGCGATACAACGGGTCCGTATCACCCGGTGATGCAGCCCGCAATCACCTGCAGCTTCCTCTTACGGCGTCACGCCGTTTCTTCACGCCCCAACGGCGGGCTGCCGCTTACGGGAAGAGTGATTCTGGGGGACAGCAAGCCTGCAGGAACATTTTGTGGCTACCTTTAACCCTCTGCTGAAAAGCATTCTGATTAACTTCTGGGTTTTACTTCTCTTTTTTTTTTTTTTTAAGAGCTCCAAGCCATACCCGTGACACTGTGAATAAACTACCCATGCTGCTTCAATTTGTTCCCCAAGGTTTAAAATACTCGTTGTAAAAACTATCAGTTAACATCTTATAACAGGAAACAGGCTGGGATGAAGCAAGCAGGAGAAGCATGGAAAGCAGCAAGCGTGCTCACATTTTCAGATCCATCTGGCTCCAGGAGCGCCGGGGGATGAAGTAGTAAACACTATCGGAGCGCTCCAGCACGTGCTCGGCGTGGGCCTGGGGAGGGCTCCCAGCGCTGCTTCAAGGCGCAGGGTGCACCCCAAAATGCACGGAAACACCAGGGGATAGGGGCACTACAGCGACGTGGTGGGGTTTAAAAGCAAAGGCAGGCACCCACCGACATCCTCGGGCATTGCTCGCAGGCTGATGGCTCTCCTGATGAGACCTGGCCGTGGCTGGACTGGGAGCGAGAGCCCAAATCCCCAGCGAGCGCCCTGCGCACCGGGTAACCCTTCCCTGCCACCACGATAAGAGGAAAACCGAGCGGCAGAGGAACCTGGCAGCAAAGAGCAGCACTATCGCAGGGCCACGGAAAAAACACTTCAGGGGCACCAGCAGCGAGTTAGATACCTAAAACTTGGCACGAGAAAAAGGAAGCGATTGCAGACAGGAAGAAGTGATCTGCGGCAATCTCTCCAGGCTTCTTCTGCTAAAAATTCTCTGGTATTCGCAGGATGTCTGAAGTTTTGCTTTTTTCCCCTTCTATCTCTCCATCAGCTGCTTTAGGGTTTCATTAGACCAAAGCGAATTTTGAATCCCACACAAAAATAAAGCCAGGAAATCGGCAGAAGTCCCACAAGGTTCACCGAGAGTAGCAAGACTTTCTGGAACAAGTTACAACCATAAATCCTGAGCGTTTGGAGACACCCAAGTCCCTCGGACACGGATTTGAATCCTTGTGAACCTGAAATGCATCAGACCCAGAGCAGCTGACCACGTTACCGGCTAAAAGCGTCAACACAGGAGCAATTTCTGCTGATCTCTGAAAGCCAGAGCTGATCAGCCAAATACATCTGCTAAAGAGTACACTGAAACACAAGTTCCCGATAACATTTGGGTCACCGATGTCCTCCTCATTCCGCAGAGGATAAGTTTCAAAATGAACAAAATCTGGATTTTTAGGTCTTGCCCACAAGGAAATAAGGACATCTGATATTACCCAGCCTTTATCAACCTGTAATTAGAGCAGTGTAAATTTAAAAACAGGTCCTTCTTGTGCCAGCCCCGGACACTGTCCTGATTGAGACCGCTATCAAAATATTAATGCGGCGCTCAGCCTTGTGCAGACACCTATGCGTGGGCTAAAAGCTCCGTCACTCTCATGCTTTTTAATCTTTCCTTCCAGGAGGCAAAGGAGGGCGCGAGCCCCCCGATAACCCAGTTATCTCCCAAGCCAGAAGAGGGACGGGTGCGCCCTGCGCCCAGGTGGGAGCTGGGGCTGCCCCGGGGCTGCCAGCGCCCCGTTTCCCCTCTCCTTCCGTCCCTTTCCGGACGGCTTCAAACCCTGCGTTAAGTGTTTGAGCAGCGCGTACAGCAAACATCTTAAAAGCACTGAAATTGTTACCTGGCTACCTGACAGAGCTTGGTAAACCCCACCAACGCGTAAGGCAGCGCTTCAGCCTATAGCGGGTTCGCTGGGTTTTTGGGTTTTCTCCCCACAATCGCAGAAGTATTTTGATTTCCCAAAGCCCAGGGCACATCCAATTTGCATTCCTGCTTCTACAGAGCAGCTCAGGTAAATCACTGTTAAACCTTCATTATCAGCAACCGCAGGGAAAGCTGTAACGTTTACAGGCACCGCCACGAGCCGGGGGGGGGGAAAAAAAAAAAAGACCAATTACAAGCATTTTGGGTCAGGTATGAAAGGCTCAGAGAGACTTAGCTGATTACCAAATGCAGCAGTGATTGCTTGCGCTCCAAAAAGAGGCCACAGAGTCCTGGGACGCGTTTCCACGCCGAGCACAAGCACGGGTCCCTACCGGCGAGCTGGGCAGCGCCGGGCAGCTCGGGTCCTCGCCGGGGCTCCTGGATAGAGGCACGCAGCCCCCGGTGGGACCCCGGGCACCTCGGTGGGACCCCCCGGGCGCTTCGTCCCGCTACCTTTACACCTTTCGTGCTGCCTCCAGGGAACAAACCAGCGGTCGGCTGTTACCGAAACATCAGGCGGGATCCGACCGTGCTGTCTCCCTCCCTAAAACCTCACCCACCGCCCCCGAAGCGCCCCCCCCCAACCCTGTACCGAGCCAAAGTGCCCGGACCACCGGGCAGCCCACGGAGCAAAGGAGGCGATTTGGGGCCGGGCACGAAGGGGCTGTTCCAGCCAGCCGACACCGGGGACAGGCTGCTGCTCAGCACCCCCCGGGGCTCAGCACCCCCCGGGGCTCAGCACCCCCCGGGGCTCAGCACCCCCCGGGGCTCAGCCCGTGCCTGCGGGCACCGAGCGGGGGCGGTGGGAAAGCCCCGGGACGAGCCGCGGCTGCCGGAAAGGGAAAAGTTTGCTCGGAGGGACGGGGAGCGGCGGGGACTGGCATGGGGGGGGGGGGGGGGGGACGGACAGAGAGGGGACAAAACCGGGACACGAGAAGGGAACGGGCACCGGGGACCCCCCCCCGGGCGCTACTCACAGCTGGGCGATGGCTCCCTGCGAGATGACGGCGTTGTCCGAGAAGTAGGGGATCATCGCGGCGCCACAAGCGGGCCGGCGGCGGCCGCCCTGCGCTGCTCTGCCCGGCCCCGCGGCATGGGGGGGGGGGGGGAGCCGGGAGCCGCTGCCGCCGCCGCTGCCCCCGCGCCGCGCCGCGCCGCTCCCCGCCGCACTGCGCAGGTGCGGCCACGCCCCCCGCCTGGCCCCGCCCCTAGCCCCGCCCCCGTCCCGGTGGCCACGCCCCCCGAGCGGTTCCTCCTGAATAAACCACGCCCCTGGCCCCGCCCCCTGCTGGTGGCCACGCCCCCGCCCGCACGTGGCAGGGGGCTGCGGGGGGCTGCGGGGGGCGGTGGTTTTGGGGGGGGGGTTTGGGGTTTTTTCCTCCCCGCTTCAGCCAGGTTGAGGCCGGAACACCCTCGTTTGAGGTTGTGGGGGTCCCACCCCGGGGTGCCCAAGGCCGGGTTGGGTGGGCAACGTGGGCCGGTGGGTGGTGTCACTGCGGGGCCGGGGCTGGGGGGGCTTTAGGGTGCCCTGCAGCCCCCCTTACATCACCCAATGGGGTGTGCAGAGGGCAGGCGGTGGATCGGCCTCAATTCCTCGCCCGCAGGAGGCAGGGCAAGGCGGCGGTGGCTGTGACCATCGTGCTCAGGGACCTGCCAGCCAGGAAGACCCGCAGCCACCCCCCAGCGCCATTTAACGCCCAGCTCCATCGCCCCTCGGGAGGAAAGGCAGAAAGGAGGCTCCTGCCCACGGACCTCAGCCACTGCCCGGGATTCTTCCACCAGCTCCACGCAGTTTCCCACCAGGAGCCCCACGCAGCCCCGCACACGCCAGCCCAAAAGCAGACGCTGCCCGGCCCTGCTGCGTCCTGCACCCCCCCAGCCTGCGGAGTGGAGGAAAACAACGGAGACGGGCTGGAGGCTCGCTCGGCCTTCCCTTTCCCATGGGAACGCAGGCTGTCCCAGCCCAAGGGGACACGCACCCAAGATGCTATTCCTGGGTGGCGCACGTGCTCAGGGCTGGTAACGAGGCACCAGCGGGGCCGGCATTACAAGGAGCGAGTTTAAACGCGGTGAAGATGGAAGGCAGCTGGGTTTGGAGCGCAGTGTTAGCCCTAACACCTACCCAATGGGAAAAAAAAAACACAGTATTATTGCCAGGGCATTCACTGCAGAGCTGCCCACACGGCCAGAGAGCAGAACTAGAGGCCAAAAGACAGCTTCAGCTAGGGACTGTTTCCAACTAAAACTTCCAAAGGGCAGAGGAGCTCTAAAAGTGACACATGCGATGGCAACTGCCCCAGGTCCCACTGGAGCTTACAGGAACGAGGCAACCACTGAAAGGCCCCCAGCAGCCCCGCTCCCAGCAGTCCCAGGGGAAGACGAAGCGGCAGAATTCGTGATTCTGCAAGTTTTGCTAGGATATGGTTGGGCCGCATTAATTTAAGCAACGTCATCTCGTATAGCCAAGAGCACATCTCTGGTAACGGCTCCTGGCAGCTGTAAAGAAAACGCCGTGCCAGCTCGCTGCGGTGCCAAAAAAAGTCATTTTGTTAGACAGAAATGAAGCGGGCCGCAAGAAGCGATGGAAAAATCAGAGCATTAGAGAAATGGAGGGTAACTCAATCCTTCCAGAGGTCAAGAGACTGGCAGGATCCTCCCGTCGGTAGTAACGCATACCACACGTTCATAGACTGAAAAACAAGCCCAGAACTTCTCCTCCGTTCTAATTAACAACTGAAGGGCTCTATTCAAGCATTGTGGAAAAATAACTGCGTTTAAATAGAGTCCAGAGAGATGTCAGGCTTGTTACCTGCAACTACCATCACAAAGGCAAGCCCTCAAAACTGCAAAAAACAAGCGCGGTGATTAACTCTACCTCTTCTTACCTGGAAGTACTCTTAGCTCAGCTAACACCCGGATAACAGATCTGCAAATGAACGAGCCGGGATTAACACAGACACGAGCACTGCGTCTCCATATGCTAGGAGACCAGATGAAGACAGGAATATCCCAGCTCTGTTCTTTTAGAAACTTCAGAAAGCGGGAGTGAGAAACGCTCAGAAAGTCCACATATTGAAATCCACCCCAGTAAAAGGGATTTCAGTCTGGTTTTGTCGCCACAAAGACTGGAGCACTAGCCTGAGACTGGCCCTGCCGTCAGGCAGCGCTACTCAGATCGGTGCCTTGGTTCCCGGTGCCCATTTACGCGTTATTTTCATGTTCTGCTTTTTACATCGGACATCAGGAACGACCCCGTTTCGCTACGGCTGTCGCGTCCTGCGCTTAGCGAAGAGCTCGAGCGCCAGCCCACCGGCGTGCGGGAGGAGCAGGGGCAGGCACAGCGAAGGGGCTTCGAGGGGACGGGCGACGAGACGGAGCCGAGGGCAGCAGGGCCCGAGAGCTGAGGAACCGCTCGGGGCTGTAAGCGGCTGCACTCTGCTGGGGTGAATGCATGCGGAGCCTGAAGCGCACAAAATCGCAGTGTTGACAGGTAAGAGTCTCAATCACGGCCACACCGCAGCAGGGCATGTGAGCCCAGCCATTAATCACGGCGTGACAAGATGTAAATAAGTCCGTCTGGGGTCTCAGGCGCTTCCCAGCCCGCTGCACGAAATTACATTTTGCTGCGGGGGGAAAGGGCACCGCGTGGCCGAGTTGTGGGTCGGCATTTACGCTCCCCGGGAGGCCACGGGATCAGCGCCGCCACGCCTGCCGCAGGGACGGGCAGTAAACAACCCACGGCCTGCGATTTCGGCCCCGCACCGCGCTCGCCGGGCAGCAAGGATTCCGTTTAACCTTTGAACACCACGCAGACTCATCAGCTCCAGCTAGACGCATGGAGCGAGGCACACACCATAAAAGGACCCATCCGCGGACCTTTGGAAAGCCAACAACCGGCTGCGCGGGCAGCCAGAGCCAGGTACGGAGCGCCACGATAAAAAATGAGGATGCTGAGCGCTGAGGATGCCAGGACGGCCAGGCACTTTGGAAGGAGGGACCGGAGAACTGCCTCTAGAGAGATGTTTAAGGAGCTGGAGGGAGAAAACCTACATTTAAGTCTCTTGTCCTGGCTGTTAGTGTTCTGTTCAGCAGACAGCAGGGCTGAAAATATGCAGTTTATTCATAAAACCATCGTTATCCCCAGTGTCTGCACCGTAAAGCCACAGTCACAGCAGTGTACACCAACCTGCCTTACCTTCCTCGCGCATTTTCACCTGCTTTGATCTTGCAGTGATCTAACAGAGTACTTCCACGTCCCGCACGGGGTTGGCAGCTTCCAAATGGGATCATCCTCGGACAGCTGAGGCCTGGCTACACGAGCGAACAGTAAAACTGCACGAAGCTCTCTGGTCAGGCTCTGCATTAGCATGCGCAGATTAGACAGTTGCAGAAGCAAGTTGCAGGACACGGTGTCCTCAGCACAGCGTCCACATGCAAAGAGGGCGTTAATGGAGCTGATGATGCCATCCAAGATCAACAGTTTAAGGCTGAATTGCTGCTTCTGGTCAGACCACCCAGAGGTGTGGGTGTCACCATAACCCACCCACCTATCTCACAGGGGTTTGCTGGGCGTCTGCTCGCAGGAGGATGATTGAAGTGGGAGCAGGGATTGTCTTATCAGGCGTGTTTGGTTCGCAACGCAGACCCACACTGGGGCCCAGCCACCTCTCTGCATTTCGGTTTGTGTGCCAGCAAGACTCTGCTGCTCCCAGTTCCCTCATTCAGAAAAGCCCCAATGAACATGATCTCTTATCATCATGTCTCTACAAACTTGTGTCAGTGGCTAAGAAGGGTTAGGCATTATTTTAAGTCTGCTTGGCCCAAAGTCCAGGTACTCTGCAAAAGCGAGGAACGTTCTTCTCTTCCTCCAGCACAGCAGGGTGAGCCTACGGAAGGGGCTGCAGCTGTAAGGTTAGCCTTGTTCAAGGTAAAAGGGACAGTGGGAGGTTATCAGGCATGGAATTCAGACCTACATCTATTAGCACCAGTGTAATAGGCAAGGCAACGCAGAGCCTGGACCCACGTTTTCAGGTTATGGAAAAAACTCTGAGGCTGCTGTGTTAGACAAACACCCCCCCCATCACATCCTCCCTCCTCTGGGAAGTGCCCGGCTGCAGTGCCCGCGCGGCCACCTTCACTGCACGTACGGAAAGTTTGCTCCGTCCTGCCGGGCAGCTGTTTCCGCTGTCGTTGTGAGAAGTCGGAGTTTCAAAACAACACGTCACTGCCCGCAGATGAGCACGAGAGCCCTGCACAGGCACAGCCGCAGAGATCAGAGGTAGCGAGTTCATTTCCGTGTGCGCAGGCGGGGCGCAGCGCTTTGTTTTCTCACCGGCAGCTACACTCGATCTTTCCCCACACAGGCAGCTGTCTCAGCATCAGGCCTGGTGGGGAAAAGAGGGTCTGAAGAGGCAGATTTTAAGAACGGGGTGCTAGACTCCAGCTGTTCAGGAGTCAAAGGCTGTGATGTCCCTCCTCTCCCAGCGAGAGGTCAGCTAACTCATCCTACGGCTCGGAGGACGCGGAGCTCCCGGCAGTGAGCAGTCCGAGCTGAGACTGAGTGGATTAGGAGCACAAAGAGATGACTTATCTGGGGAGAGCCTTAAATCACTGCAGCCAGCCTGTAAGCAGGCAGAGACTGAACCTCTGATAGCAGCACCTCCTGCGCGGGTCTCCTAGCGCTGCCCCGGTGTGCTGCTTCGGAGGGAGAAGTGCATCATCTGTGAGAAGTCGTCTTGTAGCACAAGAGCCAGAGACAACTGTGTTATCTCGTTTCATTTATCAGCAGAACATGAAGCCATTTCGGTAGCAGTGGTCATAAATAAGCCAACGCACGCAGGGCAGGAGGAGATACTGTGTAAAGAAACAAAACTTTCCCAGCGCTAAGAGGCATGCCACCCACCAAGGCAACACTTGCACGTTAGGCACAGTAAGGGAAATACAGCAAAGTAATTAGAAAGGAGCCTGTATCTGGTTTGGAGAAAAAAAAAAAAAAGAAAAAAAAAAGGAGGGGGGAGGCAGGAACTGGGAAAGCATGCAAAACTATACCTGAATCCTGAAGAACCAGTCAGAACAGGAAGCCACACTCTAAATTTGGTTATTTAAGCTGTCAAAGAGTATTTCTGTTTTCAGTTCTTGTGCAAAGAATCAGACAGGAGCAGAGGTACGGCGATAAGCATCACAGACAGAACAAAACCACGCTTTTAGAGCCCGTTTGGTCAGCTGCCCATCACGATCGATGATTAGGCTTCTCAGCTGAGAATTCAACACCTATTTTGCAATATTATCACTTCATTAAACCCTTCCCTCACAAAACCCACACCCAATCTTTGTACAGTTTACTTATCATTAAATCTTAGAGGGTCTGACACAAAGAGGTCAAGGCTCAATTACACCCGTTTTACAGCTGCAGAAGCACGGGGAGCTGCAGGGAGCGGAGCGCAGGGGGCAGCGCAAGGGACACGAGCAGCCACAGCTGAAGGTCTGGTACCAAGGCTGATGTTGGACACTGCAAGGTACGGAGAGACTTTTGCTGAAGTGTCTTTCCTCACAGCCGCCTTCTCCTGCTCCCAGCAATGACGTTTAACATGGTGAGCTTCCTGGAGAGCTGCTTTCCACGTGCACTCAAGCGATTTCCAGAGCAGCCCTGAAGAAAAGTGGCTCTTTGGATACGAAACTGCAAAGCATCCTGTTTATGCAGCAAGCCGCCCTCCGTGCAAACATCTATGCTGCTTCTGAAAAGCTAATCCAGACCCTTGCAAACCACTACAGCGCTACTCTGAGTCCAGCAAAGAAGAAATGCCAAACTGACATGGCTGAGATGATGAAACAAGTAATGTGCTATTTCAGTGACCTATAGAAAAGAAACAGGTAAATCCGCTCAAGTGTCAAGCACAACCTGATTTTTAAACTAATTTTAGAAAGGAATGTGTTTGATGCAAAAATACCAAAGCACTGAATGGCAGTAGGTCCAGAAACCCTTGCCGGATTCTCACAATACATTTAAGTGCCTGAAATCCACGCAGAGCTGAAAACAAAGGATTGCTGTGTAACTTTCAAGCCTTGCCAAGGTACCCTACCAGGAAAGGGACCAGAGCTGCTATTTTGGAGTCTCCCTTTCTATTTACAACTGGAATCTTTCATCAGCTTAGACTCCTCTGGCCCAGAGAACCTGGTTCATGCTCAGCAGGAGACACAAGAACGTCTGGAATCCCCGTCAGCCCCTCCTTTGCTAGCCTCGGAAAGAGGAGCACAAGTGCATGGGGGCAGCTGCTCCGGGCTTGCTGAGCGCTGAGCAGACCCTCGTGGTAGCTGAAGGATCTGACCCACCTTCATTCCTCTTACTTCCAAGTCTGTCCTTGCCTTGTTCCTCATTCTCTTCTGTTCACACGCTTGGAATGACAAATTAACAGACTTTTCGTAAGCCTCCATATTTTGAACAAGCTCCCTGCCATATCATCACCTGTTTACCTAGTAATTTGGCAATGCAACAACTCATACGGCCTTGCTTGATCCGTCAGCTACGAGGATCGAGTCTCAAGCCTTCTTCTTGCTTATTGTGAACCACGGGTATGTGATCGGACTGGACTGAACACCCTGCAACCACAGAAAACCTGCAGTAAACTAGCCCTGCAGGTATCTGTTACCAATCTAATAAACCTGATTTTACTACAATTGCTATACCTTTGCTCACAGTTTAGTGATGAAACACCTGGCACTCAAAACGAAGGCTCTCAGGAATCGTGCTGCGTGGCCCGCAGAACTTTTCCCAGCGGTCAGCAGAGCTGGCAGATTAACAGAGCAGTTCTTTATCTTGGTATTAAATTCTCTACAAGCAGCTGTAGTAAGTGCTACGGAGAGACTAAGCTGTCACCGAAAGGAAGGACAGAAAGATGGATTCAGGAAATGCATTCTAAAGATAAGGTTCGTGCTACAGGAGCTTAGTAATCTCCGGCATGGATAAACACAAGCTCTTCTGCACACCACACACGCAATTCCCTCTTACTCAAGACGTGGAGTTAACAAAGTGCCTTGCAGACCCACCAGAAGATCCAGCTGCAGCTCAAGTACTGACAAAATGATAGTTTGGCAGCTGCAGCAGCAAGCAAAGAAGCACAAGGAAGGCTGAGTTGCCAGAACGGGCAGCGCATGGTTTTCGAAGTCTCTTGTAACGTGAGAGATGTGCTCTAAGGATAACCAGAGGTGTCAGGAGCCTGCCACAGGAGCACCAAATGGCAGCGATACCCATCTCCCAAAGTCACAACAGACACAGGATGGAGAAGAGTCACGCATCTCGAGGTGGATGGTGAGAGCCCTTTGAAGTGCAGTCAGTGTGGAGTCACCCGGTCCCTCCTCTCCTCCCAGGGACCAGCGCACATCTGCTGTGACCCTTGGGTAGTGAGGAGCCCGCAGGGAGTCCCAGCTTAAAAATCAAAGAAGCTGGCTTACAATCCAGCGAGCTGTCACCTCGCACAAGGAAACCCATGCACCAGTTCCACTTAGTATCAAGGTAGTTGAAAACAACTTTTGTGCGGTAATTAACCGTAAGCTTCTGCATTAGATTGTCTTCCACTCCTAAAACAAAAGGTGTTTACTCACAGCTTGAAACCTTGAGGCACCTTGGCACATCCAACTGTTATCACAGCAATAATCTGATTTGTTTTCCTTCCCAGTTCACTCCTGGAAGGAACTATTTTGACTAAAGAAAAAAAAAACAAAGCAGAAGGTAAGCACACGTGGGCTGCAAAAGTAACGCAGCGCGCCTCCCCCTGAGGTGGGGCAGGAAAGCGCTTTTGGGGAACATTTTTGGGTAGCAAGCCCCAGATTCAGAGCAGGACCCGATCACTTCCTGTGGCACTCCCAGGGAACATCAGGCTCCGTGGCTTCACCCATGCAAACGGACTTTAGCCTGACCCAGCAGCAGGCCATAAAAGTTCAAAGATTTCCTCGGAAGTCCCGGCAGCCTGGCCGGGGAGCACTGCACGCCCGGTTTTATTCGCAGCAGCTACTGTGCGGCCTCAAAGGCTGCATTTCGGCAGCGAGTCCTGCTCCAAGGCGTGCCGAGTGGCGAGCGCACAGCTCGCGGGGAAGCGGAGGCACCGTTTCAAACAAAGGCAAACTGCAACCGAGCGGTTCTGGCAGCGAAGCCAGCACAGACTGCAGCCCGCTGCTGCCCCGGGGATGTCGTTTGTCAGCAAAACAAAGATGCTGAATCCCTGCAACCCTGGCACGGGGCACACAAAAAGTGGACGTTAGTAAGCCGGTTGGTGTAAGCACAACTCAAAGCTCCACGCTCTTGCGTTTCAGGTTAGCTTTAACGACGCTGGGATGACGCAGAGCTTGTTAACGCCGGGGCTTCGTTAAGTCAGTTCCGTGTGGCAGCAACAAGACCGGGGACAGGAGAGAGGAGCAGGGCAGCTCACTGTACAGCTTCCAGATAGCTAATAAAAACGTCTAGAAGGTAGTTATGAGGGTAATAAACGTAACAAATAGGTCGTTGGGTACACCTGCTTGTGCAGTAGCTCTGTCTTAGTCTCATTAGCCAAGAATTAGGTGACGAGGACTGGCTCAGTCAGGGGCTCCGGAGCAAGAACATGGACTCGTGCTAAGGATTTGGGGGTTTCACCCATAAATGACAAGAGCGATGTCAGCTACGGCAGGGTGCAGTGACCCTCCTGGGCTTCCCTTGGAGCAGGGCTAAGGGGTTTTGGAAAAATCCTGAAAATTTTGAAGAGCAGGGAAGCCAAACTGGTTTTCACCTACTGTCCTAGCGTCAGGTATTTGCAGTAATACTTTGCTGCAATTTTCAGTAACAGAGTGAAGTCTCTGTAAAAATTAGGTGAAATAAAAACTATCCCCTAGCATTTCCCTCAAGTACGAAAAGAAACCACTTCTTTTTGCATCAGTACAAAATAGTTTGCCAGAGAGTACAAAAAGTTTGCCAGTGGCAGAGCACACACAAGCTCTTTCTAATATTTAACATCTCTCAGGGACAAGCTTTAAGCAGATTCTAACTCAGAGCAGAAAACCCCTCACCCTGTCTGTGATGGTGCTTTTAAGAGCATCCTAAAGGAAGGAGCAGAGCTCCCAGGCGAGCAGACGTCGAGGGCAGGCGCCGCTAGGGAAGAGGACGGGCTGAGCTGTGTGCTGATGCTCCCTTCGTGCCGGCAAACCCCAACGAAGAGGCAAGTGCAGACTTGTCACGTCATCCGACTGCTCCCTGGAGCAGGTTTAAGCTCAAACAACGTTTTCACACACTTCCTTTCCCTTCTGTCAGGCTCGAGTCTATGCAATCACAGCCTCTGGGGTGTGAGACCTCAAAGAGCACAAACGGGTCGGCACCTGGATAAATTAACTGCTGCAGGTTTTCTTGATGGACCTACCTGCAAGTTTAAGCTCATGTTTGAAACACATTTCTCTGCCGCTTTGGAGGATATTTTAGATCGGTTGCTGGATTTTTAACAGCTACTACTTGCTACCTTCCCTCGAAAACTGGGGATTCGATAAATTCACTCGAGCTGTTTACAGACATCTGTTGCTCCTCCACAGCAGGACTTCAGGTTGATGACTTACCATGTTTGACCCTTATTTTTATCCCACTGTAATCAAACACACTTCACCCCCATCCACATGTTTTCCTTGTGAAGGATCTTGGCTTTGGTTAGCTTTCTGACCCCAGCCGCAGAGTCACAGAGTTCAGATCATCACATAACAGCAGGTTGTCATTTCCTACCCTAGGAAGTCACTTCAAGTATATTACAAAAAGAAACGTTTGTTTCAAACCTAACCTACCATTGTTGCTAAGTGCCCACAACAATGAAACACCTCCCATCCCCTCCAATACATGATGTATACTGAGATCAGGTCATGAGTTGATCTTGTGACCGCTGGAAAGCTAAGAGAGAAATTAAAATCAAGAGATTAGCTGCGTTCAGTTCGAGCCTTTGGGAATTGCGTTTTCCAGCTTTCCTAACAGTCATGAAAGCTGTAAAATGAAGAAACAGCGATTCTTAAATCATCATTTAAGGGCCGAAGCCTGGAGGGAACACAACAGTCACCTTCCCCGAGCCAAGCAATTGCAGGACTACGGTGAAGTCATGGGAATGTGCAACCACGACTGCTTTTTCTTGTGCAGATTCATCCAAGTTGGTCCCAAAACCAAAGCCCGCATCTTGTTGAAGCCTTTTAAATACTAAAAATGACAGCTTCCGTAGTTACCTACCCACACAAACGGCATTAAGCAAAGAACTGTAACAGCCAAAGAGCTCACGAAGGGAGAACTACTTCACCTTCACTTCTCCTTTACTCCCCCTGGAGGGAATCTCACTCCTTTCACAAAATTTGGCTGCAACATTTTAAGCTATGAAAGTGCTCCCGCTGCTGGACAAGTCACCTAGTTATATACTGAGTTTGCTTATTTTAAGTTTAGACGAAATAATTCTTTTGATGGCTTAGAGGGTAGGAGAAAATGCTTTTAAGGTTTCACGAGGTCTACTGTTGAGACTACGACTACATTAGAAAAACACCACTGATACCCGTCACCATTAATACTTGTCACCATGCAAGCAGATGACTTCCAGTATTTGTTTGGGTTTCAGATATAAGCATTAAATCAAAACAAGTTCTTCCTGAAGCAACTGAAACCGGCACATACAAGAATGAACATCTCCATACAGAACAATCCCAATTAAAATGAAAACAGTAGCAACTTCTGTCAATTGCAGTGTTCTCCTATCTGTGCAGAACGCAAGTATCTGATGCTTGACCACCTCCATCAGCAGCAAATACCTACACACCTACTGAATATGCTATTTGAGGCAGCAGGAGCCCTTACGACACGGAGTCACCCCGTAGTTTAACTTTCAGAAATGCAGCTTTTCACAGATCCCAAAGACATAAGCAGGGGCATAACCAGGAGGTGAAGAAACACAGCTGGGGATGCCTCGTTGCTGCAGTGCCTCCCGCGATACTCCTGCTAACTCACAGAACCCAGCTCAGCTCTTGAGGGCTACAGGGACTTTTTAAAACCAGAGAACATAGTGTTTATGAATGCGGTCATCCTCAGAATATTCTGATGATGGGCCAGCCCCTAAGATACAACACACAACGTCAGCGGGAGATAAGGAGAACACAACCAGGACTTGGTCCCACAACACAAGTAAGGTCTCCACGTACACCAAGTGCAGCATCACCGTCTTATTCAGAACTTGGCTATAGGCAACACATCATCCCTTGGATGCAAACAGCCATTTGGAGAATCTACTCGCTGGTATCTTTGTGAACTGATCCCAGTGTATATTTTTTAGTATATAACCAGATTTTTTTCCCCATTTCCTGCTGCAGTAACCCCTTTACTGAGGGTATCATTTAGGTCATAGTTAAATGTAAATATATACATATATATTTTGTAGTAAGGTACCCATGAGACAGTTACACAAGATTAGCAATAGACAGAAAGTTATGGATGTTTAGGTGGGTAAAAAACAAAAAATCCAGAATAAAACAAGCAGAACAAAACAAAATTAAACTAAAACACTGGGGAACACTTCACGAAGAACAGCATCCTCGAAGACTCCCACAAGCCCCAAGTGAGAATCTTACCTTCTGGGCTGGGACCGGCATTCTTCTTCCCCACTGTCTGCCTCCTGCATACATAGGAGAGGAAGGAAAAAAAAAAAAAAAGGTTAATATGCTTTAACGTATGCAGAATCCAAATACTTGCATTTTGCTGGTTTGACTGTAGAAGGCAAAGGAAATCCACACTGCTTCTGCATGTAGCTGTCACTACCCAGGAACTCATTTTCTGCTCGGTTGTCACTTGATGTTCACTCACAACCCTTTTAAAAGTCAACCTACATGAATTTTTGCAACTGAAGGATTTAGCAGGCTTTCGCATTTCCTTCCAATGACCCCTGCCAAACGTGGCAGGCCAAGGGCCAAACACATGGCTTAATTCTGGGCAAAAACATTATGTTTTTTAATTATCTTTACATATATCGTATTAATTCGTATTCCAGTGTCAGCAATCAAGTTTAAGAGCCCACAAAACCAGAAAGTAATAAACCTGCCAACTAGGAGCTGGTGAGCACAGATAGGCTAGGAAGTGGCAATATGAAATACGACGCTGCTTTAGATGCAAAATTAATACACACAATCTCCAGTACACTGGGGAATTTTACTAGGCATACCTACTAAAGCCCAAAGCAATACCCCAGAAGAGATCTCAGCAATTAATTCCTCGTCACAGGACATTTAAGCATCTATTGCCAGGCACCGGCTAAAGATGCAGTACAGGATCTGCTTTAAATCAGTGAAAACTTACTGTGTTTATGTGGGCCTGCGGAAAGGAACGTATTTTAAAGCATTCCAAGCATTCGGTCGTGCAGGGGCATCCCAAGAAAACCAGAGCTCGGCACAGGGTGCCAAAGGAAGCAAAATGATGGTTTTGTGTCCGGCTAGACATAAGCAGATGGGTGCAAGAGCCCTCAGCCACTCTGACAGCAGGGGTGCTAACCAGGCCAGCCCTGCTCTCCCATCGACACGCCACGTGGGACCGCACGGTCCCCTCCAAGGGGAAGCAGCATTTTCTTCCCCTTCAGCTTTCTTTGGGGCAGCAGCGTTGAAGATGCACGTCCTGCTTTCTGTTTTACAGACCACAGCACGCGGATGGAGACAGAGAGAAGGCACGTAAGGGATCTGGGCTAGGGGAAGCATCTGCTTTCCACGGAGTCAGCAGAGAAGAGGACGAGGAGCTGCACATCCCAGGCCTCTCGCTCAGCCCCACCAGCGCGGGCATGCAGCTGCCTGCTGCCGGGGCAGGAGAGCCGGTGAAACAACGGGAGAGGGAGCGACTCCAGAACAGACACTACCAAAACACACAGGAACTAACAGGTTTAAGCATCAGGCTCAGAAAAGGGGGGGAGTGGACTAAGTAAAGTTTCTGTAAGAGAACTGTACGAACAGATGCTTTTTCCTGAAAATCTTTTCAGCTACATTCTTGTGCTTACTGCATGCAAAGCTTGAATTGAGTTCCTCTATTCTTCTATTGTTTGCAAAGCTTGTGTTGAGTCCTATTCTTCTATTTCGAAGAACAGAACTAGAACAAGACCATGAAGGAGTTCACTGGGAACCACCTGCAACCACAAACTCAAGCTAAAACCCGCAGACCATCTACAACAAGCAGGAGCTGGCACAAATACCTTTTACTCATCATACCTTAGAATTAGCTCAGCATTTCAGTAACTTGATAAGGAAGCTGGCATGCCCATCTCCTTTAAAAACGAGAACCCAAATGCATTCCACAGTCAACACAAAACAAGCCATAGCGTCATTCAGAAAGGTGCAAAAGCACGGGTGAAGAGCAGCCCCCGGGGAGCAGCAGCAGAGCTGCACTGCGGGGAGCCAAGCCCTCCTTTCTGCGATGGGGTGTCAGCATCCATCGAGCTGCGTTCAGGGGCTGGCAGGACACTCCTGGATGCTCTCTGGGCTACAGACCCGAGGCTGGCCTTGCAAAAGAAGAAATCCAACGGCATAAAGTCACTTTCCATTATTCAAGCTTTTGCAATAACCACACTGGCTCAGGACCTATCTGCCTGACTGTTGTCCACGGCTCCAGACACTGGACAGCTGTCCTGGCAATCCGCGCTCCCAGGGCGGCCAAAGCCTCTGTGCACTTCAACTGCGTTGCTTAACACCTTAGGGGCAGTGGTTATCCCATGGACCATGCTACTCACTCTGCGCTTTGGTGTATTTTGTCTTGACGGGTGTTAATAGCAGCATTTTAAGTCTGCAGAAGCAAGGTATTGAGTACTTCTAAGAAGCTGGCTCGTGCTTAACTAGCACAAAAGCAGCAAGTATTTGCATTTCTAGAGCAAGCAAAGAAAGTCTAAGTCAGTCCTAAATACTTCACATACCTGCTTTCCTTGCCCTCTTCCCCTAAACTTGTTATCCTAACCACCAGCACTTCCCAGGAGAGTGCATATTTTATTTCTCACCCCAGCACCGGAAAGTGCAGGCGCTTCCCAGTGGTTTGGAGCGGAAAATCCGATGGTGAAAAGGGCAGCTCTGATGGCTGAGACCGCATGCTCGGTCAGGCTGCCAGCATCGTCACAGAAGCCACAGAGGCCACCTCCTCGGTGCCACACACCAGTTATGGCAAACTGGAACGATACGCAGAGCTAAACTCACCTCGGGCTGTGCCGGAGCAGACAACTATCTGTATGGTGATATCCAGGTTTGAAAACAAAGGTCCCTCCAGATTACCTTGAGCAGACTCTGCACTAGCTTCTGGAGACCTGCCTGCAGAAACAGGGATGTTTCTCTACACTCCTCGTTGTGTTCCTCTACACTCCTCGTTGCTGAGTCTTGCAAGAACTTATGCAGCTTGTGAGGCTCTGTTGAGAAGGCCACTTATTAGAAGTTCTTGCAGAAGTTTAAAAAACAAAACAAAACCGAAAGATGCACACAAGATTTGCAGGATAAGGATTTGCATTTTCAGAGGACCAGTCACCCAAGTAGCAGCAGCAGCAGAGCCTCATGAGCTGACAAAGACAGCAGCACCACAGTTGTCTTCACAGGCTTTGACCAGCTCCAGGAGTTGGACTCGATGATCCTCGTGGGTCCCTTTCAACTTGTGATATTCTATGGTTCTATTCACCAAACCCCAGCCCCACGCCGTTATTTGGGAGGCAGGACTTGATGCAACGACCTCACAGCACTAGGATGGCGATATCAGATGTGGATGACAAACTCGAGCGTAAGGAAGACACTGGAACCAGATGCCTTGCATCCAGGAGGCTGCACCACCTTGGGGCCTTGGCGTGTCAAGTGTCCCAGACAAGATCAGCAAGACAAGAAACTGGGAGCCAGTGCCAGCTGTACAGTTAAATTCCTTTGAACAAATCTATTATCTATCTCACATCCTTCCGAAAGCACCACTAGCTGTTGTGGGTGTGTGTTACTGCTGGAACTTCTCAGATCCTGCCAGAGCATAGACTCTGATGAATTCCCCGTGGGCTGGTGAAAAAGTTGATGAGGGGTACGGAGGGGACATGGAGAGACAGACAAGGGGAAGAGGTCAGAGGGAGGGGAAGAGGTTTCATACATGCAGGATAGCTGAAGACTTTTTTTTATTTTTTATTTTTTGAGTAAGCCAAAACAGCTCAAGAACATGTATTTGTCTAGAGAACAAAAACAATTGAAAGAGCACTTGCAATCTCTACTGTGCTGTTCAGGAACCCCAGCTATGCAAACATTTTCAGTATGATAATGATAACGAATGGCCATTTCCACATGCCAAAAAAAAATAATCAGGTCACAGCAACTGGCAAGCCTGGTACGCCATAACCAGAAGTCCCACAAATGACAGGAGAAGATCCTGAAATATGCAGATCGTTAACATGGCTCCACTCAAAATTCAGCCCTCAAGAGCTCGATGTGGAGGAAGCTAGACACAGCTCAGTCAACTACCATCTGTCTCTGCCGAAGCTCTTACAAGATCTCTTTAATATTAGACATAAATGTAGCAGATTTGTGTCAGAAGCACATCCATACAGAATATAGCTGACTGTCTATGGAAAAAAGAACTGTAGACAAGTGTGATTTGAGCAAGAGATCCATCGCCTGGGATGCTATCTGGAGCAGAACTAACCTTCACTTTGAGGATGTCACGAGGCGCTTCTGCCCTCCTCCTTGGCAACAACAGCCATCCCGGTCTGCAAAACACTCCTTCCCTGCATGCCCCTTGTGTCCCGATATTTACAGGGTGCTGAGATTTGGGTAGCTGAATGCTAACAGATCCCTCTAACCACCTTACCCTACTGACCGCCTCCTTTGCAAATGTAACATCTCATGGACAGAAGGCTTTGGGGATGCAAGAAGATACCTCCAGTGCTCCCGTGCCGCACGTACCTAACTGCTGCTATTTCTCCTCTCCCACACCAGCACCCCGTTATGCCGCAGCTGGGCCCTGCTCACCCCGCAGTTCTGCGGCTGCAGGAGACACAAACCCCAAACTGTCCGGCGAGGCGGAGCTGCAGCGACGAGCCGCCCCACTAGAGGGGGAGGCAGGACAGAGCAGGCGATGCCAACCCATGGCCGAGCGCAGCCTTTGCTGGAGGAAGCGACTCCGACTGACATGTCTGCTAAAACAAGCACGCTCACAGTCACCTGCCCGTGTCAGAAGGCCACGTTGCTGCCAGTGCCCTGCTGCACCAGGGCATGGATCACGGCCTGCGGTGGATCACGGCCTGTGGTGGATCCCGGCCTGCGGTGGATCATGGCCTGCGGTGGATCATGGCCTGTGGTGGATCATGGCCTGTGGTGGATCACGGCCTGCGGTGGATCACGGCCTGCAGTGGATCACAGCCTGTGGTGGATCACAGCCTGTGGTGGATCGCGGCCTGCGGTGGATCACGGCCTGTGGTGGATCATGGCCTGTGGTGGATCACGGCCTGTGGTGGATCACGGCCTGCGGTGGATCACAGCCTGCGGTGGATCACAGCCTGTGGTGGATCGCGGCCTGTGGTGGATCACGGCCTGTGGTGGATCACGGCCTGCGGTGGATGACGGCCTGTGGTGGATCCCGGCCTGCGGTGGATCACGGCCTGTGGTGGATCACGGCCTGTGGTGGATCACGGCCTGCGGTGGATCACGGCCTGCAGGCGCCCCTTTCTGGGGACAGCTCTGAGGAGCAGCTTGCTCGTTGTGGGGAGCTGGGGTCGGCCTCTTCTCACACATAACTAGTGACAGGACCAGAGGGAACGGCCTCAAGTTGTGCCCTGGGAGGTTCAGGTTGGAAATGAGGAGACATTTCTTCTCAGAAAGAGCAGTCAGGCGTTGGGACGGGTTGCCCAGGGAGGTGGTGGCGTCACCGTCCCTGGGGGTGTTCAAGGAGAGGTTGGACGTGGTGCTTAGGGACATGGTTTAGTGGGTGATACTGGGGATGGTTGGACCAGATGATCTTGGAGCTCTTTTTCAACCTAATTGATTAGAGAATCATTATGATCCTGTGCTTGGGCAGCAACCTCAGACCCTGCAGTGAGCCAGCTGGAGGTGTGACCTGTGGCAGCGCCCCGCTTCACTTCTGCAGCCACCATCCCACACGCGGTGGTGGCGGCGAGAGCCTCAGCTCCTCTCCCAACCTGGGCTGCCCACACCCTGCGGCACCCATGTTGTAACCAGAGCGACGGGTGCGGGAGATTGTGGCATCCACACAGGCAACGAGGAGCTCCCCGATGTGGGACTGCTCCAGCCCCGCAGCAGCCTCCAGCCCCGGCCTGCACAGAGGAGGAAGCTGAGCAGCACTGAAGGGCTCCAGAGGGAGTCGTGCCCTGCTTTCCTTGACCAGAAACACAGGCCTCGGGGGAAACGGAAGGAATGAGTCGCATAGCTCTAAACTAGGCCACATATTAAATGCAGTTTAAAGTGGAAGATGAAAAAATTCCGTCTCTGCTCCTTTCAGGCCATGTAGGACAGAATATGCAAAACATTAATCCTGTTTGTGCTTTGATCCGCTGCCAACTATCTGTCATCAAAAGGGTAAGGGAGAAGAGAGAAATTTTTGAGCATTATTCTGTTCTATACAATGGGAGTCACTCCATGTCACGCAAACAGTTCTGCTCTTAGAAATCTCCTTTCTGCAGACTGATGCAACGATAAACGAGATTCAGTCTGCGTTATGGACAGGGACTGGAGCTGTCTGCCCGTATTTAACACTGGGAACATCAGAGCAGCTTCTTTTGTTGTAAGAGATAGGATTATTAGCATAAGGCATGCATCTAACATTCACAACACTTTTAGTAACCGGGGAACATTTCACACAGACTATTCTTCACACAGACTACACCCTGAAAACACATCTTGCAAACCTTGAAAGTGATTCCAATGTAATAACTGCTTGCTGCACATGATTTTATGCCAACATACCTGACTGCATAGGCAATGCCTGGGAAGTGTTTTTATCAGGAGCATGAGCACGCCACAGCCATCCATATCAAGAAAGCACTGACACCCCAGGCTGGACAAGGATTACAGTTTCTGTCACCCCACAAGCCTCAACATTTTGCTAATAGTTGTAAAGTGCACACTTCAGACATTGCAGAACTTCTCTCCCCTTCTCCATTTTCTAAATCTTGGCTAGGTGTTGCTTTTTGCGTGAGCAACTTCATTATTTTCCATCGTTTGGTATGCTTTTAAAGAAACCCTCTGCACAGCAACGAACACCAGTAGTGAGTGATCCCAAATTCCCTACAGGAAGGCAGACCAAGAACTGGATGTCAAGCTATTCTCATTTCTTGAAGCTGCTGAATTTCAAAGTCATAGTATTCTTTTTAAAAATGATCCTTACTAAATCAGCTGAGGTCTTGTGCAAGAGTAAGAGTACAGAAGCTCATTTAAAATGCTGTGAGACAGCCAATTTGAAGCTTTTTCACCTCTCTTAGCGAAGGGCAACTGGCAGTTTCTTATTTATACAACAGAAACTGAGTTAACAAGGATCCCCCAAACCCACAGCAAGATGTAGCCATGCCGTCAGAGAGGCTTTTCACTGATCACTGTCAGGCCACCGTCATGTGAACAGCTCTGGACTCAGTCTCAAAGGAGGTAGAAAAGATTTATAATTAAAGAGCGACCTCCTAGTTCCCTGCCTACCCTTCCCTTGGCTAGGTCCCATCCAGTTGTTCAAACATACACGAAGTGCCTCTGAGCCGAACGTGACTTTCGCTGGGAAGAAGGCAGCTGCTTGAGTCAAATCGGAGGTTGCCAGGCGGGCACCGATCCAGTCGTTAAACCGTGCAAATATGCCTCTGCACAGCACCCACCGACCTCCCCGGGCATCTCCGTGCTACACTGCACCAGGCCTTGGAAACTCCTCCATACAGGAGCTCTTCTTGGGTGTCAGCAAGTATTAAGCAAGCCAGTCCAAAAAAAAAAAAAAAATCATCCTCTGTCCTCAAGTATTACCCAACACATGGATAAATAACCCAGTCTGGTTGAGTATTGCAGAGAGCGTGCCATTACTGCAGCCACAGCCTTTCTCCTAATGCAATACAAGTCACCAGAGATGTGAGCGTCCACTGCACGTTTGGATTCCTTAGGGCTCAGTTCAGCTGCTGACACAGACACAGTGACATTACAGCTACCCTGGGGTACCCGAGGTCTGCACAGTTCTGGCATGAGATGCCCAAAGAAGTGACTGAACAGAGGCTGAACAAGGGGACCACGATCCATGGACATCACGCAGAAACAAAGCTCAACACCTTCCGAGATGAAATAAAGACTCAAAAGATGTCTATTTAGCAGTGTGCCCTGCGTAAGGCTGGTCCTATCAATAACCTCAAATCATCTGCTGGAAGAAAACAGGACAAATGGTTGAGTCAGACTGCCAAATATCTATTACATATTTCTGTAGCAGAGACTTCCACAGAGTTGTATCAACCTCTTAAATAAACTGTGTTAGCATAAAGCCCACACATGCTGCATTTGCAGCAAGGCTGAAGTGCCAGCAACAACACTCTGGCTGGTAAAAAAGAAACAAGGGCTGACTTGAAACGCTGGGTCGAGGAGAGGTTCCCTTTTTCTCAAAAAAGCTGAAGAATGCCCCCAAATTCACCAGCGAGAGCTTCCGGGGCAGGAGGGGGAAGCCAGCTGAACTACAACGGTTTCTGTTTCCAGCCTGACTTCATCTTGGGAGCAGTCATTTGGTGCTAAACAGGGAGATTTGACCACAAAAAATAAATGGACAGAGTTCACAAGTTCCCCAGCTGTGCAGCGAGAACAAAGACAAGCAGAACCCGCAGCGGTCTGGGTGAAGTGACTCAAAGAGAGCAGATCACGGAGAGCATCGCCCCGGCAGCAGCGTGCGAGCACTCACGGGCACAGGACAGGTCTCAAGGCTGGATTTAAAACCAGTTCACTTCAGAATCCCTCAGTCTCCGGAGAAGGTTAACCTCAGCCATTATTAAAAATTATGAAGCTAATTAATAAAGTCCCTGAGTATGCTCTAGAGAACTAGCTCATGGCCACCTTTGGAAATACTTACATTTGCCATCAAACACTTCTCAAAAATAGAAGCTGCTACCAGGAAGCCTTCAAGTTTGACGTAAAAGTTCTTCAGAAAGCTAAGCGGAGCAAACGAGGCCCCAAAGGGGAAGGGGAGAACTACGCGGTGCTTTGCACGGTGTTTTTACCTCTCCAAAGCCGCAGCGCCAGGGGTAACCAAGCAGCTTTCCCCAGCAGTTTCTCCCTCACCCATCACTATTTGCATGAAATAGTTTGAATGAAGACCTTTTCCTCCTCGCATTTCTTCTGTGCATTATGTTCTACGTAAGCAGCAGCTTTCTGCAGCCAAGCTTTCATTCAGAGGTTGACATTCCTTCCAGACTGTTTTCTGCATCACTTTGCTGTGTCAGTAACCGGTATATTTAGGTCAAAGACATTGTGCTCTCGCTCTAGAAGAAAAATAAAAAGTTCCTTATCAAAGCTTTCATCTTTCCACTGCAGCTAAGGGATTTATGCAAACTTTGTTTAGATTGGACCTCACTGAAAACTGCAGAAATAAAACTCAAAACATTTGAGCACTAGAAGCCTCCAACTGGAACAACAAGAGGCAGGATGAGAAATCCAGTGTGACACAGCCTGCTACGCTGCCCTACAAGAGCAGATTAAAAAGGAGATTACGGTCAATTTCTGCAGTGAAATAAGCTCGCCCGATGGGGAGTACAACAGCTTCTGCTTTAATCAGAGAGGCGCACCCAAGGGAAAAAAATAACCCAAACGCTATATATCCACATTAAAAACCCCTACACAGAAGCAACGTTACACGACTTCTCTCTAAAAACTGCAGTGGCGTATCAGTCGGCACCATCTAGAGAGTTACAGACACTAAGAAACAAAATCTGTCGTCTCCCCAAACAGACCTTTCCTCTAACTTTAGGGGGCCTTTCAACACAGTGCAAGTATGACAGTACAGACTGATATTTAACATAATTATGATTCTCTGCTAAATGCAATGCTTCCCAGAACCTTGAAGGTATCTGCTTACTCTCCTTTCAGGCAAAGATAATGAAATCGTCCATTGGAAATCTTTAAATCTTCAGGCATTCATTTCCCCACAGCAGTAACAACTGCTTACGGTGATGGGACGAGCGTGAGAAAACTCATTTGCTGTATAAACACGGGCACTAAAACTCCAGTTTTCATACCAGGAATTGCTGCTGATGTCAGAGGTGTAGTTTGGTTAAGACCAAGTCACAAATACGCACACATACACTGGTGAATCCCAAGTGGGACTTCGAGACATCCCCGACATCTCCGAGGTCTTGGCCTCAGGGCTCCTTTCCTGCTGGGAGAGGCAAAGACAGCGAGAACAAAACAGGGCTGAGGAAGCCGGGGAAGCAAACCCGCCAGTAAAGAGCCATACGAGGAGAAGCTGGAGGCCTGGGACTGCAGCCGAAAATCTTTTATAATTCATGAGCAATACTCTCGCATGTTACAAGGGCTAAGGATGTGGAGCAGACGTAGCTGATGCACACCACCAGCTTCTGGTTTAAGCCACCAAAGTTAAGTTTCCCATTGAAAGGGACAAACCTGAAATGTGCTTTCATAAAAAGGGAAATATTTGGGTTTTGCTCCTAAATCCAAAGGGCTATTTTAAGAGGAGGAGGAGGGTGGAAGGAAGGGAGGTACACTGCAAAGGGAAGGGTCTTTGTCTTGCAATCAGCCATCTTCCTGTTGGCATCAAGTTTACGAATAAAAATAAGTTTGGGTTGTTTTCTTTTTTTTTTTTTTCCTCTTTTTGCACATGGGTGCACGCTCACAACAGCCTCATCTGCATCCCCACTGCAGTTACCTACACTAAAAACCAGGGAGCTATTCCAGGGCTCTAGGCAGGCGCAGTTCAGCTCCAGAGCTTTAACTCTTGCCATAGTCACAGGGTCACCAAAGCACTGCTGATCCACCTGCATCATACGAAATACCGCGTTATTCCCGTACCGGGACAGGAGGGGAGCTATCTGGATACCGCTGCCATTTGTGCCCTGTGCCCACCCTGTGCAGCTGTGCCAGCACAGCTCCGACTCCTGGGCGGCAGCACAACCAGGTACAGGCCTTTCATTTCCACTGCTTGCCACACGGACAGAAGCACATGTGGCCATCTCTGAAACAGGTTTAAGTTGAATCTTCACCCCATAAAACCTCAGGAGTACAGTCCTAAACCCGAGTGGTGGCTGTAACGCGTGCACATCTCTCTCCCTGCCAGCAGGCAGAGAGCCTCTCACCCACTCGGCTCCTGCGAGATCCAATCCCTCCCAGCTGCGGCCAAATCCCCCCTTGACGTAAGGAACATACGACGCACGGGATGAATTGGGAGCAGCGCAGATATCTTCATGACCTACCCGAACTATGAGGCCCTGGGCCTACTGCATCAAGCATTAGGAGATGATTTTTCGGATGAAAAGAATTCTCCAAGTGGGAAGTTATTTAAGACTTAAGAAGCAGAGCAACACCCAATCTTTCTAATTCTATGATGCTCGACCTCTAAAAAGCAATATGGACTGGGGGGGGTCAGGAGGTCATCCCTATTTGAAACTGTCAGCTCTTAGCAGTGCTTGATCTGAAACTGTGCTCAGCGGTGCGATTACAAGCTGTAGATTGTTACCTAGCATTTGTGAGAAGCAAAAAAACAAAGCAGAAACAGGGGTATCCAAGCAAGAACATCGCACGGCGTGCCTGGATGCAGCAGCATCTGCGCGGCCTCTCGCAGACGGCCGTGGCATACCGTGGGATTGGAGCAGAGCACAGCGGGGACTCTGCTCCGCTGCAGCGATGGAGCAGGAGCAGGAGGCTGGCAGAGGTTTCCCAGCAGGAGGTTAGGCTCCGTACCAGAGGAGGAATCGGCAGGAAAGTCTCTTCAGCCCTAGACTCGGCTTGGGTAAGGAAAAAAAGCAGGTCTTTCAGGCAAAACTTTAAAAGGAATCGCAGGGACGGCTTTCTGTATGTGTAGGACTCAAAGCAGAGCCTTTGGAGGGCAGGCAAGGGCTGCAGATCCCCCCTGGCACAACGCTGCGGAGGCACGGGGGACAAAGCACACCCCTCGCTCACATCCGTCAGCCCCCGGGAGCAGAACAGCCCCCAGCTGCCCACTCCTACGAGACCACCGCTGCTAAAAGCGGCACACAGCAGCTACAAAATACCCAGAATCGGTTATTTAAAAAGAAAAAAGAAAAAAAAAACACACGCCCAGGTATTAGTGTCATGCTGTTGGAACCCGAGCCAACACGCTGAGCCATTTTATTGCCTGACAGAAGCTGGTTTGTGCACTCTCGTGGGGCATTTCCCCACAGCACGGCCCTGCCTACGCTCGGCCAGCCCCATGTGCCTTCCCGACTGGTGGGGGGACCAAAACCAAGGCAGCAAATACAACAGCACTTCCTCCAGCAGGGGTGGAAGGAAAAAGAGAAAGGAGAATGAAGCTGGGGAGTGAGAGAAGGTTTTCTGGAGTAGTCAGATACGAGCAGAGCTGAGTTGCGTAACGACGGCCCCTTGACTTTTGTTATTTCTCCCAGCCAGCTCCTCCAAAAATCTATTTGTTATTGTTTATTTGGGTACCAGTCCAAATTGCTGTGGGAGGAAAGAGATTTAAAAAAAAAGGAAATGCTGTCCAGCCATTAATTCTGGCACTGCAGCCATCTAGTACTCTCCGTCTGTTAACGAATCAGTGCCCTGTTTGTTGCAACACTCGTCCGCAGAGCCTGGAGGTTAAACACGAGCAAAACAGATCGTAATGAGACCCCAGCAGAGCAGCTCTGGCTGTGTTTCTCCTCGGGCAGGATGAATGTGCCCCTGCTGATTTACCCACGGCTCAGTCCAGACCCGCAGTTTTGCCCCACATCTCCCCCCAGGGAGCAGGCAGCAGCACGCAGCCGGCAGCAGCGCTCCTGGAACGTAAGCCTCTGCGAAACCTTATCTTGCCATAAAGGCCGGGCTGTGTCAAAAGCTGGGAGCAGCCCCGTCCTCCCAGCCTCCCAGGATGGAGAAGAAGTCACGTTCCTCCGTGTGCACACCGGTAACAGGAGAAAGCCCTTTCTGACCCGGAAAGCAGCGCTCTGTTCGGTTATTTCCCCCCCCCCCCGGGCCGTAAATGTCACTGCCAGTGGGTACAGTCCGGCCTTTGTGGGTACAGTCCGACCTTTTTGCCAGGTTCTTGTTTTCACACGGCCATACCTCCCTGTCCCCGGAGCACGAAGGGCTCAGCCAGAGGCCAGAAGCGCTGGGCCAAAGGCAAAGAAGCGCGTTAGCCTTGGCACATACCCGGCTTTGCCCGACCCCTGAAGTTCACAGCCCTGTCAGCCCTGTGGCCCTGCGGTGCTCGTCTGCGTAATCCCAGCTCCTTCATACCATCTGTTCCCCCCTCGGCAGCCCGGCCATCAGGGACGATGCTACAGCTCGTGTCTCCCTAGTAACAGGGTTTTGTCGATCCTTCCCCGTCTTCCTACCAATCCTGCCATCTACCAGGATTTTCCCTGCAGGAGATGTAGAACAGCACTGGTGGAAAAAATACAGGGGATGACAAACACTTCAGGACAGGCATAGAGGGTGTAAGAGTAGTGCATGGGGTTAGGAGAGCTAAAAGCCTCCTGAAACCAGATGCTCTTGTTTCATTAGAGTAAGCCACCAACACATCTTCTGTGAGCCAGGTCTGGTATCCCACCTGAGCACTCCGTGCTTCCACGGCTCCTCTTACAAAGGTGCCAACTGTGAACAGCCTCGAATCGATACACAAGTCTTAAGAAAAACACCCTACACATCCCCTGCATCCCCAAGACCACCTTCTCTAACACCTCCAAGGCTAAAAACGCCACCACTCACACCATGCGGGTGAGGAAGGGCTGTATCTCCAGTCTAGGGACTGGCTCTCTCACTGCAGGTTTTCGGTCGGTGACTGCTGGCTGCCTTTGGTTCCCTAATCCTTAAATCCCCACGCTCTCTTCTTGAGGTTAATCCAGTTAAAGCTATCCCCTCCCTTTGGCCGGGGCTCTGCAGAAACGACCACCTGAAGGGCAGAGCTGCCAAAGCCAATGCTCGGGGTACGGCACCTCCCAGAACTTGGTTCTGCTGCAGGAGACAGCGCAGGATAAGTGCTTATTGCTGGTGCCTGACAAAGAAACGAAGATCAGGTAGGTGAGGGCAAAAGGCACTCCTCAGGGATCGGTTAAGCCAGCAGGAGTCAATCATCCAGCCCGACCCAAATCCCCCAGCCGCTTTCTGCCTTAAGATAACTAGAAACAGGTTTATGCTGTACTAGGATAACGCAGCCTTAAACCAGCGTAAGCCCCTGTGAAAATCCCTGGTTTGGGGAGTAGAACTTGCCTTTGAGGTCGTCTCTAAATAAGATGGTTACATGGCATTGCTGTGTCTGGAAAAGCAACCACAATCAGCAATAGCAAATCACTTCTTCAGGCAGGCCACGTGGATCCAGCCCCAGTGCCCACACTGTGCATCTTCTTCTCCTTGTGAAGCTGGCCCAGAGGCCGTGGAGCAGTGTGTGTAGCTGAGGAGCTGTCGGAGAAAACCGCCGCACATGGGCTCCCCGGTGCTTGCCAAGCTCTTCAGGCTATGCACTAGAGCCAGGACGGGGACCATAAGCTCTTTGTGTCCCTGGTCATTCACAACCCAGAGAAACACAAGCCTGGTTTCGAGGACTGTTTATCAGCCTCGTCCTTCCCAGATCCTCGGTCTCGGGGCGGTGGGGATGAGCAAGCCCTGCAGCGCGGCTGCCTGCCGGGGAGCCAGCAGGAGCCGTGTTCTGCTCCCCGGAGGGGAAGCAGCTACCCGGAGACAGGCAGGTGCAGGGAAAGGGGACGAAGCGAGGGGCAAGCCTCCCGTGCGGCCCAGATCCGTAGCACATTGCTAACTCCACTCACCCAGATACGGAGAGCCGCTGCTCGGTCTCTGGTGCATATTTAAACGCTCCTTCTGAATGGCCGATTGGTCAGAAGTGGAATGTTTCTGCATTCATGGGAGAGCTATTTTAGGACTACATTATGCGCTCTGCTTCCATTAATAGGTACACTTAGAAAAAAAAATCCGAGGCGCTACACCCAGCGATGCGCTCGCCTCAGCAGCCTCGAGTGCTGCAAGCACAAACACCCCGAGCAGGCAGAGGAGAGCCGGGTCCTGCTACTGACAGACCACATTTTTCTTCACCCTTCCACAGATCACCTGCTCATTAGGCGTGCCAAATCCTCGTGGAACAAGCCAAATCGCAGTGTTCACCAGCCACCCCCTTTACAGACTTGTCAGCCTGCATCTTGCGGAGATGTCACGCCGCCGTAGCGCCTCCAGCTGAAGGAAGTTAACCAGACCAGGGCAGCATCTCACGTGTCCCAGGGCTCCGCTGGTGGCTGATCCAAACGCTCTTGTTCCAGGCTCCGGTTGCCCTGCCAGTGTAACCCACGCTCGCCAGCACTGCTGGGGCTCACCTGTACCCCACCGGGCCCCCTTCCTCGAGTGCCACGGTTATTTGTCAAGCCGAAACTCACTGCAAGTTGTTTTGGAGCGAGTCAAGAACTCTCAGGTTTCTTCAGCTAGCAAAGCTCAAATTATTGATTGCTGCCAAGGGTTTATGAAAGCCAAAGCCTGGCGATTTTCAGGAAAATACACGCTTGTGTTTGGCCAAGAAGAGCTGTGCGATGCAGAACGATCAGATCGAAACAGTTCGGTCAAAAACCAACCAACCAACCAACCACAACAACAAAACAAACCCAACCCCCCAAACAACCGCACCCTTTGTTTCTTAAAAAAGCTTAAAAACGTGTAGGTGTATATATGGTGGTGGTCAACAGATGTAGAGACCAACAGAGCTGCGACTTCTCTTCCAGTGCTCACAGCCACATCTGTACCACACATGCAAGTTTGGATCTAAGGCAAAAAGATTCAGCAACCTGCTGCTAACACACTCTACCCCTACGCATATATGCTAACAGCCCTTCAAACCCCCCAGTATTCTCTCCTACATGTATTGGGATTGCAGCCGTATCTATAAAGTCGCACGCAATGACCTGTCAGCTGCGACGCCCGGATTTCGTCCATCCTCTCACACGTGAGCTGCAATATCAGCGTTAGATCCATGTGGGAACTGGGGAGGAGCTAAGGAAGGAAGCACGAACGCAAGCACTTGGCAAACCACAGACAAGTTGCATGCCAATGGCACAAATGATGTTATTCTAATTAAAAAAAAAAAAATCAATAATCTCAACACGGGGCAGGTTCAGGATGAAGACCAGCTTTCTGTTAGTCTTGCTTCTGCTGGCAGATTTATACGGAGGGGTTTGAAGACCAAAGGCAGTAGAATCCAAAAGGTACACATATAATAAATCTCATTAAAGCCAGAACAGGTTAGCCCTCTGATGAACTTAAGCTGTAGATCCTTCTAATGCGCTTGAAGAAAGCTTGGCTGACCGGCCAAATGAGGAGGATTCCCTCAGCTCACACATCCACGTCCTCTGAGCCAAGTGGAAACGCCGTGAGCTGTGCAGAATGAACGGAGTTCTGGTGGCTTTTTTTTTTTAAATGTAAGCGTGAAGAACAAACAAAAATCCTGAAGTGTGATGCAACAGGTACTAGAGGCAGAGCTGAAAATAAGATCCAACCCAGAGGAAAAAAGGTGACACAGAACCACTGCATCAAAACCAATGTCACTCTGGTGCTGAATTCAGATCTAAAGAAGCGCATTAGCCCATGCAGACATAAAAATACATAAAAGGCAAATAGTCCGGGAACTCAGAGCACAGACTGTCTGCTGAAAAACGCGCCCCGTAAAGACGGTCAGCCTTACTGCCGAGATCTGGGACACCGAAGGCTTGAGGAGACATTCATCTCCTCCGCAAAGCCTCGACTCCGGGAGTTGGGGGCAGCCATCTGCATCCAGCAGCAGCTGCACCACCAAGGGTGGGGGCAACACGCCGAACCCGACAGCGGCCGCAGCACATACAGCATCACAGCATCACAGAACGAAGTAGATCATTCGCAGCTTTCTCACTTAAAGCATGCTCCCCAAAATTTAGGAGCTCTCTGAACGAGATGTCAAGACACTTATTTTTACCAAAGCATGCTTCTTTTTTTTTTTTTTTTTTTAAATAAAGAGGATGGGGGGAGTGAAGCAACACAACTTCCAACGCACAAAAAATTTCTGTGAAAATACAGAAGAGTTAGGTTAATGTAATCCAGGATTCTCTAGTGAACAAAGTCACAAATTAAGCAGTCTGAGAATTTCTAGTAGCTTGGCCATGACACAGCCATCCCCCCCTTCACTACTTAGCTCAAAATGCAGGAGCAACAAGAACACATGATGCAGCCTGCGCTGGTACGGGCAAATACATGGCTGGAGTCACAGGGGCACATTCTTTGGGGCTCATGAACCATCACATGACGGGTATCACAAGAAGCCAATTTACTAAATACAATTTAAACTTGTGGAAGTTACAAATAATAATAAAAGCCATTATGGAATTCCCTTGGGAAGGGGGGAGCTGCACTTGAAAAGAAAGCAGCAAACAGCAAAATAACAGTCGGTTCTCATGCTGTCAGAAACTTTTGATTTATAATGCTAAACACGTAAGCTAATATTGGTTAAAAGACCCTAATACATACTTCTAGTTACACAACTTACAGCCAGTAAAAAGCCTACCAGCCGTCACTGAAGACCTTAGCAATGAGCCTCCCAAGCACGTACAAACATTTGTATTAAGCTGTAGAGTCCTGAGCCCGAACGTTTGTGACTGCGTGTGTCTGCAAGCCAGCAGACTGTTCGTTTGCTATAAAGCTGAGTGACTTTTTTTAATAACGAAAACCAAGAGGACGTGCAACGCACAGTCCTTCAACTGCCAAGACGCACTGACAACTATTCAGAATATACTCACTGCTTCTAACTCCAACCGCATAAATGAAAATAAAAGCAGAACTGCCTCTCAAGAAGAAGACACTATACAAATCGATTTTCACACTTGCACTATTTGTATTGATTTCTGTACCAGGAGAAAGGAACCTGCCTTTTATTTCGTAAGAGCCACCTCCCTATGAAAGCTTAAAGCTGTGTTAACATTTTATCTTGCCGTTTTTATTAAGGATTGGCCCAGTCCCAGAGCAGTGCTCCACATTCAGGGATCCCAAAGGCTCCTGACTGTATAAAAGGTTCCGATGATCCACAGGGCCACTATCAAACAGATCACTTCAGACTCATCCTCGGGATTAAGTCATCTCTATTTATGAGCCCTGATGCGATGATCTGTCTATTACAGAGCCTAAGTGCTACATGAAAGCCTCTTCAAGGCCTTCGCCATCTGTGAATTACATTATTAACAATGGCACGGACTTCCTAAGAGCATCTGGTTCTCTCCCCACCCCCCCAAACCGCTGGAAAATTGCCCTTCAGCATCCAAACAGGCTCGGGCTCCAATCACGGAGGGAGGACGGGGCTCAGCTCCCCGCTCCCACGCCCTCCGCGTACTCTGAACGACTCCTGCTGCTGTTAAGTTAAAGAGAAACTAAAACAACCCAGACACGCATGCCACAGGCACTTGATTGGGCAATGCCCGGGTTTATTTCGTCATTTTGCAGAGTCCTAAGGGTGATCCTGGCCGCTGCAGAAGGCAGCCCTGCGGCTCGGGGCGCTATCAGGAACCGGCAGCAGCCAGCACGCCACTAAGAACGGCCACTGCTGGAGGTAACCTGCGAGATGTGAATAAGCGTGTTGTCATCCCAAACCTCTGCCCCACCAAGGATGTTTCAGCAGCTGGTTCTGAAAACACGCCAGCTTCTCGTAAACAAGGGAGGAAGAGACCGTACCGCCCAGGGCATCGGGACGCGCTCTCCGCGGAGCTTTGCAGCGTCCCCGTCCCATCGCCAGCATCCTTGGCTCCTCGGCAGCACCACTTACCCTCACAGGACCAGAGGTCTTCCCACCCCACTTGCCAGTGCTTACTCTTCCAACCTAGCTTCTGTTCCTGCTCTGTACCTAAGGTTTGTAAGAGCTTCTTGTCACCTCAACTTTCTATATACAACACCAGCAGCTTTTCCAGCCCTTCCTCGTGGTTTAATTCTTCACTTGCGTTACAGATCACAGCGCAGGCAGCCTTGTTAGAGCCCTGGGAGATACACTATCTTCCTCTGTCTCAACTTCACAGCAGTATTTCTTGCAAGAGCCCAGCAACATTATGGGCAGCTCAATAAAGACTTCTATTCAGCAGGGAACAGCATCCAGAACAAGCAGTCCTGTAACACGCAATAACAGGCAGAAAACACTGGGTGGGGGGAGAAAAGATGACAATGTTTTGGGACAAATTCACGAGAACCCTTCTGCTGACACACTGGCTCTTCGATTCCCATCTTTATAAAATAAATAAAAATGAAACCGGGTGTGCATTGAGCTGCTCAGGCACTAGCGACTGAGGCATACTCGTGCTATGACTACAGGTAAGCACTTAATTTGTTCAAGTGTCCAAAATAATGGAGAAGTATGTTTATCCGGGGTCACCATCATTACACCGTGCTGCCTGAGCTCACGCTCTGTGCAGCTCGTAAGAGGAAGTGTGCAATTACTGGTGACCTCAAGCTAGAGGAGATGAGGAAGCTGGAAGCACACGGCAGCTAGCCTCCAGGATGGTCTTGCCAGGGTTTAATTTCGTTTCGGCCACGACTAGTCCCTGCAGTTTGGACGGCAGGTTGGAACCACGACCCAGGCTCCCGGGAAGGGACATTCCTGTGTTTTTATTCAGCCATTTAAACAAGAGAGCCAAAGGAAAAGCAAGCAAGTTTTATGACTGCCTTCCGAAGGCCTGCCTAATAACAGAGTCCCAAACTCTTATTTCCATGTAACTTATTGGGAGGGGTGCGGGGAGAAGAAAAGTAAAGGAACGTGGCAAGACCTGCAGCACGTCCGTGGCTATCAGGGATGGGCTCTGCCAAGCCCAGCTCCCGACACAGCAGGAGCAGGGCATCCTGTCCCCAGCGCCTGAGGGTTACGACACTAGTACTCCAACAGCAGCAACTAGAATTGGAATGAAGTCCCATCCCTCAAACAGTAAGTGCAGGTGATCATGTAATCAAATTAGCTAACATTATGCTAAATCAGTGCATTGAATATCACCCAGTGAGCTCATTTCTGGAGGCAGTTCAACGCCTCACTTCTAGGACTGATGTCAGTGTCACATGCCTGGAGAGGATCAGTCTGCAGCTGGATGTTTTAAAGCCTTCTATTAGGAGCGCAGAAAAGTCAGCGGATTTCAACAGCATCAACTAATGAATTTGTGTTTTATCATAACAGTTTAGTCACCAGACCCAGCTGGCAATAGCTGAGAGAGTATCAGGCCATTGCAGAGGTTCCCCTTGCCTCCTCGTTCAGCCACTAGGCAGAAACTGAGGAGTGGGGCAACACACTTGTTTCAGCAGAGAAAGTTGTATTTCAACAGAAAAGGAAATCAACAGAAAGACAAGGAAACAGGAAACTCTTGCTGATTCTGAATGATTAACTGTTGAGAAACTACGCTCAGTACTTGTAAATAAATCACAGCAGAGCCAAAGGTGCTGAGCATGGGGAGCACAAACGCTTCACACTGCAACATTCAACCCTGCATTCAAACCCCGTTCAACTCACAGATCAACCGTGAAGCCGTATTTCATTGTGACATAATAGAGGGACGCCTGAAGTTCAGTGGCAAGTGTTCATGCAGTATCTGTGAAGTCTCCCGCACCCTGACACTCGCTGCTTGCACTCCCCCAGCGGCTAGGAATAGATCTGCATTACACAAATAAGCAGTGTCTTCATTGTGCAACTGCATGCGACTTTTTTGGGGAAAAACAATGCTCGAATACAAGGAGTGTTGTGTGCATCAGGCTGCAGAGTGGGTGGTAGTGGTGTTGTCAGAAAGCACTCAGCGCTGCTTACCTCCACGCCCATTGACTTCAGTGGAAGAAGGCTATTTAGGAAAAGTCTCTGAAGATGAAGCTGAAGTGTTCCCTAACCCATGGTGCTGTCCATATGCTATACTCAAGAGACAAAAAAAAAAAAAAAGAAAACCACAGAGGTGAAGAAGCATGAAATCGCAGGGCCCCCATCTCTTCTTTCCTCGCAGGCTCTCGCAGTCCCCATTCCGCTCAGAAACCAGGCTGCACACCCATCAGCTCCGAGCAAGCCCTTCACCGCGCTCCCCGAGCCTTTTACATCTCCAGAACGTAGGATGAGAACTACGCTAATCATTTACTGCATGCTCACATCGCTCCCAGAAGACCTTAGATGAAGATGCCTTAAAGCTTCATATTCTGCTTCAACTATTCGATTGTTCAGCGAGACTATCTAGCTCAGTCAGGGGCTGCACAAAAACACCCTGCCCTCGCGGAGTACAGCGCAGGGACCATTTGAAAAGATTCCCAGGAGCTTCTCTCAAAGAAGCTCACAAGCCCTGAATCTGTTTCAAGGGCGATTCAGTTTGCCCCCATCCCTGTTTCAAGTTTCACTTGTAATAGCTTTAGGAGGAGAGCCAGAGGCAAGGAGCACCACGCTGCCACGAGCGCGAAGCCCCACGCACAGGGCTGCCGGAGCAGCCAGCAGCTCGGTGCCGCCGGAGGAGCTGGCAGGAAGACCGGGCACTCGGATGTTGGGGTGTGTGACAGGCACTCTGCTCACCCCATGTGAACCTACGGGTGAATAAATGCGTGTGCAGACCGCAGCTGGGGTCAGGGAGGGTTACTGCACAGCTACCTCTCTAGTAGCACCAGTAGTAGCTCCCCGAGGCTTACCACTCCTTTCCAGCCTGCACTTTTCATCCTGGGTATTCAGTCAAAGAAAGAAGAGACTAAAGGAAACGAGATCCTTACATGTACAAGTTCTTATTTTGCTGCTTGCGGTTCAGTAAGACATGCCCCTCATTTCAAGATGAGGTTTATAAGTTCAATGTACCTCCAAGGTTTTATTAAAGGGAGCAGAACGCAGCCTTAACTCCAAACTATCCCATTTTCAGCCCAATTCCTCCATACAGAGCTCCAGTTTTTCAAAGGTTTGAAGCTATTTGGCAGTTGTACGCAGCCCAGACCAGCCTGTACTTTTTTTTTTTTTTAATTTTAGACTTAATGTAGCATGTACTCTCAGAAAGGTTTACAATGCAGCCTTTTGTAGTTAACTTGCTCCAAGCTGGGCCACTGCCAGGTTGTTATCAATGACATTTTAAAGCAGATGAATGAAGTTCTTATGTACAGTGACAAGCAGAATTGTGATATGGCACATGCATACCCTGAAAGAAGAGAGCTTGCTATTAGTTTGTCAGGTTAATAAATAAATAGTGATTTCAGGAATAAAAGCCTTTTATTAGGAAACAAAAGAACAAAATTAATATTTATAAAGCTCCAGTGGTTAAGAGCACTCTTTAAAACAAGATTATTCCATTTCAGTCGGAGCCACCATCGCAGACCGGAGATCCTCGACCGTAGCTTCCCCTCCCAACACCCCACTGGTGCTGTGCCGGGCAGGGGATGAGGCTCAGCTCCCTGCTCCTTCATGGCCAGGCTGCTCCCAGTGCACCAGGCACCTCTGGAAGCCCACGACACTGCCACAGCTTTGGGGCTGCGGCTTGCTAGAGGGGCTGCCTGCAGGTTTGGGACCTCAGCAGGGAGCCCGGGTGCTTGCTGAGAGCAAACCCAACCGGGATGGGTGAGGCTGCGCCTTGGCAAGGCTGCCTGCGAGCAGGAGGCAGCTGGCGAGCGGCTTCCCCTCCTCTCCGCTCACAGCCTGTTGATACAGCTCGACTGCTTTGGGGTTTCTCAGTGTTTCCCACAGCACATGCAAACCCGCCTTGGCATCAAAGCAAGGTTGAAGAAGAGTCAAACGTGTCCAGGATGTCCTATTTCACAGCGACCTGGTGATATCCTGACAAAAGCAGGCTGCTTCTCCCCCCACGCTGCCTTCACACTAACCCCCCTCAGCTCAAGAGGATCTGTGCTCATCTGTCCTAAAACCAGACCTGTAACCTTAAACTTAACAATAAAATCTTGGCTTGTTTTACTACTTTTTAGATGAGGTGCACCTCAAGCTTAGATTCAAGACACGAGCACTTACTCAAGCTTAATTTATTTTGCGTCAAGCCACCTTCAGCCCAAATTCCAACAGACATCAGGCTTCCCTCCTTCTCTAGAGAAAATCAAGTTGGACTTCCTCCCGGCATAAGAAAACGAGGCAGAAGCCGCCCCAAAATAACCGTCCCAGCCATCCACACCCACAGTAACAGCTCTCAGTTAAACAGAGCTTCCTCCAGACTACAGCAGTTTCTGGTGTACGGGTAAGAGCAGAATTCCACTTCAAAGCCCCGAAGTGTGGGCTGCAGAAGGCTGTGGCACAGTTGATATCTTTGCAAGCGCAGGTTGAGATCAGGGATCTGCAGAGCATGCGACAAACACTCCTTTCACCCACTGAGACTGTGCAAACTCGACTCCAGCCGTACTATAAGCGTTAACTGATAACGTCTCCCTTGCCTGCCAGTTTATATAACTGTGCCCAACTTTGGGGAAGGCGTCTGAAAATACGCTGCGTTCGTGTTGCTTTGCCCCTACAGCTGCTTATTCAAGCCTTGGGAGCGGAGCAGAAGGCGCCCAGATGAGGGTAAAGGATTTCCAGCGCAGAGCAGGCACCCGCAGCACGTGCCGAGGCGGCAGCAGCAGGCGGACAGGAGCTGCGAGACAGCCCGAATGTTTCCTTTCCACGTGTGATTGTGCTGAGAAGGTTCTGCAATATCAGACCTGACCCTCGCTACGGGGGAAGCAGCCGTCTGGAGATTCGCTGTAGAGCTGAGGTTTGGGCTTCCACGTTCTAATAACTGCTGTGAGATCAGAATATCACCGAGAAATGTCAAAAAAAAACAACAACAAAAAGCAGGTTGTCCTGTTTCACTTCACTTTTTGAAGTCACAAGCTCGCTACCCCACCTGAGCACAACTCAGCTGAAACCAAAAACAGAGGAAACTCCCACTAACAAAGCTCATGAGATGTTACATAAGAAAAACACTTGTTCAATACACGAATTAAGTCTTTGTTAACCGTGCTGCAATTTTAAAAGGTAAAGGAGAACTCTGCCATTTCAAGGCTTATGCTGCACCCCGGAAGACAAGAATATGGCAGCTAGTTAACTGCTTAACGCCACCTTTCGAAGCGCTATGTTTAAGTGTGAAGCATCAGCTGAAGAGCATGCTCAGATCTGCGTCCTTTGGCTATTTTACACCACGCAGGAGGACTGTAGAGAGGAAAGCAAACAAAAAAAAACCTGAAATGAACACAACAACAAAAAGAATCAAACTGTATTCCAGAAATGGAATACCTTGTCCCCTAGCATTTCCTCCTGCAATTAGGTTTAGCTCCTGCCTGCGGGTCAGAGAGCCGAGCCGCTTCCCTGCCCCGTGCTGCCCTGCGCCGAGCTCCCAGCGTGACCCCCGGTCCCTAGCAGGGTGCTCCCCAGCTCAGCACCGCTGCAGACAAACAGCAGACTCAAAAGGATGCCCGCTGCTGAACAAGTCGTGAGCCACCTCCCGGAGAGCTGCTCACCCTCTGCTCCTAAGCATCAACAGCCACATCCAGAAGGAGCCCTGGTTTTTAATTCCTGGCCGAGCAACGTTTACTCCAAGTAAAGGTCCGGGGCTTTTGGATTTGGATGTCTGGATGATGGCACTCAGCACTCCTAGTAGTATTCCGCAGCTTCAGAAATTTGCAGCAAACTCCAGCTGCAGATGGGTTAACACAAAGGGCTGGTCCTGCCTCGCGCAGAGATTCAGACTACCTCTGAGTACCAAAGCCCTCCTTTGGAAAGCAAAGCGTTTTACACATGCATGGCATATGCCTTATCCCTCCCTCTCATCATCACACCAAAAGGTACAGAGATGAAAAGCCTAAAGTGTTTTTTTTTTTTTCCTTAAGGATCCTAATATACGCGTTTCTCAGATGTTGGCTACTGAAGCTAAACCAAGCCAGCTGAACAAGTCTTAAAAGTTTTCACATTAATGGTAAACGTGATAATTCTGTACATCAAAACAGAAGGGACGTGGTAGCAGCCAGCTGGAGTAACTGGACAACTGCATTCCTTGTGACAGGGCCAGCTTTCCACGCTAAGGATCCACCTCTCAGATATTTAATCCAGTTACAGGCAGAAGACAAAGGGGCTCAGCTCAGCAGCTTCTGCATTTTTGCTAAGGAGGCTTTGAAATCTAAGAAGTAAAAGCAGCGTCCCTCAGCAAGAGCCTTCCTGTGCCATTCTTCCCTATTTCTTTTGTTTCTTACTGAGAGAGGAAAGAAAGGTAAACTCTTGTGTCTGGAACCTGCCCTGACCTGCCTTTGGGGTATCCCGACTCGTACGAGCTAGATGCAGGCCAACGAGCAGAAAACATCACGTACCGGCTGATGCTGCAGGCTGACCCAAGCCGACTGGGGAGAGAAAACGCGACTTGATGGGACAGAGGAGCCAGGTCAGGGTCTTCTGCCTTTCGGATCCTGCTTTATCTCATCTCAGACTGGTTTCTGGCTCACCTCGCCAGGGTGTGGGCCCTGCAGCAAGCAGCTGGCATCACAATGCCGAGACGACGCCTTGGAACCTACTCCCTGTGCCACTGCTGAGCAGAGGGAAGCGCGGGCACCAAGCTGTCCCCTGAGCTCTGGTACGAGCACAGCGCAGGGACGGGGTGATCTGTGTTAGTTTGAAATAGGCCAGAAGAAACGTCCCGTGTTGGAGTAATCACAGAATATTTAAGTCGTGGCCTTGAGCGCCCCACCAATTTCACCCTGAAACAGCCCACGCCAATGCTGTACCGCCGCTGTTTCATTGAAGCCCGAGCTGAGGGGCCCCTTGGGAGAAGGAGGGCTGGCCCAGCCAAACGCAGGGAGCAGCCGCAAGCAAAATGCATTTCAGCAAGTGCCACGGGCGCTTCATTTACCAAGGCCATAAGAAGTTCACGTCACAGGGCATTTGCCAGGAGTTTCGTGCTTGCTGGCATACACACGGAGGGCGCGCCTCACCATGGAAGCAGCGAGCTGCTGAGCTGGGTGACTCATCCGAGGGCAACGCTTTCTGCCTTCCGACAGGAGAGCAGCCTGCAGTGAGCAACGCTGATAAGACGCATACTCAGAGCAATTCTATTTGGGCAAAAAGCTACTGACACATCCGAAGCTGCAGGTACAGGAGCCTGCCCAAATGGTAACCGGAACACGCACGGACACCGCGGCATTACACTACCGCACTAAGGCATTTTGCAGGGGGTTCCCAGTGACCCAGTAAATCCATAAAGCCCAATTCAGAAATGCAGAGGTGGTTTGACCCTTCATACCTCTTTTATCCCTTTAAACAGAGCCCTCCAGGGGAACAGCTTCCAGCCAGAATACGAGAAATTGTCTCTCCCTTGTCTATATCACTCACTACCTCCGGCAGGTATCACCCATTTCTTCCTTTGCTTCCAAAATACCTTCATACAAGACATGAGCTTCTCTGCTGCTGTCCAATAAACCAATTCAAAGCATGCTCTGCCAAATTAATGAAATGGAGAGGAGACTCTTCTTAATTCACAGGCTGAACCCAACAGCTCAGAGCCTTGGAGCAGGCAGACAAGGAGGCTGCTTTCACGGTGCCAGGCCAGTGCACGCAGAGCAAGCAGCAGTCACAGAAGCCTCAAGCTTTAGCACGTACTTCCTCCTAACGGCATCAGCAAGACTCTGATGTGAAGACAGTAAAAGCTTCGAGTCAGCTGAACTCCAGGAATACAAGAGCATTTCTGAAGTCTGCTGTCCAGGCCATCCTTGCAAGGACAGCAGGAGCTTCCAGCACACGGGTCCTGAGAATTGGGCTGCAAAAACTGCCCTCCCCCATCAGCAGGGGGGAGCTGCGCTGCCATACCAGGAGGATGTGGTTTGTTGTGGCTGCAGAATGAAACCTGGAGCTGCAGGCTGTGAGCAGGGGGCAGCTACCCAGAGCTACGCTGCCCAAAGGCTAGCCTCTTTTTTTTTTTTTAATTTCCCAAGACAGAAGAGTTGCAGCTATGGACCTTTCAGGATTTTATTCCAAGTGAGTTGAAATCCTCCATCATTGCCCCTGCGTGAAGGCAGTCCTCTCAGGTTAAACTTCTTCCAGCAGACTGGTTTTTGAATGGCAGCCTTCATTCAGAGAGCACTCTTCTCTTAAGTAAATGTTTCATTGACTCGGAATAACTGGAGATAGCACGCAGCACCCCGACCCTTTCACCCTTCTTTCATGGCTTTAGCAGCAAGGATCAATAGCAGTCAGATGAGGACTCAGCATTGCAGCCCGTTTGCATTTTCAAGTGACAAATTCCTTGTCAAACAAGAATTTAAGTACAGCTGCAACTCAGGAGGCAACAACTTCAGTGTACTTCCACTCCCTCTGTTTCCACGTAACTTCATATTTTGAAAGATGCAACTGAGCTGTGTAGCAGTTTTGTACAAAGTGCCACAAATGGCACCACGTTCAGTACATTAAGAAAAGGCAAAAGGGGTGCAAGGACAAAATTTCCCTCAACCTAAAAAATGGCCCATTTTGGATCAACACTGAAGAACGTTGACAAAGTACTACAAGAAGCCTGACTTTTCTGTTAAAAGCAGGTTTCAGTTTCTAGGCAAACTCCCATAGCTTCTGGCTGGACTTCCCTGGTCACGCCAAAAATACTCCAAAGCTGACAACTTGTAAAGCAATGTTCCAGTAAATAAAAACATGGAGAATAGAGGAGAAGGGGCTGCCAACTTTGCAAAAATGTTCCTACGATCCTCACTGAGATTCCAGTTCAGCTTTCCTCATCCTCCTCAACTCCAAATGCTGTCCTCAAGCTAAAAGAGGACCTTGCATTTCACGCAGACCTCCAGGAGAGCCTGCTGTGTGTGTACACGCTAGGCAACAAACCTTCAGGAGAAGGGCTGGCCTGTTGACACCAGAAGTTTGTCTAAAGCAGGCAGCAGCACATCCTCCAGAGCTGCTGCCTTTGAGAACTTCAGGTATTGCCATAGCTCATTGCAAAGACTGAAAAACATCAGCTGATGAAAAACAGCAAATAAGAGATGACAGCAGCTTTAAATACAAGGCATTTCTAGATTTATTAAATGGTTCATAAGAAACTACTGTTCTCCTAGCTACGCGGGAGTCCCCTCCAAAACGCAGCTCTCCACAACCTTATACAGGCAGAAGTTATCAAGATCTTAACTGAAAAAAAACTTGTACAAGATAGAGACTAGACCTGTCAATGATCAAGTGAGCTCACAATTATCACATTGTTTAACAGCAATCGCAGGACCAGAGGTAGAGAAGCGTTATATTTAGCTTCCCCATAAATAAGTGGGAAAATATTTCCTGCGTGTTCCACCAGCACGGAGCTTTCAGACAAAACACGACAGAGACTCCCAACCACATTTGCAGGACTCTGCTTCCTGCTCAAGCTGTTCCCCTGGGATTAAGGAGGGGAAGTCAAACGGTTTATATTTTCATCTGCTTTAAAAACTTTTTTTTTAAACCCTGCATTTTAGAACAATATATGCAGCGTAGCCTCTCTTTCTGGGTCAGTCGCTCCCTTCCATAAAAGCATATTGTGTCCCTGAGGGTAGGGGAGACGAGTGAACTGCGAGAGGCAGACTGCCTGCCCAGCTTCTTCACTTCCAGAAAGATAAGTGTTAGGCAGAGGAAAGACAGCACTTAAAAGGAATTACAGCTTTTGTTCTGTGCATAAAATTAATTTATAAAGGCAAGTTTCAATCTATTATTCCCTGTTCCACATAATTATCAGAGGTCTTTTGGAAAGCTACAAAGAGCTCAAGAGCCGTTTTTCACTGCTTGCATCACCACGATGACACAGATTTGATGCTAGCCTGGTGACTGACGTTACCCAACAACATCCAGGGCCTTAGATAACAAGGCTCACAAAGGATTCTGAGGCAGGCATCTTTTACCAGCCGTTCTCTGCTTTAGCCAGGCTGCTTTCATGCTGCTCGTCCTTAGAGCCGACGATGAGACTGCTGCGCCCACCCTTAGCGACGCAGCGAGCAATAGAGATACCCCGGGTTTGTCAGGGTAAGACTTCTGCAGTTTAACAGCAAGCTATGGTCAGAGATGGTTCATTGCTTAGAGATACAAACAGCCAAATTAACTTAAAACTGACACGTAAACAAGTATCAACAGCTGCCTTGCACAACAATGCACACGCACCACCTGTCCCAGCAAAACAGCCTATTCCCTTTTAAAAGGTTACATTTTACTTAACAATGGTGAGCAATTTTTTTCTGGTTTAAATTTCCAAGCAAAGGTTATATCAAGTTAGACCCACCGTCACTTGACTTCTTCTTGTCCACTATCGTAAGAGTTGCCAAGAGAGCACCCAGACAAAATACGTTTCCATTCTTTGCCACTGAAATGAGAACGCTAGAAGGGACGAACGGGAAAACCCCACCACTTGCACGGCAGGAAATACGGCACAGACACCGGGAGCAGAGTCAGAGAATCTCAGGCGTGGGGAGGACACAGAGGGGCCAGTTTCTTCAGATCACCCTAGCAGAGCTCTGACTGCAAGCCTGAGGGGCACTTGTGAACGAGGCGTTTTTATTCCCCTGCTTTTGTTGATAAGGAGACCACCGTGCCCATCTGCTGTAACCCAGCTGCGTGCTCCCAGGGCCCTTCTTCTCTTGGACACAAGTCCTCCTTCTCGCAGACAGACGGGAGATCTCCCCTCCCACCTAAAACCGAAACCAGGCAAACAAAAAACACACTACAGACAGAGGAGGAAAAAAAGAAGAAATCTTTTTTTGCAATACAGGATAAACAAAGGGTGCTGACCTGCACCAAGTGGCCTCTCTCTGGCCCCTGGTACCCGCACTTGCAGGAGCGCAGCAGCCCTGTCTTCCACCCCCTTCTGCCCCCACGGTGCTTTGAAGGACAACTGCTCTGCTCTAGAGAGGAAGGTGAAGGCTGCTGTCTTGTGTCTCCAAAGTGGCTGCATAACCAAAGGCCAAAACAAACAGCTAACAGACAGCTGGACTGACAATTAAGGGAATTTCATAAGTCATCAAGTGACCAGAGAGCTGTAAATCTACAGACGGCACCGCATGAACTGTATCTGTCCTGAAATGAATGCCCACGAGATGCTCTACGGCAATGAGAACAGGATAAAGACCTATAAATAAAAGCCATCCAATTTCAGAGCGATTCAGATCAGCTATTCCCCTGAATCCATAAAAGCCAATTATAACTGTTTATAGGGCACGCTTAATGCAAAAATACAGTTTGAGGACATCAATTTCATCCTTCTCCTTGTCGGAGAAGTTCATCTCTAAAGAACAAAAAATAAAAACCAAGCAATTCAAACGAGAATCCATTTCTGTCTTCAAAATTCTTAGTAACCTGGAAACTGACTTAGACAGAGCCATATGCTTGCACACTTACATACGTCTTGCTTGCCCACAAGCCAGAACAGCAAGCTTCCCACAGCCACCAGACAATCTTTCTCCACAGGGTTTCAGGCAGCAAACACTGCTCATCGAAATTATTTAGCAAGATGAACTTCCTTTCAAAGAGATAACTTGGAGATAAGAGTTATCAGCCCGTATAGAAGGAAGCTATCGTCAACGGCTTACAAGAAACTGGTTGAAATAATTTAATATTGAAAGAATCAAGCTCCCATCAATGCGCTCGTCAACAGCGATCCATAAGAACGACGAGCATGGCAAGCTTGCAGGACCAAAGCCTTCACAAGGATTAAAAAGGCAACTGCCCTGTTCACAAGACCTTCGCTGTCTAGGAAGGGCCATCGTCTGAAATGTTACTGCCATTAAGAAACAACTCAGTGAGAGGAAGATTACACGGAACAGAAGGATGGAGAAACAGCCAGCCCCAGCTATCTAACAAGAGGCTAAAAGGGCAGCCAAACCCCTAACGTGTGGTTAGGAAGTTGTGACAGGAAATGCAGAAGCTGCGAAGTATGCTCAATAGCTGTTGAGGGCAGAATATGATGAATTGCATTTCCACCTTAGACTGCAAAAAAAGAGTCTGAGAAAGAAGAAGTAATTTTGAGAAGCAAAACCAGGCCATGGAAGCAGTCACACACACTTTTGCATTGGGCACTAAGGACTTGGGAAGACCAGCGGCAGAGATTATATCTTAGCACTCTGAGACTGAGGAAGAGACTATAGATAAATGCACTGAAACCTGCATTCGCTGGACTTGTCAGGAGGGAGTTGTTTGTATGTTTAAGAACTACATAGAACTCAAAAATTGGGACAGATTATTAAGAAAGAAGAAAAAATGTTTTCCTATTATACTGAGTGACTGTAATCAAAAGAAGCATGCGTGGTATCCTGGTCAGGAAATAGACTGGCAGTTCCAGATGGGAAATCCTTACAGAATGCTGCTAATTGCTCCCGTATATCAAATATCTAACACAGAAAAGGGTTATGCATCCAAGTGGAAGAACGAAGGACACCAAGAGAGACCTATTCTCACAACAAGATGGCTTAAATGCAAGAAGTTCATCGAAAAGGAAGAGCAGCGAAGGTAAAGAAGTCAAAAGGAGGAAGCAACCTCTGAAGTAATGTAGCACATTAGTCTACAGCAGAGAAATGCAAGTGGAAATTAATGTGTTGCTAAATAAACATATCTAAGGAGAGACATGGGAGTGAAATAGAAAAAAAAAGAAAGTGTTCTGACAGCTAAAATGCTGTTGGGGCAGGCAGGACCTGTCAAGTAGTTGATCTAGTTTCAGCAGAGATTACCTAACACAACAAGAAATATTTTCAGAGTAGTTGGCTTTTTTAATCCCCACATGATGGAAGCAACTGGGATTTCACACCCTGTGTCCCCCCCCAACACTTCCAAACCTGACATAACATCAGTGGGATAATGTATGAGGTTTTTTAAGGAGAAAAGCCAACAGAGAATTAAGCATACAGAAAGTGAAAGCGAGCTTACTATTTTCATTCCCATCCTCAGTTATAATATTAGAAACAAGCTGTGCAGTCGGTAGGCAGCAGCCCAAGGGGTTAACATGCCGGACTGTACAACACAGAGGCACTAAAACAACAGCCTGTCCCAAATTTAAAGAGCATGTAAAGCAAGGAGCCCTCGGAGTCGCCTGCCTCGCTTCCTGATTCAGGGCACTGCTGGGAACATCTCCTGCGTGTATCACCCAGAGATGTAAAATCTGGTGTTCTGTGCCAGCCTCGGGCTTCACCCAGCCTCTTGAAAATTATATGCAAGATGAAAAAAAAAAATAGAAAGGAAAAAAAAAGAGATATAGAAGTCGCCAAGGGAAGGGCCGCATACTGGAGATACCCAGAGGGTGCTGTCGGATTGAATCACCTCACAGCACCCGTGCCCGACGGTGCCAGCTCGCTGCCCCTCACATATACACACAAAATCAGAATTCAGCCAGGCTGCTTTATTCGGCCAGGCAGAAGGGGGGACAGCACCAACCCAGGGTCCCACCACTCAGGGGGACAGCACCCACCCTCCCTGGGGACAGCTTGTCCAGGCTGAGGGGGGGGGGACAGGGGTGACCCAGGCCTCTCCCCTCGCTTGTCACCAGACCACAGCGACCCAAAGGAGGGGGGACCTGAGGAGGATGACAGGGGCCTGAGGGGGCTGACGGGGGGCTTGAGGGGGCGACAGGAGGCCTGAGGAGGGTGACAGGGGCCTGTGGGGGATGATGAGGGAGCCTGAGGGGAGTGACAGGGGGCTTGAGGGGGGTGACGGGGGGCTAAGGGGGGCGACAGGGGCCTGAGGAGTGTGACGGGGGGGCTGATGGAGGTGACGGGGGGCTGAGGGGGGCGACTGAGGAGGGTGACGGGAGGCTGAGGGGGATGATGAGGGACCCTGAGGGGAGTGACAGGGGGCTTGAGGGGGGCGACCAAGGAGGGTGAAGGGGGCCTGAGGGGGGCGACGAGGGCCTGAGAAGGGTGACAGGGGGCTGAGGAGGGTGAGAGAGGGCTGATGGAGACGACGGGGCGCTGAGGGGGGCGACTGAGGAGGGTGACGGGGGGCTGAGGGGGTCGGGGGGCGCTGCCCCCGCGGAGCTGTCAGGGCCGGGGGAGGCGGGGGGGGGGGGGAGCGCTGAGGTGAGGGGAGGGGGGGGGGGAGCGCGATCGGTCCGTGCGCATGCGCACCGCCGCCGGCCCCTAACGGCCACCAACGGCCGCGCCGCCCTCAGCGCCCGGCGGGCGGTCGGACTCACCGAGGCGCAGGGGCTGGAGGTGGCGCTGGGGGTTGGCGAGCGCTGCACCGTGACCAGAGCCATCGAGGCGCGGCGGGGCTCCCCGTCCGGCCGGCGGGGGCCTTACTCCATGGCGAGGCGGAGGGAGGGAGGGAGGGAGGGAGGGCGGGGAGGGGAAGGGAAGGGAGCGGAGGTGGCCGCAGGGGGCAGCAGCTCCGCACCCGCCGACGGCCCGCGGCCGACTGAGGCGCTCCGGGGCTGGGCCGGCCGGGCACAATGCGGCGGCACGGCGCATGCGCCACCTGTCAGCGCGGCACCGCCCCCGGGCCGCGGCGGAGGTTTAACCCGTGCCGTGCCGGCGCGTGAGGGCGGCCTTGTCCCGGCCCCGGGCAGCTGAGGGGAGCCGCAGCTCCGCCTGGCGGCTGCCTCGGCTGGCTTGGGGGAGCCGAGGGAGCTCTGTCAGGGACGGAAGGAGCCTGGAGTTCTTTTTTGTACGTCAGTGGACAACCGCAAGTACCGCAAAGCTAGTCCGATAAGCGTACGTGAGGTTTTAAGCATGAAAATGTCCCCAGAATGAGGCGGTGCCTGGCGGTTTGGGCCCTGAGACAAAGGGCCGAACGCTATCAATGCCATCGATTTAGTTTCAGTCTGGTGCTACCAAATTTGTGGGGAGGTTGGCACGGAGGATCGCGACTGCGATCGAGAATTTCCATGGGCATCTAACAGAAACACTACCTCCGACAAACAGAAGCCATTCTGAATACAAAACAGCACAAATTCTTCGTCAGAAATGTGTATTAGCCCATTATTAGCCCATTTGAAGCACTTGGTTCATCTTATTCTCATTTGCTCCTCAGGTTGACAGGACCGTAGGGGACTCAGACTCATTACCCCAGTATATCTACACACCACAAGACCCACGTAAGTAGCTCTTTAGGCTCTTCCCCCAGTGCCCTGCAGTCAAAATAATTAGCTGGGAGGCTCTGTGCACCCTGGAAGCTGGGCTTTTGCCACAATGAAAAAGTCAGGCTGGCTAATGAGGCATTTTGCCTCCTAGTGGACAAGAGAGGATGGAGGGCAGGCTCAGTAAGCGGGACTAAAATTGAGCATAGAGAGTGAATTGCACAGCAAGCCAGAATCCTCGATGTGAAAGAGTCCAAAAGGACCCCAACTGGGACTCCAGCACATGGGGAGAATAAGCAAAAAGCATAGGTAAACAACGAGTCATTGTCCTGCCTCATACAACCATCATGTTTTTATTTTGAAACACAATATTTATGGAAAGTGTGCTAGCAGTGAACTCTGATTTATGGCACAAAGGTCAAGAAAATGCCTTCCGGATCCCTTTTAAGTTAATATCCCCCATGTTCTAAATATTCCACAACCTCCCAATAAAGCAAGATCTTTTTCTAAGCAGCCTTGTTTGGTCCCTCCCTCGCATTTATTTATTAAACACCTTATCTTTTCTGTGGGGAAACGTGCCAGGCAGATGTGTCTTTGGTGTGTCTATACAGTAGAAATGGATTGGCAAAGGCTATTCCAAAGACGGACATCCTTTTGCGTTTGTAGATAAAGGATCTTCTCTGTAAGTTTTGGGAGCAGAAGGACCGCTCTGAGAGTTGCACATACGTGATGAAAGTGTGTATGATTTTTTTCACGTTTTCAAATAATATAGCTAGACCAGTAAGACATACACTCACATACAGTCATGGTTCTCCTAGCTATGTTTTTCTGTCTGATTTATTTTCTCTGAAACTGAAAAAGTGCTTTGTCCCCTGGCACAGCACTTCTTCCTTTCAGTTAAAAAAGATCCTGCATCACTTTGTAGGCCCTTTGCAGAAGGTTTGGGGAACATACGAGGTACAAGATTTTTCTTCTCAATCATATGACAAGAATCTTAATGCTATTCACCTTCCTCTAAAGAATGATACCTACTTTATTGGTTTGTTCCCAGCAAATGGATTCCTGCAAATACAGGGCTGCTTCAAGGCACGTAGCTCGTGTTCTGTTCGGATATGTCTGCGTTGGTACACAGGGTAGGTGGAGGACTACAAGTTGCCAGAGTATTCATGCAAATCCCTCACCTGGGACTGGCGTTTCATTCTGGATTTTGAGAAATAGTAATGTAGGGATTACTATCAAGAAATGATTATTTAAACCAGCTTCCAAATTAGACTCTAGTGTAATATTCAGATATCCTGTAGCTTTTCCAGGTATTTGAACAGTGAACACTTCTAAAATATATTTACCACAAGTAAATAATGGAGTTACTATCTACAGTTAGCTAAAGGTTGAACATATCAGTTGTTAACTACAATAATCACAGATCGCAATGGTTCTTTGAGCTATTAGAAAGGTATAATTTGTATGTGCAATGTTTTGTAGCAGCAGAATTTAAATGTGAAGGAGGCGGCTGGCTACAAGCAGATGCATTCTGATTGACAAGAGCGATTAGAGGGCAGCCTGTGGTCACAGCATCATGGCTGGTACATAAAGGAGACTGGAAGCCTGTGGCCAAATTCTCCCCTGTGCTGAAAGCACTGTGGTCAGCACCTGGACCTCTAGCCCAGCGTATCATCTGAAGGATGTGAAGCTACACACTGTCTGTTTTTGTATGCATTTCTGAAACTGTCTATTTTCTTTCTTTAATGTACTGCAAACATTTCTCTGGCTAACGCAACTTATTATTACTACGTGTCAGGGCTTTTATTGCATAATCTTGGCATCAGCTGCAACAGGCAACAGAATGCTTCCAAAATGTATCTTAAACAGAAAAACAGAAAAAAAAAAGATAGAAGAGGCAATTCCAGCAAAACATCTGTGATGACATACTCAGTCCATTATTTTGTCAACAGTGCAAGTATTTGATGGCATAATAAAAGGATACACTTTGCTTAGCAAAAACATTAAGAGATAGCAGCCAAGTTAAATAAGGTGCGATTAAGGGTTTGCTTAACCCACAGGATTCCATTTCCAGAAAAATAAAAACAGAACCACTCAGATCCCTCTTTGCAAATTCTATTTGCATTCTCTTGTCTGGAGGTTAGAAAAAATCACTGTAGAAAAGGGAGAGTATTTTTTAATAGATGTTCCATACCTTCCCCCCCAGGAAAAGAGAGACATGTAGGTTGATCATAATAGCAACAAAATTCTGAACTGCAAAGGGGGAAAGTCAAGCCCACCTAAGAGAAGAGATAACAGGACTTAATCACATGCAACCTGAAAAAAAAATAGAAAAAAAATGCACAGTTTTTTTAGAAAAAAAAAGTGCACAGTTCAATTTAAAGCTTCATTTTAAATTATTCCTGTGCATCAATTTTCTGCTTCATTTTATTGACATAATCAATGCTATATTTGAATGCACCTTGGAAATACACTGCAATAAGCATATTTCCTTCTTTTGTTCAAATCTTAATAGCAGAAGAATTATATTACAGTATTTTCCACGCTAAATTTGATTTTTTTTTGTGCTTTGTTTCCTCTCTGCAAGCAAATACTGAATTCAAAAATCAAGTCAGTGTTGTAGTGTCCGCAGTTGCAGGCTTGGCAGTCCAGTGATATTTGAGAGTGTCCAGAAGAAACATTTTTTCAGTGGGATGCTTATCACAGATGGCCAAAGGTGTCTATAGAAGTTACAGCCATACAAATGTTTCTGAAATACGCACAGGTGGATAAAGGAAAATAAATGTTGCTGAGTACAAACACCAGGAATTTCTATAATGGAAAAGAAAGTATAAAAAGAAAATAAAAATTGAGGCTTTTGACTGTTCTCTAAAGTACAATTGTTATTGTCATTTCTGAGCAAATTCCCTCCTGTGTAAAGAGTCTGTACACAGTGTGTGTACTTTCTAACTTCCATGGCAGGTTTTAGGAACAAAACTAAGTGTATTTCTTTTTAAGTGCAGCTTAGATATTTTACTAAGTTCATGTTGGGACGCTGGGTGCGTGTCACTTACAGCTATTTCCAATTCCAGAGGGTTTTACAAATTAAATAACATTTACTTTAGTATTGTGGGTTCTGTATCAAGTAACGAGTGACTTGATGAAAATAAAAGAGCGAATGACATTTTTGGTTCTGAAATTAAAACTCTAGTTCCCAAACTGGACAAGAAATGTGACTCTGACAGTAACTGCACCAGATTTTGGGAAAAAAAAATCTGTTATTTATATTAAAGCTCCTCGTTATGTTTTGTAACATGTTCAGCTGCCCCATAAAATGGAGACTAATACTCTTACTAGAGGATAGGGACCAGTGCAGCTGTTCCAATGACGATACCATGAAGTCACAGTTCAGAGTTTTCATGCTGGTAGATAATCCAAAGATCAAGCTTCTTCCAATGTAAAATACAGCAAAAGAAATAGCATTAGATAAACCTCATTTCCTGGCAGAAATTGCCGTAAATTTCTCTGTTGGAAATCCTGCATAACACGAATGAAATCACTGAACAGACACCTGATTACGTGGGTATATACAAACGAGTGCAGAATGGCTGTTCCTAGACGTTATTTTCTCTTCCTTTCTCCTTCCCCTGTGTTGCATATTCTTCATGAATATAAAAGAAATTATTAAAGGTGATTCATTAAATCCCTTTAGATTCTGGTTTAAAGGCGGTCTAACAAAATGGCATTATAAATTTCTCCCTTTTTAGTGCTGTACATGACTTTCCCACTAGGCTGCTTCAAAGTGGTACAAAAGGAGAACCTGAAAATGTCTTTAAATTGAGTTTGTAATTCATGTGTGTTTTGGTTTTTTTTCTTTTAGATTCTCCTGTCTGGTTAATACCGTCCTCAGTTTAGCTCGTAAGGGACTTTCAACAGGTTTGGACTTGAACCTGGAGGTAAACCTTCTATCACTGGGCACCTGTGGTTTCCCTCTGACTATTGGTGCTCTTAATATTGCCTGTTGCTATTCTTAGTCTTTATTTTATTTTATTTTCAGTCACGTGACACAACGAGCTAAGTTCAGTACAGAAGAGTGTGCTGGCCTGCCGAAGCCAAAAGACAACCTACGGCAATTCCAAGTTGTGGATGAGACATAGCAACCTTTGGGATTATTGCTTAGCAACTGCAAACACAGAGAGGAGTAAAACTCACAGCCCGGCTCCGCAGCAGGTCTGAGAAATCCCTAATTCACTTTAAGATTTTTAATGCCTGAGAACAGATGGGCATATATTAAATTCCTATTCATTTGCAAAGCCACTCTGAAACCAGGAGGAATAAAATCTATTTTGATACCTGCTCCAAAGGTAAGAAAACCAGTTCTTTAGAGCGTCAGAAAGCAAAAGAGAAAGTCTTTGTTTAATTTTAATTTTAATTGAAAAGAAAATCGGATGTGAAAAGGGTATCAGGCTCCTTGTGATTGGTGAGGTAAACATGCTCTACGAAGAACTTTAGGGAAAGGCAAAACTATTCCTGAGCAATAGAGGGTCAAAGAGTTTGGAGTCTGTTTTTGAAAGGACTTTGGAACTCCAACATCTCCAAAATATTTTCCTAGACAAATTTTAGTCTTACCTGGCCCTATCCCACCCATCAAAATGCTCTAACAGAATAACAATGAAACCATAAAAATCTTATTTATGAGCAGATTTGTTTTTTTGTACAGAAGACGGAGAGAGAATCATTTTGTACCTGCAGGGTTTACAGCAAGAATATTTCTCTCATAGAAAAGGAGCCAGGAAAGTGGCATCCTACTAAATAATGAAAAGCTCATCTTGCCTTCAGCTTGAACAAAGACTTACAGGAAACCTAATATCACATTTCAAATTTCATGGGTGTTCCTAAAGCTTGTGTCTCTGCACTGTGCTTACTTTTATTTGGACAATCGAGCCTCCACTTGGGAACGTCATAGAACTTGTGAGCTCTATATATTATGGGCCAAATTCTCAACAGATGTAAATCAGCATTGAAATTTATGAGCCGAAGTTGTGTTACACAAACTGGAGGTTTGTCCCTGCTATCACTGATAAATTCCAAGTTTTAGGGCCTGATTCTAGCACCCGTTTGTTGTTTATTTTAACAGTTACGTGCTGTGTGTATGCTCTTCCACACCCTCGTAGCCTGATTTATCTGCTGTACATGAAAGTAGTCGTCATAGTTCTGTGTGCCCTGCTTCCACTCTTGGAGATATGCCAATCCTGTGGAATTAAGATAGAGCAGTAGCATTTAGGTTTTTCTGTTGTTGTTCAGAAACAGAGGCACTTCATAAACATACGCTAATCCTCAAAATCTTCCTAACAAATAGTTCAGAGTAGTGTAGAAAATATGTTCATCGTCATTCAGAATAAGCCACCTCCTAAAGCAGAGTGCAATTGTCACTTTAACGTTGCACAGAAACTGCAGAAAGGTTTCATAAAGGATGTTCAAAAATAACATGAGTATTTGAATCTGCAAGAATAGTTTATTTTGGCACAAAAAAAAAAAAAGTTTGATTTGGAATGTGACCAGAATGTTTGTTTAACAGCCTGCTTTGAACCAGAAAGAGGCTGGTTTTAAAGCTTATTGAAAGAAAGTCACCTAAGCAAGGAACAATTTGACAGGGTTGACAGGTTTCCTTTTCTGCCATTATAAATCTAAACTGTACAGTTCATGTCCTTCAGTGCAAAACCAGCCACCATTCTTCCAATACTATTTGAGTCACGCAGGCAGCTTGATCCATAAATCTATCTCACTTCCCAACAGGTAATGCTTATTACAAACAAATTACCAGAAGATGCCAACAATCCCATCTAGAAAACAGACAGAGAAATTTAATGCTGTAAAGCATCCTACGTATCCGAGCAATATTTGGATTCAAACAATGGTTATGAACCAGAAGGTCATCGTATTAGCAATTACATTTGTGTTCCTGGAGGGCTTTAGTTCACATTTACGCAGTCTCTAGAAGGCTAAGCTCTCTTCAGAACAGCTACAAATGCTTAAATATGAATAGCAGAACATAGCGAAAGCAATGTTATTTCTATGGATACCGGGAGGCCTTAGTGAAAAGTACTTTTAAATAAGAGCTGGAAAAGAATAGTGTGGCAGCAAGTTCAGAGCAGAGTTTCATCTTTGATTTGGAAGGGCCTTAGTCAGGCTCTCTATTAATGTCACCGTTCCCTTGCTGTTGTTTAGCACTGAGCTGCTTTTTTTTCACAGCATGCTGGTGATTTTTCATGCAGTAAATCAAGCGGGTTCTGCTCACATTCTGCTCCATTACATCTGTGTAAGTTCCATTGTAGATGCAGACAGTTATGTATGGAGACGTATAGCAAGAGTTTTTAAATTGTGCCTTGTGAGCAATTCCATTTCTGCCTGGTATTTCACAGTATTAACATTTTGAGAAGAAAACAGTGTAGAGTGGGAAACTAAAGGGAGATCTCAGCAACTCTCAGTAGGTCTTTTACAAAATGATCTACAAATTATGTGTTTGTGAACAGTTTAGTTTCAGAGTTCATAGTGTAGTTTCCCTTTCTGTAGAAACTCTGCTGACCCATATATTTGTGTCCTGGTACATTAACAAAATGTCCAGAAGAAAAGCAGTTGCAAAAGTTGAAATTGAGTAGCCTATGGTACAGGCTTCCTCAGGATTTCTCACAGCTGCGGAAACCATGAAGAGTAAGTGGTAATTGAGGAGAGCAGAAGGTGGTGTGGAGATAGAGAAATCTTGCTCCTAGGTATCTGTTTTCCATGGCTTGCTTCCTCTGTCTCATATCCACTGGAGCTCCTCGCAGCATGTGAAGGGCCCTAAACAGAGATAATGATATTAGGGGTAAGAGGAATCCGCTGGTGTGAACTGGGGGGCAAGACTTCTGAGCACTGTTCACCACTTGGTTTCTGACTCTCTAAGTGACCTGGAATTAATCACTTCTCTACCGTGTCTCTGTTTTTTTTTTCTCCCATAAAAGAGGATCACAGTTATGTAGTTGCTCTGTCCCCAAGGCGTGTTGTGGTACATAATTAATCTTTATAAATCATTTACTAATCTTTGAAGTAAAGGGGCTGTACTTGTTTAAGAGTACAAAGCAGCAGTAAGAGAATAAAATAGGCACGTAGGAAAAGAATATTGGTTAATTCCTAGCTATAAGCTTTCTTCCTGTGTCATCTGCTAGGCCACTGCTGTATCTTTTGGCATTATATAACATACTTCTTTTGTTCTTTGTCACAGTCACTGACAAATGGCTGCTCAGCCGGAAGAAGCAGCCCAAACTGCAGGTCTAAAACATCCCAGACTTGTAAGTAAGGATATGACTGCCACAGAAACGAAGAGAAATCAAGGGAGTGATGAGCTGCCATGTCGTAGTAATTGTGCTTCGTGGAAAGAGTGCTTTTATGAAAAGGTACAGCAGAGGTCTCTGAATCTGCAGGAGAAAAAGGTGAAGATGATTCAGGCACAAAAGGCAAAAGAAGAAAAGGTAAAAAGGAGAGAAGCCTGTGACTGGCTGTGCAGAGAGTGGTTCAGTGATGAGAAGGAGTCACTGGATACTCGCACCTATTTGCTTGACAAACTCCTACCTACGTTAATCCCAGGAGTGGAAAAGCTGTTAATGCAAGTGGAAAGAAAGAATGTGCTTGTACCAGACAAAGAACCGACCAAATTTGACCCCATTACATTTCTTGGAGAATATCTGATGAGACATAACCCTCAGTATGATATTTCTACAAAGCCAGGCCCCTACCTGAGAGGAATGAAGATGGTCACAGAGGAGCTGAAAACTGAAATGGCAGACACAGCACCAGAGAGGTGAGAGAGTTGAAAGTGTGGCTGGTCACAAGATTAGAGCTGGGTCCTGGTCTCTGTTTTACAAAAGGCATGGCATGGCTGCAGTCTGGTTGGCAAAGTGTCAAACAAAATGAACTTTGTGCAGTACAGTGCCAGAGATGGTAATTGCCTCCTTCTTAAAACTTGAGAAGCAGGGCAATCACCAGAACGCCACACACAATGAAGCAGTAGTCATTCTTGTTTAAGGCTATATTCTGCCCTTCGTGACTGTGTAATTCCAATTCAGACCCTATCTTAATGACATATGTGAAATGCAAACTACTTGCAAACCAGTCTGGGTTAGCAACAGGAGCTCTTTAGGTGTGGTGTTGGTATCAAAGGTCTAAGGACTCTTCACACTGTTTCCTCCATGTTCTTCCAAACTTAATAAAAGGTGACCTCTTTTTCTCCTTCAAGATGATTTTGCTCAACCAAACCAAGAGCAATGTTGTCACATGGCATAGTAGCTGGCACATGATAGAAACTCTTTTCTCATAAGGTTTTTACTTTAGGTTTTCATTTCAGATCCTTTTTTCCCTTTAAAGTAGAAAGTGTTTTGTATTTTATTACGTTGCTTACTTGTGGGGTGTAGTCTAGGCTGCTTGGTTTAGTACAATATTAATGGATATTGGAAGAGGGTTGTATGGCATCTTACAATATGCTCACGTCAAAATGTGAGTGCATCAGGTGAGCAATAATGCGGTCATTTTAATTGCTTTATTCAGAAAAATATAGAAGTGAACATTTGTATTTGTAGATGACCCAGAGATGATTGTAAATGATATCAAAGTCACTCGTTACTACTAGGTCACTCTCTAGCTGTGTCTGTACTGTAATGACTGCAATGACTCCTATACAAATGGCTGTCTCATCTATTTGCATGAATGCTACATACAGCTTGAAAATTGGTTTCAGGGTTTCAGTGTGAGGAATTAGGGAAGTAAAATGTTGATGTGACTTATTCATAGACTCTAAATGAAGATAATTGATGTTCCCAGTATTATAATGAATCACAGAATCGTTCAGGTTGGAAAAGGCCTCCAAGATCATCTGGTCCAACCTTTAACCTAGTACTGACAAATCCACCACTAAGCCATGCTACTAAGTTCTACATCTGCACATTTCTTGAAGACCTCCAGGGATGGTGACTCAACCACTTTCCTAGGCAGCCTATTCCAATGCCTCACAACCCTTTCAGTAAAGAAATTTCTACTAATATCCAACCTAAACCTCCCCTGGAGCAACCTGAGGCCATTTCCCCTCATCTTATCCCACAGGTTATAAAAGAATATGTTAAATATCTCTCTCTACCTCTGAGTCTGTCTCCCTACATTTCTAGTCCACATCAATTATAGCTCTTAGGAATATGCCCTGTATGAATTCAGCTAAAGCAGTATAGTAAGTGAATTTTGTGCAGTCACTTACCCCCTTTTTCCCCACAGATAGAAATAAATATAACTGACTGATCATGGTCAGTGTGAGATAGCCCAGCTTTTTGTCTTTTCTTCATAAACAGACCTACGACAGCATAACCAGAGCTGGTAAAAGATTTTCAAAAGTTTTTTTTTGTTTGTTTGTTTGTTTTTCATTGTGAATCAGAGCTTATTTCTGGAGAGGTTAGATTTTCCTGTAGAATAAAAAGTGTTGGCTGCCCATGACATGTCTTGGCTTATCTTGTTAGGTTCGTGTTGGCATTTGGAGACAGGTTCTCTGTAGCTATGGAAGCTCCAGAACTGCTGCACAGGAAGTGTCTTTCAAGGGCTGTAGAAATCAGTCTCTTCGCAGGCAGTGCTGCCAAGGGGGTTTATGTAGCCATAGCTGTAGCAGGGTTGGCATATCGGCTGGTAGTAGCATCGTGGGATTTGCATTCTCAGTAGCTCAGGATTTACACGTTTGTGATGGCTGTGTTGTGGAATTTGCATAGGATTTTCAAACGACAGCAGCACAGAGGATTTTACTGACTCCATGTAGCACTGAGACTCCTAACGAGAGTCACTGGCTTTCCAAGCAGGAAGAAAACGTTAAAAGAGAAATGCCAGTCTGGGCTCAAAATCTCTCACATAAGCACCAGAAAAATGAAGAGGGAAATTCTGTCCCCAGTGAAACTCCTGGAAGCCTTGGCATTACCTTCAGCAAAGGCAGGATTTCACCACAGATTCGTATTTAAAGCTTACCAATCCTTTCTCAGGCTTCCTCTAGCCTCTCCTTAACTACAACCTGAGTGGGAGACAAGGAATGAGGGAGAACAGATGGGAGAAACTCCTGATCTAAATAGATTGATACCTGAAGCAGAGACTTTATTTTGTCCGGGGCTGGTAGTCCTTCAGTCTGAGTCACTCATCCTTGTGTGGGAGTTAGGCGGCTGTCTTCCTGAAGGAACATGTTTCGTTCTGCGGTGAGAAGTTACCCTCGCTGCAGAAATTTCGTTGAACATTGTTCTCTGCCAGTGAAGTGCTTGTGTGAAACGCTACTTAGGCACTGAGACAAACGCATGCTGATGCAATTTTGTTGGTAAATGAAGTGAGGCAAAATTAGGCACCTCTGTTCCTGCTAAAATTGAAAGAAAATTGAAAGACATCTATACAATGTATGATTAATGCCGTTATAAATGTCTGCAAGCACTGATGGTAAAATTTATCACTGTTGAAGCTACATAAACTAGAAGAGCTGTACAGATCATTTTCCCCTAAATGTCAACTGTGTACTCTACGAGGGGCTTTTTCTACAAGCACGTATCTGATACTCAGAAGTTATTTCTTCAGATTCATAGTTACACTAGATTTCAGGAGATTATATATGTCAGGATATAAATATTTTCATCTCAGAGCTGCCCTCTGAAAACACAGATCACTAGCCTCTAGTTCAGTAACAACACTAGTAATTTTGTGCCCCAAATATCAAGTACAGCTTTGGAGAAAAGTGTGCTTTTGCTAAAAGGACAAGAGTTTCAGTAAGATATTTCCTTTCTTTTTGTTCTTCAGGAGAGGCTTGATCTAGCTTACTAAAGCTGGTTTATGTTGGTATTGTTCTAAGTCATATGCCTATGTCCTACAGGCTGGCCAGGATGAAGGCTGAGGCAAAGACCAAACGTAAGGAAAGGAAACAGGTGGAAAATATGGAGTCTGAGCAGAAAGAGATGAGGAAGGAGGCGCTGGCAATTCAGTTCAAAGAGTGGACAGTGGATATCAGTGGCAGAATACCAGTTGCACTGGTAACTAGGGTTGATCCTTGTTAACACTGCTGTGGTTGTTCCAGACAGGAGGAAAAGGAAATCTGGGCAGTCTGCCCTGGAATGGCAGCAGTGGAGCAGAAGGGTGGGTAACGGCTCTGACATCCCCTGAAATCAGGGTGCAGGTCAGTGTCTACCACAGCTTCACCAAGCTGATTCCTCCTGAGCACGTGGAAGGCTTGCAATGTGTTCTCCACAGAGGTCCTGGATAAATGGATGGTGAGGTACTTGGACACTCCCGAGGTTGCTGGATACATAACTTTATCTCTGGATGTCCCTCTGTGCAGCTGGTTATCCTTCAGAATCCCCTTAAAAGATCTGGTGCAGCCAGTTTTGCTCACCTTTGGCCCCAATTAAATCTTCTTTCTAGCCCCAAGACTCACAGAAATTGACAGTGCATCTTTCTTAAAAGTCACACAAGTCCCCTAGGAATTGTCCGATGGTTACATAGAGCATGACATAGACAAAGTCTACATTTAACAGGACCTACTTGTTTGTGGTAAGAAGTGTGATTGTCCCACATGACTGGTTATTCAGCACGATTTACTTTAGTATTTGTCTGCATGAAACAGGCCTTTGACTGTTACCTTGATTTGTAGATTCAGAGTGCACTGAGGTCTTTCCTGGATGTCGTTGCTTCTGCTCCCATGGATGTGAGAGAAGGTAAATTTTTGATGTGTCTTTCTTCTTTAGTTTTATTTCTGTGGCCTGAATTCTAATGCAAACTGAGCAAACAATGAATGAATTTGATAATTGACAAAGAATCTGTAAGGGTAGTTACACCAGGTAGTATATTAATCAAAAATCTTGAGACAGATTGGAAAGAGACTGACCCACCACGTGGTTCATTAATGTGATCTTGAAAAGTACAAGAGAAGTTAAAAAAATTCGAAAGAGATAGAAAGATCACCTACAGGCCCTTTCCACTTATATCCTGCATGAGCCAGACATTGCCATGTGCTTATCACTATTTTTGAGAATCAGTGTAACAACCTCCTTCAGCTGCCCTGTCCCATGGTGTACCCTGGCTCATGGGAGGTCTTGGAAATCCGATGGACAGCTTGGCATACCGGGAGGTCAGGAGGAAAGGTAAGATCAAAGAAATCAGTCTGACAGAGTTGTTACCTTGTATGGTTAAAAGGAAACAGATGAAATTTGCCTAGCATTCCACTAAACAGCACATCTTGTCTAGCCATTCCCTTTGCCAGTCCCAGGCATGCCAGTCACAGCACAAGGGCCTCTATATCAAAGCGCTCAGCGCAGAAGGGATTTCCATTATTCCTGTCCACTTTATAGCTCACACTTGACCTCTTTGAATAATGATAATTGGATGGATAGAGCCAGGAACAGTGAAGTGGCAACATTCAACCTGCTGCCAGCCCTTTACATAGATAGCATGTAATGATCATCAATAATAACAAATCTGCCTTTGCTGGGAGATGGGATAATAATCAGGGCACCTCCAGAGGGTATTTCTGCTTGCTGCTGAAGTAACCTCTGTGTAGAGCTTGCCCTTGCTCAGACCTTTCTGTATTACAGATTTGTCCCTCCGAGTAATCATCCTGTGTTGGTAGCACATCGTGTGAATGCCAAACACAGCCTCTACACTCCTGGTGTGGTGGCTGTGGTTCTGGAGTGCTTGAGTATGAACAGTTCCTGGGATGTGAAACTCGTATGGAAGTTTCTGTCTGGGTGCTTGCTCCACAGATTCTGGAGATGCTTCATGTCAGATTTCACTAATACGCTGCTCCATTTCTCAGTGAATTTAATTTAGTAGCATTCAATATATATTAATGGAACATTAAGCTTTGTTTTATAGTTTAGTAGAGATATTGTACAGTTTAGGAATGTCTTAAGCAATGAGATAAGTGCATTCTATGGGGAATGTTCTCATTATTCCTGAGGTATTGCAGAATAAAGAACAGAAAAATGATCCCAACAGAAATAGCATGTTTGTGCTCAAAGACCTTATTAAGAAATCTGTGCAGACATTTGGTGTATCTTTACAGTAGTCAAGAAGCTGACCAACAGGTAGCTCTGAATAGCATAATCAGTAAAATGTTTCCTACAGAGTTTCTTGGAAAAATTACTGTGATTTTCAGATTCCACTCTTGCAAGGCAGAATTGATGTCCCCAGAATTTTCAGGCAGTTTTATCTGTTAAATTGAAAATACTTTCTTCCCTCACATAATTAGTGGTAGCTGCTGTTAAAATCATTGCTGTTTTCACCAGTATATATCAAGAATAAATATGACCATACAGTTCTGAATAGGTAAGTGCGAATTCTCAACAAGAGAAATATTCTCAGTAAGAATCAGATTTAGATAGCCTTTATACAGCCAGGTGCCTGAGATCCTTGTAATTTTCAGCTATTGTGTAGGATAGCCTCAAATAAATGTAATCCAACATGAAAAGAAAGTAAATGTAACATAAAACATGCAAGAAAAAATGTATGCAATATGCTAAACCATGGCTGCTTGCCTTCTAAACCAATATCCATTTTTTACTAGCCATCTATGACAGGAAGCTGGAAATCGTAGACACATTGGAAAAAAAAGTAAACATTGAGGAATTCACAGAGGTGAGAAATGAAATAAGAGTATCTGATTCAGAAGGTGATACTTGTCACAAAGTAGTACCATTTCCCTGTGGACAGCCAAGATGAGTAAGTGAAGGGCTTCTGTTTTCTCCAGCACCCCAGGTAACTGGTCGTATTAGGACATTTCATATTCTGTATCCATTCTCCACTGTCACAATGCTTTCATTTTTGCCCTGAACTGTTACTGGCATGAACCACAACCAGACAGTAAGAAATGTCAAAAATGTCTGTAAAGAGCAACCAGGATGAAAAATACGCAGTTTTAAAATTAAAAGCTGTCAATGAGAAACATCAGAAGTGTGTTTCTAACTCACCAAAATCAAGAAAAGCAATTGGAAGTTTCACCTCATTACTCTTCATCAATTTGAAAACAACCATATCAGTTCAAACTAAATTACTGGAAAGCTCTCCAGGCCAGGACTTTGCCATCCATTTCTACCTATGACAGAGCTAAATTTTATGGCTAGGTTATTAAACCTGTGAAAAGGGATGTTTGGAATAGAAATAATGACAGACCCTCAACTGCAGCGGTATAGTGGGTGCAGTTACAATAATTAAAAACAGAGAATAAAGCAGCCGTGCGGAGACTTAATTTCAAGCAGCCGTGTGCGATTTTTGTGCCTTCTTCACTCTCAGGAGACTCACATGTTCAGTATTTTGCACAAAGATGCATTTTTATAATAACTTGTTGAAGGCTTTTTTAAGCATGAAATGAGTTTTTTTTAAATTTTAACCTCAGAATAACAGCATTTAATTAAGGAAATTGTTGTGGATAATGGGAGCCCAGAGAATTGCTGTAGTCACTGAAATGAAGCATCAATCCATAACTCTATGGTACGTGTATAAGCACAGAATGAATTCATAATACATTAACATTAGAAAAAATGTTTTGAAATATATTTTGTGCATTCTTTATTTTAACTCAATTAAAAATGTGAGAACAGAGATCAGAAATATGAAAGACATGGACTGTCATGCTGTCTGATTTACCAGCCAGTGCAACATTGTTCTCAGAATATATTCTCTGATGCTTTTTCCAGCCTGGTTTTAATTGAATCGAATGATGAGGCTTTCATCACTTCCCTTGGGAAACGCTTCCATAATCACAGACCTCATTCTGAGGACAGCGTTGTTTCTAATCCTCAGCTATAATTTACCTTTGGTCATCAGTTTGCATCATACACCAAAACCAGAAAAAGAGATGATCTTTCTCCACACTGGTCTAGGGCTTTTCACATGTAGAAAGAATTGTTTTTTAATGTACCTTAAAATTAAATGGCTTTTTTTTTTCCTTCCTTGAATTCAATGCAGCTTTTGGTTACTTAAAGGCTCTTAGAATCTCAGTAGAGAGACCTCACACTGGTGCACACCTGTGGCTTTTTTGTTTTGTTTTGTTTTGTTTTTCTGGACATGCTCAGTGGCTGGTCCTTGTATTTTTGCCTCCTTGCTGATGAGCTGGTCAGGTCTTTTATATTAAAAAACATTTAGATCCCAGAGACCAGTCCTTAACGGTTTATTTCACAGGTTTTGTACTATAACGTGGAACTTCCAGCAGTCTGACACAAAGCTTTTGATACCAAGGGAAATACTTACATTGGTAGGGTCCAAATCAGGCTTTACAGGTGAGGTGGTTTTCCATTAGTGCATGTGGCTTACTCAATTTCTAGTGAGATCAGTAGGAACAAAAAGCAAAGACTAGCCGATCCTTTGTTATTGATGATTATGTGTTTCCAAGCTACCTTGAGGTCTCACACTGGATAGCATTAAGGAGGTGTCCCAGCTTTCTTCTGATAGGTGTCAAAATCTCTTGGTTAAGATAAATAAATGTATGTTTATTGTGTGTACAGCACTTTACACTCTAGAGTGCTTTACACATATCAGCTAAGAAAAGCTTATAACTCTACGGTAGTTCCTCCTGCCCACATAGCTGAACATACGCTTCTAAAAAATGTTCCGTGGAGCTGTTAGACAGCAGTATTAATATACAAGCCTTTATATGTGTCATCAAGATGACATAGAAAATAGCAAGCTGCTTGTCCAACCTGCCTCCTCCCAGCTGCTGTCATCTTCAAGGTTCATCTGTCACAGGGCTCCAGGCTGCAATAGCTCTGAAAAGCTAGTAGATTCATGTAGCCCCAGATCTGCCACCTTCTCTCTAACCCACCTACATCCTTTCTTTTTATGCTGAAATGCAGAAAAAACACACTTTGCATTAGGAGTTGTTCTTTCCCACCAGCCACTCTTCAGGCCATTGGCTGCTGCTTTTCTGCTCTTCCTCTCATCTCCACTTGTCCCATATATTTGGAAATTATGCAATACAGACTTGAATAATAACAAGTATATTAATATTTCAGTTTGTTAATGCCTGTGTGGCATTTCAACAAGTTCAGGATGCTCTAGCACTTATGTCAGGTATCCATACTCTAAAAATGGGATAATGGGGAACATTCTCTGTTTTGCAAATTCTTCCTGTTAACTGTATAGGCTCCCTATTACTGTGGCTGGCTCCAGAAACCTGCTGTAATAATTCAGCACAGGCTTTGGGATTGTGGTTTGTTCTGATGGACATTATTATTTATGTCATGCACACCGCATTTTTAGAACCATATTGCTTGTGCTCATAAAAACCACATGGCTATAAATCCAAAGTGTTAAAAGTGTCTCCAAGGCTAGAATTTAAAATAAATCTCAAGTCAGTAGTATTCCCAGTGTCAGAGGCCTTAGGTGACAGCAGGCTCACATTTGAAAAGTTCTTTCCTTTTTTTATTGTATCCAGAGTGGTTCTCTAAACACTGGAATTGTGGGCAGTGGTCATTTTATGACATTAGAGAGCTAAGTGTCAGTTCTGCAAAAACTAATGTCTCAAAAGGCCTCCTTGGGAGTAAAGTCAGGAATACTAAACGTTGCAGAAAACCATGGAGAACTTGTATCCTGCCTGAGATAACCTGCCTTAGGCATTGTTGGAGAGATTCTGATCCAGCATCTCTGATCCACTGAAAGTGGGAAGTGGTCTCTGGGCCAGGAAGGGAACTGTTTAATATGCATTTGTGCAGTGCCTAGCGCAGCAGCAGCATCCCAGGCTTGTGTGGAGAATACTGCTGCTTCTGAAGGAAATAACGAAGTAAGCAGTGTAGCACCCATGCACCAAGTTTGTATCACATTAGCAGACTGACCCACAAAACAATCTACTTTATATTTCATTACGTGGTAGATTTGATCCACAAAACAATTTCCTTTATATTTCATTACGTAATAGATTTTTAAGAGTTCAAATTGCAGTGAAAATACTCAAAGAAAGCTAATGATTTATGCTACTGCTTTCTCTCCATAGTATGTCCGTTCCTACACTGAATATTTTTCAAATGACATGTTCCAAGAAATCCTGAAGCATCTCCGTCAGTGTGCTCTTGACTTCCAAAAAGCCATAAGGTGTGATACGTGGAGGCAAATGTTTACTGATCTCTTCCTAGATTGTGATTATGGAAAGGTAAGCAAAGCAGTTCTCAGCCTAAGTTCAATATGATGATGCTTCTACTTCGGTATTTCTCAGGGTCACTGCCTTCTTTTTATTCTTTATGACTCCAGATACTCTTTGCACTTACTTAGCATTATTTCAGAGGGCAATAGCTGTTGTGTTGTCTTCAAATTCATAGTTCTTACTTAGACACAGAAATGCCAATAGCCTATAAGCTGATGGCCAACTAGAGACTAAATGACCTTACATGATAACTGCCTGGTGTTTGGTGATTCTGGAGAAGAAATTAACCGCAGACTTTAGTACTGGTCGTTACCTGTTCCTATAGCACTAGAATGTTTTGGTGCTAATTTGTCTATTCAGCTATATTTCAGCAAAGATAACCTGATATAGATTGACCTTAACAAATGTGTACATTACTACAGTAGTTGCATATATTGTATTGCATTAATTGTGGTGCATTAATTTATACATCTTCAGGCCTTCTATCAAAAAATCTCATGAAAGTATAAAGTTAAAATGCAAAATAATCTATCTGTACCGCCTTTCTGAGTACGTAGTACGAACTTCAGCTGCAGTTTATAGACAGGAAATTAAAATACAATGAGTCAGTTACAGAACTGGAAATGGAATTCAAAAGCCATAATTTGGTTTTCAACAGCTCTTATCTCTATCTGTCATCCCCTGAATACACCTGCACCCCCATTTTTAAAAAGCTAGACTTACTAGAAAACTAGCAAATAGTAGAAGCTGAAGAATCAATGGCATAAGCTATTGCTAAAAACTTGGGCTTTGTGCAAAAAGTATGGTACTTAATTTGAGTAGCCTCAGCTAGCCAGCTGCTGGCTACTACACTGTAAACAGTTGCCATGATCTTGCAGGTTTCTCCTCTACATATATTATATATTCCATTCAGCACTCCTCCAGTGGTCTTTACATCACGCCTACTCAGAATGAATGAACTGTGCTCTACAATGTCATGCTAATAATGTCATTAGCTCCAAGAGAATGGAATTACAGAGCACATTTCAACACCAATGACATGTTTTAGAGGATGGTGGCGAGCTGCTATTTCAGGGATGAGGAAAGAAATGTGTCTACTTCTCAGTCAGAAGACATTTCATTTTCCTATTGCTCTGTCAAGCAAGAAGAGCTATGGTGGATTCTCCTGGGCAGAGTAGTATATAAAGCTGCATCCTATTTTTGCTATGCATTTTGAAAGGTTCCCTTCTTTCCCTTTCATGTTTTAATGTGACTTTCTTCCTACTATTTTGGTGGCAGTAATCACTATCTCCATGCAACTAGTCCCAGTGGAATCTCAGCTGCAAAGAGCCAGAAATGCTAGTACAAGATAACAAGACTGAGCAGCTCTCAGCACAGACTCCATCGCTGCACAGAAAAAATTGATCACAGCACAAACTTGGTTGCTCTTTCTAGCCTCTGAGGTAGACTTGCTCTCCAAATTGAGTGTGCTAAACTGTAGCGTGGGCCATGCAGTTCTTTTAAACCTGACCTGGTTTCTTTTGTATAGCGCTAATAAGTCCTGCTGTACTGTACCCACAGGCGAGATAAAAAATGCAAACTAACCCAAGGACTTCTACCATTTTGAATGTGATCCATTACCTGTAGTACTCATTCTGCAAAGCACAGCAGAGCAGTTGTTTCAGTTCCTAATTTACATTTGTTTGGCAGCAGGCAGTTATTCCAGTCTGCATGGTGAGTGTGGCTGGCTGTCTCAGTGAGTTGCAATTAGGGCCAGGGAGCTGAGAAAGCAGTGTTTAAATTACAGTCAAATTAGAAGGTATCCACATGATCATTATTATGATTTCAAATGCATGCATCCAGAAGGATGGCAGCTCAGCCAGAACAGCCTGGACTGTGTAGTGAAGCAGTAACTTTCCAAGGCAGTTGAATCACTGCTCCAATGCCCAAAAAGGAAATGGCTCTTTGAATTTTAAGCTTATGGCGTCTCTGTGCTCACGTGTGTCAAGTATAATTTCTCTTGACGTTGTAACAGAATCTGTATTAATTTTCAGGGACATTTTAAGCCCAAGACCTTTAAATGTAACTGATTCTAATCAGAGATTAGTTTTCAAACTAATGCAGTTTGAGACACTTGTGATTACCTTCCTCGCAGTACGACAACAAAGTCTGCTTTCTCATGACCTTTCATGAGTGTCTATTCCCATCTTACTCACTAACAAGCATATTGTGGTGGTGAAGATACGCATATTATGTTTCCAGAAGAACAATCAAGCAGTTAAATACTGACCTATCATTGATTAAATGGCAAGTCTGGTTTAGTCTGTGTTGATAAAGGAATTGCTCATAGATCACAGAGCATTGCTGAAAACAACTGTGGATCATCACCTGCCAACATTTAGGTGACAAGGAAATTAGGTCAACATGTTTCAACTCTCCAGCCTCTGCAGTTGGCACTAGTTAAAAGTGGAGGCAAATTTTGGGCAGTTGTACAAACACAGATGGCCTGCTGTTATTTATAGTGGATGCTGTACCTATCCTACTGATAAACAAGAGTTAGTACAAAGGGCTGATACGCAGGAATCTTTAATCAGCTTCCCCAGTCATACATGAAGTGCAAAGAAATGTGACCTTTTTCTAATAAATTTAGGAAGCCAGGGAGATGAAAGTATGAAGTATGAAAGACTAAAACTAGGCTGAATGGCTGATTACACTTCTGGTTTGTTCCTTTCCTCAGAATTTGCAAAAATCTTTCAATTTGCTTTGGAGGAAAGGTGTCACAGTAATAGAAAATGTGATGTATTTACTTACTTTTCAGAATTAGCCTACTTGGGAGGCACTTCACCAGTATATTCTGGGTATCTCCATTGTTTTCAAATGCTCTGATCCTTATATTGATGCCACTACTTATAGTTTTGGATTATAAACATCGCAGTTATCTTGACCTCATTTCCAGAAAAGAGCAGCAAACTTCTTCTTTTATTTCTTCAAGTTAAGGACAGGAAGAGTTTCCACATCATTAAAAGTGTGGTGAATTTTACATTTTACAGTTTTTACTCTAAGAGAAAAAGAAAAAAGGAAATCAATAATACAAAAGAAAAGGTACTTGCCACAAATAAACTTAAGTAAATCTGTTCTCTAATTAACTACCTTATTCCATTAATGGGAGGGAGATTACAAAGAAAATGGGACTGAAATAATGACAACAAGAATTCATTGTAAAATGGAAAACTTGCAATCGTTTAGATTTGCTTTACTTTTTAAGCTCACAATTTCCTGATTGGAAATGACCCATTTCATTGTCTTTTCCTGGTTTTATTGTCTGTACATACTCACACTGAGCAACAAGAATTTAATAAACTCTCTGCTAGCCTCTGCACTGGAACTGCTGATGCCTCTCTCACCTCTGCGGTCATCTGTGTATGAATTTTTAAAGGAAATCAGGGAAGTTGTAATAATAGCTTAGATTTTTGGACTAATTATTTTCCCATACATAATGCTTCAATGAAAATGATGGGGCACAAAACCAAACTACAATGTGCAGCTACTATCATAATACAGCACAGCCCACAATAAGTGAAAATCTTCCATAGTCCTGTCAGGCAATCAATGCTTATTTTGAAAGTATAAAATGTTGGTTCTTTGATCTTTATATGCAGAACTCATTTGGCAGAAGTAGTCACAACCATCTAACTGCAATTTCTCAAGAATATGCAAGAGAATGTGCTTGCAAATTAATATGTGTGAGGGGTCCTAGCTAAGCCCAGAGAAGAAAATTTTGTCCTTATAAAATAAATGGACTTCTTTGAAATTTGTTCTGATGTTCTGCTAATGGATAATTTTTAGTCCCATGTAATTCTTAGCTAATATGTGGTGCCTTTGTAGTGCTACAAAGGTTGATTCAAGTCCCAAGAACTAGAGAAAAAAATTCAGAATCAGTAATTGTAATCTTTTTGTCTAGGTTGGTCTCTTAGACAGACAAAAAATACTTGCCCTGCTGGAAGAATTCTATGACAGAAGCCCCGTGAGTGCTAAGAAGAGATTTTGTAACCCAAGACAGTGTAAGCATATGGGATGTTTCAGTTGTAGTTGAAACATTAGGTCACATGAATTTGTCTAGCTAAGATATGTTTTATGGACAAAATGGACCTAAATGGATGCTGTGACCTATGCACCATAATTTGCAAATGCTTTGCAAACTGTGATGCAACGATCAGAAATACTTCAGCATCCCGAACCTTTCCTTCCTACGAGATTCTGTTGTACTTTCCCGAAAGAATTCTTTCTTACTGTGCATTATTAGAAGTTAATTTCCTGTTTACACTAAAATTTCTCTGGAACTTGGAATAATAAAGAAAAAGCACAGAGAATCATCTACATGAAAGTGAAGTATTTTTAAGATATTGGTTATTAATTAATTGCTGGGATCAAATGTAAGGCAAATTACGGCTTTCCGTTTTAGTATGGAGAATTATGAAAACTACTTCAAAAGAAACACGGTGTGATAGACAATAAAGAGCAGTTCTCTGCAGGCAAAGATACTATTCTGAAGTTTTGTTTTTCTGGGATGCATGTTTGCAGCAGGTACTTTCTTGTAATTTCTATTTGCTGGGGAATACCTTTTTTATTTATTATTATTTTTTAATTTCTTTTGTAATAATAGAGGACAAAACCCAAGCAAACTATGAACTTACCTGTTTTTTTCTACATTAGGGCCAATAATTGAGCTGCAAGAGATTGAGCTTGCAGATTTATGGGGAGTCCTTCATGACGAGGAAGTTTGTGAGGAACTCAATGAAAATTTAGTCTTGTCTCAAGCAGAGATTTCCAAGAGAGAGATTTTACCATGTGAACCTGTAGGTGATAATAGCCAAGGCAGTTACGAAATGAGCACTAGTGTCAGTGAAGGTCTTCTTGAGCAAATGGACATGAGTGAAGCTGAGACTGGAGGAATTTCTAAGGAAGAAAAACAAGCAGCAGAATCAAAGGTGAGAAAGGAAGGTGAAGAAACTATCAGTGGTGAAAAGCACTGATCTTGAATGTAGTGATTTGAATGGAGATATAATACATAGTGAGAACACCAGTTTCCATGAAGACACCAAAACTGAGAGGCAAACTGAGTCTGCAAGTGCAGACAGGAGGAACCCTTGCTAGGATCAGCCTCTGCTGATTATAATCTCAGTAGAGATGAACCTGGATCTGAAAAACAGACAGAGGAAGAATTTAGCCTGGGTAGCGAGCCTGCTACAGAAATAAATAGGGAAAAAATATCATATATCGAGCAGAGAACCTGTCTTAGAAGGGAGGTTAGTGGGGAGGGGGACAAATGGATTGCAGAGGCCACCAACATGCTTTCAGGACCAACACCTGAAGCTATGAATGTGACGTCTGAAGACAGAGTTGTGGCAGACATGGATGTCATTGCTTCAAAACAGGATGCTCCAGTTGCAGAGGCTGTGAAAGAAACTGCTGCAAGGAAAGAGAGTTTTCTTAGTGAGCACAGCGGCCAATTTGGACAGCACACAAGCTCAGAGACAAGACTGCAAGACAAGGACCTGCAAGACCAGAGTAAAGGTAAAGAGTTCTTTATTGTGGCAGACCTTAGTCTTTTTAAACATACACCTTTTGATTGGTTTAACTGTAGGTGTGTTTTTAATCCATCTCAAAACCAGTGCAATCATGTGAGTGATTTCTGAATAGACAAGACTAAAAGCTTTGGTACTTTCAAGACTAAAAGCTTTGGTATCTTTTCAGTATGGTGTTTTCTGTCGGGGTTTCAGTGTTCCTCCCACAGGACAGCAGGTGAGGCACTGTGCTGGTGATCTGTATTCAAGGCACTGAGCAGACATTTTAATTCAAGTAAGGACTTTCTGAAGCATCAGCATTTTTGTAGTAAGGAGAAATTACATTCTGTTTCACTCTGTAATACTACCATAACAAGACAAGAGCCTAAGAATATTAAATATGAAATGATTTTAATAATCTTTAGAATGCGATTGCCCATAGGGAGATACATTATCGGATCATGCAGCAGGAACCTTTTATTTTAATCTCTCAGTGTGTCTCCAAAGGAATACCATACTTCTCAAGTGTATACAGAGGCCTGTTCTAGGAAGGCTGTTGTTGGGCAACTGTGGATTTCATAATAGGTGCTTTCTTAAACATACTTCAAGGAGCAACTTCCTTGCTAGTGCTGTGTTAATACACTCTTGCATCTCACAGTTTAAAACTGCAAGAACTGGGTCTACATTGCCAGAGCAGCCTAATTACAGACTTCTTACATAAGGGACTGTCAAGCTGATAGCACAGCCCCCTAGAACCTACAGCTTTCCGTGGTTAACTTCCAGTGCACAGCACTGGCCTGTCATTCAGCCAGTCCCTGGATGCACACATCCTGCACTGTTTGGGGCAGGCAGTACTTCCATCTTAAGAGCAGATACCCACTCTGTTCTCACAGAAATGATGGGGTGATGGTAGGATGCTCTTTGAGAGAAAGATAGAAATAAGAAGTCTGAATATCATTTTGCATCTGCATTGGAAAAGAAGCTATCTAATTGCTCTTGTTAAGATAGATATTTGTAGCTGGGCTTAAGAATTGTAATAGTCACCAGGTGAATTTCAGAACACAGTGTTTCCAGGCAGTAAATAGCTACTGATAACAAGGGTAGCTCCAGAGACACAGTGGTATATTTTACATGTTAGTCAGCAGGCTGGTCAGATTATTAAGCTCTGGTTGACAGAAGATTCCTCTTTAAAACTGCAGGTCTAGCTTATTCAGACAGACAGGATTCTCAGGCTGAAGCTGGCCAGGAGTTTGAACTGCCATGGTCAGGTGAGTACTCATGTCAGATCTTTTCACCTGCTTTAGAAGCTATAGCTTGTGTGTATGTATTTAACAGCTTTTAGAAAATCTGTATCTTATGCTTTTTAAAAAAAAGCTGATGTCATTACATGCTCTATTTTGTCTCATCAGGTGACCTTCTCACCTTTGACCTAAGCTTCAAGTATAGCAGCTATGGAGAGAGAATTCCAGAGGAGTGGATCTGTGAGAACATCAGATTTGCAGGTATTTGGTTACAAAATTGTATTTTCACTTGGCACATAGAGATTGGCAGGGTCTGTAGACATGTTGTGAGCTGAGTTTTGTCCAGAATACAAACATTGATTCCTGAGGCTGGCTTCTAGATAAGAGAGCAGTGTAGTCATAGTCTCAACAGCCTACTTTCTCCATAACAATAATTTCGGCTCACCTGTATTCAGTGATTTGACCTCACAGCATGATTGTATCCATGCTAGACTGGAACAAAAATCTGAAGAGAGCACATTAAAAAGTACAAACAGATTAAGGCCTTTAGTCAGCATGGAATCAGTCTGTATTCAGCCATACTTTTGCTGGCTAGGAAGCACAGGATTCAGGACTTCCACTGTCACATGGCTGGCTTAAGGGCAGCATTTGGCTACCTGCGACACACTGTGCTTTCTGCCTTTCAGACTTACGTCCCATCATGGCAGACATTCAGAACCGTTGTACTTCTCGTGTTAGGAGTGCCTTTGATGAAAACTGCCTCAACCTGCCACAATTTGTTCAACTCATGGAGACATTTGTTGGTCAAGACATTTCTCTGCCTACTGTGAAGAGTCTTATTGAATTTATCAAAGAAGAATACAAACAGACAGAAGAATCAAAAATTGAACAACTAGAAAAAGTAAATATTGATTTGCTGATCCCAAGTCCAAACTAAATAAAAAACCAAACAAGCAAACAACTAGGAACAATTACAAACTCAGCTTTTAATCTGATGCTGGCAGAGCTTTTCACTTGTAGCCTTGCATTCTGTATTTCTTCCAGAGATGTTCTGCCCCTTTGTTTTCATATGGATTCACCATCCCTAGCCCTTAGCTCTAGCAGTGATGACAGACTCATCCTGTAGGAGGTTGTCTGTCTGTTCTATGTCTGGATCCAGTGAGACAGCAGGTTGATAGTTAGCCGTGAAAGAACTCAAAACATTCTGTTCTGCTTATTCACCTATGTAATAGCCAAGAACCTGATGTCTGACCTACTATGCTGGCATGTACATATGAGGTTGTGGATGTTTTGGGGGAGGGCTTTAAAACAACCCTTCAACGTGCTGCTTTTTGCATATGTGCACGGGTATATGCGAATGTGCACATTTCTTTGAGTTTAAGGAACGAGGTGTTCTTGCTATGTGTTTGGAAAAAATATATTCCCCTTCAGCAACAGTCTCATGCACAGCATCAGGCTGGCCCGTATCACTTCAGAATATATGTGTATATATATGTATTTCATGGGGGGGTCTGTCCATAGTAGCCTCTCTAGCTGCATTTTCCTCAGACCTCTTTCTAGTTTCCCTCTGCGCTGCTGACCTAATTTGGATGAGATATTGGATCTGACGGCTCTACTGTCCTCATGCTCAACACAGCACACTGCCAGTATTTTGGCCTTTGAGACAATTCCACTCCTAGCCATTTATCACTGTATGCTGTGCAGGGACTGGTTTTAAAGGACAACTTGCACATGCGTTTCCTCGGAGCCCACACACTTCAGGGCAGCGCCAGCAAAAGTGATGTATGGAAATAAAAACTGTGAAATCTTTGGGTATTACTAACAAGCCTCTGGTTAGTTCTTGCTGTGAAGACATTTGTATTCTGGGAAACTTCCGCTTACCTGAGTTGATCTCGCCTCAGATCCATCATGGGTTTCATTCATTTACTGGGAAATGCCCTCTGCGGCGCTGATTCTGCCTGATAAAATTGTCAGCGGTGTTTAGTGTTTTTAAATATCTCCCAGGTTTACTGATTCATCTCCAGGTCTGAGCTATGTTTTTACATAGACTTGGCCTGGCCCACAGGGGCTGTAATCAGCCTGCTACTGCAGTCTCCATATTTGTGTACACATTGAGCCTCAGTGTCCAGGAGTTCTCAAAGACCAGCTCTTTCTCTGTTGTAGGCTCGCCGCACCTCTCGCTTGGCCCAGCGAAAACTGCTTTTGGAAGCACTTTTTGAAAAGTGGGACAAGAATGCATCTGGGTTTCTGGACCTGAAAGAGGTGGATGCTGTTCTAAGCATGTTCAAGGAAGGAATGGAAAAAGAGGCCTTGAGGAAGGGTAAGGAAACAGCTCTGCTCTGAGAGAAGTACAATGTTAACACAGTAGGCCTTAAACCATTCGAGGACAGTGCTAATGAAATTGTTGGCGAGCACCAGTATTTTTTTGTTTTTGCAAGCAGTCATAAGCATACAAGGCATGATGTACAAAATGAAAAGGAACAGTTATCCTGACCTACTTGTTAATACAGAGCTCCACCCCCTCCTCCACTGCAAGACGCTCCAGAGAGAGCAATTCCTAGGCAGAGAGAAGCCCAGTGCTTTCATGACATAGTGATGTGTTGAAAAATTATTTCAACTGTAACATGCAATATCTACTTGTGATATGGCAGAGAAAAAAAAGCTAAAGCCTGAGGACAGGTTTCACACTTTTAATCTAGCCTGTGTTATCCAGCTACATTTTACTACAGAGTGTATCTCATAGCAGAGAACACCAGCTTTCTTTATTGGGCTCAGATGACCTTTAGCAATCCCACACTGTTGCACAGCTCTCATGAATTAGATAGCAGCTTTGAGTCTCTCTTCACTATTGGTTCATTTCTCTGAATAAACTTAGCAGTTTTGGTCCTTGACAGAATAGGCTTGGGTCAGACAGAAGTGCAGCAGGTTCACCTGGACCTGTCTGGCAGCCTCATACATATTAACACATGGGCATCAGGTGCTCTGAAATACTGTATTAGCAATTAAGAACATGTCTGTATGTGTGCTTGGGTGGAGAGGACAGGTTTATTCATCTGCATGAACATCTGCATGTGGCTCACTCTGCCAGGCATTACCGAAAATGGCTCATTTTGGCAACCAACAAATTCTATTCTTTAGCTCGTTTGAGGGAGCTGGTGGGATGGGGAGTGCACCAGCATGCTGCAGTTAGTTGTCCCCAGGCTGCACAGCCACAGAAGAAACTGTCAGTTTATAGCTCTGCTATATTCGAAGTGTGCCAGAACATACTACAGAAATATGGAAGGACATAGTCTCTTCTTTGAAAGGCTTATAAACTAAAGGACAAATAAATAGAAAGATAGTATAGCAAAATCAATACCACCTACAAGCAACATAAAACTATTTCTAACAGCTTCAACAAAATCTCAACATCATGGAACAAGCCAGATTGGAGGAGAGGCTCACAGACATTGCACTTTCCTGGATGAAAGCACAGACTGAAAAGTGGGTAGAATTATTTGATTTTCCTTATAAGTGGAAAGTGTAATGTTATAGATATAATGGGAAAAATAATTTATTATGCCGTGGCTCACTAAAGAAAAAACTGATCATGTCATGCTCAGCTTCTTGTGTCTTTCTTCATCTCTTTCTTCAAAGAGAGGAGAAGGTGAAGGTCAAAATCCAAACATTTTTATACCATCAAAAAATTCTTCATCCTAGTTTTGTCAGAAAGCAAAAATCACATGAAAAAATACTGAATACTCTTTAGATATGGGCAGGATACCACAGCATTAACAATCAGCTCCACCATGATTGAGGCCTGTTAGTATTTGCTACTGCTATAGGTAAAACTAGTGATAAAATGCCCACTGGCTTCTGCAGGGGAAGGAGGAGGCTCTCAGCCCCCATAAACATCCCTGTCGTCAGTGTGCTGAGAGGCAGCCAGGGTAGCTTCCTGCCTGTTCTTGTGTATCATTAATCAAAGCATTTTCTGCTGCTCTGGTCTTTATAGACCACTGTATATATTGATCGCAAAATACTCCCTGCCTAACAGCACAGTTCATGCTTCTTCTACCTGTGTATCTTCGCTTGGTTAGTTTGCTAGTAGGGTGTGGCGTGATGAATAGCTATCTGTCGTTTTCTTTACTTCTTCGGGTCCAACAGGATTTGAAATCAGGATGCAGAAAAAATGATGAAAGCGTTAGTCACTGCAGTGCTGAGGAGAGGCACTGCCCGGAGCGTGAGCAGACAAGCACGGCTCTGGGCACAGCACCCGGTGAACCCCAGGTTTCCGAGGCAAGGAACCACCCTGCAGCTCTGAAAGGTTGTGCAAGAGCACCCCCGTGAGTCTGGAGCTGTAGCACGGGGAAGAGCAGCACTGGGTCTTGGAACAGTTGGGACAGGGGTTGAACGCTTCAGAAAATCTCATTTTAGACTGGCTGCCGATTTAACTAACGCTTAAATAGAAACTGATGTGGTAAATTTACACTTCCGTGCTCAGTCTGTTAGGATTAGGGGGAGACCCATTTGTCTTAGGACCTCTGAGCAAACTGGAAATTTGTGAACTGGAGTAAGTTGGTAGAGGAAAGTGATTCTTTAGAATTTGACCCTTATTGCAGTCCTCCTCCTCCAAGCAAAAACTCTGCCAGACATCTACTGCAGATTGTCGGCCTGTATTTGGGCCAGCTCAGCTGCAATCCCTGGGACATGAGGAAGGGGACAGGGCAAGGCTACACTCCTCAGCCTTGAACAAGATAGGAAAAAGCAGCCTCCACATGGTGATCTTTATTCCTTCAATCCCTGGCAGCTAATAGGCAGCAGCTCTTCTCTGTTCAGGCGTTTTTCATGCTAATTTAGTCTTCTAAACCCAGGAAGATTGCTCTTGTTCTTTTGCACTACACCTACATCTGCTGGTGCAGTGCAGGTGACTCCAGAGCACTGTTGTCCCATCCTCTGCATGACTTCAAGGAGGCTTTAGTTTTCTTTGATCTTCATTTATAAGTTTTAGCACAATACAAATGTTATTTCAATAATTCATCAAAGGCACCTAAAGAAGGGTAATTAAGAATGACTGATAGTTACTTTGGAAGGCCTCGAAAGAAAAATATGATGACTGAAAGCATGGTATGTAATAGAAATTGCGGGTATATGAGTGATCTGTGAAATCATCTGTAAAATCTGCCCTTCAAATGTTTAATGGGAGAGGTGAGTAATTTTCCTGTAAGGTCTCAACTCCTATTACTGTTTGCAGCAAGCCTACCTGCACCCCAGTCCCACCAGAAACCCACGTGTCCATGAAATTTGGTTCTGATGCGCATATACCTCAGATTGTTCCTATTTTTCATTGACCTTCATTGCTTAGGTATCTTGTAGAGGTGCAAAAGGAGCAAAGGTGCAATGTTGTGTGGGTTTCTTAGTAGGTGAGACTGCAGGCATCTAAAAGAAAAGGTACAGCCAGTCCTGAAGCTGGAGATTACCTCTCATGATGACAGCCTACTTGTAGGCGATAGCTGGAAGAAACCCAGAATGACGGGCTAGGCAGAAGCACTTCATCCAAAAACAGTTTAAGGCTTGATTCATAGTTTGCACAGGAAATGCAAAACATATTATTCACACAGATTGTCCCTGTCTTATTTTCTGTTTCTTCTATTAGCAAAAAGCCACTTCAGCTTACGTTACCCACAGTCTAGCAGAGTGGAGAAGCTAACCCAAAAGGCATTCCAGACTTTCCTTGAGCTAGTGGCTTCTGAGTTCACTGGGGATGAAGATGAAGTTATTGATAACATTGTGGAATTTTTGACTACAAGCGTGGAACGAAGCTGGATGGAGTGCCTGCAAAGCTTGACCAGGAGGAAATGGCTGCACAACATCCAGCAAGCAGCTGAGACAAGCGGAGCAAGCATGGAACCAGTTTACAAAGCGGTGTTTAAGGCCCTCTCCCAGGTGTGCATCCCAGGGAGTGTGAGAGTCTTTTGTGTAAGGGTTGTGCCACTGACTTCAGACCCTGGTGCTTCGAGTGGAACTCACAGGTAGCATGAGAAGCTGGCCTACGGCTCTTTTCCTTGTGCTTTCTGCTCTTAGCTGATGTTCAAGAGAGCCAATGGTTATGCACAGAAAGAGTCACAGGTCAGATCTGTGATACAAGAATTCTTGTTCATGCCAACACAGAATGCCTTTCGTGGATAATTACATCTCAAATTTTGAAGAGCTGACTAGGATCAAATTTGGAAATCCATCCACAGTTCTGGAGTTTCTGGAATTAAACACACCAGACTCAGTTTGGGATGCAGATAGTTAATTTGTAGTGGAAATGGTTTCATTTTTAATTTGCAGATGCAAGTTTGGATGTTTGTCCTGAACATTAAAGTCTTCCCCACAGAAACACTTCCTTCATAGTGGCTCAAATGTTTTTACAAAGTTGTCTAGATTTGTAAATGTAGTAACCCTGGCACTTGTTTGATTGTTCCAAAGGAATCTCCTGTTGGAGATGAAATTCACAGCAGTTCTGTTAGGCCCAGCTTATAATTAGCCTTTAGTTTAAGATAAACTGCTCCCTGTTAGCAGCAGGAAAAAAAGAAATCCATTCTCTCTAACAATCCAAATACGAAGTGGTTTTGCTTGTAACAGAGCATACCAGTCAGACACAATCACAGCATGCACACGTATAAGTCACACAGTTGGTGCCTGACATACAAAATCAGTGACCCAGAAGAGCACGTCAGCATAAGTGAGACGAGTGATAAGTACATGAAATAAGCGTAATGGCCAGTGGCTAATATACATAATGTAATGGGAACCATTTGGTTGCTAGGATGCAGAAGCCCACGGGGATAACAAGCAGATCAGTGCATATATTGCCCTTTTGGAAGAGAACCAGCTCTCACCAGAGCGGGGACAGATTCTCTTACACTATGTGGCGTGTACCGCAGATGATGCTCCATATGTTCTCAACCAGATACTGTACAAAGACATGAAAGGAGTAAGGTAAGAAAAGCTACAAATAACTGTTCCTTCTTCTCAGAAGTATCTGGAATGCAGGGGTACCTGGAAGTGCTTTGGGGTGCACTGAAAACAGAGGTTGGTAGTACTCCAGAGAGGAACTTCCCTCAGGGACCATTGTGGATGTTGCGTTATCATACAGATATCCTTATGCTTTGCATGCTCTACTTAGAACTGCTCTGTTTGGGATTTTGCTCCTTTCCTTGGGGAGATTAGCTCACAGTCTAATAAATCTCATCCCTTAGCAAATGTCTTGTATTGGGCCTACATTTTCTACTTTTAAAATTAATGTCCTTACAGCAGTTACATCCACTGGATATTTTTTGAGAACAATGCCTTCCCTTCCTTAATGTTTACAGTAAAAACAGCCTTCATGCCTCTTTACTTCTTATTTCCATAAGATAAACATATTTCATTAAATATTACTTCTTCTGACCTATAAAACGTAACAGCTGCTCCCTTCTGAATTCCTCTTCATTACATTCATTAGTTGATGTTTTTACAATGTCTTAAGGATAAAAAGTGCCTTATTTATTACCACTGTCTTTGGGATGCAAGTGGTAAATGTGGTATTTCTAGGTGTGGTTGGAATAAGGAGCTAAAACCTTCCTTCTCTGATGCCTAAAAGCAGGGAGAGTACAAAGCTGCAATATTTATTGTTTTGCTAATGGTTTTCTGCTACTCATATCAAACCTGCTCATACGTTTATTTTTTAGCTTTGCAGCTGTTGAAGAGGGAAAACCAATCCATGTTCCAAGAGTTCAGCTTCACGGAAATATCCACTTCTGGAACTATGACCGTCCAGTTGAGGAGAGAAGAGGTTCACTCCTGGTACTGCCATTACAAGATGCTCACTGGAGAGTCTTTGGCATTCTAGGACTTGATACTCTTCGGGACCAGAGTGAGAAAACCATCTTTCTGACCCATGAGATCAGTTTCTGCCAGGTGGGCACTACCAGAAAGCAGTGTGTTAGCCTGCACTTCAAAAAACTGGGTAGGGACCATTTGAATTTTGTAGGTTTGCTCTGCATAGACGTAAGATGTACAACCCAGAAAAGAACTGATGTGATTTTACTGTATATGGTAAAACTGGTGTGAGCAGAGCAGCTTGTCAGTATCTTACTGATTAGCATCTTGTTTGTAATTGATTATCAGGTATCACCTCATCAGTATTTTATTTAAACTCCTCCTGCAGACCTGACTAGTAAATCATTTGCAGATTCATGCAAAGCCCAAAGATAGTAGCTTTTAGTTACTGAAGCTCTAAACCTCATATTTGTTTTTGTTTCTGGAAAGTGGTGTGAAACCTCACTTTGTACATGGTGGGTTAATTGTAAGCAACAGCAGTCCATATTTCTTTGAGATGCTGGTATGCAGTGCTTTTTAGAATCAGCCTCATTGTGTATGCATCATCTGGGCAGCAGGGAGCGCAGCAAGCCAACATTATCAGTGTATTTGACTATCAATCACCACTAAAACCAATTTTGACTAGTGTAGTACTCAGCTGTCACCTGGGTGCTCTGCAGTCTTAAGGCCTTATTTGATAAGGGAGATATCACAGTCACTTTTCACCTTTACAAGTTGCAATTAAAGTAACTTACTACAACCATTTTGCTTCATTTTGCCACATGAATGTTTCCCCAGCTTTTTCCCCAGATCATATACAATGGTCTGGCTCATTTGGAGCATTCTGTTTTCACAGGGAGTTTCCCTTGCATTCAGCAAAGCCTACCATCATGTGCGCACACTAGAAAATGTTCTGCAAATGACCCTCACTGCGCTGGACTGGTTGTATCCCAGAGTGCCCAGCATTCACACTGTTATTACATACCTGGTGGAGCCTGGCAAAGATCAGGTACGTAGTTTACTGATTATGCAGCTTATGCTAATTGCAGGGATGCAGGGCTGACAGGACTGCTTTAGTGGGGGGACATGCTATTTCTAGCTGTGTATGATTTCCCAGTGCTTGTATTGTTAAAACTGAAGGCTGCCTGAGATTCTTGTGCCTGCCTGTGCATCAAAAGGTTCCCTCTGTAAAGGAGGCCACTCTTTGTTCTTTTCAGCCTTTCATGTAAAACAATTCACAACAGCACTGCTAGCATATCTCCTTTCTCCACCAGACAAGGAAATATTCTCCTACTTCAGTGCTCACAGGTGCATAGCAACCAATAGAGCAAACCCCCACACCCACCCACCCACCCACCCACCCACCCATCCATCCATCCATCCATCCATCCATCCATCCATCCATCCAGGTGTAGATTAGCCTGCAACCCCTGCTAAAGCTCAGCTATTTGAAACCTCCACAAAGGGAGCTGCTCTTATGTGGTGATACCGTGCATGTTAAAATTGTGGTGTGGAAAAAAAGAACGCCCTAGCTGACGTATTAGCTCTTCATTCTGAACTAATGTCAGGAGCCAAGATTTACATTTGACTCACGAAATGGCTGCTCCCAGTTAACTAGCCTGTAAAGGCAGCCCACGTCCCTGCAGATCATAGTCCAGTTGTTCAGCAGGCAGTCAGACCCTGGGAACCTTGTCAGTCCACAAGTCTACAAGTGAGTTAAGGAGAAGGAAAGTGTATGCAATATTAAGAACTGATCCCATGCCACCACAAAGTCTGTATGACATCAACTGAAGCCATAATTCATCTGTTTCCTCTGATAAGTATAGTTTATGCTGGCAGCCTTCTGTTGTCATTCCAGGCTCTGCACTGTCCCCTTGTTAACTGCCTGATAGCCAGGTCGTTTGCTCCCCTCTGTGCTTTTCATGTTTCAGGGCATGCTGACACAAACATGGCATAAGAAAGGGGGCTGTAATAGGACATGGAAAAGAAGGGAAACCTCTTCATTGGCCTCTGGGTGTTCCTCAGTGTAGAGCCTGGGGATGGATTAAACAGTCAGTCTGAGGGAGGTCCAGGGCACATTCTTCATGCATCTTGAGCAACACACTTTGGGAATAAAACCAGACATTGTTGGGAGATGTCTTTAAACCATCCCATTTCACCTGAATGTACATGGGAGTTTTTCTTTGAGAAATAAACACTTTTCTCCCTCTCCAAGCTTCAAAATGGCTGTTCTTTTCCTGGATGCAGGTAAATGTCCCTTTTCTCTCTAACAGACATGTGACTATGCTCTACGTAAAATGATTACTACAGATAATACAGGACAAAAAGAAATTCATACTTCTGCTGTTCTTTTCCTCAGAAAAGAAAACCTTTTAAGGTAGGCTCTGGAACATGCAACCTAGCCAGTTACCTGTGGTCCTAGATTCTAGTCTGCATGATATACATTGTGTAAAGCCCATTGTAATGCAGCCCTACAACAGTGTCTGTAGTTGTCTCACTGTTGAGGCTTCTGTTGTAGATGCTTGTGATACTGAATTATGAAGGGGTAAGGTGAATTTTCTCTTTAATTTTAGGCCTGCGAAAACTTAACTTCCAACTTAATGCTTACCAGATGAGCTGCCAAGCAAGCTCTGCATCTGTTGCAAAGGATCAGAGCCTCTAGTGAAGCATTTCGCTCTTTACAGTCATTTTTTTTTTCCTGGCTATGTGTCTCATTTCCTTCAACTATCTGTTTCCTTCAACTGCCAAGATCCTCACAGACTTGTCTTTTAAGTATATCATCCTTGTCGTCAAAGTTGGTTGAACAGTAATTTGCTGTTCCAGCACATTTTTTTTCTTTTTATAAAACTCTATAGAACAAATGTCAACATGGTTATAATGGGAATCTGTTTTTAAGGCAAGAATACAAACTAGTGTGGGTCTGTTAAATTCTTATGATTTTCAGCAATTGCCTTGGGTAAGCAATATTGTGTTCCAAAACACTATTTTCTCCTTTCTGTATGTGGTTTGAATGATACTGAAGTATGTTCATATTTCAGTTCAAGGAATAAATGGTGATTGTAATATAATACCTTTGTTTTAACAACACGAGATGAATGGTCTTTAACTAAAATATGCTAAATGAAGTACCAAAAGAGACTGGAATGGTAAAGCTTAGGACATTTTCCTCTCTTTACTCTCATTTCAGAGATTACCTGTTTAAGTGCATAGACACTTCAGAAGTCGTTCGCACTTCTGTCTGTGGAGAATACCACATTGCAGTACCTCTCCGTGACCTATCGAGACAAGCTCTTGGGTTATTTGATATCAGCATCGGACACCACCAGAAATTACCTCCTCATGAACGTAAAGACCTGCAGAAAATGTTGAAGGTGGCCCAAGCTGCCTGCTGTGAGATACTGAAGACACCTTCAGAGGAAACAAAACCAACCTATGTACTAGGTATTGTGCACGCCAGGATACATTTTTAGGAGTAGAAATAGGAATGTCAGTAAAACCACATCTGAAGTATCATTCATACAAGTATAGAAAGACAAATACAAAGCTTTGGTACACATGAATTACTCACGAGCAAGTCTACGTGCTGAGCAGAGTACAGTTAAACAGAATGTTCAGATTTTGGCTCTGGTTCACAGGATACTTTTGTGCCCAAGTCCCGCTAAAATCAAAGGTGCTTTGTTGCCTTCAGGGATCTATCACGTTCTACTCAGAACTGCCCCACCTAAGATTAAGAGAGTTTTAGTGTCAAAGTTCCAGAATTAAGTGCGTGCCCAGACCCTTCACCTGGACCCTAACCAAGGCAAGCACAGTGCCAAACCTGCTTATAAGTCAGGGTGCCCATGTCAGGTCTCCAGGCCAGGGTGCAATCTTGATACCATTTGTGTTTTCTGTTTGTCTGGACTCTGGAACCAGAATGAGCCACTATCTCTCCCAGAGGAGGTTGTGTTAATTACTCTCCCTCAGTGGCTCCTGTTCCCCCAGGAGCATAGTAACATTTATGGCATCTATCTAATCCCCTTAGGATGTTCAGCAGTCTCAGCATACCACACTTACATTACAGCAAGTTTTGTCTCCTTCTCAAGCACATATCCATTTTGAAATGTTTCATAGGATACTTGGGCTGTATACAAATGAATCACTTAGTCAAGGAGAAAAAAAGGTTAATCATATAGAATGCAGAGGCTTTCAGTCAATAAAATAAGTTTTGAGTAGCATTATGTTTCTGATAACTTCTTGAAAGGTTGGTTTTTGATTCCAGAGGCAGAACACGTGAATTTGAGGCATGCAGGAATTCTTTTCCACCGGTTCATGCTGCAGGACCTACGTGAGTGTGTCCAGAAACTCAATGCTGAGAGCTTTGCTGAAATGAAGAGCTATGAAGAACCACCAGCTCTACTACATAACATAGTTAAGGCTGTGCTGTTGCTTTTCAATCCAAAGTGGAAGGGCTCAGAGAAGATTGAGAGCTGGAGTCAGTGTGTACTGGTGAGCCATTTTTTTCCGTTATTCTTCCACCAAGAAGATACAGTGGAATTTACCAAGGGTGAATTGGTAGTGAAATAATTCCATGCACATTACATGAAAGGGGCTGCCCAGTTTAATAAACCAGATTTGTTTTTAAGAGAACAGGAAACGGATAAGTGGGCACTGGAGATATGTTCATGTAAAAGCAATGACCAGACAGAACTATTTAAAAATCGCTTTGTAAATACAGTTGCAGATGTGGAAATGTAACAGAATTGGATGGTTGAACTTGGAGTGATTACAGTCATTAAGACAGTGACAGGGAGATGTTATATACAGTAAATGTCTATATACTGACTAAATGCAAAATGAAGAGTATGACTTGTAATTATTTTTAAAACATTGGAAGGATATCCTCCAACTTAAGAATATCTGAAAGACTGCGTGCTCCTTTGTTTCTCAGGTACTCACTCACCTTCCTGTATTTTTACTTTTCAGTTTCTCCATCCTTGCAGACATCTTCCTTTCAATCTCCACTTCTTTACTTACCATTTTTAGATTTCCTATATACTTAAGTTACCCTTCTTTAGTTCTGTAACCCTCTCTTACATTTTTCACTGCCATCTGACTCTGTTCTCTGCATTGCAGAATCTTGATGACAATTTGATTCAGGAGATTTATTGCTTTGATCCAACTGCTTCATCTGTGCAAGTTCAAGGAGAGCTGCTGCTGGACTGTATTGGTGGTAAATACCATAAAGTAATTGTGAGATTACCAGACACAGCTCAGTAATGAAACTCTGTCAGCTGCAACATTCAGCTGCATGCTTTTAAAGTCTTTATTTCTGAAACTAACTTTGATTTCCCAGTGTATTAAACAGCTGATAAAGTGTCCTAAATATCTGCAGTCTTTTTTGGTCAATAAAAGTCAACCTGTTCAATTTATTATCAGAATTCACTGCCTTAAGGAAAGGGGAGCAAATCAGCTTTGAAATCTACCAGAACAGGTGATCTCATTGTGAACCTGCAGGTAACATGCTAAGAATGATGACTTTTTTGGCAAGTAACCTGTTCTGTGTACCAGAGCAGTCAAGAGGATGTTACTATTTGTAATATCTCTGCAGAAGAAATGACTGCTGTTCTTGTTGATGTCTTTCACTTGATTTAATGCCAGACCGAGGCCTGTTAAAATCAAGTATGGACGAGACTTACTAATTTAGCTGGGGATACTTATTGACAGTGTCCAGCCTACTGATGAACAGTAAACACCTAATGCAGTCTGAGTTCGTGGGGTTTTTTTGTTTGTCTTCCTCATATATATTAAACTAATACCAAAGAGAATGAAACAGGCCTAGAGCATCCAGTCCTCCTTCACTAAGAACCTAGATTTAACTAGAAAGGGTACAGCTTTGACAAACTACTGCTGTGTGCTACAAAAGGCTTGTTTTCCAGGCTGGAACTTACTGTGAGACAGTGGTGTGAGATTAGCGGTGTGAATACCAGTATGATTCACAATTACAGGAATTCCTTTTAAATGAATATCAGTGTTCACACATGGTGTATGTTGGACAATACCCTTATGTTCTATATACGTGCCCTGTAATACGGAACAAAGCACTAATAACCTATGCTCTACTCACAGAGCAACCTTGGGAGGTGACTGTATGGTGACCTCTAACAGCATATAATAAAAGATTACTCTTAAATAAAGATTACTCTTTAAATAAATTACTCTTAAATCAAATCTGAGCTTGGAAAAAAAGCACTTTTCTCACTACATTTTTAATTATCAAATGTTTAGCATTAAATAGAGCACTTTATACAACAGGGGACCTACGACAATGCGAAATAAATTATAATAAAAATGAAGCATTCATGTGCTTGACCATTCACTATCATAAAACACCATTTCAAAGCATCGCAATTTTCCAGGGTGGAATTATTGGACTTGGGGAAAACTCCGCTGATGGGATGACCTTCTCTATGCAGTCCTACACAACACTGGCCACAGTTTTGACTTGACCTGTTGCAGTTACAGCTCTTCTTTGTTTCAGGTGTACCTCGAGCAGAGGTGTGGCAGCAGGGCTCAGTTCCAGCCGAGTACCTGTACAACTGGGTGCACACCTGCTTGTCACTGATGGAGATGACGAAGAGCCTACAGAATAAAAAAGCTCCAGCTTTCACCAGCAAAGTCTAGCGTGCCTTCAGCTGAAGCACTAATTCCTTATCTAACCCTAGAGGTTCTGGTATTTGACATCTTTTATTTAATACACTGGTGCTTTATATTTTGGTCTGTTATAATGGTCTGTTGTGTGTTATTAAGAAAAATAAAAACATTAAAGGAGACAATTTTGTTGTTATATCTAGTAAATTTAAAAGCTTATTTAACCTTTTTTTTAAAAAAAATAATTCCAATGAGAAAGAAAGAAGCAGGGAAGAGTTTATGTCTACCAAGCTACAGCGCTCATAAATGATACAGAAAAAAAATTCAAGACTCACTGTCCTTAAAGTACTTTTAAGAAATAATTTTACCTAAAGGTTGTTAATCAGCATTTTTTTTAAGTTCTTCTGAATGTTACAGAAAAGCACAATCATTTTAATATAGAAAGAGAAAAAGCTCTCTTATTGGGACAAAGCCTGAGATTACAGCAAACTTGACTGTCTGCAGCAAGATTTCATCTTTGCAATAACGTTTCTTAGCGGCAGAACCGCTTCTTTAATAAAATTTGATAAAATTTGGGGAAATTAAACTCCACTTTCTTTGCTCGGCCACAAGCGACGCCACCAGGGGACCGGCGGGCACAGGCCCGCTGCCCCCCCCTCAGCCCGCCGCTGAGGGCGCCTCAGGGCGGCGCGGGCCGGCCGCCTCCCCGCTCGGCACTTTCGCCACTCGTCAAAAAAGGCCTTAAAAAAAATCTCTCCAGCCGCCCCCGTCCCCTCCCGGCCCGCTCCCCGCTTCTCCACAGGAGCGGGGCCGGGTGGCGGCAGGGCGGTGAGGCGCCGGGGTGTGGCTCGGGGGCTCGGAGCCGCGAGGAATCTGCGGCCGCCGAACGGCGGCGGCGACTGTGACGGAGCGCGGCCCAAGATGGCGGCGGCCGGCAGGCAGTGAGTGCGGGCGGGCCGCGGGGGGCTCGGGGGGCCCTGCCTCGGGCCGGGGCGAGCCCCGCACAGCCCCGGGGGGGGGCTCCTTCGTCCCGGCCGCGGGGCAGCTCCCGCAGCCCTGCCGTGCTGCTCCGTGAGGCGATGTTTATGGCGCCGCGCTCTGTGGAGAGCCCTTTGCTCTGTGGGGGGCCCAGGGGGAGGCTGAGGGGAGAGGCAGGCCTGGCCTGCCACGACTGCAGGGAGTGTTTCTGAGCGCAAAAACGGGCCGTGTCCGCACCAGGGCCAGTCCTGTGCAGTTAAATGGTGCCTGGGCGGTGTGAGCGGGCTGCAGGCCGCATCCCCTGCTGCTGCCGCCTCAGGGGGCCCGAGCTGCAGGCTGGTGGCACACCGGGTGGGTTCACGGCACCTGCAAAGGCAGCTACAGAGCGGTGTGTGAGGGGTTAAAGCGGCAGGTTGGGCAGCTGGAATTCCTTACTGCTCTGCGGAGGGGAAAAACAAAACATCACATGGAGAACTCAGGGCAAGAGGGGTTTGTGGCCTGATTTAGGAAGGTAATTTTAGTCAGGAATATGGGAAAAGACAGCAGTAGCCATAGGAGAAGCTGGCAAGCTGAGTGCGCTGCTGGAAATGCTGCTCAGATCTGTACTCAAAACATTACACTGATGCTGATCTTTGTTTCTAAAATTGTAAGGAGTAGGTTTTTGATTTGGAACCTACATATTTTGCTGCAAATAATGTTAAAGGTAACTTTTTATATTTTTCCTTAGATATGGGCTTATTATGCCCAAGAAAATGCAGCAGAAGAATCTCGTTTCCAGCAAACTCTCGGTGTTCGCAGATGACTCTGATGAAGAGGTCAGTTCAACAGTTTTCTTTTGAAATATGCCCCATTTTCTGCAAACAGTTTGTTTACAACCATAATGCCTGCATCAGGTTATAGCAGCATTGTTAAGATGTTTATTATCACTTTGAATTTGGGTGTGAAATATGATCTGTGTTTTCTTTAGTTCAACTTCAATGGAAGTAATCATTAATCTCTGCCATCTCTTCCAAAAGCTCATCATATTCGTTTGCAAGAGTTAACGGCATCTAGCCCATAGATTTGTTGGTTACCTAGGTGACCGTGTCTACAAACAGAACAGCCAGTAGTAATCAACGGTTGTTTCTCAAATATTAACTGTATAGTTGTTAAGTGTATTGTATCCTTTAGATTATTGCACGCAGTTTCAATATAATTGATTTATTGTTGGTACTCACTTTAAGCAAAAGCAGAGCTGTACGAACTAAAAGTTTTAAAGAAAAAAAAAGGCAAGTAATAGGAATTGTAATTATCAAAGTACGCACAATCCCTGCAATAATATATCAAAAAATATACAGCTTTCCAGTGACCGCAGAGTTTATTGATAATCTGTGATGTATGGCTACATTGCAGGATGTTGATAGTATTCTTTTATATAGCTGTCTTTATTTTATTAAGTATTACTTTAAGAATATTAGCTTTCTACCTGATCCAGTAGATGGTGCTGCCCACTATAAAAATTACACTTCTGGATGTACTGCTCTACACATGGGGCGCATCCAAGGACTGGCTCGGTGTGTACGCTGGTTTGAACGCTTACAGATACTCAGCTTCTTAAACAGAATTTTTGAAGACTTCAGAGCCAGTAGTTTCATAGCTTACAGGAAAAGGATAGAATTGTGGAGATGAACTCCCTACACAGATGAGAGATACGGTTAACATTTCTTTCTCTGTTTCTGGAGATAAAGTTACAGTTTGCTGGGTATTACCAAGCAGCAATTACCTGTGATGATTTAATCGTAAGGTATCGTGTAATCATAATACAAGAATATTAATCTTTTTTTTCCCCAAAAACCAGAAAATGCTCTTTCTATTGTGTAGTTGAAAAAACAATGCTAATAAAGCATCAAGTAAGCTTTGTTGGTCTCTGACTCCTAGTATAAAAACACTTTTTAATAAACTAGCAGTTGTTTTTTTTTGTCATATTTCTGTGACAAGTTGAGCAATTCCCATCCTCTGTGAGAGGTCAAATCCAGAGTGCCGCTGCTGAAGATGTCTGAATTCCCTCTGCACAGTGCATGAGAGGACTGAGGAGCTTCTTAGTAATATCCACTCAACCCCAAACATGAAACTGCAGCTTACGGGAGGCACAGAGGACAGGAACGTGTCTGAAATCCCATCCCTTTCCTCACTTGACTGCTTTCCTCAGCGCTGTGGGGAGGTGTGTCCCTCTGACTGAGCTCACAGCTGGCACCAGGGCTCTAAAGAGAGGCTTTCCTTCAAACACAGCTGATGGACGTGACGGGGATCCACTGTCCTCCGTGGCAGGAGCCCTTTCCCTTTCTGTGGCAGTATGGGATTTGGTATCCTTCTCTGCACCAAGGGACTGACCCCACATTTTCCAGATCCCAAGGATTGAATTAATCTGTTGTCGTTAAACATTAAATGGTAGGACTGGGAACCCTCAGTGGGTGAGGGGTGACTTGCATTTTTTCTATTTCTGCATTTTCTCTTTTTAATATCTCAACATGAAAGTAAACTAATGCTAATAATAATACTAGTAATAATAACAACGTGTGTTGATGTCAGCTAACTTGTAGCTTAACAGATCAAGTATCATTCCTTTCAGAAGAGCTGACATTTGCTGCCAGGCTGCTCTAAAGACTATTTAAAGTTGTCATGCACATCAGTATGGTACATACCCAGCAAAAAGTAATAATCTCATAACTGCCTTTATCAAAAAGGATCATTTTTAAAAAAGCAAAATTACTTTATTAGTTCAATAATAATTCCAGAGCTTTTCAAGATAAGGAGCAGCATTTGGGAGGGGTTTCATTTCCTGTCTGCTGCCTTATCAGTCAGAACTACATCTCAAATGTCTGGAGATTATGTATTTTTAACTGAACTCTAATAAAGTTTGTGCTGGGAAATCTGCACCCCTGACTTGGTCTGTGATTATATATTAGATACCAAACTTTCAGTCCTTTTTTTTTTTTTTAAATGCTACTATGCATATTTCATTAAGATTTTGCCTGTACCCTTGCTGAAAGAATTCAAAATGTGATCATTTTTACTGTGACTAAGTACATTAATGGATGTTAGTCGCTGATGAAGATGCTCTTTGGGTTAGTTCACAACAATAGAACATCTTGGATAGAAATTTTCTTAGAATAAATTTTCCCAGCGTTGAGTGGCATAAAGTAAATCAGGTGCTTACAGTTATTTCTAGTCAACATAGTCTTGAATTACTTGCCTTCAAAATGAGGAGTTGTTACTGTTTTTAAAAACTGGGGGGAAGGTTGTTATCCCTAGGAATGGCTGTTGTAGAGAACAGAAGTTACATCAGCAAACTACGAGACGTCAGAAATAAACTTCCATTCTGGCATACCGTTACTTGTTGTATATCCATTTTCTCCCAAAATATTATCCCTTTATTCATGCATTGTGATTTCAGAGGTGGCTTGTCAGTATTCCTAGTGGACTGTTCTGTTTTGTTTTGGAATTTAGTTGAAAGTATCTCTCTGTAAATTGAGACTCATTTTGCAGCATGTAAAATTTCTGTGTTAGTGTATCAGAATTACCCAGCATACGTTTTCATGTCTTACCAAGCAACTTTTCAAAGCTGATTTTTTTCTTCAGGATGTCAAGTGTAGGTAAAATATAACCTGTGCGTAGACCACAATAGGTGCTAAATTCACGAGGGAGATCATGGAGTCAGTGTGGATAGTTCTGCCAGTGTATCAGCCTGGTGAGGTCTTTTTCTGTTTGTTTTTTAAGTGACCATCCAAAAGAAAAGTAAAAGGAGTATTTTAAGCAAGCACAAAGAAAGTTGTTTTTTTTTTTTGCTTGAAAATGAGCAGGAAACTATGTCACATGTAGACTCAAATTTTTATTTTTGCTTTAGGTTCCTTTCAAAAAGGACACTGTGACTGATAAAAAGAGTGGAGAACTAATGATAACGACTGGAGTTTATGTGAGAGTTTGCATGCAGAATAAGACTACATAGACTGAGGGGCTCTTAGGTCACTGACAGAAAGGAAGTGGAGAGGAATAACTCCCCAGGAAACGTGTAAAATCAAAAATGATTCAGAGAAAGCAAAGTGATTTTGCTGTTTCTCATAACATGAGCAGTAGGAGATCTCAAGGAATGACCAAGTAGCTGGTTTCATCTAAACACAAGGAAGTTGTTTTTCTCCACACAATGTCTAATTAAGTTGTGGAACTCACTGCCACAGGATATTGTGGCATGGCCAAAGCTATAAATGGGTTCAGGAATGGATTCGTCAAATCAGGGGATGCCGCTGGTGTCAAACAATGGTCCAGGTGCATCCTCCGCTTCAGGAAGTCCCCAGACTTCTAGTTGCTGGAAGCTGGGAGGGTATGTCAAGGAAAGCTAATTCTGTACGGGAGTTGTTTTACACGTTCTTTCTCTTCTCCTTGTACCAGTCACCATGGCTTGTACAGTGTATGAACCGAGGTGAATCTGTTGTGAGTTCTTTTTTTTTTTTTTTCATAGAGGCCTGAGCCTCTTGTACACGTAGTGATTGTGTCCCTGTGCAGGATCTAGTTAGATCATACAGGTCTCTATGAGAGCAAGACCTAAAGATGGTCTCTCTGATGAGACCAGAGCTCTCTAACTGCAGGACCAAGACCCCATTAATGCCCTGATGAGGGGAAAGACAAGAAGGCCCCAACCCTCCTCCATTCCCTTTGGTTGGCCTGGGGCCTGAGGGCTGCCTCGCCAAGGTGAGATGGGAGGAAGCAGAAAATACAGAGAGGAAGCGAAGAGCTGCAGATGAGACCCGAGATGTGGGAAGATGGGGATGTTGTGGCAGGAAGGTAGAGAAAACATGTGGAATCCCACTTTTTAGATGTTGGATTTTTGAAGTTTGAATTGTACTTTTTGTATGAAGCTGTAAATGGTGTGCGGTGCTCTGTTAGAATTGGAACACACCTGAGTCGAGCTAAAAGCATTGGTCAGTAGTTTCAATGTCTAACAGTAAAAATTCTTAATTTGCACGGGTTCTATGTGACTTCAAAGGATAGGGTTAAACCATCTTTTCCTTCTAGAAAATATTAAACTACAAGCTTTGTGCTTCTGAAGAATAGCTTGACTTCAGGGAAAGAGACAGATTTGCTGAGCTTCTGGGGCCTTTAATAAATGGGCAGTTGATAAGTAAAAACAATACAAAAGAACGGGAAGTTCTCATCTATCAGAGCTCATAGCACAACAGGAAATTGTCAACCATAAACCATTAGGGAAGGTGTTTGTTTTCTATAAACTTGCCGCCGTTCTAGGCAAACATATCACAGGTGGACTTCTTTACAATTACATGTACAATAATGAGGATTATATATTACTTTTGTGTTTGTGTAATCTTCGTAGATCAACACATTCATTTCATGTAGGCAGACAAGGAAAACATTCTGAGCAGCGTCTGAAATATTTCGGTGGAATAAAGCTCGCTTTGTAAATAGGGCCGCAGGGTCTGTTCTGTCTGTTAGTGAGCCTTTGCTTTCTGCCGTAATGCGGAGGAGACTCCTCGGTGTTCAGGCACCTTTCAGGAAAGCCAGTGTAAGAGTGTCTGACGGAGGAATCCTTCAGTGGTGACTCTTAATATGTCAAGCAGAGGGACATCATCTTCCCCGAGAGCCAGGAGGAAATCTGGAAATCCAGGTCTTACATTAAATGTTTGTATGTGTTCCGCTGCCAAGTTAAAATAGTCATCTATGTGAAGATCACACTGTTCATATATAGCATTTTTAGAAGAAAGCACGACATAAAAATTACGTACAATATTGTAAATGTTTCTCAACAAGTTCTGCAATCCTGAAAGCTAGAGGGAAATACTGAGGGCTGAAGACAGGATTCTTGTAGGGTGTTATAACCAAATAATGCACTATCCAGCATTCAGTGGATGCAGGCAGGTGGTACCGTACGTACATCTCCCAGTACTGACAGCGTTGCCTTAGCACCATTTTTTTTTTCCTCTTGCTGAGCTTGGAATTGCTTGGTACTGCTCTGACAAAGCACCTTTCAGGATAGTTTTTTAGACGTGGCTACACAGAAGCTTGCAAGTCTCGTTATTATTTGTGGTTTGCCTAGCAGAAAAAAGCCGTGTAGAGGTGATCCCTCTGTGTACCCGTTAGTCCCCCCGCTAACAATCCTAACTATGCTACGTAGGTGGCAGAGGTCCCGAAAACACTCTTCCTGTGTTTTTTTGTGAAATTTGGCATCTGAGTAAAGGACAGACAGCTGAGAATTTGTGATTCTAATTTTTCTCTGCCTGAAGAAGGAATAATTGAGGGACTGCTCAGCACAGGGGTAGCTGTGGATCACACAGAGTGTTGCCCCCCTGACAAATCAGGCAGGTAGGGTGTTTGAGGGGATGATAATGGGAATAAAGAGACAGAGGGCACAAAGGCGCATAAAATGAAAGTCCATTAATTCCGCTGCTTATGGCACAACTTGTTCTGTTTCTGAAATTAACCAGTGACAAAGATTTCAACTGTTTACAGTCTGTCATGTAGAAAATTGTGGAAAAGCACTTAGGTGTCTTTCCTTGTTGACCCATGTGTTGAAACTTCAATAGCATAAGAAAAAGAGGTCATGACACGTTATTACTTGTAAGCATCAGAGGAAATTCAGAGCCCTCTCGTTTAGGGAATCTGTTTGATTTTGCGTTGTGCTAGTTCTGTTTGATTTCAGAAGATCCTAGTTGCTGTTTCAGGGTCCCTGCTAGTTGGTTTTCTGCTTAATTTTATTAGAGCTGATTACACAATCTCTTCTCTTTTTAGAAAGAGATAGAGAGCGTGTACTCCGAGGTGGTGGGGCACTGGAACGGGCTGCCCAGAGAAGCTGTGGATGCCCCAGCCCTGGGGCAGGTTGGATGGGGCTTTGGGCAACCTGGTGTGGTGGGAGGTGGCAGGGGCTTGGGACTGAGTGGGCTTTAAGGTCTCTTCCACCCCAAACTGTTCCGTGTTTCTGTGAATCTATGCACTAGTCAAAGCCGCAAAGCTTGGGAAGCTGCCAAAACACAAGAGGATTTTTTCCTTCCTATTTCTGCTTTTTAAGATGAAGCGATATCTAATTACATAAACAAGGACAGGAGTCCTGACATTTATAGTGCGTCTGTTTAATAAACAGTATTATCTCTTGGTTCAGAAAAGATAGAAATTAAAAGACAAAACTAAATAAAACTCAGTCGTGTTTTTTGTTTGTTCGTTTGAGTTATTTGTTTTTAGAAAGTATGCAGATTAGGAAATGCTTTCAGTAGTGGATACTCTTTTTTCTTGGGGAAGATTAGTATTGCTGCTTTCTAGCTTACTTATCTTGGAATATTAACCATTAATGCCTGAAGTACATGCTGTTCAAATTAGCAGCATTCTTGTTTTTAAAAAAACAGAACTAATGATACCGATCAAACTTGAAATATTGCCAAATCTTTTTGGATATTTCTATGAAAGCAGTTCTCCCATGGCGTTGTCAGTAAGAATGTCTGCTCGGCGCTGTCACTTCTCTGTTGAAATTTACACATGGGAAGCAATATGTTATTCTGAACAGCACCTATTTCACAGAGTATTAGAAGTATAATTCAAAAACCATTGAGAATATTTATCCTTCTGTATTCTTAAGTACACAGTTTGCAAGAACATTCAGATGGTTTTGATACATAAATTGATAGGAAGATATCATTCCAATTTCTGATGATTTGGGGTGGTCTGTGTTTTGTTTTGTTTTTTTTTTTTTTTTTTTCTCCTAGCAACAACTGAAAGTTTAGTGGTTGTAAGAGTGCACAGGTGTATCACAGGCATTATCTCTTAGGAATATGTTTCGGTTTTCACCTTAGATACCCTTTGCTAGGTGTTTTGACTGCTGATGTGCTAGCTTCATGTACCAACAGACTGACCCTCGCTGCAGTGGAGGGATATGGCTTTTCTACGAGTTTTTTGGCAGCGGTTGGAAAAAGGCATTGAGACAAAACAATTTCCACAGACCTCCTCATGTCTCTGAGCGTTTCTTGAGCAGAGAGTGCTTGGTTTGTGAAATAGCACGAAATTGTTTGTAGCTTTTGAGGTACACTGTAAAATTGTGTTCTTAAACTCATCACCGTTTTTATAAAAGACATACATATGTTGAGGTAGGGCAGTATTTTGCTCACAGAAAAGGCTGATTCGTTGTACACTTACGAATGAACTTTTAGTTTTTCTTGCTTATGGAAAAATGCTGTTGAAATGAGAGACTGCCTAATGCAAGGAGGCTGTTTAGATAACTGTTCATTAGAATGGCAGAAAAATAATATGAGCTGTGTCAATGTAATTAATTTTATTTCTGCAATGTTTTTTTCTTACAGCCATCTGTTGGTGAAAGTCTTCAGAAAGAAGCATTGAAAAAACAAGTGATGAAACAGGTAAGGTGCAGTGGAGACTCTTCATGCCCGTGACAAATTTGGAAATGAGTGCATTTACTATCCACAGAGAAATGGGAGTTTTAACGTGTATTTGGTTATTTGTCTTCAGGCAAGCAGCCAGTTCAGCACAGCTGCAGTTACACACGTTTTATTTGCTGGCAAAGGTGCCAGAAATTCCAGCTAAGAATAAGAAATTCTTGCTCCTGTCCTTTTACTCTTGCACCTTTGTGTTGGAATAGTGGCTTATGAACCTGTGCTGCTACTGAGACCTGTGAAATAAGCAGCCTGACAGTGCAGACCTAAAAGCAGGGCTGTGGACAGAGGAGTAAATGGGACACAGGGAAGACAAAAAAAACCTCGATGGAGTGAGTGAAGCTGAGGAGCTTTCTAATCTGGCTTTGCCAGTGACATCAGTGTATGTGGATGTGCATTTTTATCTGGTTTCTGCTGTATTGATAAAATGTATTCCCTTCCTAAACTTCCTCCATAAATTGTTTGCCAGTGTGTTCGTTTTTTTTCAGTTCTTTATGTGATAATGTATCCCAAAATGCATTGCCGTATATCCTGCTGATTCTGCACATCCTGCAGGCAGTGTGCTTCCCAATTTTTCTGAAGTATACTTGAAAAGACAAAGGAAGTGAGAAAGTCCTTTACTAGCTTTTGGCCTCCTGTCTTGACTGAATGAAAATATAACTCAAATTATATGGTTTGTGTTTAAGTGTGATCAAAATCATGGAATCAAATAGAATGTGATTCTATTTTTTACTGCAGTTACAGAATGAAATTTACTATTCCTAATTCTAGGCTTCCACACAGATGTCTTTCAAAGATAAGACTTGTTGTAATCAAGATGGTCTTTTTGTTACTCTGGTCAACAGATTAAGGATGTTATAAAATGCGTGGATTTTTTTAAACTTTACCAGTAGGCAAATGCTCATGATTATTTTCCAGAAGCATTATAATTGGAATCTAAAGTATTCTAAATACGGAAAGATAAAATTGTAACCAATTACACTTCCCATTTTATTAAATAATTGCAGAAACATAATTGTGTATTTTCAGAGTTAGAGTTACCCTTTTAAAAATTCCTCATGGTTCTATAATTTTGTGCATTTCTCTTTGCAGCATAAAATTTCTTTAAACATGAAATTCTCAAAGCCTTTCCTCTAGCAAAGATTTTCTTTCACTTTTGTGGGCACGATTGTTCTTTTTTTGGGTTCTTCTTGCTATAACCAGAGTAGCTGTAGAACTGCCTAATGAAAGGTCTACGACTGAGGTTTAACACAGAACCGGTCGTAACTTAAAACAGTAAAAATTTAAGTTTAATCAATACAAATCAAAGCTTGTATTGTGGCATAAAATGCATTGATATTTTCAGTTTCTCAAACTGTTTTGTTTGTAGAATGTAATGTTACAAAGTATTGTTGTTGTGTTGGTTTTTTTTAATATTTAAATATATGCCAACAGTGGGCCTGTGACTGTTATTGAGGAGTAAGTTATACAGAAGAAACATGAGTTTTACTTTTAAAAAAAGCTCCAGACCTATTGAAGACATAGTATGAAGGAAAAAGATATTTATGCTCCATTCATTTAACATATTCGTGCTTCATTCCTTTATCTTTTCTTCCCCACACTTGTGTTTTGTTTGTTTTAGACTAAATTGGAAATTCAGAAGGCTTTGTCAGAAGATGCTACAGTGTATGAGTATGACAGTATTTATGATGAAATGCAGCAGAAGAAGAAAGAAAATAATGCCAGAATGTTATCAGGAAACGATGAGAAAAAGGTTGATACTTGAAAATGTATGCTGTCTGTCTTATCTCTGTATGCTTGGAATAACTACAATCGCTTAACTTCTAAGCTTTGCCAAAATTGTTCTCTAATGGGGCATGCAAGGTTGTACTCAAATTCTGTTACCTAAGGTAGTAATTTGCAAAAATGTTGGTAGAACTACAAGTTCATCAGATACTGCAGAGCCCTGATCCTGTGGTACTCAGGAGTGCAGCAGACTGCAAGTTTCCCACCCAACTTAGGATGTCTAGCATATCTTTCTCTATTTGTTAAGAGACTTTTATAGTGGGATAATGGGGTTAGAGGCAATGGGCCCTGCAGCAATATGACTTCTGATAATAAAGGAAATTGAACATAAATTGTCCCTTCTCACTCACTGGTGTGCTCACAGGAAACCTGTCAGAAGACTAAAGTAATTACCTTTCGTTGGTGAAATGTGAGCCAGTTTTCACAGCCCAATGCCTGATTTCAAAACATTGCAGGATTATCCTGACAAATGATATTTTTGTATTTACTTATTCTATTTCGTTTGAACGCGCTTGTCAGGTTATGTGGATATAAAAGAAAGCTTTCTTCTCCCTTACATCAATAGAAAGGCAAGACTTTACAAGACAGAAGACAGGGTTGAGAAGTAGAAAAAAAAGATTTAGTTTCACTCACAGAAAAAGTCATCCTAGTCAAAGTTGGGCTGAATGTTTTCACTGAATACAGCAACCTGTGTTGTTATTGGGAAGCATGCCACAATAGTGACCTAAAGGGATGATAGTTTAACATTGCTGTTGGTGTGAGAATGTGTTAAATTAGCTTCTGTCATTTTTTTTCCTATTACTTCTATTTTTCTATTATTTCTATTCTGTCAACATCTCCAGCAGTCCCAATTTGTGTTTTCTTAGCCACCTTAATTATCTCTCATCATTAAACTTTTTTTTTCCTTCCTATTTTAGCCTAGATACATCCACAATATCCTCAAAGCAGCTGAGATTAGAAAGAAGGAACAAGAAAAAAGAATGGAAAGAAAAATTCAGAAAGAGCGTGAAATGGAAGGAGGAGAGTTTGATCACAAAGAGGCTTTTGTGACTTCGGCCTATAAGAAGAAGCTGCAAGAGAGAGCTGAGGAGGAGGAAAGAGAAAGAAGACAGGCCGCTCTGGAGGGTGAGATTAACACTGAACCAGCATACCTCTTAAAAAGAAGTATGGCCTTGTACATGTTTACAGCATTGTCATCTGGTCTTTCTGTAAGGCTTGATATAGTTTCAATATCAAAAAGGAGCAGATAACAGACACTGAATCAGATCCCGCTTTCCGTCTGTTATTTTCCCTTGTACAGGTTACTGAAGGAACAGGGGAAGCTCCTCCATTTGTGTGTCAGTACTATTTGGGCTTTAATTTTTGAGGAAGTGTCAGTTACTGAAGGAGGACTTCTAAGCCTGGAGTACAATTATGCTTGCGCTCCCTAACCAGATATTCTGTAGTGTCACAGAAATAGGCATAAAAATTAGAACTATAAATAGATGTTAGAATAACAAACAAGATATATTGGACAGACATGTAATCTCCTGCATTTTTTAGCATCTTGAATGAGGTAATTCTGGTCTAGTGGACCTCTGTCTGTTTCAGCCTTCTTAAAACATGGCCTGCTATGAGGTTGGATTGGCTTGCTCAGAGCTTTTTGCACTCCAGGCTTGAAAACCTCCAGGGTGGAGATGGCACTCTTGGTGTCTTTACCAATTGTGAATTGTGTCTGATGAGTATTTATAACACGCTAAATCCAACCTTGCTTTTTTTCCCTTAGCATACTTGGATGTGACCAAACAGAAGGATCTCAGTGGATTTTACAGACATCTTTTAAACCAGAGGGTAGGGGAAGAAGAGATGCCGAAATGCAGCTTCCGTGAAGCCAGGTACGATGCAATTCCAGAAAGCTTTCACGTATAAAACAGCTGCTGGTTGATTGTGGTTCCAGATTTAATGGAATACCACAAGAAATAGGGAATAGTATATCACACAGGTAGGGGTAACCTGATCACTTCAGAATCACAGAATGCTTTATACATACCTCTAGTTAACAAAATTATTTGGAAAATGTCCAGTGATCATCAATGGTATAGACTATAAGACAGCAACAAGGAAGACAGGGATATGGTTAAAAAGTGTCAGAGAACAGTCATACTTGTAACAGTACTTTATATTATTCTACCTATGTTTACTTCGGTTTACATAGTATTTTGCAATCTGCATTAAGTTAAATATTTTGAACCACGAAGGAGGCAAAAAGTAAAATAAAATAATGGGCATATAGAGGTAAGTCATAGGAAATGTTGATATGAATTTCTTGAAAAAAATGTCGAACTCTAACATTGTACTTATTGTACTAGATTACGTGTTTGGTATAAAGATATGCCACCTGTTGGAATTAATAGGAAAAGGTAGTGTAAAAGAAATAGGAAGTAAGAAATACAACTGGAAGAAGAGCAGAACAGCTTCCTGAATTTAAGCAAAAAATGTGAAATTTGCAGCCACAGTTTCATCATTTGAGACTTAAAGTATTAGTATACCTACATGTTTGGAAAAACATCCTGGCTTCCACCAGAGAGAAAAACCTGCATGATTTCAGTGGCTTACAAAGATTGCTACTGAGGTGGTTAAATGAATTTTGCTTTTTATGGTTTCTTCTTTTTTTTATTGATGAAATCATTATTATTCTCTTGAATCTGTGTAAAACAGTAGCAATAGTGTTTCTAGTGTAAGTAAACAGCCCACATAGTTTTCTATTTGCTTTAATAGGTCTTTCAAAGCCTCTTCAGTAAAATGTGGTTTTTTACTGCGTAGAGATCATCTGAAATGGTGGTTTCTTAATCTTGCATATTAAGGAAGTGTTTCTTCTGCGAGTTGTATATAAAGTTAATTTGTGGGAAAGCAAATAGTACTTTAGATGGTGCTCCCAAAAAACCTTTCGTGTGAGCTCCAGCTTATATTTTAATCTTTCTTAGGGTGGTACTGTAGAAAACAGAGAGAACACAGCTTGACTTTCAGATCTCAGAATTTGCCGTACATTAATTTTAGTTAATTGGGTTAATAAAGTAGATTATTGGATTTTCCAACTTAATTTTTTAGTCATTGTTGAAAGACTTGAAAGCATGCATCAAACAATCTAATTGGATGGCGTGCTGATTCATAAGAATTTACCGCAGCCTGTAACTGCAGCTGTATGATTAGGAAGAGGAGACATATGGCTTGTGTGTGATTAAACATGCATTTCCATCAGTCAGAAAAGAATGATGAAGCATAACTTCTTCTGCCCAGTTCCCAAATTTGTCCTTCATGGATCGTCTTTTTTGTTTAAGAATCTATGAACTGTTAAAAAGTTATATTTAGTCACAAGAACGAGAACTTCAGAAATACTGGAGTAAAAATCTACTACTTCTAATGGAAGCTATGCTCCCACTTCTGTGAACAAAAACATACAACGTGCTTCTTCTTTGGACAATTATTTGGTATGAATAGAAGAATGAACACATAGGAAAAAACATGTAGCTTGCCAGAAAGCTTACACAAGAACACAAATCTCTGTTCTGTTCTTTAGAAGGAGACTGCAGATACTTAACCATACTCATTGTTTTAGATAAATTCATCAGCTTTCATTCACCAGTGAACCATATGCAGATTTTTCATAGAAATCATTTATGCTGGATTCCTGGAACCTGAGCTACAGATAGATTTGCTTTCTTAGACTTCTCAGCAGCATCTTTTGTTTACAGTCTTGCTTAAGACCTGACCAGAAGTCAGTGTGTAGAAAAGTCTGAGACTTCAGGCCGTGTAATGTTTTTTTTCTTTTTTAACATAAAAATGTAGGATAAAGGAAGAAAAACCTAACGCTAGTTATGATGAATCCGACCAAAGGAACAAAGGCCCACACGAAAGGCAAAGACTCAAGCCCCCTGCTAAGGAAGAGGATAATCCAGATGCTGATACCGACATAGGAAGTGATAGTAACGATGATGATAAGAGAAACAAGAATAGTAAAGTAAATTTGAAAAGGAAGAAAAGGAGAGACAGCTTTGTGAGCAGTGAAGAGGAGGCTAAACATCACAAGCACCAGAGGCATTCCAGGTCACCAAGTTCATCCAGTGTGGAGGAAGAGCTGCGCACAAAAGCCCAGACAAATCATCAGACAAAGAGGGGAGAGAGCAGATCAGACAGAAGGGGAAATGACGAACAATACAGGGAAAAAGATTACGAGAGAAGTAGGACCCATGAAAAGGATCACCACAGGGAAAAGGAAGAGCGACATAGACATGGGGATCATGCTACTAAAGATAATTACAGAAGGAGAGAAGAACAAGATGATAAACAAAGGAGGAAGGAAAGAAAAGAGAGGGAGGGACATGCAAGAGAATGGAGGAAGGCAAAAGAGAGAGAGGAGAAGTGTTCAGAAAAGGAACGAGAAAAAGAAAGAATAAGAAGTGGTAAAGATAGGTCCAGTGATAGAGAGAAGGAGAGAGGAGAGAAATGCAGAGAAAAGGAAGATCATGTAAAGGATAGGAGAGAAAAATATGGTAGTGATGAAAAACACAGAGACGGGAGGGAAAACAGTCCCGCATCTTTAGAAAAAGATGGAGAGACTGATTTGGAAATGGAGAGGAAGGGAAAAGAGAGAGAGGTGGATGAGAAGAGAAGCTCCAGCTCTAGACATTTGTCTGAGCAGAAGCGTAAAGCTGGAGAAGAAGGGGAGAAAGAGGAGAAAGAACAAACACACAAAGCGTCTGAGAGCATGAGCAAATTTGCCAAACGGAGCAATGAAGAGACAGTCATGTCAGCAAGGGACCGCTATTTGGCAAGGCAAATGGCACGTGTCAGTGCCAAACCTTACATTGAGAAAGAAGAAGATTAACGCTGCTGTGGTGGACGAAAACACTTGGTCTCTCAACCAAGAGGAAAATCCACTGCTGCATGGACTCGTGTACAGAAGTAAAAGTGTACCTTAGCTATTTATTCTTGGCTTTCATTTAAAAAAATTCTGTGTTCTATAACAGAAGAACATCTTTTGAAATGGATTAATGGATCAGTTGATACACACCCTTAGTCAGTTTATACAGTCAAAGTATTAAATTTGTTTGAATCAATCCACCCTTGCCTGCAGTATCCTATCCCTGTTGTGTTTTATTTTTCATCTGAAGATTCTGGGAAGTTCTAGGAATGTTAAACAGCCTAAAGTGAAAATTCCTGCCCCAGGCAGCCCCTACTCCTCTCACCAGCTGAAGCAGAATGAGCTCTTTAAACTCATAATGCTTTAAGGCTCTCAGGCCTTACCAAGAGTTATCAGTGCCCAGAGATGCTCCCAAAAATAAGAAACATACCTGTAAAAGAGGAAGAAAGGCCAGCAAAACAGCCCGAACAACAATCCAGGAGATGTCTGTATGTAGTATGATGTTCGGGAAGTTAAATGCATATTGACATACGGAATTTGTATATATGTGTGGGCTTTGGTTTTAGGGACCTGATGTACAGAAATACTTAAATAAAGTGTAAGATAAGTACTACATGTAATGTGTGGGTCTTTTTGAATGCTTGAGTTATTTTACTGGAAATAGCTTCATCTTTTTTTGTATGTGAAGTAAGATAAATGCATCCTTTTTCATGTATTGCAGTCATATTTGCTTGTTCTGATGGAGGTACTACTTTAGATTTGTCAGTCTGTCTGTTCAGACAATCTATCACTTTTGTCTCATAATAACATGAACTAAAAATAATAAGTTTTTATAAGTGCCACAAAGATGATTTTGAACACTTAGATAATCAAAGTCGTTTTAAAGCAGTCCTAGTTTCAGAACAAAACCTATGACAATCAAATGTTTGTATGGGAAATAATAACCCTTGTTCCTGGCCAAGATTTTAAAATGTTGGACTGCTATCTTTTTCTTTCCAGATTCCTTGAAATTATTTATTTTCAAAAAAACCCTTTTGATTTTCTAATTCTCTTACTTCAAAAAACTTCTGTGGTGCTTTCTCAAATATGACTTTCATAGCCCAGGTCTTGTGAGCTGATCATTTGCTGCTAAGACTGGGGAAACTTGAAATGTGTCATTTTAAGAAACTCATCAGGAAGGGCACACGGTATGATTCACTTAACTGCAGTAGTTTGTAGTAGGAAGAACAGCTGAGTCATTTGTGTTTTTGTGTCCTAGTTTTAGTAAATGCTGCCAAAACCTTTGGGCTCCTTTTTGACATGTTATAAAATAACGTATCTCAGAATAGAACCAATTGGAGTTTTGTTTGATCTGTATTTTCCCTTTTCCTTATGATACGCTTATGTTTTCTTTGGTGGGGAAATATGTTAGGCTTATAAATAGGAAACATATAAGTAGAAATGTTTGTGTTTGACTAATCCTCTTTACAATTTTTTATTTAATTTTTCCCAGATGAAGCTCAAAAAAAAAATTTTGGTTTTACCTTGCCTTCTTACTTAAATCAAGTAGCTAAGCATTTATTCCAAGTGTGGATCGGTTTGGTTTTGATGTTCTGTCTAAACAAATGTCATGCACATTGTTTTTTTCTGTTGGAATAGAATGAAAGTGGAGTATTTAGCAGTGGAAAAGGTTCAGACAGCAAACGAAATACTCTGCTTTTTGTCAAAGAGGCCTTATTGGTGTAGTAAACTGGACTGCTTTTTCTTGGAATTGTTTTATCTTTGCTTTAAAAAACTGGGATCTGTTGTAGGCCAGCTTGAAACTCCCCATAAGAGAGAGGCACAAGAGACATCTACATTTGGATTATGAATATTAAATTTATTACAATAACAGTTTACAGTACAAGGCACATACTGATGACTTACAGTCAGCTTGCAACACTTGTAACTAAACAGCCGCATGAATTAATACAGATGCATCCGTGTACAAGGTGGAGGGAATGCCTAGTTCTGTACAGCTAAAACTCCAGCCTAATTCTCTGCTTGAAAGGCAAACGTGTTCCTAATTTACCAGTTTCAGTAACTCCTTTTTCACCATTCAGTGTAGAGGGTGGGATATACTGGTGTGGTTGACAAGCAGAAGGTGAGTTGAAGAATTTGTTTGCCTCAAACAGTCTGAATTGCAGTGCAGCCCATATAGTATCAAAATGGGCTACCTGATAAATATTGGTTACTGCAAATGGTTTCAGGTGGATATGTAAAAGGAAGAAAAATCAATGATAAATATAAATGAAATCAAAATTGAGGGAAACCTTGCAAAATCATTTTTTTTTAGAATGAAAACATACATGTTTTTTATCTTTGTATTACTCATGAAAAGAAAGGCCTTTTAAATCTACTTCTTGAGGGCTTCCTTACCCCCCATTGGTTTATCCTGGTGAAAAAAGAATAAAAATGTAACATTACTAGTGATCTTCTGGATTGCCTACTTCTGAAAATATTTTCTCCTGTGACTTTACACGTCTGCTTTGCTTTTTGTATCTCTCTTCAAATATTTTTATAAGCTTTCATCTCTCACGGTACAGCTGTAGTCACAGTGCATTATTCTGATTTTTTCAACTGAGAAATTCATGCTGAGAGAACTCGCCCAGTTTTACACTGTGACTGTAACAGGACTCTATATTAAGATCGGGGCTTTTTGGCTGAGTTCTAATCCACTAGAAAAAACTGGCATTTCTTGGGATGTTGCTCAGCATTCTGTGCTAAATCCACCCAGAAATTCAATGGCTGTTGTATTTTGGTGTCTTAATATGAACTAAAGATGCGTCTTTTGCCATTTCAAATGCTGTTATAAAGGACATGTCAGTAGTATTGGACACTAAATAGCAGTGATTTCTGCAGTTACTATCCTGCAAATTATTCCATAATGTTCCCAATTTCAGTTTGTTTGCAAGGACTGAAAGAGAAACTTTGTCTTTCATGCAAATAATGCTTGTATTTAACTCAACCATTTCTGCTATACCATCACCTTTCTTAATAGAAGGTAGCAGAATGCCTGTTAAAAGAGACTTTTGCAAGTGGGCATACAAAAATGACTAAAAATTGGAACTGTAAGAGTTTAAAATATGTATTTATTTATGAGCCTAGCATGGAACAGAGTATCAATTCTGGCAAGAAATACATCTGTAAGATATATCTATTGAAAATTCCCATTTAGGAGGTAAGATACCTAGTATTAGTTGAACACCAGTCTAAAGAATGGAGAAGCTGGGTGGGGTTTTCTCCTTTATTTCCCACACTTGATACATATGAGTACATCGTTCATTTTACATTGACATTTCATATGTATTTTTTCAATGGATGAACTCAAAACAGAAATGTTTATTTAAAAAAACAGTAATTTTCTGATTGGCAACTTGAAATCCAAATGCATTTTTATTATTAAACAGATTCTCAACCGTTTGTCTTTTCCTCACAATGAAGTCAGCTTTGGAAGTAGTTTTCAAATAGTCTTGAGGAGTACGCTTCAGAACTAGCCTGTGTGAGTAACCATCCAGTAAGACAGATTTATTATGTTTTTCTGGTGGCAATGCAAGAACCTACTCCCTTTTTTAAAATAGTGCAGGAGACTTATGTTTGTAGTTTGGAAAGAACCGTCATTGTCACTTTAAGTTATTTCCTGATTGGAAGTCGGGCTCGAGACCTAAAGGTAAGTGAAGTCAATAGCTGAGGTGTAGGAGGCATTCCTCCACGAGGTGTCTGCACACCTAAGCAGAAAAACACAACAGAAGCAAGAAAAATGGTTTCAAAAGGCAATTGCACCCTTGCTGCTTTCCTCTGACCAGGTAAGTTCTTTGTACTGATGTGAACTCTCCAGTGGGTTTCTTAATGCCTGCTGCTCTGAACATGTACATGACATTGTTCCTTCTAGCAGTATGTTGCCTAAGTAGACCATGAAATACAAAAGAGACTTTTACGCTCTATTTTATTTTACTTCTCACAGATTGTTATAATCTATGCAGTAGAGTAAAAATACAATGTCTTTACATAAATGATGACTACTTAGGTTTCTCTAAATTTCCACGTAACTGCAGCAAAACTGTTGTCCTCCAGCTGACTGCAGTCAGTCTAAAGGGCAGTTCCTGTTGGAAGGCGTATGTACATACCTAATAGGAAGAGATCAGTATGTGCATGGAAGTTAATTTGTGTATCAGTGCCTCAAAATTTAGTACAAATAGTTCTGATCAGAACCTATCCTGCTGAACGTCTTGTTAAAAAAAAATGATCTCCTCTTCTTCTTCGGGGTGAAAGCTAAATGTAATTCACACAAGAACAGGAGCTAGTAAATCCTCAGAGTAGGCTTGCGTAGTTTGTTAAACGTACTTTTGTCAGCCAGCCAAAAGGGTTGTTCTAAACTTTAGTTCTCTACTAGGAAACAATAGAAAAAGCTGCAGGCTCCAGCCAATTTTAGCTGTGGAATTGACTTTAAAAAATAAACAGATCTTTGAGAGTCCACTTTTTGGCATCTGAACCCCAAATAATTCATTGTTGGTATATAGTTTCCTTGGGAATAAACATTAGGTCTGTCAGTGCAATGATTTTTGCGAATATCTAGCTTATTTATGAAAACTTTAGAGTAAGTGCTAGCAACTTAAATACTGGCGAGGTAACCCGTGATATATTCTGCTTGATTGTGTCTCAAGGAAAGTGAAGCCTACATTGCAAAAATGGATTTTGTAGAATGTATTAAGCAAGAAACAATTAATAGAAACTGTTAAAATCTATGAAATGTGGGAAATGAAAAGGAGGATAAACGTTACCAAATGTGTGTGCTAACTCGTGCGGAGTGCTATATAGTGCTGCTCGGGATTGTTTCCTCGTCATCTCACGACTCCCCTACAAACCTAGGGTTTGCAGAATTTACTAATATATTTTAGTTTATAAAACCCTGTGTTACTTGAGTAATATATGGCTATCGGAAATACTTTTGTATTTTTCACTGTAGTTTAAGCAATTAGAACCTTAGAAGCGAATACAACATTGCCCAGTACGAACGATCACATTGAGGAAAATACAGGGGTACTGCCACACACTTGCGATTCTAAGCCTAATCCCACCCGCTGACGCTCGTCCCACAGAGGCTTTGGCAGTCACGCAGGCTTTCAACCAGCCCCAGTGCCCACGCGTGGAGCAGTGGTATTCTCATGCACACAGACGTCCTTGCGTTTCCAGAACGAATTGGTCCCAGTCGGTTCAGTCTGGTTAGAAGTGCTCGGCAGATTTCATCGGATTGCTTGGATAAATGTGCTGGAGGCATCACGTTTCCAAATGCCCATTGTCAGTGACAGAGCCTCCACTGAAAGCTCCTCCAGTTGTTATCTCAGCTGGAAACGTAATTCTTTGGGTGGGGAAGAGTATGGGGAAAGTTAGGTTTTCTGCTCCACCTCTCCCCCAGAACACAGGTTAGCTTAAACTGCATTCATGCGGATGTCTCCAATAGGAATTTCTGTAGCTGTTTCTGGAGTGATGCTTTTCAGAATACGCTGTTGCAAAGAAATCAGTATTAGAAGATGTTTTCATTTTATAGGTAATAAATAACACTAGCACCATTTGAAAAGGGATTTGTAATAAAAATTTGACTCTGGTTTGAGTTATGCCTCATCAGGTACAAGAAAAGGATGTTTCAGGGTTATGTTATCCTAGCACTATAAAACCATAAGGGGCTATAGAAATGCACAGTATTATTTATTAATTATTTGTAACAGATACAATTAAATCAGTTTGATAGCTGTCATGTTAATGCTTTAGGACTTCGATGTTTACGTGGGTACCGTGAGCTAGTTGAACATACTCTCTCAGAACTGGTATTTACATGAACTTATGAGAAATCCCCAAAACGTCATCACAGACTGTCATGGATTTATGGCAAAGAAATCTTACTAAGTGTGGGAGAGAAAAAGAAACTTGTTCTTGTAAGCACACCCAGGGGAACTGGTCTTCCACTGGCTCATGCACACATACGGTGCTGTGTCATGTGTGATCTCTAGGGAAAGCCTCCAGTTCACCAGAGCTTAAAAAAAAATTAATTGATATGAATACGTATCTTAACCCCCTCAGTGAGACCTGGGAGACTTGTAAATCACTCAGAATGGGCAAAAGACAATTAGCTGTCAGCAGCCCAGGAACAAAACAGCCCAGGGCATCAAATCCTAGAAAAATTAACGTATAATGCTTATAGATATCACCTCCTTCCTAACAGTCAAATAGAAACAACAGAGCCTACTGGATACCTCCTTCAGTGCGCCTGGAGTGACGATCAGCCGATAAACCATGTAGATCGGAATGCAGATGACAGAAGAGGTTCCTATGCAGTAACCCAACACTGTGGTCCAGTAGGGGTAATTATAATCAAAAAGTCGTAGCTCAGGAGGGTTGGACAGAAAGCTGCAAGTGACAAACTGAAAAAGAAACAGGAAACCACAAAAGAAACCACGCTTGTATACTTAAAGGGAAAAAAAAGAGAGAGATTGATACCAGTTTGTAGAATTTCATGCAGTTATCCTTGTATTGAGCCCTACAGCTTGGTTCCTGCTAAAAGATCCCTTCCAGAAAGGCATCACGTGGATGTTAAGCCACCAGAAATGAAAACTGTGCTGTTTCCTTTAGCTACTTGCCTCGTATTTAACCATTATCAGTGTCAGTTCTGGTTTGCCTGAATTTAACCTGCAGCCCCTGTATTGTTTTCCTTACGCCATTCTTCGCTGGGTTCGAGACCCTGCTCATGCTCTCTCAAATACCGTTAAAGTACTTATATATGGTAATCACAGCAGCCTCCCATTTCCTCTGTGATGGGCTATTTTTTTTCCCATTTTTTTCTGTTACTTACTTTCTACAAACTTAGCATATTTTCTGTGATATTCATCCATACAATTTTAGTTCTTCAGTAGCTTTTGCAAATGCTAATACTGGTTTGGATATGGTATTCTGCTGTCACCTGTACAAATGCTGTTAGATGGCTTTCCTTCATGTAGTTTATGAATCCAAAGATCACAGCAGCCCTGACATGTACAGCTAGCCTGGAAATGAGGTCTGAAATTTCAGCTCTGAACATTGTTTTTATTTGCTCATTCAGTTGAATTCTACAATTATTGCAAGTGTCTACTCTGAAACAAGTGGGATGAGAAGTAATCCCTATTGTAGCAATTCAACAACTACGTGGGAACAGGAAAAAAAAGTTAGGACTCATTTTAATTATTCCAACTGTGTTGTTCCTGTTGCTCTGCCCTCTTCCCTGCTTAAGACAGTTTAAGAATGATGCATTAAGATACGCTTCCCAACAGTTCATAACTCTTTCATATCCTCTGTGGTCATTTCCTTATTCTATAATCTGAGTGTGCTTTTTATTTTTATGTATAATCAAAATAAATGAGTGGATTTTTAAAGTTAAACAAACACTACAACTTCCGCAGATAGTGGTGTGCCTACACCCATTTTATTTTTGTCATTTTCATCAACGAGCAACTTTCTTATGGGTTTAGGTCCCTAAGGAGGAATTTAGGGAGTAAATCACTGTTGTGTGATTCTGGGATTGCCTGTCTTGAGCGAGGTTGTACTGCTTCAGGCTTCCTACAAAACGTGCCTGTTTTTTGGTGCTGCACTTAGGTCTTCCTCATCCCGTGTGTTCCCAGGCGGAAAAAAATAGATAGCTAAGTCTTACTCAGAATTTGATTCGTCATCTTCACTCTGCACATCCTTCATGACTGAGAATGTTCTTGTGAAACAACAAATACTTTGTAGCTGAACACTACGTGAATAATATTGGGACTGCCCTTGGAAGGATCTCTGACTCGGTTTTTCCAGATTATTATTAGAAGATAAGGATTCTGTCCTTAAAATTTCCATTAAAATTTCCATAGAGAAATAACATGCTGCCTTCTGGGCTTTCCTTAGTTTGGTTTAGTTTCCGCAGCGAGGACAAATAGCTCTGCCTAGTAACCACATCACCAAAGCTGTTTGCTTCTGTTTATTTTACTGTTTTAGGATCACAAAGAGGACAGTAGTATAAAAATTATTTGTGGTGTAACGCTTTTATTTATAGTCTTTTTTTTCCTTCTTTTTCTATGGGTAATAAAATGAAAATCTGTTAAACATGCATTGATCATTACAACAGTGTTTTGAATTTGTTCTGTAGGTCTTAAATCTACGTTCGGTGCTCATAAACTCCATCTTGACCCGCTCTGCTCCCGCTAAGGCTAGTGACAATAAAAGATAGCACGAACTAATTTTGGATCAGGAAATGAACACTTGATGTTAAAATGTTATCAATAATCCTGCCAGGTCAAACATTGGGACAGTATTTCCAATTCTGAAATGTAGATTTAGAAAGGCTGCAATTAACTGCTGTAAATGTTATATGGAGTACTCTAAGTGTCAGTCAGCAGTTACTGGGACAGTGTATTTACCTACCTTGGTTTTGCTCCCCAGACAGTATGTTTCCTCATCATTTTTATTTGCTGAGGCAAATATAAAGCAACAAAACAAAGTAATGTTTGTTCATGAGGGGGAAAGAAGAATTATTTATAACCTAGTCTTGTTTACCCAGCTCATCTACAAAAATCCTTAAAATTGTGGTTTAGTAGCAAGACCTTGCAGCATTGTATTAGGTTCTTCGCTAATTGGGCATTTTGGGCTTAACAAAAATTGTTAATAAAGAACTTCACAAGCAAATTGTGTAAACTTTTAGAATTTTAAGGAACTGCATTGTTCAGTGATAATTTTCTTGTGCTGGATCCAAAAGAAGAGCTATAAAGAAAACTCACCAAAAGGAAGATGGGGCTAATTGCTACCCAGCAAACTCGCCAGTACCAGCCTGGGGCAAAGCCGAGCATTTCCTTCACATCGTTGCAAAACTGGGTGATGCCTGTGGAGACAAGCAGCAGGAGTCGTGACAGCAGAAACATGTTTTTCCAAGTAGATGCATGCACAGCAAATCAATTCAGAACCCATCTTGAAATACTGTTTTGTTCCTGTAAGTCTTAACTACATTATTATTAATCCTTAATTATTCTGAATGATATCTCTTACTGTTTTTAGATGTCAGTATACATCTGTCAGAGACCAATCAGTAACAGTTCTCACAGATTTGGTAACTAGAGGGTCTGTGGGAGGTAAAAAAAGGCAAACTTTTCCCTGAGATGACAGCGATCTTGCCTGCAGACCCAGGAAACGCCGCTCCGCAGGAGCTCAGGAGTGCTCGTTAGCATTGTTTTGCCCCGTGGCAGCGGACGTACCGTAGAACCAGGCCACAGCAACTGCTTCCAGGAACACCACTGTCAGGACAGCTGGGCCGGTGGCGTACTCTTCAAACAGCTTCACCACATATGCGCCTCCCTGCGAAGGAGATCATATTAGCAGTGAACCAGAGATCCAGTGACGGGAATCCTGGAACACTATTTTTTATTATTGTCTTCACCTGGACCAAAATATTCACAGATGTGTAAGTTCTGCTGCGGTGTGACCTGTGAAATCCCTGGCTGTGCTGCTGGTCTGTTCTGGCTCTGTGTGAACATACTCCACCAGTGCCATGCAGAAGAGCTAGAAAGCTAAAAATTTGCTGGCTGTTCTAGTTGGATTTTAATGCACAAATGAGGTTTATTGGGGTGTGATGGAGTGGTTTTTTGCATGCCCTCTGTGTCTTCTTTCTCCAACCTGAGTCATAGTTACAGAACAGGAAACAACTAGGGTGTTGCTTTGCTTTCCTTCCATTTGGGATGCCTAGAATCGGATGAAGGAGGAGGACACTGCGTCCCAGAGAGGAACTACGTCTGCCTTTACTGTAAAATGCTTTGAATGAGAAGAGAGTTGTTAATGAGCAAGGGGAGTGAAGTGCGACAGGAAAGCCAAGTATTTTTTCCTTGTCCCTTATGATCATTGCATTCACAATTCAAAATTTAACTTGTTGTGAAAACAAATCCCACAGGCGATGAAGGGGTAATTAAGGTGTGACTGATGATGCTTTCCAGCTTGATTTGATGAGGAAGATCTGGGACATTCATTGGCAGAAATTTCTGGAGAGCGGTCCAGCAATAGTTACAGCAATCTCTAACATATTTTTTTAATCGTTCTTTTAAAAATATTTTTCAAACATTGGATAAATGAAAGTAACAAATCACAATATTTTTAAACATGGAGGTTTGGAGAGTGAGAAGTAGACCATGTATGCAACGTGGATGCATCTCTGCTTGCTGATTTAGCAGTTGGGGCAGCAGCTGCATCATTTGTGACTTGTGGCACGTTAGGGTTTTGCTGAATTGCAATACAATTGTTTCACAACACATTTCCTAGTGAGAGATACTGTTCACATTCATTACAAATACAGGTTTCTAACACGTAAAGAAAACAGGCGAGAGATTTAATCTGACTTCCTAAATCTGTTTTAAAAAAAATACTCTCTCTCCAAGTCGTCATTTGCAGAAAACTGCCAGTAAGGAAAGCTGAGGAGGGGTAAAATACTTACAAATGTCAGGGTTGCTAATGAGCCCAAAAAGCAAATGATGATCAGACCAAGGACAAACAATTCCCTGCGTTTGCTCCAGACATGAGGGAATTCATCCAGTACTCCAGTAATCACTCCTTCTAGTCCTGCAAACTGAAAAATCAATGGAAAATAGCGGACAGTTTTACCAGGAAGAGGAGTTTTAGATGATTGAAACACTGGTGCTTTATCCTGCCTGTAGAGTTGGTACAACTGCTGTTCAGACAGACTTTCTTCAGAATTTTTTAACTCTTTAGGGCGGGGATTTAGTCTTCCCTCATCAGTAAGAAGTGCCTGTCACCCAGAGGAAGCACTACAAGGAATAAGCTACTGATAAGACTGCGACCAAGACAGTGCAGCCTACCGAGTTCAGCCTTCCTGGAAGGTGCTGATTCACAATCTGTAAAACCAGGCTTACATAGCAAATTTTTAGAACATCCTTTTTGTAGTGCTGTTGAGAAGGCCTTCACTAGTTCCCACCTTTTAAATCCAGTTAGCATGGAAAATAAATCCAGAATTTACTAATTGACTTATAAATTTACAAGTACAGAAGAGAAGGAACCTGTAAGGCTGCGTTCAACCAGGAGCTTGTGAATCAAGTGCTTCAGCCCTGTTCCCAGGTCTCTCACTATTTATCACAGTGACTTTGACAAATCATTTAATTTTATTTTGGCCTCAGTTTCTCCAACATCGAAATTGGAGGAAGAGCTGCTGTCTCACAGAAAGTGCGTGGAGATGCCGGTCTTGCTTTAGAGCCCTTTGGTGACAGCACCGTGGTTGTAATTCTGCTTCTTCTGGTGTTTGGTGGGGTAAGGCCATCATACACCCAATGCCATTCATCCACCTCTTCAAATCTGCTCTCTTAGATCTTGTCTACTCACCGTGCTGTCTAATCCCAGCGTGAGTAGCATCAGGAAAAATATGATGGCAAAGAAAGTTGAAGCAGGCATGTTTGCAATGGCCTCGGCGTAGGTAATGAAGAGCAGACTGGGTCCTGGTGTAGGAATTAGAGGTAAGTGTTAGCACGGTGCAAATACATTCTCTTAGAAGAAGTTGGAGAAATCTGTACAAAAAGTTAGCCTACCAGTGTCTTTGGCAACTTCTGATACATCTTCATTCCTCATCTCAGCCATGTATCCCAGCACAGTGAAAATGACAAATCCAGACACAAAACTAGTCATGCAGTTCACGGTACTGGTAACCAGAGCGTCTCTGCAACAGAAGACCTAACTCATGTCAGGGAATCGGCGTCTGATGGGAAGGGTAATTTACTACCAGATGGGGTGCGTTACTCATCTGAACAGAGTCCTACAGAAACTAGGGGAATGCGGTGAAAAGAACTATGAGTGCATTTTGGAAAACAAACAAACAGCAACAAAGCTACTTCTCAGTGCTTTTCCTAAGGAAGAACTTCGAACAGGTTATAACATTAGTCTGGCACAGGATTAAATGCTGGATTTATGCTTGCAGAAATACCGGACTTCTAAAAGGATTGGAATTACTATAGGAATATTAAAGAGTGGAGGAGGAATGTATTTAATTGTATAAATAGCAGTTTTTAAGAAAACAAGGAAACAACTACAAATCGCCTTTCAGCTCAAGACTTAAAGTCATATCCATACCGACTGCTGGGAATAAGTAATTGTAATCTGATTGTTTGTCAGAGGACTGTGCCATTTTCTTTTGGCACATTTCTACATCTAAGCTTCCTTGCTCTAATTGATAGAGATTCTCTCTTTTGGGGTAGGCAAACAGAGAGAAAACTGTTTTAGATTACAGAATCTTTGAATAAGGACTTTTGTTCTGTTACAGCACTGTCTGATTTATGTGTACACAGGTTTGGCAATTCAGTGTCTTTCACCAGCACCGTGTTTCTTTTTCATTAATACAAGCATATATGTATATATTTAATTTTACATACACAATAAGTTAGAACTCACTGGTAGCAGTTGTTATGGAACTTGTTGTAGCTGGCATAAGCCAATAAGACCCCAAAACCTGGACCAAGGGAGAAAAAAATCTGAGCTGCTGCATCCACCCAAACCTGAAAAACAGTAAAGTCAAGAAGAAATGACGTGAAACAGACTGAATGAGTTTGGCAGATTCACAATATCACTTAGCCATACAAAATTGTGTTTCACTACTCTGACTGTATTCTAGTCCTGATCCAACAAGCATTTTGTTAAAAGAGTATGTTGGAATATGAATTGTTTTTTAGATTTGAGACAGGTACTAACATCCACTATAGTTTTCATGCCTTTGCTATGCTTGTGTTCATTGGTGATGTAATTAGGATTTATTTCAAGGAATTTACCATGGATAAAATGTTACTGTATTTCTTTATACGCTGTTTTAAGTACTCATTTCTGACAGTATCTTAGATTAATTCACAGTGGTTTGCCTGTAATCAGATTAACGTAGCTTTTGGAATGTATAAAAAACTCTCTGTCCATGATTTCATGGTGGGCTTGGCCACCTTTCTTCCTCCAAATCTCGTGTGCTGTGGAGCAGTCTGGGGTTTGGCTGTGAGTCCTCTGGGATAAGCAGTAGATGATCGCTGCCTATATTTTTCCTCGACACATTAAAATACATGTGACAGTGTGGGTGCAGTTCTAGTTCGAAGGACTCAATACAGCTTTGTTGTAGCCATGACAGATGCAAGTGTGATGATCTTGTTATGAAAAGCCTGTTGTACTTGAAAAGTGGCCACAGCCTTAGCGAGTAGTGTTCCTAAAGTACTAATATCAGCTCTCTTTCTGAAGGTGAAAGCCCGCATTCGTCTCTCCTCTTTTGATTGAAGGCTGGAGTTCATTACAACTCATTTCTCATACTCTCTTCCATCGCGTGAGGCCATCCCGTATCAGCCACAGACAGAACTCTGTCATCGTCCAGCACACACAGATTGCGATCTGCTGTCCTCACTTCAGATACATCCAATACAATATCAGTGCCCTTTATTGCTTTTTCAGAAGATGTGGTCCCTTATTGGAGATGCTGCTTTATCAGAGACTGGTGTCTTTTCATTTCCTCTTCATTCAAAACTCTCCATATCAGCTGGGCAGTGGCAGACTTGCAAACATTGGAATTTTTTATCTTTGTATTTGTAGTATTTATTGCTTTGGGGGTTTTCCCTCACCCTCCCCACTAGAGACTTTCATAAGCAGCGGAGTGAGCGCAGCCTTGAGCCTGATGGACTGCTTGTCATCCCCTGAGCTCAAAGCTAAATCAGATACTGGAAGGGGTTTTTGTGGTTAGCTCAGTATTGTCCTCATCCCTCCTTTCTTTCAGAACTTTGGGTGTGTACGCAGGCCTAACTGACCTCTTCCTTCTCCAGAGCACTCGCACGTATCCACTGATCACTGAGTCGTGTGTTAGCTGGCAGCTGGAGACTCCTTGGGCTTTTCTGCCAGCGGCTGTCACCGGTTGGAGATCTTAAGTTTCAGCTCTGGTAACTGCACTTTAAGTACGGGTAATTGGAGCCACTGCTGGGCGGGGGAAGTCTGCCAGTTTCTCCCCTCCCGGGCAGAAAACCTGTGGCTAATCCAGATGTTAGGGTTTAGTAAAATTAGTTTGCTCAGTGTGACTGCTGTAGGTAAAGGACTGTGTTGCAGTGTAGCAGGGATCATAACAGCTTCTTGCTCGATGCCAGGCTGCTCACCATTCCCTAAGAGCTCGAGCTAAACTGATGATGGGTTTAAGTAGCAGAATAGAACCAGGAAACCTGTCTAATCTTAAAAACAAAACAAAAAGCCACTATATAATTATGGAAAGAATAGCATGACTGTTTAAACAAAAGCATGAAGTCAGGCTTTTGAGTCCAAACTAAGACGTGTGTGTAATCATGCTCAATGCTGGGAGTAGGCACTAAAGTTTATACATGCTGATATCCATGCTGCGTGGCTAAAAGTGAATCCCTGCCCTTTTATAATGCTTTTACCTCAGTGGCCAGGAGTTTCTGCCAGTCAGGTTTCAGGTAGTAGAGGACACCTCTCCAGGCTCCAGGCAGAGTTGCACCTCTCACTAGCAGGATGAAGAGGATGATGTATGGGAATGTGGCAGTCACCCACACCACCTGCGAGGGGAACATGAAGGTAGCGTTTGCCATGGGTAGAAAATTAACAGATGGTAAGAAGTTAAACAATTGATAACTCTTAGCATTTGTAGCATCTTCATGTGAACTTCTCAAAAGTTCTGTGAATGGGCAGTTGGCACATAAATACCCATGCTTTCTCTGGGCAGGGTTGCTCTTGTCCACAGAAAGGTGGCGTAATTACTTGATGGTGTATTACTTGGGTAACAGTTGCAGTCACTGCGGTAAGAGCTTCCCGAATACACGAGGCCATAACCCCTGCCGTGAAGGCAGTCTGGGATAACGTGTCAATTGGCTCCTTTAGAACTGCTGCTAGGCTATACTGTACCAAGTGATTTGTCTTGCTTTTGCATTCACCTTGCCAGATGTTTTGACCCCTTTCCAGATGCTGAAGTATACAATGGTGAAGATTAACAATAAACAGAGGGTCAATTGCCAGCTAATGCCCCCCAGGTCATCCAGCCCATTGGACCTATGCACCTGTAGAACTTGGCGGCTGAAAGAGGAAAGAAAAACACAGTGTAGATATTTTTGTAACAAATACTTATGTTCAGTATGCTTTGAGCAGTCCCATACTGTGGTCTGAGCATTACAGGTAGTCCTGAGGCCTTGATAAGTAGCCTTCAGAGTTATATCATTTGGGATTTTTTTAATTACAAGCTTGACATTTGTGGTAAACCACTGATGATAAATGATAAGTGTTGACAGCTGATAAAGGCCAGAAAATTGCGAACCTCTGATCTAAAATACAGAGCACCCTCCCACACACCCTAAGCATACATACCCCTACAAGTATTTGATTATCTGAATACTTTAGAAAAGAATACTCTTGCTAAACACCCCTGCTCCCCCTCCAAAGAAAACCTTGCTACGTGTTCCACCGTTCTGTCTGATATTACTGTCCTCACTTACATGCACTTACGTATAAAATTCTTCTGCAGGAGAGATGGAGTACAGGGTCCAGCTGACATTGTCCTTGCTGAAGTAGTTCGTGCAGTTGCCTGTGTTCCAGGCGTTTGTGCAGCTGGTCCACGGCAGCTCCGTCGTGAAGGAGGACACGAGGTAGTAAAAGGCCCACGCCATAATGGTGTTGTAGTAGGAGGCCACGTAAAGATCAATTATACAGATGGCAAAGCCGATTCCTAGTAAGGTAGGAAATAATTCCAGGAAGCGAGTGAGTTTTGGGCCACAGAAAAGAAGGAATTGTTTATTCACATCAACTACAGTTAGTAATTGCCTAAGGCAGTTCTGCAGGAGGCACACATACCCTGTCCTGTGTCTACCACACTGGAATTTCTTGTGGCTTCGGAAACACTCAGGCTCTGATTCTAAAAAAGCATTCTTAGTCAAGACAAAATACGCTTAAATAGTTTGTTTCATCTGCTCTTAAAATGTGGAATTTAGAAACTGCCATCTTGTACTCCCAGAGGGGAAAAAAAAAAAGACCAGAGCTCTAGCAAGAGTAACAAGCATGTAGAATAGGTCTTTCTATTCTAAAAGACTGCAAACAGGGACTCATTTCCTTGTATCTTTGAAACAGAAGTAGTGGATCTTTCTTCTTTCTTGTTTTTAATTTTGGGTTCAGTAATATTATAATTATTTTAGTAACTAATTTTTTGCTTGTTTGTTTGTTTTGTTTTTTTCAAGCTTGGGTCAGACAAAATGGACTGGCCTCTCTGTAGTCAATCAGAGAGTTGCACGTCACGTGTATGTGAGAGCACAGGCACACACCTACAGATATGTACATAAAGTCTTATGAAAGCTTTCTTTGTAAAGCCAGAATCTTGTGTTGAACTAGCCTTACTTTGCTCTATGTGATTTTCAGATTTTTTTCTCAGAAACGTCATCTTTATAGAAAAATCTTTCAGTTATTCAGAAAGTTCCTAGTAATTTTCCATTTCCCTTCATTACCTTTGAAAATGGGACATATTTTTCTCCAGATTGAGATGCACCCGTTCCTGTGGTACTGTCCTAACGCTAGTTCCATATAGAAGAGAGGAATACCTCCAAAGATGGCCATGATTGTGTACGGAATGAGGAATGCTCCTGCAAGAAAGCAAGCAGATGGTTACAGTTCTTCATAGGACTTCCCGTCCACCAGTACCAACACTCCATAAACAGAGTTCTTCCTATCCCCCAGGGACAATGCATATCCCCTCCCTAGCCAGTGTGCCATGCTGAATTACCCTGGGATTTCTCAGCAGGGTAACTGCGCAGCAGTGTGAATGCGAAGCAGCACTCAGGCCAGGCTTCTCACATTTTTGTAGCGAGTATAGGTGGGGTTCACAAAGACCTTACTGCTTCTGTGATGGATACAATTGTGAGATATAGACAAAAATAATTAAGTTCAGTAGAATGCCTGCGTACATCAGGGAGGCAAAAGTCCTTCCTGTCCTAGCTCTCCGTGATTAGATTTGTGTTTTGGCTGAAATGTCGGTGAGTCTGTCCTAGTGTTCCTGGTGAGTGTTTTGACACATCTGTTTATGTGGTTGTAGATAGCCCTTGGGCAGGGCTTGGGTGTCTTCTCCTGCAAGGTTGTTCTGCACCTAACCAGCTTTCAGTTTCTAGTTGTACTGATTTTTTATATCCTACCCTATCCCGTTGCTTAGGTTTTTCCGTCTGCTTGAAAAGTATTTTCCCCTTACTCATTTGTCGTGTATGGTATTAAAATGAGCCACTAAACTCATTCATTTCTAAGCAAGGATGTTAAAAACAACATATAGAACCGGTCACTGACCTCCTCCGTTTTGATAGCATATGTAAGGAAATCTCCACACGTTTCCCAGATCCACTGCATACCCGATGACAGAGAGTAGAAAGTCAATTTTTTTGCTCCAGGTCTCTCTGTCTTCCAGCTCCATCAGCTGCTGCTGGCCCTCAGCTCTGCAGGTGGCGGAGGTGGTGGTCGTGGTGGTGGTCGTGGCTGCGGGGGCAGTGCACTGGGCATCTTCCACCCCTCCCATCCCATTGCAAGGACCAGAGCTCTGAACCCCTGAGTAGCCATTTGAGATCGGAGCTGCCTCCTCCTTATCTCCCTGGCTGGGATGGACTTTGTTCCCATCCTCCACTAGCCGCAGGGCAGATTTAGGGTTCCTGATCAGAAGTTCGTTCTCTCTGCAGTCTTCTTCTTCATTGCAGCCTGAGACATCTTTCTTGGAAGTCAGCAGCTGAGTCTCATTGCTCGTTGCCTTTTTTTCCATTTTTCCAAGCTTTGTCCTGCTCAGTTGCAGAGGGACAGCAGCACGGCCGCGTGGCTTCTTTTCCCACGCTTTTGTTTCCACTGTATTCCCAATGCTCTTAGAATTCCCCCTCCATTTTTAAATCCATCAGACTGAAGGCACGGACACCATCTAAGAAATGAAAAATAGTTTTAAAAAATCTGTTACTGGGCTTACTGATGCTGGTAATTTCATGTTACCAGCACTTGTAACAGGTTCTGAGATTAAATTACTTTTGGAAATAATTAACCACCACAGCACGCAATGTGATATTTAGCAGATAATCCATTCAGGATGTACCAGCAAAACTCTCAGCTGTGTACGGAGAAAGGAAAGAAGCAATCATCCTCTCCTACAGCTGCAGGTGGTGTACCTGGCTTATAACAGATCTAGCAGATCTGTTATATCCAGCAGATTTGCTGGATTTTATGCATTGTGGGGCAACTCGCAGGCAGTCACAGTCCTGCTGTCTTCTGGTACCGAGTTGTCCCTCCGAGCACTGGTTTCACACACCAGGAGGTTATGGGACTCCCATTTTGCACACATCAGGGCGGAGTGTACTGTTTGGTTTGTGTTTGCTTTTTCGTAAGTTCATACTGTGATTTCTACCATTAATTTTTAGATTCATCCAGTATTAAGAGAGCAGAATTAATTAAACAAATACTTAGATAACAATGGATATACAAGTTACATTTTATGACCGTATTTCTTTAGAAATCCCACTGTGTCTGCCACGTTTAGAAGCAGATCCGGAAGGCTTAAATGAAAGTTTAGAAAAGTATTTAAATGCCAGTGCTTTTGCATCAGCTAACTTTTAACGTTCAGTCAGTTCTAATAACGAGGGAAAAAAAGACCGGGAGTCTTCAGTCTGATTGTTTTGAGTCAGTAAGAACTAGCATTGGGGTCTACATAGGACAAAATTTGTCTCCCATTTTATTTAACTCCTCACAGAAATAAAGGCATCTCTCACTCTCTTCGGGTCTGCTCACGCCGTGGTTCCAGCCCTGGGAAGGGCACCGGGTGCTGCTCCTGAGAGACTGCCTGCTGCCAGCAAAAACCCAGGCACTGAGCAAATCCCTGGCTTTACCTGAGGAATGCAGGGGAAACCAGTCATTCAGAAATGAAAAAGAAATCAATTAACTTTTCTTTGAAAATATAAAAAGAACAGAAAAAGGACCGTGATTCCTCTGGTCATGTTCAGTTTTCTGCTCGTTTGTTAGGTAGTGTGAATGCCCAGCTGCCCTTAATGAAATGTCGGAATAGGAGCTGAGCCTTGGTGCTGCACATGCGCTAACCTTGCTCTATGGCTAGGAAAGTGTCAAACAAGCCGTGATACCCCCACATACTAAATGATGATAATTACAACTCATTTTCCCTTTTCGAAGCATTTTGTACCGCAGTAAATATCAGTGCAACATCCTGAGCACAAGGATAAGCATTATTTCACTTTCAACTGCTGGAAAAACTAGAGCAGCAAGGGTATAATATTTGCTCATCGCTAGAGGTTGCTCACTGCCAGAGCTATTAAAACTCACGTCTTTTGCCAGCGTTCAGTTTTGTAAAAAGACAGTTTGCTAAGGCTCTTCCTAAACAAGCAAGCAGAAGGAAAGTTATCCGGTTGCAGGGGATGTTCTCCAGCGAGAAGTCCCTCGAAGGTATTTTTGTAACTTCCAGAAACCTCTCGTTTGTTCCCGCTTACTTTCTGTGCTCACCGTGATAATGTTCTTTTCATCACACAGCAAGCAGTGTATAACAGTGCATAATTCCTACAATTGCAGCACTTTGCTACTATTAGTTAATCATCCACAAAGACCGAAACATCTTCAGGGTTCCAGAGAAAAATACTACGGCAAAGAAGAGTAATTTCTGTTTTACCTGCAAGACTATAAAACCTGAGTGTCTTTGGAGTCCGAAACCTTCCACATGTCCCGAAAGAGCTTGTGCTGCCACTGGTAGCAACATGAAAATCCTAGGAAAAGCCACAGCCAATCCTTCTCTCCATCGTGGACAGAGCATGTTAAGTGTAAGATAGGGATATGGAAAAGTAACCTGAGCCCTTCTGGACTTTATACCTCTTACTCATAAGTGGGAAAGCAGTAAAGGATGTTGATTTAACTTCATTATCTTGTGAGACTGAATTTTCCACACCTGAGAATTAAGCATTTACTGTATTTATAAAACATTTTGCTTCCGCACATAGACACTTCTTGGCACATTCCTGCCGAGGAAAGATTGTTGAAGATATTGTTGGTTTCCTGGATCTGTGACAAGGTCGTTGTCTTACCCAAATCTAAGCTCCTTTTGCAGACCACAGGAGAGGAATATCACATCACTTTACATAGCTAGGTAGAATTTTCAGTAGTTTGAGCCTCAAGTTTGCAAAACGACTTGTGCGCTTTGAGGGGCTTTAGCTGGAATTTGAACTATTTCTGTCTGAAAGTGAATTACAGCTCGTCAGCTACCATGGGAAATCTCTGCAGTGAGACTCCAGAGCTATGCAGTAGTGTTCACAGAAGCAGAGTTGGCACATGAAAACAGACCCATAAGGTTTCATTATCCAGTTAAAAAAAAAAAAAAAAGCAGGAGAATGTAGAATGTAATTTATTATTTTATTTTTTTCTTGCAACTGCTACAAACAGTGGCGACAGTGGCAGAAGTAGAGCCCTTGGAGTTGAGAAGTACTCTAGGATTATTAGGGACAATCGCCAGGAGAAAATTATGCTATTAGTGAAGGATTTTGCCCAGCCCAGCCTCCATTTAATTACACGTGCCCATCTCCCTGCAGGACCTAGTGTTACACGCCTTTAGAGTGAATGATGTAAGGAATGGCAATTTAGTACGGATTTTTGATCTGAGCTGTTGCAAAGGTTGTGCTTACATAAATTCATCTTGGCTTCTTATCACCAACCTAGTTAGCTGAAGATAAAAAGAAATAAGTCAAAAAAAAGAAAGAAAGCTGTGCCTTTTTTGTTTTGTAAGTGTGACTTTGCTCTTTTTGGCTGTGCCTTTTTTCTTTTGTTTTGCAAGTGTGACCTTGCTCTTTTGGAGACCCTTCGTGCCTGAGGCTTTTCTCCCTCTGGTGCCCCTGCTGTCCTGTGGGCAGCCGTCCCTGTGCTGGCAGCTGTCCTGTCCCCTCCTTGTGCCAGGAGATCCAGGGAGAGAGCCACAGCTCTGCCCTGGGCTCCCAGCTCTGCCTCACCCGATGGGAGCGCTAGGATGGAGAACCCAAGCCGTGTGCTTCTTGGGGCTTGGCTGCAGCCACCAACGCACTTCACATAGGGCAAATATGAAAAATTATAATTTTTGGTTACTCCTACACAGAGCTGAATTTCAGCCAGCCCTGTAGCTGCACAAACCCAACTCCTTTGCCTCTACCAGAGCAGTCCTAGAGGAGCATCCCTGGCCTGGGGTCCGGTTCCTTTCCGAGCAGGGAGCTTCGGAGTTGTCTCATTGCCTTGTTTTATTTCTGGAGGCATGCAGTGACCTCTCGTGGCAATGTGGGAATCCCTTTCCTTTAATGCGCTGCCATGCAAGGGAATAAATCTTCCCAGCACTTCGATACAAAATGATTTTCCCATCCTCTGTATATTTAAAGGACAAACTTGATTTTCATGTGCCGAGGGAACTAAAACAATCAGGCTGAGGTGCAGCAAATACCCGATGCTCCAAGGGAGGCAAAACTTGATGTCGCCTGGTGAACACTTTGGTGGCGGCAGCACCAGGCTTCTTCAGGCGTGTTCCTGTTGTGCGCCACTGCAGCAATCGTTACTGGCCTCCCAGTGATCAAATACATTGTGATTCGCACAGTTGCAAATGTATATTTGCATACATTTCGCTTTGAACAAATTATTTTCCTTTTTAATGGGCTATTTTTTTTTAAAGCAGCGCTCGCCGAGTACCAGCCACCGCCTGGGTTGCAGCTGCGCTCCCGTGGTGAAGCTCCCCCTCTTGCCACCAGTGCCAGCGCTCCAGCTGCACTGTTTCTGGCCGGTTTCATGCTAGCACCTGCAAAAAATTAAACGGCTCGGAACTCTTAAGACAAAAAGTTAATCTGTGCTGTTGGCAAACAGCATTGAACGTTGAGATGATTTCTGCTAACCTGACCTACATCTCACTGCCGTCAGCCAGTACTGACGAGCGTTGCGATCGTGCAGCTGCTGCAGTGCACGTTACGCCCTGCAACGAAGTCGCAGGTCACACAGGCAGTCGCATATAGATGGAAAGAGCCCAAGGAAACCCTTTTGTCTAGAAGATGACACAAGAGGTTTGTGTGGCAAGAGAGAAGTCAGGTATCCCCCCAGAAAAAGGCTGTCTTGTTTGCCGCTGGTCCTACTCTGCCTTTTCGCATGGGGGAGGTTTGTGACTGGGATGGCAGGGGAAACCTTGTAAAAACTGATCCTTTTCCTGTGCTCTTGGGGGTCAGGGAGTCAGGGAGTGCCTGTTTGGCTGCCATGTGGTGTGGAGGAGTATAGAGGCTTCAAATTTATCCTGATTTTGCACAGGCCGGGAGTAACCCTTTAATCAAATTATTACGGGATAGCCTAGATGCTCCTGTACTGTAGGGAGCTGTTAGAAAATAAAAAAGTAAGAAAAAAAAAAAGAAAATATCAGCCATTTAAATGTTGAAACTAGACTGCACTACATTGCAATGAATTTTACCTGGTTTGTCATTGATGAGTCTCATTTAGAGTTCATAACTCAAAAAAATAGTAACTTATGCTTTTGAATACGTTCACATGTACTTATTTCATCAAAAATAAAGGAGTACCAAGAACATCCTTTTCTATTAACTTGTTTCCGTGAGGTGAGCTGATCAGAAGTGTGACAGATTGTATTTCAGGTTTAAAAAACTGATATTCATTAATACATAACAAGATGATACATTGGTGTTATGTGCAAAGCAGATCTAAGCCCATGTGTAAAGCACAACAACTGAGAAATGAGCTCTTCAGGTGCTTTTTTTTTTTTTTTTTGATTTGCTTCTCCAGTCTGTTTTAAAAGAATCAAAACTGGTTTGGGATAAGGAGTGATCAAAACATGCTGAAATTAATGGATCCGGTGAATTTTTTCCATACATTGCAGGTCTTGCACTTCTGCACATCACTGTGATGTTTATTTTAGAAGAAATTTACAGTATGTAGGTAGCAAACTGGGCCTGTATATGAACACTTGCACTCCTCCAAGGGCTGGCTCCCATTCTCATTAAAGGAGAGTAGAACTGTACTCGACCAGCAGTCCCCCTGAGACAATGACCCTTCTGGGGGAATAAAAGGCTGCTTAGGCAGGAGCAGCCCAAGGAGTGAGCTCTCCAGTTAACTTGTGTGTGCCCAGATAAGGCTTAGTATAGGTAAGATGTGGAAATCGTTCTGGAAACAACAGTTCTGGGGGAGTATCGACTTGTACTGTGAGGCTTACGGCATCACCTTGCCCATGTTTCGGTCTGAAATTCAAGAGTCAGCAGAAAAGAAAGATTTTACCTGGAGAAATGTGTGGAGAAGAGAGGTGCGGTATAGGAGTGGGAATGCTGCCAAGCTGAGGACAGTTATTTAAAGAGCAGAGAGAGGGGAGGAAAATGCATTTTTATTGGCTTGAGAGTGTCCACATGGAGTGCAAGGAAACAGATAAGCTTGGAGGGAATGATATTCCTTTTGTAGTCTTCCTCGAATTATTTATATCAGCTTGGAGGAAGGGCTGTAAAACAGCAAATGTCACCAAAGGAACAGGGCACTGCTCCGTGATATAACTGCATAGGCACGTTAGTCTGCACAGTGCTTCAAGTAAAAGACCCGTTTGCACACTCGGAAGTCACAGACTGGCTGCACGTATATGCCAGCATACACACACACAGCGTTGGAATGGTTTTGTCTGAAGAAAGCAAAGAAACAGCCACCAGATGATGCTTCACTGAAGGACGCTTGCTAATGGCTGTCTCCAAGACACAGCCCCTTTATTCAGGCTCCCAGCTCTACCTAAGTGCTTTGTGAAACACTCATCCCGTGGACGGCTCCCTTATGTCGTGTCAGTTCTAAAAGCCACGAACTGCCAGCTCAACAGAGCTGCAGGAACTCAGTTTTGGAAAAGAGCTAAAATGTTAGCATGAGAGGGGACCCCGGGATTCAGAGTGAACGTTTCTTTCAGCTTCTAATGCTGTTTCTAATGAAAAGTCAGCAGTTTATAGTTCCTTGGACGGAAACAGGAAAGAGCTTAAATACACTGCACATTTCCATGTGTGGGAATAGCTTAGGGTTTTTATTAAATTTCCAGTTTGGAGTCAGTTCTTGTTAATTTGTAGAACCATTTGAAATTCACCACCCCGTTCGGTTACCAAACAGTCCCACAGCGGTCACTTGCCAACTTCCCGAAGTACTCTCCAGGACAATTATGATCAATTCACTCATCAAAAGCACAGAAGATGACGCCTAGCTGCGTGAGAGCCTTCCTGTTAAAATGCCTGACAGCCAACAGCCCACATTTACAAAATGTCACAAACCTCCAGAGCATCCAGAGGCATTAAATGCACTGTCCTTTCCTTCCCAGGCTCTCTTGACACAACAAAAGTGACTATTTATATGGCCAGTTACACTGCATTCCTCACTTCAACTTCTGTCTTACTTGGACTGACCCAGCAAGCCAGTTTCAGCAGTAAACATGATTGACTGTACATATATTTATGTACAGATTTATTACTTATAATAAACCTGTCCCATTGAGCTAGATAATTTACTGTGCTGGCACAGTTTGCCTTTTAAAATACAATTTAATTTGGTTAATAAAATTTACCATTTTAAAGTAAATGATTTGCAATGATTTTTTGCTTCAGTTTCTGCTTCTTTTCTCCATTTTTCATTATAGTTCATTTTAATTTTGGTAAACTTTATATAAACCCTGCTTTAATAATGCAATTATGCGGACTGCCAAGACTCTAAGATTTCAGACTGTCACAACATGTTCAGCTACAGGCATTTGACTCCCAACATTCGTAATTGCTGGACAAGTGCCTGAACGAGACAGAGAAAGGCATATAACAGCAGGAAAGCAAACAAAAGCATAAAAATAAATAAATAAATAAATAAAAGACAAAGTAAACTTTCACCAAAAATTAATACATCATTGTGTTTTTGTTTCCCATAGCTTTGCTAGATGTCCTTTTTCCCCAGTGTTTTAGAAATCACTCTAAGACCTTAAAAGTTAACTTTAAAATGAAGCAATTAGTACATTCATAGGACTGAAAGTGTCATCAGCATTTCAGGCTTTACAGCCAAAGTTGAAAGAGGCAAGGAGAAGTTAAGGAACCTCTGGTGTCTGCTTGCTTCGGAAGGTAGGCTCTGCTGACAGCCTTCCAGGAGTCCGTCCGAATTTCACAAAGTACTTTAGGTAGCTGCGTGTGAAAAAACAAAATCGTAAAGTCTTTTGTTACCTGTCTTTCGGCCGGGTTTGAAGTGCTTTCCCTGGAGTTATCCAAGCTGGAGGAACCTTCACCCACATTTACTGCAGCGGCTCGGGAACGCAGCCTGTGGGCAACTCAGCATCTTGGGGAGGTTTTTGTACACCAGTCCCCCTCACATGGTCTGATTTCCAGATAATCTGCTGCCAAAGAGCTCTTTAAGAATTTTTGCGTCACTTTAGTCAAATAAACTTTATGTTTCACCAGGGCTGCAGCTCAGTTTTTCTCCTAGAGGTGGGTGGCTACATTTGTGTGTTCCGATCGCTTCAAAAGAACAGGATCCAATGAAGGCAGAGGGAGAGTGAGGGAGGCTTTTCTGGTAAGGGCCAGCTTTGCTGCCTGTTATTACAGCTATAAATAACAGGACGGTGATGATGAAGGGGCTGACAAATGGGACTGAAGTTTTGAGGGAGTCATTAAATTACAAGTTTGCAGGTGGCTCTGCAGATTGTATATCGATAGGGATATTAGCACAGCAAAGGGGTTTGGAAAGAGTAATGTTATCTCTGAGCATTTACATTTTTTTAAGGAAGAAATATGTTTGGTTTTGTTGTAAAACGTTAAGCAGAAATTCTTTAAAAAGCATTTAGCTACTTCAGTAAAATCAACAAGTAATTTCCTTTCTTCCTACTGCTCCTTGGAATACCTCACCTCTCACACATGCTTTTTCACCTGCTTCTTTCACCGAGGATTTCTTCATTCCGAAACTTCACAATTTGTTTACAAAAAGCCACGAATAGCAGGTCAATGAAATACTGCCGTACTTTAGGTGGCAGATTTGAAAAAGAAAGTGGAAAAACAGAATGGGGGCAAGTAAGAGTAGCTGATTGTTAGAGCAACGGCAGCTTTGCTACAAGTGGTTGCCGGTTTTCAGGGACTTGTTCCAGACAATTAAGTGGAAAAAAAAATAAAAAAAGAACCCATTAAAAATGAAAATCATAGGGTTATAATTAGCGTATTCCTTTTTTTTTTTTTCCTTCTGGTCCCTTAATGATAGCAGCAATCAGCCAGCAGCGTGCCATTTGCACCATCTCAAGGATAACTCAGGTATTGCAATTCCAAACAGATGTGTATCAAAATCGACTTTTACTTTCCCATTAATTCTTGTGGCAGTACCTTAAAAATGTTTTGTCAGTTAAGTTTCTTCCTGTAAATAGTAGTAGAGATGTATTGGTTTTTGGTGAAAATAGCAACATCTAATTTGTCTTCTCGCTGTACTCCACTCTTGCACTCCCCCTTTCCAAAATAAACAGCTTTGGTCGTGTTAATCTCTGCTTAGCTGCAGACAGGAAAAAAAGCCCAGCAGGTTAGTGTTCTGGCATATTGCAATCGTTCACGGTCTGAAGAGGACAAACACCACCGTGCCTCACCCCCTAAACCTTTCTTGAAATCAGAGCACAGTATTTTAATGCATGAGCGTCCAGCTGGGGATGAGTCCCTGTGGTTTGGACAGGAGGCTCTGGGAGGTGGGAGGACAGACGGCAGGAGGAATCTGCGCCTTCCTTTGCATACAGGGGTGGTTTCCAGTTCACCGCTGCTGGGACACTGGAACGGATCACTTATCCTACCCTCTTACGTGAAATAAAAGCTCTGCGTCTGCTTTGTTTCTCTCTGCTCTCTGCAAAATTATACCTTTTTTAAAGTCTTAGCATCACGACCTTTGTCTGAGGTTATCCTCTGTCTCAGGCTCTGCTTAGAGTAGGTTCTTTGACCAAGTTCTGCAACACTATGGCACACCATTCATCAGCTAAATTGCTTTCATCTGGGCTTATTGGTGGCCCCCAATATCAGCATTTGATTATTTTTGTAGGGTAAACAAAGCTGCAATGTGAAAAACAGCATATGAAGAACACAAAACCACCTTTCATGACTTATCCTGGCCTTTTTGTTCCTTTTTTTTTTCTTCCATTAATGTCTTCTGCAGCAGCATGGTTTTTGTTGTTGTTGTTTTAATTTCTTGCCAAACAGTCTGGAGCCTTTGGGGCGTAATATAAATAACAGACTTAAGATTTCAGGCTGGCCCCTCAGCATTAGGACACTCATTTAACCCATACGTAAAAACTTTTGGGTGCTGTACAGAGTCTGTTCCAGAATTCCAGTGAATCTTCCGTACATCAGTGGGCAAAATCCTAATGATTTAGGGAAAGTACAGAAAAACAAGAGAAAATGAACCAGACCTCCCACGAGACATACGTTCAGACGCTTCCACAGTTCTCCACAGAGAAAGCAGCCGTAGATTCCAGCCACCAATGCCAGCACAGGAATGGGAAGCACCAGCAAAATTACCTACTAACAGTAGTACCAGCTGTACCGAGGGATTAATAGTAATTCTGCAAGCATGTTTCTGATTCACTGCCAATAAGAGGATAGGAGCAATCTTGAGAATAACATAAACAAATCCTAAAATATTTGTTTGTTGCTCTCTTTTGCTTAATTAGGAATCAGATTACATGTAGAAGCTATTAAGATTGGCTTTGGGATAAAAGAAGAAACCCTGATTGTCCTTCCCTGCTGTTCTCTACGCTGACCACGCTGGGATATACAGCTGGCAGGTAGATGGATTTGGAGATGTTTTGTTGTTTCCACCAGAGCATCGATGGAAGAACGCGATTCTGAGAACCTACAGACTGCCCCTGGATGTAACCTCACCTCCTGCCTCTTCCTTTCCTTAGTTAGCGGTGCTCATTATTTTCTGACTTCTGACTGAAACTGAGGAAGAGGACTTGTATAACATTATCTGTCAATATTTTCCAACTGTCCGAGTAACTTTGAGTTGTCACATGAAAACTACATGGCTTTATTGACAGAAACTGGAAAAGGAAACTAGGAAACTGTTAGTTGGCTGGTTCCTCAAAAATCCAAAGGTCTTCTTAAGAGCATGCAAAAGATTCAAACTAAACAAACAGCACAAACACAGACATGAATAATTGTTTTTCATTTTTTATTCTAACCTAATAACCTTATCAGCTTTATTTATTTATTTACTTTTGTGACCTGGGTTTACAGCTCATAAGGCATAGAGCTGTCTTTGCCAAGAGACTACACCTGTAGCAAGCTGGGCTTATTCCCAAATGATTTCCATTCCTGCCGTTGAAGAGAGTTTAATTTTTGATCTTTTCTGGACCATTTCCTGAGGACCGGAGCTAAGCAGTCTGCTTCTCATTTACGCACTCCCCCACTGCTCTGTGCCGGAGGGGTGCTGGGCCAAGTCAGCTCCTTCCATCATCTCCGGGCTGTGAACTTCCACCAACACAAAGAGGCCGAGGTTCCCCGCATCCCATGGTGCCTCGTGCTGCACGGCACGCAGACACCTTTCTCTGCCTCCCTACGGAGCACGCAGCCTCTCCATCACCTACTCAGCTGTCCTGATTCTCGATCCCCCAGTTGAGGGGTGCTGATCACAGCCCCTTCGCCCTGCCAGCACAAAAGGGCGGTGTGGTCCGGCAAACCATTGTGTCTTCTCTGAGGCAGCAACTGAAGGGCGGTTTCCCATCATCTCTTCACCAGAAAAATTAAGGACATGAAAATACACTGCAAGGAACTTTGATTCTGGATTTTTTAACACTTAATATAAATAAGATGTTGTGCTAGCTAGCAGCACCCAAAGTTCATTAGACCTGGATACTAACACAAAAATAAGTGAAAACTAAATAGAAAAGGAGGCAGTTATAGCTAATTACTTTGTCATTTTGGTTTTCTTTTATTGTGCAAAAAGAATTTCTTCTGCTTTAGAACATCTCTCAGAAGACTGTGGATGTTTTTATTTTTAATTCTTTGCAGCCATACCCACACAAATACTACAAATCTAGGTGAAACCCAGAGCGTTTTCAGAAACTTTTCTGCCTTAAACTAGATATGATATCAACAGGAGCTGTTAATGGAACATCAGTTTATACATACTGATTGTGTGTTTCAAACTACAATTTACAAACAAGCTCACTTGCTAGTAAGATACAAGCGTGCCTTATGGATAACAAGGATAGCTACGTAGCAAGACTGCAGCTAGTGATTCCTTCGAAAATCACAGGACTGGTTTTTGTGGATTATCATCACCTAGGCAGCAAAACAGAAAGTATCCTACCTAATTATTGCACCAGCCTTAAATTACAGATAGTCATTATCGTGAACCTTGGAACTGTTTGTTCAACTGCCCTTGGAGTTCTCGCAGCAGAAACACAGCTTTCACTTTGACAAACGTATTTCCCCTCCTTTTCCCCACTCCTAAAGAATGTATAAAATTGCTGGGCATAAATGCAAAACTGCTTCTGCCAGATTGGCTTCATTTCCTATTCTGTGTTTTAGCCATGTGGATTTTCTGTGCTTATTTAAAGGAAAGGAAAAAAAAACCACACTGTTGTTAAAGCTGTACTGGGAAATATCTGGGCAAGTACTCCAGAGATAAGCACAACACCGGACAATACTTTTAAACACTCAAATTAACAAAAACTGGCTTGGAAACAGTTCTTGATTTACCAAACTTAATCATCAGAGCTGCCACATGCAACAAAAATGTTAGCCAGTTAAACTCCAGAGAAAAAGTTAATTGTCCTTGGCTGCTATAGTCCTCTGGTAGAAAGCGTAGAGGGAATAGAACTAGCGTAATGTCACAAGTAGAAAGATTTTGAAAAACTAAAATGCTGACCTTTTGGCTGAAAAAAAGCACCAAAAAACACATGCATTAGTCATAATGAAAATATTGTGCATAACACAGCTTCCCCAGAGATTTGGCTTTGTTTCAGAGCCACCAGGGTTCTGCATCAAGTACAGGGCTGTTTACTCGCCTTGGTGCAAGTAACAGCACGAGGCAGAAACTGTGCATCACATACCCACAAGGGCAGAAGGGACCTCAAAGGATCATCCGGCCCATCCCTTTGCCAAAAGGATCAGCTCTGTCAATGTCACTTCTGAAATGTTTTTCTGTAACCTTCAACTGAAGATCTTTCTTCTGAAATGTTTTTCTGTAACCTTCAACTGAAGATCTTTAACAATGGAGGGAGGCATCACATCCTCAGGCAATCCATTTTTTTCTATTTCTTATCACTAGAAAGCTTTTCTTAATTTCACTGACCCTTGTAGTTGAAACCCATGACTTTTTGATCCATTTATCATGAGCAGTGGTAAGGAACAATTCCTTATCTATGTATGAATTCAAAGAATGTGATATCTCCCCTTTTCTGAGTCAACACCATGGTTCTTCCAGCCTTTTACCACTCACATTTCCACAACCTCCACTCTTCCCACTCTAGAAGGGAAACCAAATTATAGCATCACTGTACTCCCAAGATGCATTCTGAGTCTTCATCTCCAGAACAGCTTTGTTACCTTTGCCGGAAATACTGCGGAGGACAGATTCTTAAACAGCATCATTCAAGTGGAATACGAAACCGCCCTGCTGCTGTTCCACACCAAATTGTTTTCCATCTAGGCAGCACTCCCACCCAATTCGAGAAGTGTTAACTGCAGCAAGTTTAATCAGCTTGAGTGACTCCTAGCTAAACCCTCATCTGGATTTCATTTAGCAAGCAACATGCAGGCTTGCTTTAGCTTGGCATTTAATATACATATATACACATACATATGTATCTTACACTAGATATACAAATGTATAATTTGCTTCCACAATCATGTAACTGTCTACCTCTGTAGTCCAAATGGAAGGAGTCAAACCAAGTTGTAGAGTACCACAGCCATAACAAACATGTTTGCTTGCATTTGACTTGAGCAATATTTATCTACTACCCATGGTAGCTGGCAGTGTGGTTCTATATCCTCACTTACCTTCTTAGTTGCTTATGACTAAACTCAGGACAAAACAGGACAATTGTCAGGGTATGTAAAGACAACCCACCATTTTGTCACAGTTTAAATCGAAGTATTAGCACTGTGCTCATCACCAAACTATTCAAGTGTCTGTAGCATGTGAGATGGTGTTTATTTTTTATTTGTTCAGTGAGATAAGCATCTGTGAATACTAAGAATATAAAGCAACATGTTTTCCTGTTCACATTCTGACTTGCTTAGGTCTGTTTGTAGGTCACTGATCTTTCACATTCAATAGTTCCATGCGGCTCAAAAAAGAAACCAGAGCTGTACCAGTCACTTAAGAAAGTGTTTATTCAAAAGCTTCATAGCACCATCTTGTTTTTGAAAACATCCAAATAAAATGCAGCAATTTTTTTTTTCTGTTGAGCATGACACTAACTCCACCTGTGAACATTTATGGTTGTTCTTGCTAATATAACTGAAAAATAGCGCTCCTGTACACACAGACATATCACTGGGCCTTGATAAGAGGTTATCCAGTCCCATCCCAATAATGGAAGAATAAAAACAAGTGAAACTGGAAACCAAGTTATTTTTCCCCCAATGCTGCTGAAAGAGAAAGCATCCTAAGGGTAAATTAGGTAAACCGTTCCTAAGGTTCAGCAGTGTCAATTGTATGTACCCTTCAAAACTTCTTCCCTTGGCAGAAAAATTAAAAATGTGAATGTATAAAATATTTTGGGCATTCTTATGGTATAAGACAGACCACAAATGGTTAATTTATAAGTATCTTGATGTATTTGTTCTAACACCTAGCTGTTAACTCTAAAGAATAGCCTTTTGTGGCCATCTTGTCTAGGGAAAACACTGATCAAAACAATTCTACTGAGTTACTATTCTGATTTTTTTATTTAAAATTTAAGATAAAATCAAACTGCCATTGACAGCACTTGTAATATATTTCATAGTGAGTTTTTTTTCCTTTTCCCTTTTTAGTTTTGCAGAGTAGCCTGAGAGCTTTAATTCAGACATATCAGTAAAGCGCTATTTCCCAAAGATCCTTAACTTACATTTCAAGAACATGGACCATGCTGAGCGCTTGGTCACATTATCATTTGGCTATGGCTTCCAACCACTCGGATTCTCTATTGCATCTACTTCTGGTTGACCATTAGGAGGCAAATATTCTGTAGTTCACTTGGCTAAAGCCCCCATAGGGTCCCAGGCTGGCAAAACAATCGGTTCCTGCTCCATCACTGCCAAGATGTCTTCTGGTACATGCTTCTTATCCACCACAACTTCGTACACATACTCAGAAAACCAGTCATCCATCATGATCAGGTAACCTGGAGATGAAAGCATTTGTTACAACAGAGAACCATTACTGAGACCTGAGACAGTGATGCAGTCACAAGTTTCACACATTAATAATCCATTACAAACAGGACCTAGTCATACTTCTGTATCTCTCAGGACTTATATAAAAAAAATCAAATAAATTAGCATGTAGGCTAAGTAGATGCACTTCATGTGCACTGAAAAACCAAGAAACTTACTAGGAAAATTACTAGGAAAAACAAGATCAAGAATAACTGTCAGTTTGACTTACCTGTTAGAATAAGCATTGGAAATACTTTAATAATATTAATTAGAATGCCTTGAAAACTTAGTCAGAATGCAAAACTACCTGCTTCTCTGGCTTTAGAAGTTTTCAGGATTTTAGTAAGAAAAGGGAAATTTTCCAGATGAATATCCAAGCCATTTCTTGCTTAAACCAAACTTTGCTGTTTCAATTCCTGCTCTAACAGAAGGCAGCTATCTGCTCTCCTCAATTGCAAAGGCCTCTAAATCAGTTTGGCTGAACTAAATCTCAGTTATCTTCCTTAATGCAATTCTTATCAAGAATTTCATTTCAGTGAACAGCATTTGAACTGGGGAAAAAGCCATGTTTTGAGTATCACAGGTTTTAACAGAAAGCTACCACTAGAAACAAACTATTCAAAGAGAGCTGAAAACACAGCAGCAGGGAGAAAGAAAGCATTTAGAAGACAGATGAGAAGGCTTTATTATATAAAGTTCCTCGTGTCCTTATACAGTATCATCACAATCAAATGAAACAAGAAAATGTCCAATATGGACAATAAATGCATCTATCTACACCATCTTGTTTCTAAAGCAAGAGATCAGATAATTCCCATAAATTAAAAACCCTATCAATTGTAATCCGAGCTAGAAGCCATTTTGGAAACATTGCCAAAAGGGAGCTGCCTTGATTATTCTCTCTTCAGGATATGAGTTCTTGGGACACACAAAAACCTCTCACTCCCAAGAGCCAACAAGTAATTGCACCCTGAGAGGATAATGAACTCTGCTTCTGACATCCTGTATCTCAAAGCTTGACAGTGCTGATTAGTATCGCAGTGTCTGAACAAGAAGAAAACGCCGAGCAGAACTTCAGAACATGCAAATAAGTAAGGTCGCTCTTTGAGAAGGCCTGCGCTCGGTGTCACAATGAAAGCCATTATCAATTTGTTCATTACAAGGAGACAGACTTCATAGGCAGCAGCACCTTGCTCTAACAGAACAGAACACCTGAGAGTATGCTCCTCTTCGCATGAAGCTGGTCCACATTTCTAACTTACCCAACGGAAAACTTAAAATGCAGCACTCTGAAAGTAACAAGCTGCTGGATAGGGAGAGGTCAGCTGAGGACGTATGGTCTGAGAATTATTACCTAACCTAGCATTTGGGCACCTGAAAATAAAGCCCTTGCAAAGTTCCTCAAGGACCTCATACAAGCCACATTGTGCTCGTACCTTAACTCCTCCACGGGGAGCACAAGTTAGAGCCCATCATAATGCACTCATAGGATTATATTCGTATATGAATACGACACTGTGTGTACAGTTAAATCCTTAAAATGTCTTCATGCAGAAGTATGCAACAGTCAAAGAGACAAAAAGTCAGAAGATGAAGTCAAAAGATGACTTTTCTTGTGGTACATCTCCAGCTAGCACTTTCCATGCCAAAACAAACAAATGGACCCCTATCAAGTGGCTGTGATAACGTGATTTAGTGTTCCTCTTTGAAGACCTCCTGCTTGCTTTTAGTACAGATATCTGATGGGATAAGCTGGGTTCAAACTTCAGGAATACCATACTGTGTCTTCCAAACAAAGGAGTAAGCAGTATAATTAAACTTGCCTGTATAGCTGACAAAGTGCCAGTAAAACACAGAAAGGAAATATTTTACTGGGAAGTGACTTTTTTTACCTCAAAAAAAAAAACAAGCAGTGTTTGTCAGCAGCTGTGTTCATTCCTTAAGGAAAACCAGATCGGATTCCAAGAAACTTTTACAGCAGAGATGCATGTAATTACAAAGTATTTAGCAGAAGGCAATGCTAGGCTGTTCCCAGGGCTTCCCTTTCTCCTGGACAAGCACTACCACAAGAATTCAGCTCTGCCCACACTGCTGAGTCTCAGCATATAAGTAACTTCCTCCCAAATACCCAAACCAAGAGTCACTCATTCCAGTCCTGTGCCATGCAAGGCCGGGGAAGCAGGGATCCTCTGGCACCTCAGACTGTGCTCACAGCAAAACACAAGGGACTCCATATGAAACACTCATTTCCTACCAAGTGTTTTTGTTTCGTGCTATGTTTTTAATGACAAAGTCACTCTGGTGTTTTGCTGCGGGCTGTACTCGATCATCCTGTCCAATAATCCAATAACAGAGTTGGGGCTTGCTCGTATCCCCCACACCCAACTGGGCCTCAACGGGGATGTGCCAAGTTTAACATCATTCTTGGCCTTTTCTTTACTAATGTGGACACTGGTTCTCTGCACTGGACTTATCCCAACACAGCTTCCCAACTTCTTAACAAAGCAGATAAGATAAAATTCACTGCCAGATTGACTCAGTGGTATAGCAAGAGAGTCAGGACAGGGTACAAATGCTCATCCTCCCACACCAGCTAGTACTGGACATTGAAGAGGGGACAAAGCAGGGCAGGAGGTGGAGGGGAAAAAACCCTGTTGCCTCTTCTGGTGTTTCAGAATGAGCTCCCAAGGATATGTCCAATTACTTTTAGCTAAACAGTAAGTTGTTGAGCCATACTCAAAATTATTAAGGGATTCACCTCCCTGAAAAAAAAAGCAGTCTGAACTAGAAGTCAAGCTTTCTAGTTCTGATAAGGGTTTCTGCCAAGGCACTTTTCAAGACAACTCCCTAACCAAAACAAAATACAGACAGCGAGCAAGACTTTCCAGAGACAGTGGTCTCTACCAGTGAGGGGGACAAACAAAATAGATAAGTGACAGTGACTCACCCAGGAAGTTCACACAGCTGGTGTGCACACAACACATGCATAGAAGGTGTGGACAGGGTGTATTCAAGTCACTCTGGAGTCCAGTTATGTTTGGAAGGAGCAACTAGCTTTTCTTAAGGAGTTCTAGAAGAATTCATTCTTGAAAAGTAAATCCGTATTTGGAAAAAAGACAGTGTCTAATGAGGATGAATTGTTGCTGCAAACCAAGTAGCAGCTCGGATTTACAAGGCTGGCAAACATTCAAAGTAAAGCTTGAGGACACCCAGGTATCTGGATTAGTGTTATTCCCAACTCAAAGTCTGAGACACTGCACTTGTTTCATTTGTAGGTGCTGTACATCACAGCCTCTGCAGCTCTGCCAGAACGTTCACTGATGCTCCTAAAGCCCAGCAGTACCGGCACAGGACTGCCACTGCTCAATCACAGCTCATCAGGTACAGCTTCTACTCTGATCTATCTACTGGAAGAGAGGGAGGTTTAGGTTGGGTGTTACAAAATTTCTTTACTGAAAGGGTTGTGTGGCATTGGAACAGGCTGCCCAGGGAAGCAGTTGAGCCACCATCCCTGGAGGCCTTCAAGAAGCATGTAGATGTAGAACCTAGTAGCATCGTTTAGTGGTGGACTTGTCAGTACTGGGTTAACGGTTGGACCAGATGATCTTAGAGGCTATTTCCAACCTGAATGTTTCTATGATACTACATTGCAGTTTGGGAGCAATAGCCAATATCCTGAAATTAAGCCCAGTTTTCATCCAACTAATAAAAAACAGCTCTGAACCTTGACTAAGGAACGTATATGACAAACAAAACCAGAGATGTTGACAGACACCTATTAATTTCAGAAAGTTTTGAGTACTAAAAATCCATGCTGAGCAGTCGTAAAGCCAGCTGAGTACAACACTTCCTCCCTGGAAGTGTTCTTCTAACACTACCAGTAGCAGTCTACCACTGCAAGCCAAGTATCTGGAGCATCTCAAAATGAAGCGTTCAACAATAAAAGCACAACTAATCATGTATTTCTATGTTTTATTCTCTATATGTAAAGGTGTTTAACATTGCAAGATTTTTATTAGTTCGTATTTGGAGAGAAGAAAAGTTTTGATACTTCAGTATTGATTTGTCTTCTTTACTTAATGCCATGTTCCAAAGTACATTTTACTACTGTCGGATTGATAAGCCTTGAAGGCTTAACATCAAAGTTGCTTGGTTTTGTCAAGAATAAGGATTTTTTTAATGGAATACTCTGCTCTGAACTTATACAGTTAACTCAGAACAGACTACACCAGACCAAGGGGCCAGAACAAATTAAGACACTATTCCAAGAATACTCTGTTTTAGTTTGCTACTCATGTATAAGATATCAAAAGTGTATAAGTAGACCACATCCTAAAACAAAGTTTTCCCAAAATAGTCTATTCCCAAAAGAAAATCCACAACATTTGGGATTTATCTGCAAGAGAAAGATGCGGTCAGCAGTGACTGTTGTATTATGCCCTTGGACAAACCAAAGCCTGGCTTGGCATGCTCATCAGAGAGGTCACCATGCCACAACTATGTGCACATCCAGCCCGGCTCAGATGAGAAAAAAGTCACAGGTCCTGCGGCACTCCAGTTGTTTAGGATGAGCTGACTGACTGCAGACCTCAGCAGAACAAAGACTCTCACACTGCCAGCCCCACTCACCTAGGGCCAGGCAGGATCAGAGCTGCCCAACTCGACCAGGCAGAGGAGCATCGCTCCAGTCGTGCCCCTGCTGAGCAGGGAAGCAAGTAGAAGCTATCTCCTAAACCACTGCTCACTGTGACTCACCGTTCTGCCCACAATGCCTGTCCACGTGCCATGCCAGGCTGGCTCATCTGCCCCGCTACAGTCCTGCAGAGCTTAGAAATCCTTTCTAAAGGTACAGTAGGGCAGGCCAAGACAGTCATCAACAGGAAAGCAAGTTCATGCAGAAACCTGCCACAAGCTGAACTGCACGTTAACTGTGGATTTTTTGGTTGCTCGTGCTTGTCATACCAGGGAGGAACACTGCAAGGACACCACAGGTCATGTTTTTAGCATGGCTTTAGAAAGGCACCCAGAAGTACTTTTTTTGTAGACAGATGTTAGAGCTAGAACATTGCAACTGTTCACATCACCATCTGGAACGAGTCAGACTGATTTGGTAAAAGGAACTTAAAAGTAAGTAAAAGCTTGCAGTGATTGATAAGCAGTGCTTTAAAATCTAAAACACTTGTGTTTCACATACAACTTCGGAAGATTATCCAAAAACTTTAGTGCATTTACAAGTACTGCAGTGAAGTCTTTATTTTCCCTTTCATACTAGAAGGGGAAATCATTTCTATAGTGCACACTGAGGCATTTCTTTAAAGTGATCCCATCTTATTTGGTACTGCAAATCATTTCTTATTTACTGTCCCCTTTTTAAAAGACTGTTTTACATGCCTGCTAGAATTCTTGGTATTTCAGAATAGAAGTACCACCATGCTCTCAAAGTAACACTATCAGACATCTCAGATGTGTGTTCTGTAGCAAAGGATTATGAGAAACAAAAGGTTCTGCTCTCTCCCTACTACAGTTGGCAAACTGCTACAAGCTGCTTTTCTTTTTCCAGCGATAATACCTGGCAATTGTCTTGTGATCAAGAGCAAACTGGCATACACTGCTTAGACAAATGAGCAGCTTTATACTAATAAGCTGGTCGACCTTTGATAACCTGTGATTATAAATTACTTTACCTTTATTCCCACGATCTTCACCCCAGGAGTTTTCCACTCGCCATTTTTCAAAGCAGTCTTCTTGCCCATCCTGTGACAAAGCAAGAAGATGACTATTAGTAGTGAAGGACTGAGAATTCATGGCAGCCAACCCTTTCAAATCTAAATGCAGCACCAGCAAACAAGAGCTCCACTCCAAAGTCCACAGACACTGAGTTTCAGACAATGGTTTATTGCTCATGGTTGGGAAAATTGTTTTCTTAACTACTTGTGTATCTGCTTAGATGAAGTATGAGTAAATGTGATCAAGATGACAAGCTGCAATAAATATTTAAAGAGAACAAACTGACCTAAATTCAAGTTTGGACTTAGCTGAAAGAATTTAAGGAGCCTTCCCTATCACCTATCAGTGCACTGCAAGCCTTCTGAAATAAACGCATCACTTCCTTGAGCTAGGAACCAGAAAAGGCACACAGGCAATAAAACAACTGTAGCCTGCTTTAGAACAGTATTATTAAGAACAAGTTCAAATCTATTAAGTACATAAAAGTACTGGAAGCACATCCATAGGCTTGCTATGCCACAAAGCAAGCTGTTGGTACCTTAAAAAAATTCTCACAAAAAACCTGTGTCCCTTGAGGAACCAAGGGAAAAACAGCCTGGAAAACATCCTACAAATCCACTCTTAATATTTAAGTGAATGCTATTGTATCACTTCTATTCTCACTTTAAAATATAAGTCCTTAAAATTAGATGCTCAAGAGCTACTAGACAAAGCACAGATCAACTCTTGATGCTATTGGCCAGAAACTGGTATAAACTTGTTTACATATATTACATTTAGCCAAAAAGTGCATTTAATCTGCAATTTTTTACCTTGTAAAATTTAATACTTTTTTTTTAAATCTTCAAAGCCTTTTTATAAAGTAGTAAATCCAAGGTATTGCATTTTTACAACCATTTATCAAAGCTCCTTTAGATTAAGCTCAGGTTTAATATTAGATAACATGTTCAAACAAGGTAGAAACAAAATAAAAGTAGATTACTATCCTTCAAACAAAGAACAATAATTTCTTAAAAGATCTTTTCATTCTATATACATATCTAAGAAAATCAGGTCATATCTGAGATTTTATGCAACTATACTTTTAGGTATGCAAAAGTACAAAGTTTGAAATATAGACCATAAACTATAGCCTCCAGTGAAGTGCGACCCATAACTGGGGATGTACAAACATCCTTCAGCCACAAGTAGATAAATAGGTTTTGAACACTAGAAATATATCATAACTGAAAAGCAATGAAAACTCTTAAAGATGTATTCACACAATCTAGTACATAAAATACGAGTGTTAAGAGCTCAGAATGCAGAACACAGTAGAAAAAAGTTATACTGAATAGTAAAAAGCAACTCAAATTCCTATGAATCAGCAGTCTCTGAAGTCTTCAAACTCTGGAGCTGAAGCAAACTTAAGTTACATGCAAGCTGTTATTTCTCAAGCCAAGGTCATGTTGGACAGGAAGAGACCACTTCAGAGAAACTTCAATAATGACAACTTCTGGAAATAATGGGAAAGATCAAAACTGCAAATAACCCTACAGTGTAAATATTCGCGTGGTTCCTTTTACTTCATCTGTGCTTTGTTATACTGCCAGGAGCAGGTTTAGCTGTGGATTCACCTCAGCCTACTGTCTGCCATAAAGCTGCTTGGGACACCATTTTCCCCAATTGCACAAGGTTGCCAAAGGTTAAAATCGCTGCCAAGTGCCTCCTACTAGCTATTTTAACATAAGCATCATGCTGTAAAAGGTAAATCAGAGTAACTCATGCAGCGGGATTGGGTGGTAAATGCTTGCTGTTGTACTTCATTCCTTGCTTAGCAACGTGCATCAGAATCTGCATTTAAAACCAGTTAAGATAGCTTCTGAGACACCAGAAATCTAACTTCCTTTCCCCACCTCCAATAAGTTTGTGGGCAGAAGGAAAGAAAGCCTTTACTCGCCTAAAGTTTTCATACTGGTTAAATATTTATAATTCTGAACACAAGGCAAACAACAGTAAGGACAGACAACCTAGGCGTTGTCGCACACATGCTGAGCTCTAGCAGAACAGCTTATACACTGTGAATGAGCCCAGAACATATAAACAAGCTGCCAGAATATTCAAATACATCTGTGCAAACATCACAGTTTCAGGATGGAGACCCTACCTTCTCTGAGACGGCTGTCAGGACCATGGCATGGGTCATCATTGATTCTCCAAAGATCAGTCGTTCTGCCTTGTTCATGTTCTTGACAGAGACACCAAACACCAGCTCATGATTGAATCTGTTAAAAAGCCACATACACTGTATCAAAAAAGGATGCAGGGCATTCTCACTAACAAACCAGGGAATCAGTAGACTTCCCTGTGCCGGAAACCAGGGCACAGGCCTGCAAGTTCTGCGATTACAGTGTCAGAATAAAAGCAAAAGACCCATCGCTTTAGGGGTTTCTCTCACCAGGTACTAGACAATTCAAATGGGTACAATATATAACAGTCCTTTACAGATGTGCTACAAGCAATTAAGATTTTAGCTAAGTGGAAAAACATTTCTGTTGCTCAAATACTTTTGTTTACATAAAAAGTGTATGTACAAATCAGTTTAAGCAGCCAAAGCTTGCTTTGTGTCCTAGCTAAGTATCCGAAGTGGTATGCTGTTTTGATTTCTACTTACATATTCATGTCATTGATTCCCAGCTTGCCATAGAAGTGCTTTGCAACATCACAGCCAAACCACACAGCCTACAAATAGAAGAAAGTCATGTCTAGGCCATATCCCAATGAGTTTTATGTTACAAGAGTTGCACCATGTCATCCACGAAAAGAAGCCAAACAAACCTCGCCATCCTTAATAGACGCTGCAGCCAATTTTTTCAAGACATCAACAGGCTGGTTGTTATAGAGCGTTTTCCTCCCTCCTACCATGTTGCCCAGGTACTCCACTGTGTACAGCTTGTTGTATGGGTTCTGAGGCCGAGGATCATTCACTAGACAAATCTGCCAACAAACAAAACATTATAAATTAAGGTGAAAGTTAACTGAAATCTTTGAGAAGAGAATCTGGGTGGATTTCAGACAATTACTCTTCTCCAGGCTAGCTGTCTGTCCCATAGCAGAGAAGCAGCTTGGCTGAAGTACTGGTTTCACTTTTTATTTTAGTTTTACCAGTACACTTCCAATTGTAGCATAGGAGTTTCATGTGTTATTCCTTTCCTCTAACGGCTGTCTTACAGCTTTTATGACTGATTTGATCATTGCATATTATTAAAAATCATTGAAGTGCAATGCAAGGTCACAGCTAATTGAAGAGCACAGCACAAACAGGAAATTGGGAAATAAACACAGGGCCACCTGACTTGTGGGAGCTGTACCCATCCCACACGGCGCAGTTGCAAGTGTGGACAGGACACTTGCAACAGGGGAAAATAAGCTGGGGTGTGTGCTTAGAAGCAAAAAGGTCTTTGGAAGCCACTGCCTTTCTGCATCCCCAACCTTGTCCTCCATGTTGAAGTACGGCTTCACGTGCTCGTTGTAGAATTCCACTGGTGTCACAGGACCGTACTTGTGGTAGTTCTTCTCCTTGTCCCGGAACTCCCAGCAGAAGGTCTCCGGAGGGTTGCCCAGGCAAGTACTCACTATTCTGAACACCTGGGCAGAGAAGCAAACAGCTGTGAACCTGCCAAAACATGCAGGTCTGCCCCTCCTACCACAAAAATGCCATTGATGGATTTCTCCACATGAAAATCAACAGGAGAAACACAATCTCAACGTTCATCTTGGAAGCACGTGAATAAACGTACACACATTTGCAGTTTTGTATTGTAGATGTTGCAACAGTTGAAGAATCTATCTGAAACGCCACAGGAAACCAGCAGAAGCTCAAACATCTGAATCCCAGGCTATTCTAGGAATGCAGCAGCCAAAAAGGAAAAGCCAATACACTGCCCAGTCTTGTTCCAATATTTTGTTAAGTAATTCTGAAGCTTCTCTATCAAGAAAATTTTCCAGTGCAGGAGGAATATTGCCAAACCGATTCTAAAAAAGCTTTAACAGTCAGCATTACCTGTTCTAGCAGGTGAGTTGCCCCACACGGAGAGACACCAGATCTTCCAACACATACATTTTATGTGAAACACATTTTATCCCAGTGTTTCCCATACTAATCCCTTTTTCCCTGTAATGTTGATTTGGACTTCAGCGATGGGCCTTTGCCTCTTTCCAAAATCCTAGAATAATCTTCTCATCTGCTTTAATACATTTAACAAGGCCTCCATTTAGGGTTAAGATGGCAGATTATGTAATTTAACTGAAGATCCCCATCCCGACTGACATCCTTTGCAGATGACAGCTTTCTACTGACTGTTTTTACCACAAGAAGTTGGAGATTAAGTCAACCTCCCTATAAACCAGACTATAAAAGAATACTTAACCTGTACTGTATTTTCTCACAGGGCTTATAAAATGTGCTATCTTGTAGGCAGTAATCAGATGACTGTCTTTAGGGATATTTAGCAGGATCTGTCACAGCTCATATGGGGACGGAAAGAATTCAATCATTTAAACAAGTTTTAAACTGTTTTACTCCAGCTGAAACTACTTTACTTCAGCTCTGCCCATCCATATCTTCAGTGCAAGACTTTTCCTTGCAAAGAACCAACAGTTTTAAAGTAAGAGAAGGGGGAGTCAAATCTAAACTGCACCTTCTGCACTAGGATTCAACTCCTTTGGTTTGTGCCAGCTTTCCTAGGCTGCCAGCCTTCATGTCACTCTCACCAGCTTTCACAGGAGTGGAGACAATACTTTTCCCAGAGCTGACTTACTTTTTCTGGAGCCAGCTGAGCTGATTTATATGATCCCAAGGTACCATAGGAAATAGTTGTTAATTAACAAAGCTAGACAGCCTCCATAACCACACGCACTTTTTTTTTTAAAAAACAGAACTGGGATTTACTACCTTTTTTTTTAAACTCAGAAACAAAACCTCAGGCTTTAACAGCACTTGTGGGCTGGCTCATTAAGTGCTTGTAAATTAGGAGTTGTACGCAGTTTCACACACTAAGAACAACCCCAATTCTTAATAGGTTTTCTGCCCTTTTTCATTGTGTTCTGAAGATGAGTAGAGACAAATATTTGGAGAGATCTATGGGGTTTCTGTGTTTTAAGCAGTTTGTGCTAATGGCAAATGTGTGCACTGCTCGTGCTAAGTAACATTCGCTATTTGGCTGTGTACAAGATGCAAATAAAGGTGTTGCTGCTCCAAGCAGCTTAATGAAAACAAATGAATAGATTAATTATGGGTTGAAACTAAGGTGTGGGCTTATGTTTTTACTGGAGGAACTCACCTTTATTTATCAACAAATATGTTAAGGAGCAAATTTAAATCCGTAATCTACTCTAAATATTTAATGTTGCACACTGCACAAAAAGTAGCATTTGCTGTGGATACACCCACATTACCTCAGATAACCTCAGCTCTCACCACTTGTGGTTATGAAAGCCAAAGAAGAAAAATGCCTAAAAGGAAAGAAACAAGCAAGCAAGCTCCAGCCAGAGGAAGGAAAGTGATGGAGACGAAAGTCTCAAGTTAACAGAGGCAGTTAACTGTGAATGACCTCCCTCGATTGTTTTTTCCACCACACCCTTCAAAGGCCAACCCTTACTATCAAAAAAGCTTCCTCCATCAATGCCCATAGGAGATGCATTTAAACTAAAAGGTGACTAGTATCACTCTGGCAACAACTGGAACCAAGATAAGGCAAAGATGTAGTGGATTGTGCTAAAAAACAAAACAAGCAAGGAGAGGAAAAGGAGGCTCCTGATAAGGAAGAGTCTACAAAGGAAAACGGTGAAGGAAGAAAGTCAATCACATGCACTGCACTGATTTCAACTTCTGACCTGTTGTGCTCTAGTTTGATAAGGAGAATGTTTAAACACTTCTGGAGTGAATATTTAATCCCACGTTCCAGTGCGGCTGCCCTGTTTTAGCTAGAGCACCACCTCCCAGCATAAGTGAGGTGAGACTTGATATGCAAATAAAACTTCACAGAACAAAGGCAAGTTGTTTTGCCACTTATGAAAATAGATGAACAGCCACTTACATATAAAAGCATGAAATAAAAGTTGTCTCATACTTATCAAGCTAAGTGTTCTTAAAATACACAGGTGCAGTTGCACATTCCAGCTACAGCATTTATTTTAAGTGAAACCACTGAAGTTGCAAAACACTCTTACTACTGCAAGAGGAAGTGCTGTGTTAACCACAAAGAACTAAGTATAACCTTTTTTAGAAAAAAGTTACAACTAGTTTAATGAGCCTCTAATGATAGTTCCAGGATCCTTTATCAAAGGGCAAGAGGCTCTAAACAAATAAAGTGACATTCTAGAGTGAACTGTATGTCATCGCCCTCAAAAAAGAACATTGCCAGCCCTGGGAAGCTCGATAGCTTGCTGTAAAATTCTCCAAGGGCTTTTGAACACACACTTTGGACAGAAGTTACATTATTCACTTTTGGACTAGCTGCTGATTTGCAACATACACAAGGGCAGGGCAGGCTCAAAAATCAGAACTATTATTGATCTTAAGGTATGCATTTCATAATATATTTTAGTTTCAATAACGTAACCCAAGGAACATCTACAAGTTGCCTTTTTAATTTAACCTTAAGATTAGATAAAAGCTACAGGTCTTTAAGTGAAGACATTAATTAATACTTGTATATTAATGAAACTGCTTAGATCTTGGCAGAAATGTCCCAAGTAGGTTTTGCCTAATCTCAATGTTTATTTGGTTGCAAAAAAAAAAGACATGATGAAAATACTTGATTTCTTGAGACGTCTAAGGACAGACATTAAAACCACTGGGTCACTCTGCATTATGCTTGAGAAACAAATGAAAAAATTTTACATGTATGCACCTGGCTAAAAAAATCAAAGTAGCACACCCTCCTGAGCTTTTAAAACTAACTTCTGCTATTTAAACCTCAATTACAAGAATTACAGAATAAGAACAAGTGCCACTGCCACGTTCAGTGAACAGATGGAAGGCCAGCCACTACACAAACACCATTTCCACAGACTTACTGACTGATTTGATTTTGAGTTAATTCCCACAGCCAAAACCAGATGCTGTGGTTCCTTCCTCTGCTGCTCCCCAGTACCAGATCACAGCTGGATTCAGCCTGGCCTTTAGCTCACATCTTTCCCACAATGCAGAGCACTGACTTTTGTTGTTCTTTTCTGCTCTCTTGTGGGGGATTTCTGTAACAACACTTGTGCTGTAGGAATCTACGCTCAAAACCATCAGAATGCAGTTTTAAACGCTAAGAAAGAGGCAAGTTGAAAAAAGCTTGATAGGTTGCTATTTTGATCTCCGTTAAGATACAAAATGCTGCCCTTTTTTTTTTCTACAGAAATGCATCAATCTCAACTAAGTTCTGGAATCTAAATTCAGGATATTTGCCTGGAAGCATGAAAAATCAGAATGATGTAAGTAACAAGCCACTAAAAAACATTTAAATACCTCTAACTGTACTGCCATACAGAACATCCCACGCTAGGCAAATAAAGGCACTTGTTTTGCTTGATCCTGATAGCTATAGAACGAGAGTGAGCAAAAAACCCCTCTTCCATTCTAGTGTCCTGTTCCGAGAAGACTAGCACCACATTTACCTCTTCTATCATAGTGTCCATTGCAGCACAAAGTTCTTCCTTAATTGTTCCACTCGCCACCATGTTTCTCAGCCGCAAACAGTACTCTCTCATCTGTTTAAGGAGAAAGCCATTTTAAGATTATGAAAGGTGCTGCCTCATCAGTCTTCAGGACTTATCTGGTTGTTACAGGCACCCATTTTACTCTAACATATTTTCAAAATGAAGAGAAAATCCATTTCAGAAAGCCTTGTGAGAATTCTTTAAAATCAAGATAATTGTTTAAAAGTAAAAGATCAGCAAAAAAAACACAAATACTTGCAATTCAGTTGCTATTTTCCAACTACTGATTTGCAGCTTATAGCCATTAGCTTTTCTTAAGGCTTGGTTTCTCTGCTCCCTAACATAACCGATGCTGCAACATCCATACACATCACCACCTCTGTGACTCACACACAGACCATCTCCATACTACAAAATTTATTTTGCAATTCTAATGCATAATTGATCTCTTGGTTGATAAAAATAATGGAGCATTTCCCCACTGCATGCAGAATTGCAGTAGGAAGAGTACATGCCTCCCATTACTGTCACCATCCATAAGGCCGAGAAGCAGTGAGTGGGGCTCCCTCAAGACCAGCTGGTTTCCAATGTTCAAGACAAGAATAACATTAACACCACTGTTATGTCTAAGCTCATTTCAACACATTTTACATTTTTTATATGTATTTCAAAGGGCAATTTTATCTGAGCACAGACCATATGAACTGGAAAAATCAAAGCCTGCTGTAAAAAAAGCTTAAATTGCCTTTTTAATCTAACAGCCTACACTAGCATCTCCCCAGATAAATTCACTTTTGTAGTTCAGAGCACAAGTTTACACCTTCCTTCAGATAAAGCTGCACACACTTCCGTACTGCAAGCTCACTTTCAAGATTTAGTGTTTCTACAATATGTATTTTTGATCTTTAACACCAGATTTGGCAGCAATCTTAAGAAACATAGGCATACTGGTAGGTGAACACTGAGGGGGCAGAAGAAGAATCACCTACATGCCAAGTGCTAGTTTTTCAGAAATATACTTAATCAACCGCAAATCGAGAATCAACTTTTCAGAGGTTTGAGGATTAGGAGCAATTGCTACTAAAACTATGGTGCATTTTCAAGCTACTGAAGCCTGCCAATGGCAATCTTCCATAAATGCAGTTTCCTGCTCCATATTTCAAGATTAATCTCATTCCCTTGCTACGATTTTAAGCTGTTTTTTGAACAAAACAATTGCTGAGATGCACTTGATACTTCACTCAAAAAAATGATGGAATACCTGGAGCAGGGTCATTCCTACTCCCTCTCCTTCTTTAATCGTAAGATCTGAACCAATTTTACCTTATGATTCAAGATTTCATTCATCCTTCTAGTAGCCTCTGTAGTATGAGACTCCGGGAAGTATTTCTTGGGAACCACACCATACTTTTCTAAAAGAAAGTAATAAAGGTATGTGTTAACAATTGTCTTTTTGCCACAACAGATGCTAGTGTTTCTGCTCATGCACACAAAAAAAACTACATGGTTGTTTTCTGTGCAGAGACTTTATAAGAGAAAACTCTCATTTAAGTTATGAATACTCAAAGTTTACATCTTCCTTTGACAGAATCCTGACCTCAGATCTGCACTCCATGCAGGTCCCAAGAGGTGGAATCCCTGAGTAGCCCCATATCAATTCATCTGACGCTTTAAAAAGCTCTAAACTAGTGTGCTTTTTTTTTTTTAAAGATCTTTTTCAACAGGAAGAAAGCTTACTTGAAAATTAGCTTCCAGAAATATCTTCCAGAAAAATTGGGCCTCTTATGAATTATTCCATGTATTTGATCTAAGGTTAAGTGACTAACTTCCCAGTTTCCTTTCCTCCTGAACATTTATAAAACATCAGCAACAGCTCAATTATTTCCAACATCATGGTACTAAAGATCACACCATGCAAGCTCTGGATGTAGCAGCAGCATCCAAAAGTTTTCTCTGCTTTGTTTAAACATTTGTGAGTACTTGTAATGATTGAATGGGGAAAAAAGTAACCTCCAGGCTTCAAATAAACAAGTTCCTTTTGTGATTCTAAACTTACATTATGAGCTTGTGGCTTTACAAGGTGTCACAATGTTTCACTATACAAATGAAAGCAAATGCTAGTCTAATTCAGACACTAAACATCTCCTTAATTATTGCTAAGGATGATCCTACCTAAACTGGATCTTTGTAAGACCAGCACTGCCACATTCCACATAATTTCCCTCTGACTGATCTTTGTATCACCTTTCTTCAGGCTGCAACTCTGAAAGCCGTTCTACTTCTGCCTCGTGGACACACCCTGGTCTAACAAAGTTTCTTCTTTACCAGGTACACTGAATTGTAAATATGGATATAAACAAAGGCAGCATGTCAAATTATAACTGAAATAACAGGGGACTGAAACACGTTTAGTAAACAGACAATCTGGGGTATCTAATTACTTCTGCTGATTTTCTGAGCTTCTACCAGCAGCAATATGCAAAAATGAAGATCCCAGAAAAGATTTAAGCATAATATTTCAAAGATAACATGAAAAAGATCATTGATTAAAAAAGGCAATGGATAACAACATTGTGCTTTTTAGCAAGCTTCCAGGTCTCGCTGATTCTTCTTACTCTGACAGCTTACAGTAATCTTAAAGATCAATCATCAAGGTTCACTGCTAGTTTTTCCTTTTCCTATCTGGGTATTAAGGAGATGGGACAAGAAAACCCATGTTTATGAAAATTCATATCCTTTTTTCCTGCACTAGTAACATGAAGGTGATTACTTGAAAGGAAGTGTTATTAGGAAACAGGTTAGCTGCTTTTTGATGTGGTACATTAGAAACTTAAAGAAAGCAAAGCAGGAAATCAGTAACAAAGTCCAGAAGAGCTTACACAATTCTCCAGACCTCCTTCTAACCTGCCATGTTTTCCATTAAACATTAGCAGAATGCTCCAAGAGACTACAGTACTAAACTTTCAGGCATAGAAAAGTAACAGAGCCAGTAAGCTTTACCTTCGGAGCTCTGCTATTACTCCTCACGATGCATAAACCTGCTTTCAGTCTACGTGGAAAGCCTCGTAGTTTCTGCATGGCTAACATTACCACAGCTCAGCTCAAACAGTGGTTACAGGGCAGTTTAGGCAAAGCAACCCAAAGCGAGTACGTGTACCTAAAGCAGGAATCTGAAGTTCTTCTTCGTTGAGTATTTAGCAGAGTATTGCTTTAATGATGGTAAAAGTAAGGAAAGCATAAGGCAGTTAACTATTGGCCCTAAGCAAGATTATCATCATTTTGGCTTTATCATTTGTTCAGATCATCAATTCTGTTTCTTACTGAGTGCAATCTGACAGCTGCCTGCGTGCAGACTGCTGATGCTAAAAAGAATGTGTTTTGAAAGAACAAAAAACATAGCTAGGTAACCACGAATCGCAACGCACGGGTTTTAAGGTAACTACACAGACAACCACTTCATTGCAGATTTAGTTATATCACAGACATTTCAAGCTCGTTTTTGAAAGGTAACAGTGAAAAGTAAACACAAACCTCTGTTTGAGGTTGTCTGTGGTGCCAGCCACTATTTGACCTACATGATCCTAGTTTTAAACACTGTAGAGCCAACCCAAAATTGTGTTTTCACTCCTTACCTCCCCAACAATTTAGGAAGTGCTCCCAGCAACCAATTCCCTTACCTATAATGTTAACCAACATATCCCATTGTCCACCATCATTTGTGGGATTAGAGAGCAGGAATTGTACCAGTCTTCCTTCTACAGGCTCCTTTTTCTGAGCTGTTTCCACAAAGGCATTTAAATAGTAGTAACAGCGTTCGACCTGGAAAGAACAGACAGGATAAATGTCTAAGTGTGATGTATGCATGACTGCATTCCCACATATTCCGTTCTTTGGAAGCCTGCACATCCACTGACACTTCCATTTTCCCCACAGTATTCCTATAAGCTTACTCTTGTTACAGACCAAGTATTTACAAGTGAGTGAGTACAGAGCTTGAGGGTGGGGGAAACAGGAAACGTGAAACAGAAGTTATGTAACGAAGCCTGGCCCAAACTAACACTAGATTTTCTCAATTTCCCTTAGGGAAGAAAGCAAAGGCACAGCTCCCAGATCAGCAGGTCACAAGCACTACTGAAAGACCGCTCAACAGAAAATTACGGTTACATTTCCTGCTGGGCCTCCTGCAAATAACTTTGGAAATACTCAAAGTCTCTTTCAAGTGTTTTTTACTTCTCCAGAACATCAAGATCTTTACAACTTCCTTTGCAAGCTGGAAGTCCCACTGTGTGCTATCCTAATTTAAAATATATATTTAAGGAACTTCTGGTGTTTCTTATCACGCGTGTTTTCCATTTGAATTAAGACAGTCCAACCTAGAAGAAATTCCGTCCCAATACTAAGACCAATAGCACATGCAGCGCTAGCAGGCTGTGACCTGTACCACTGTACCTTATCCCAGAAAAAGAGGTACGACTGGCTGAATTCAAACTCTTCGATGTTGTACTTTTTCATGAAAGGAAGACGCATTGCATTGAGACAGGAGAAGATCCAACATCTCCCTGAGATCAAAGGAAGAAGAATTAAACCAAAATGCTTGTACTCAAATCCGCACAAGGTCTTCAAACACCAGATTCACGATACCATCCTTTCTGAAACCTTTGACTCGCTGTCCTGGCTGGCACTGTAAAATACTGAATAACTAAAGCCGAGAAATCTTGAAGCACACAGGTCTCAACTACTTCATTCTTATTCTTTACAGAAGGCAAATATCGGAGGTGTGAAGACAGTAACTGACTCAAAAGGATGCTGTGGGGATTCAGTTTCAGCTCTCAGAAGCATTTTGAGCAGATGTTAGAAGAGTTTGGTGGCAACAAAAGCCAGGTAAGGCTGAAAACCCTTCTGGCATACCGCTACAACTGAACTGCCCTGCCTTGAACCATTACAAGCCACCACTGATCCCCAGCGGGCACAAGCCTGGCTGCAGCACTCGCTCAGCTTTTTGTTCGGGATCCCACACCGACACCCCAAGTCCCTCAGAGCGGGGCACACCAGGAACAACCCCTGAAGGGCCCCCCCTTGCTCCACACCCCCGGGAACACCTTCCACCTCCCACCCCAAGCCCCGTTCCCCCCACAAACCCCCCCACAAACGCTTACCGGAGTTCTTCTGATTGGTGACGGGCTTGCCCTCGGCGGGCAGGGCGTGCTGGAAGACCTGCACGGTGTCCTGCACCACCTGGCGCTGCAGGCACACCTCCAGCGGGTCGTTGCACGTCGCCACGTTCTGGGCCAGCAGGAAGCGGGGCTCGGCCCGCAGCCGGCGGCTGAAAGCCGCGGCCTTCTCCGGGCTCAGCCCTGAGGGACGGGGGGTGGCCGTCAGCGGGGGGCCGGGACCCTCGGGGCCTCCCCCGGGGCCCCCCCCCCTCACCGGGACCCCCTTCAGGACCCCCCCCCCCCCCCCTCACGGGGACCCGCCTCAGGGCCCCCCCTCCCCTCACCGGGACCCCCCCTCAGGGCCCCCCCTCCCCTCACCGGGACCCCCCTCAGGGCCTCCCCCCCCTCACCGGGACCCCCCTCAGGGCCTCCCCCCCCTCACCGAGACCCCCTTCAGGGCGCCCCCCAGACCCCCACCGTCCCAAGACCCCCTTCAGGGAACCCCCTTCAGGGAACCCCCCCCGGGTCCCTCCCCTCACCGAGACCCCCTTCAAGGCCCGTTACCCTGGACCCCCCCACCCTTAGGGCCCCCCACCCCCCAGCCCCGTTGCCATGGCAACCGCTCCCCCCTCCCTCCCAGACCCCCCCCCGGGCCCCCCAACCCCGTTGCCCTGGTAACCAGCCCCCCCCCCAGCCCCGTTGCCCCGGTAACGGCTCCCCCCGCCCCTCACCGCGGGCGTTCATGGCGCGGGACGCGGAGCGCCGCACACACGGCCGGGGCCCGCGGCGGGTCGCGCGGCCGGGCGGAAGCGGCTCTTATAGCCCCGGTACCGGAAGCAGGAAGCGGGGCCCACGCCGCGGCCTTGAGGGGAGGGGGGGGGGCGCGCTGAGGACGGTGGGCGGCGAGGGACAAACTTGTGCCGGGCCGCGCGCGCTGTCCCTGAGGGGGCCGCGCGGGGGTGCCTCCCCCCCCCATCCAGCCCCTCCCTCCCTAACCTCCCCCCTCCCAGCCGCCTTCCAGAACGTTCTGAGGGGGGGCGAAGACCCCCACACGGACCCCTCCTTTATTCCCTGAGCACCCAGCGAGGCCCACTGAGGGTCCCCATGGCGCCTTCCTGCCCCGTAATGGCCCCAGGGGGGAGTTGGGGTGCCACAGCCTTGCCATACGGCACGGTGGTCGCTGGCGGCAACGTGCCCTTACAAAACACCACAGGGCAGCCAGGTGTCGGCAGGGCTGACAGGACAGGGCGGCGAGGTGGCCTGGGTGGCCACGAGGAGCTGCACCACCAAGAAGGTGGCTGCCAGCCGGGCATCCCCCCTCAATCCCCCGTCAGCGCCCCGATCCGTCCGTGTGGGTCCCTCAGGGAGCAGCCAACGAGCCCCGTGCCTGGGTGTGTGCACAAACCGTGCAGCACGAAGTACGTGGGGAAGGCCTGGCAGCTGCCCAGGCAGCTTACCCCCCCCGGCTGTGCTTTAAACAATAACTTGGAATCAGGAGCCGTGAAGAAGTATTTGTATTTCAAAAAGACCACAGGAACTTGAGGCCCGAGTCTTATTGCAGTGTTTAATCATCTCTTGCAGGGGTTTGTGTTCCACCACGAGTAATTGTGGGTGTGCACGGGAACTTGGTGATCCTTACCTGCAGCGAAATGAAAAAAAAAGAAATGAAAACTCACCTACTATGAAAAAAAAAAACCCACAAAAAACAGCTGAGTCAAATTCACTTGGGCTGCATTGGGCCATTACATTTTCCCCCACTGCCTCCCCACAGGCATTGCGGGGTGCTGGGACGGCCAGGGCAGGAGCCACGCAGGGCCGTGCCTCCCATGCTCGTGTCCCCGTGCTCCTGCCCAGCAGGGCCTCTCCGCTGGGAGAGGAGGTGCAGGCCGACCGTGGCCGGCCAGAGCACAAGCAGGCGAGCTCAGCCTGGCTGGCGTTAGCGTGGTGTTAGCGTCTTTTGTTCCCCGGCTTCTGCCGAGGCTTAAAGATGGGATTTCATTCAGAAGCTTGTTCTGGGAAGCTGCATGAATAAGCAGTGAAATACTTACAGAGCTGTTTCACTTGATCTTTTGAAGCACTGAAAATAAAGACAGAGTCCTGTTATCTTTCGTATCTTCTGGCCAAGGGGTATTTTTACTAATGTCTCGCATGTGTGTAATTCATTCCCCCTAGAATACCTAATATTTGATTTATCTACTGGTAAATCTAACGCAGGAGGTAGTACGTAATGGTTTTCTAACACTGAAAGCAACACAACAAAGCAGTATAGAAAAGGCGGAAAACAAAAGGGCATTGCAGCAAAACAAACTATTTTTTTTCCTCGGAAACTGGATCTATCCGTACCTTAAAAATTTTATCTCTTCGAGCCACAATTCCAAAAAGCACGGTGAGTGCAACCACCACCACAGCAGCGATAACAGCCTCCGTGGGGAAAACAGGTTTTTTATCTGTAAAGAGGGAGAGGAGGTTGTGTATCTGTTAGATTGGTGCAGTTACATAAAACAAGTCGTTTCACAGAACCACAGAAAGGCACAATTCTATTTTGGTGCACCAAAGGAAGAATTAAAATGTCGGTCCCTGAAGAGGATCCCCGGGGTGTCCTGACACTAATGTTGCTTTTTTCTCTTTTTCAGGACACCCCGGCCCGTGGGGTGGGCAGTGGATGCCCCAAACCCAGTGAGCCACCTCACCAAGCATCACCTCTCGGAGACATGGGCATCCAGCACAGCTCGGCCTCCACCTGCCTGTAGTCCGCAGAGGTACAGTCATTTCTGGAGGATAGCTAATCTCTCTTGCCTTAAGCAGCTTTTTTAGCATGACAGAATACTGTGGTTGGAATACAAAGCTTCAAGTGAGACCTAAGGTGCTTTAAAACACACTTGGATGTGCCCTGTCATCATGGGAAGTGAGAAAGTGGGACGAGCCTGCTTCAGGTCATGCTTGCCAAGTGCCTTTGAATAACAAGTAAAGCAGGAAAGGCCTTTTCTGGTGCTGTGCACCCGGGCACAGGTGAGATCCTCATTGTTGCCGTGCTCTCAGTTAACGTGGGGAGTTTACCACTTTCCACTTACACTTCTTTACACTTCTCCACCGTATTAGTGTAAGTGGATTGCTATAGTTGTAAAAGAGAATGGAGAGTTGGGTGTAAACCTTATTGTTTAGCAGCGGCCTTGTTACCTTCAACTATCAGGTGGAAATCCTTTCTCCCGCTTCCCAAAGAAGATTTCACCTCACAGGTGTAGGTCCCGTTGTCAGACTTCTGTACTTTCTTGATAGAGAGCTGGAAGACCTCGCTAGTCTGGTACACCTGGTAGCGATCTTGCTGTAGGGTCAGGATGGTGTTGTTCTTGTACCAGGCTGCTTGGCCTTGCGGGTTGGATTTGGCATTGCAGGTCAGAGTGACATCTTTTTCTTCTTCGGCTTGGACGGTTTCGTCTTCAGTCATGTTGGGAGGAACTGTTCACAGTAAGTGCAGATAAATAGGTCATTAATAACGCTGCTCGCCATTAAACAGGAAATAACTTCGCTTTTCACATCAGTTGTGCGCCTTGTTTAAATGGGGTGGCATGCTGCCCTGCAGCCCTTCGTGATCCCCAGGGAGCAGCAGGGCAGGCATGACAGTCACTCCCGTGACTCCCCTGCCCTGACTTGTATCCTTGAGAAGGAATCTAGGTGGAGGCAGGGACATAGCCAGAAAATCTTCTTAAGGGCCCACCCACTCCCTGTAAAAGAGGCATCAGATCAGGCCATAAGCACCACTGTGGAAAGGGAGTGTCTTACCACGTGAGCTGTCTCCTCCTAAACGCATTTTTTCCGGGTGAACACAGCGTACAAGGGTACAAAACACCCCGCCTTCAACTCACACCCAGACCCCGAGGTGCTCAGCCCATGATTTTGTCTCACCAAGCCGCTCCACACAGATATCCACAACAGCCACTCACATAGGACATCCAGGATCACCGAGACCTTGACGGACTGGTCCCGCATCAGCTTGCACGTGAAGGTGACACCATTGTCGGTCGCAGCGGCCGGGGAGATGCAGATGTTGCTGATGTTCACTTTATTCCCATCTTTCAGATCCACTTTGCCGTCTCCTCGGTACCAGAGCAGCTCCTCGGCCTGGCTGCTGTTCTGTACCAGGCAGGAGAGGGAGATGGGAGTCCCAGATGATGTGGACAGGGTGAAGTCAGCAGCATGGTTATTTACAGACAGTTCCACGCCTGCAGAAGGAGAATGAGGGCATTTAGGTGTCCTAAGCTGTACCCTTCCCACAGAAAGCCTGCGGTTTCTCCAGGCCTTCACCTTGGAGGACACTGACAGAAGAGCTTCAGGCTTCAACGTAACACTTATCTTTCAAGTGTGACTCTAGTTTCTGAGACAGGAAGCATCTTCATCACAAAGCTCACTTCATGGTTACTTAAAATCAAAGTGAGGCGTTTGCAACTGACTGCATGAATGCCAAAGCCTGACCTATAATAAGAAAATGTCTGAAAACCACATTATGTCAGCGACGATGTAACACCCAGCAAAAGAACATCCTGCCAGTATTGCCCAACCTCCTGCTACAAATCACTGATGCAGCATACCTGTGCCCTCAGTTTTCGTGACACAGTTTGGTATTCTGCTTTTTGGCTCGAGCTGAATGTGAGCGTATAAAGTAGTTAATCAGCTGCTCTGCCATGCCCAGGCAGTTTGTGAGTTGCAGTTAATCTAACGTACAAACCTCTGGATGTATTAAATGGGAAAACAATATGGGAAATAATTTTTTCTATCAAGCTAAAACTCACTAGTCTAACCAGAGTCATGGATTAATCAGCAAGAAGTACATCGCAGAATATAAAGGCACAGCGGCCTCGTCATTCCTGTGCAGCTGCTGCACTAACATTTGAAAATGCTGATGCTTCCCCACTCCCTGCTCAGCTACTCTAAAATCAGAGGCCAGTTTTTAGGCAATCCTCAGGGAATGAGCTCCAGAGCACAGGAAAAGGTGGGATGCTGCTGTGGCACATCACCCCAGGCGGCGCCCAGCCCCAGACAGTTTCCTCTGTCAGCACGAGGCAGCTCGGACAAAGCGATGACGGATTTTTTTCCATTGCTTACCTGTGGCTACGCATGCCAAAAAGCAAACCACGAGGACAGGCACTGCATAGGGGACTGCGAGGCTGCTTTTCTGTGCCATCTCGGAGGAGCCCGGCCGGTGCCTGTTGAAGAGAGGGAGGGCCACAGCGCTGCTGCCGCTGCTGGGGCTCGCAGAGGGGCTCCCTGCTGCCATCAGGCACCCTGGGGAGAGCCCTCACCGACACCGGGCCAGGGTCACTGGGGATAAACTAGGCCAATTTATTGCACAGCTTTTTCCAAGTCCAAGCAGAATCAAGGAGATTTTCTGTCTTTCATCTCTGTTGCATGAATCCATTGTCTCTCACTACCTGCCTGCCAGGGGCGGCTGTCTCTGGGACGTGGCAGCGGACTTACCTGGGGAGGTGTCCCTGGAGAGGCTGCTTCTGAAAAGAAATGTGCAGCGCTCTCCTCTCCGTATTTATAAGGTCTGGATTTTAATATTTTATGGTAGTTCAGTAAGAAGTGAGTCCATAAAATGGGTTCAAGGCCTCATTTAATTCCTGGATTTCTGAGCTCCCAGAACACTGAAGAAAAGTATTTGCTGGGCTCTGCTGTCTGTTTTATGAGACTTGCCGAGGCAATGAGTAACTAATGAGAAAGTTCCTGCATCAGCTATAAAGACCTTCTGCCAAAAATAACACCTTTTCACTTTCAGCTTTCTGGCTGTTTGTGACACCGTTTCAAGCCGTAAGACGTTTATCCTAGATTATCCTTGAACAGGAGGAGACTCCAATACCCCCCTTCATGCCTGAAGGTCCGTTGCTGTGTCCTTTTTTGATGGGAAAAGGAGAAAATGCACCGATTCAGACTTTGAACTGTGTGTTGGCAGAAGAGGGAGCAGAGCCATTGCCCTGCTAAAAGGTGAGTACCCTCAGCTAGCTCAGCCCCCGGGAAGAGCGAGGGTCGCTGTGCTGCAGTGTTACTGCGTGATAAGAGGGAAGTTTTTAGAGTAAATGAGGATGTAAAGGATGAAAGCATGGAGTTTGGGGTTGTGTTTTTAGTCTAGAAAGAAGAGTAGAGGAATTAGAGGTTCTGTGGTGGGTCTGTCATGATGCAGGGCACAGCATCAAATGGCACCTGGGGAAAATTCTGTCCTGGATTTGCCCCAAGTCTGTGTGACAGGCAGCAAGGTGAACTGGGGTTCCTTGGGTTTACAGTTGCTAAATGAAAGCAATGGCAGTGCCCTGTTTTGCAATGGGATTTGGGAACTGCCGAAGGAAGGGAGACTAGAAAAGCAAGGTGTTAACTTGGCCAGAGGCACCGAAAGGGAATGTTCTAAAACTGATAAGAATTACTTTCGCAATGACTTTTTGCATATTCCTTTTTATAAAGGGAATAATCATCCTGTGGGTGTCTGATTACCGCCGAGGTCTAGAGCTGTGTGGGTTGCGTTATCCACCTTCCTGGGACGCCTAGGAGGGACAGAAACGTCATGTTCCGGGACGTAAAGCAGCCCCTGGTGACTCAGCCCAGGAGGAACCCTTCAGACAGGCAGAACCCCGGTGAGTCTCCGCGGCAGCGGATCCAGCGCCCTCCTTTGAGGTGTTTGGATCGGGCAGTGTCAAGGCTGGGTTAGACAGAGCACGGGCTTGAGCCAGAATCATCCACCCATCCGCTCCTCCTCGCCGTCCTTATGGCAACAGTGGGCTGACAATAATAAACCCCAATTAAGACTGTTGTTAAATATGACTGAGCAGCCCCAAAGGGATTAAATTAACACACAGCAGTCTATTTCTGGGTGTAATCCAAGCCTTGGAAACCTGAGAAGAAAAGATTTAGAACGTGATAGAGATTGGGCCAAAGTTCATTTTCCACTGGCTGTCTTAACTTCCAGCTCCAACCTCCTCCTTGGTTTGGTTTCCACTTGATTATCCTCAGCGCCTCCAGGGACAGAGAGCACAACGAGTAATCCCCTGAACATTGCCTGGCAGGCAGCACAATTTATATTCAGCGGTGTCGTGAGGGTGGAAGATCACTCCTGGAGTCTGGGGCACAGCAGGATCTGCACCGACGTGTGGGAGCTGAGGAGCGAATCCACAGGCTGGGTCGTGTTGTGAGGCAAGTGCTGTAATCCTGCTCCAGAAAACATGTTTGCAACAGAGCCTGAGGCTCCACTCCAAGCCTGCTCCCGTCTTCCTGCTCGTGGTGGTTCTCCTCTCCTAATCCCTTTTTAATATGCGGTGCTACATATTTTGCAACCCCGCTGTTCGGGCATGACTCTAACACGGCCTCTGCTTGCCAGCTGTCGGGGCCGGGCTGCCAGGGGATGCCGCCGAGCATCCTCAGCGCCCCTGGGCCCTCCCACAAAACCGATTTTCCCAAGTACAAAGATTAAGAAGATGGGACGTGCCCTGGTTTTGCAGGCTCGCAGCCCGTGCCCCAGATATCATCCACTGTTGGGACAGAACTTTTTCATAAGTTCGTTAATAATTCTATTTCCTGATCGCCCTGAAATAAAAGGTCGCACGCTCTGGCACTGAATAGCCATGGGAAGGAAAAAGAAGGGTGAAAGGAGCACTGGACCAGTGCACGTTTTAAAAAATGATGTGAAGGAAGTCGCTCAGCGGGTGGGTAGCATCTGGGCTGCAGGGCGGTGCTGGCGCTGGAGCGGAATGGGTGCGGGTGTGGGTGCAGAGGCACGGGGTGCGGGTGCCCCCTGCGGGACACCGGGTGCCTCTGGCAGCCCGTGGCACCGGCCCAAGCTGCAGGGAGCAGCTCGGAGCAGGGCTGCGGGACCTCCTGGGTGGGTTTGGGTTTCAGCCTGGCGTGGGAAGCCCCCTGCTGAGCCTGAGCTGGCAGCGGTGCAGCACGGAGCCGTATCCTGGCCTCTCTGTGCTCATCTTTCAGAAGTTTGGGTATGCTTAAGGAACCTCAGGCATCGAGGTTTAAATTGTTTAAACAATTCCTTTAAGCTGTTGTTTCAGAATCTACTGAGCTCTCCCTCCTTGACGTGAGCGCAAGGAGTGGAACTGTGTCCAGGAGGGCAAGCCTAACCTTTAGGGAAGACCATCGAGGCACTCGCCAGCATTTCCTGCGCTGTGACGAAAACATCCAGAGACTGCAGGAACTCTGAGGAGTGTGCAGGGACGTCCCGGCACGCTGCTGCAGCGCGGTGCCCGCTGCTGTTCCCAGCCCTCAGCACGGGTCTGCCTCTTCCCAAACTGCTCTGGGTCACATTCAGCGCTGCTGGCACGCCTCGTCGCCGGTCTTGATTTAGAAAACTAAAGATAGCACCCGAGTGTGGCCGTTGCTATCCTAACCTGAGAAATACAGTCCCAAATAAAAGCAAATGTGAAAAGAACTTGGCATGACATTAGCAATGTAGGTCCCTGCAGGAGATAAAGGTGAGTTTTCTGTGCTGAATTCCACTTCGATGTTGGTCCTCGTGGCTTCCCATCTATGGAGTCCTGCTGAACAGCCTTCAGCTTTCACACCTAGTAGCGCTCAGGCAAATTAATAATATCGATCCTTAATTTGCATGATGAAACTCCATTTTCAACCTGATTAAAGCAATTTGCAAGGCAGTCCCCTGCCTCAGCAGGCTCGTAGCAGAGATTATCTGCTAGGTCCCCGTGACTTTGTTGGTTTTCTGGACAGAAAACATGCCTCTGCCACCGCTGGGCAGGGCTTCAAGGGTTTTTTCCTCCTCTGGGAAAAGAAAATTACTGGGGATGCTGCTAAGTTGGGTGCCTGTTTCTTGCCTGATTTAGATGCTCTCTGACGGCCAGTACAGGAAATTCCCTAGTATTATTCCCAGATCTGCTTCTCTTTCATCACTGTTCTTCTGTGGCTACTCTACAGCCTAGACCCAAGATATTTTTGTCTACCTAGGAACCATCATCACCAGTGGGATTTCTCGGAAGTGCTCTGCTGGAAATCCGAGTGCTGATTTGATCGTGTGAAGACCTGCCAAACAACACGAGCAGTTTGGACTTCCCTGCTGTGGAGTCATCCCTCGTTCCCCTCGGCGAGGAATCCGCAAAGCCCCAGCTGCTCCATCTTTCTGGTTCACGGGGAGCCGCTCGCTGCCAATCTTCAGGAGGAAACCGCACTCCTCGGGGGCCGAAACCACCACAGAGGGTGTTGCAAGGCAAAAGCCACAGCCCCCACGTAACCAGCCTTGCGGTGTGCCAGGGCTGCAGCTCTCTGCACGCAGGAGCACGGAGAGGAGCCGAGGAGGAGCACAAGGAGTCCCGCAGGTCAGTCCCTCACCTACGGTCGTGCTCGCCCAGGGGCCCGGCAGGCAGAGCTCCTAGGCTGGCCCAAGGAAGCGCGGAGGTTTTGTTTTTAGTGGCTGCTGAGAAAATGACGGGGTGAGTCAGTCCTCTGCCACATGCTGCTTTTACAATTGGTTTGTTGAAATTCCAGACAACCGGGCTTTTATCAGCTAAAAAGGGAAATGAGCTCAGTCACTCCGTGTAAATCCAGAGCAATTTATTTGTAGACTAACGACTTAAACCTATGTAACTGTGAGCACTTGTGAGACTGCCAAATTCCCTGTTGATGTTCCTTCTCCCTTTTGGTTTAAAAACACCCTGGTGACCCAGGTCTTTCAGCTTTCCCAGTTTAATTAGATCAGGGGCATCTCTTTGATGGATAATACCTGTTCCCTGCTCATCTCCTTCATAATGACTGTGCAGTGCAGATGAGCCCTGAGGAAGAGAAGCCAATTTACTCTCCTTTTCCTCGGGGCCCTTCCGCTGCCGTACCACGCTTGGCTTACACAAAAGTTCGCATCATCTGATCTGTCGTGCAGGGGATCCCTGGATGCAGTGAGATCAAAGGTTCAACAGCTGACGGTTGCCCTGAAGACCGCAGCCTGATGTGCTAGGCTCAGAGCTTGTATCCCCGACAGGAAATGCCGGAGCTGGGAAGCAGATGTGTGTACAAGATACTGCCGCAAAGTTAAACAGGAATTGATGAGACCCGCTGCTGGACATGGCTGCTCTCAGCGCTTTGTGGGCCGCCACACACTTTTTGCAGAGTAAGTTATTGTGCTCGTTATTCCTTGTCATTTCGCCTGCCTGGAAAAAGGAAGTAGCGAAGATCTGAATGGCGGAACCCCCAAAGTGTTATTTATACCAAGCCTCTCGGATACGTATCCTGTTGGGTGCCCTGTTCTGCCATAGCCTGCAGCACAGCAGCGCTGTACACAACACCTGTGGGTGCTGGGGTGCCCGTAATGACACCTAACGATGCTGAGATGCCTGTAACAACACCTAAGGGTGCTGAGGTGCCTGTAACAACACGTAACCATGCTGGAATGCCCGTAATGACACCTAACGGTGCTGGGGTACCTGTAATGACACCTAAGGGTGCTGGGGTACCTGTAATGACACCTAAGGGTGCGGAGATGACCATAAGAACACCAAACCACGCTGGGGTGCCCGTAACCCCCCCTGGGGTTGGGGCTGGGTGCTGGGGGCAGCCAGGACAGGCCCCAGCTGCGCTTCCCTCCGGGCAGCCCTGCAGCAGGAGCCACACTTGAACCCCTTATTGGCGCGCCAAGGCAGGAGACCACCCCGCGCCTCCCTCCTCCTCCAGCCTCGGCTCCGTTCGCAGCTCCCTGGCTCGCCTGTTTATTTCCGAGGGGGTTCTGCTCCAGCAGCACACGGCGCGGGGGGCACCGCTGGGCGCTGGGGCAGGGCCGGCCGGCCACATGCGGGGCCTTTTGGGCGGCCCGAAGGCTGCAGGGCCCCCCCAGACCCCCCCCAAGCCCTCCCCGCTCCCCCCCCTCCGGCTCCTCCCGCAAGGGGGCGCCGCGGAGCCGCCGGGCGCCCCGCCCCCTCGCCGTGACGCTGCTCTCCCCTCCGCCCCTCATTGGCCAAGCTCCCCGCTCCCCCACCCCTCCGGCCCCAGCGGCGGCCTCTCATTGGCCGCGGGGGGGCGGAGCGACAGCACCGAGGCCCCGCCCCCTCCTCCTCCTCCACCTCCTCCTCCCGGCTCCGGAGCCGGGGCTGAGGTCGGGGCCGGGCCGGGCCGGGCGGCGGCGGCGGGGCCATGGCGGGCGCGGCGCGGGGGCTCGGCCGGGCGCTGCTGTGGGCGTCCTTCTCCGTGTGCCTGCTGCCGGACCCTGCCGGCGCCGCTCACATCAAGAAGGCGGAGGCGGCGGCGGCGGCGGCCGGCGGGGAGCTGCGCTACCTGCACGCGGCCGAGCTGGGCCAGGCGCTGCGGGAGCTGGCGGCCGAGGCCCCCCCGGGGCTGGCCCGGCTCTTCAGCATCGGCCGCTCGGTGGAAGGGAGGCCGCTGTGGGTGCTGCGCCTGACGGCCGGGCTGCCCGAGGCCCGGCAGGACGAGGAGAAGGAGGAGGAGGAGGAGGAGGAGGGGGATGAAGCCGGCGGGGAGGCCCTGCCCGGCCGGCCGCAGGTGAAGCTGGTGGGGAACATGCACGGGGACGAGCCCCTGGCCCGGCCGCTGCTGCTGCGCCTGGCCCGGGAGCTGGTGCGGGGCTGGGCCGCCGGGGACGAGCGGCTCGGCCGCCTGCTCAACACCACCGACGTGTACCTGCTGCCCAGCCTCAACCCCGACGGCTTCGAGCGCGCCCGCGAGGGCGACTGCGGCGGAGGAGGAGGAGGCGGCGAAGGGGCGGCGGGGGGCCGGGAGAACAGCCGCGGCCGGGACCTCAACCGCAGCTTCCCCGACCAGTTCGGGACCGCCCAGCCCGACCTGGAGCCCGTGCCCGAGGTGCGCGCCCTCATCGCCTGGATGCGGCGCAACAAGTGAGTGCGGCCCGGCCTCCTCCCGGAGGGAACCCCCCCGGCCTCTCCTCGGGCGGCCTCCGGACCTCCAGGAAGGGCAGAGCCCCCCGGCTGCATGGCCCGCAGGGTGCTGCCCCTGCCCTGTGCCCGCCTGCCTGGGCTCAGCCTCTGTGGCCCCCTGCATCGCCAGCCTCGGCCGGGGGCTGCTGCTCGCCCGCTTTTCTCCAGCCTGGCTGAGCTGCGGGTGCCCCCGCTGCCCCCTTCGTGCCTCCCTGCCTGCCTGGAGGAAGGGGGCGAGGGCTGGGAGGCTGCTGAGCTGGGGAGGCAGAACTGTGGAGGCTGGCCCGGCAGGCTTCAGGCCTGGGCAGCCCCGCAGGGCTGGGTGCTGGCACCGCGCTCGCTCAGCAGGCATTGTTGGGTGCCGTGTCCGAGCCACGAAGCGCAGCGTGCACGGTTGTGCCGAGAAAGCCAGAGCGTGAGTGCGGTCAGCTGGGAGCAGTGCGCTGCAACAGGCTCTGCGCCCGCCCCAAAAAAGGGACAGAGAAAAACCGAGCGTGGTGTGCTGGGGGCTGTTGGCCGGGTCTAAAGGAGATGTGCAGTGTTCGGCATTGTACAGCATGTGCTCGATTGTGGGGAGCAAAGGTTTGTCTGAAGAATTATCTTTATTGAAACTTAGCAGGTGGCAGCACCCATTGGAGTTGTTGCTTTAGAAGAACTTGTGAACTGCACCAGCAACTTGCCTGTCCTAAGGATCTGTTAGGACAGCTCTCGGGCACCAGTGTGCGCTAGGAGCCCTCCAGATTTGGTTCAGTTCAGAATTAGTTACAAGAGAAACCTTGCACGTTTTTAGTGTCCCTTTGAAAATACCTTGTGCTGTCTCTATTCAATGATTTTGCAAGTGCTTGAGGTGAGATTTTCATGTAAGCCAGGCCAAAACATGAAGAAAGCCGCGCTTTGTGCGTCCCCCTGCCTGGCAGCACCAGGTATTGCCCTTCCACTTGTTACGCTAAGGTAGCCACTGATACTGAAGGGAATGAGTAAACAGAACTGTTTGATTTTAAAAAAAAAGAGATAGTGTTGCAATTCACGTGTCCTTTTTAAGCAAGGCAAAGGTATCGGTCATGTTGGCTCTGCTCAGAAACTGAATCATGTTTGGCTGAAAGAGGGGTAAAGCTCTTTTTGCCTTGATGCTGTATTTGGTGAAAAGAGGGAGAATAGAGACAATTACTCCTTTAATTTTGAGTGCCCGTGATCGAATTAAGGCGCGATGTAGGGCATGCCATGCTGTTGTACTTTCTGACTGAAGATTTTAACAGCTCTGTCACTCGTCCAGATTTTATTTATGCAAGTCAGTTCTGTTGTGCGTATCAGGCACTGCTCAGAGCTCGGCGAGGCGCTGTGCGCATCGCACTGTGTCTGTCACGGAGTTTGAGGACTTTGTCTTAGGCTGGGGGAAGAAACTTGCTTCATCTCCAGTAATGCCAGATGTCGGTTTGGGGAACGAATAAACCAGTCCTGACAGTTGGTTTATTGCAAAAATCTGCTGACGTCCCCGACGTGCTCCCACTTGGACATTGTTCAGATGCTCCAACAATCCTCTGTGCTGAGTTGGAGGCTGGCGTTGAAGTGAGGGGCTCTGTCTCCCGGAACAGTTTATCTTTTTGTCAAACAGTGGCCTCGGGGCTGGAGGAGCGCGTATCTGTAACGTAACCTTGGTGTAGCTGCAGCTCAGCAGGAGTTCTCCCCGCGCAGAAGGGTCTGAGTGGTTCCTCTTCCAAAACTTGCTGCTGGGCAGCTCTTCCCGTGGGTCCTTTTCATCTGCTTGATCCCAAAGGGGGGTTTGGAGGCTGCGAAGAGCTCGGTTTGGGTGGGAAGGCAGCAGGACGTCTGGTTGGAGGGCTGTAGCTGGCTTCTCGCTCGGTGTCGCAGTGACAACTCCATTCCTTCTCCTTCCCAACCCCAGGTTTCTGCTCTCTGGCAATCTTCACGGTGGCTCGGTGGTTGCAAGCTATCCCTACGATGACTCCCCCACGCACAGGCCCACGGGAGTCTACAGTAAATCAGCTGATGACGAAGTGTTCAAATATTTGGCAAAAGCTTACGCCTCACATCACCCCATCATGAGGACCGGCAAACCAAACTGCCCCGGCGAGGAGGGAGAGACCTTCCAAGACGGCATCACGAACGGCGCCCAGTGGTACGACGTAGAAGGTAAGCTGTGCCGGTGAATCGCTCTCGCTGTCGGCTTGGGTCACGCCACAGAGCCTTAGAAACGGCTTCGTGCTTCCACTGAGAAGTGATATCCAAAACCGTGCTGATTATCAGCGAGGCAAGGAGGGTAGGTGAGGGGGTATTTTTAGCTTGGGATGTGTTCCAGCAGCTTGAAACGCCGTGAAGTGGCAACGCAGGCGCACCGGCGAGTGTTTGGTGAATCGCAGTTTGGGAGACGTTTGTAGGAAATAGATCCCTGCAAACTGGAGGGGCTCTTCCTGACCCCGCTCGGTGCTGGAGTTACCCTGTGCGGAGGAGGCTTCGTTTAACGAATGAGCTGTCATAAGATCTCAAGACAGTCAGTAAATTTTCATGATGATACAGGAAAGGGGAAACTGTTGCCAACACACTGCAAATCCAAACAGCATTAAACTGAAACCAATGTCAGTCTTCTGCGAGGTTTTTTTTAACCTTTAAACTTGCTATTTTGTAAATGATTTATAAAATAGCCTGCTGTAAAACCGTAGAATGATGTAAATGCGTGTGCTAACCTAGCTCCTCTGCCTGGAAGTGGGGCGAGGAACTTGTCTGTGAAATGCTCCGCTGTCAGAGCTGTGCGGGGGGAGACAAGCAGCACGGGCAGTGTTTGCCCCTCCTTGCAGCAGGACCTAGAAGGGATCCCAAATCCAGTCTGCTGAGGCTCCCAGCAGAGCTCCTGCTCTCTCCACTGGGCAGCGGCGCTGGGAGATGATGTGAGGAGAGCGAATTACCTCCAGTACCAGCAGGCCGCTTCTGCGTGGAAGTGGCTGGGCTGCTCTGTGTGCGTTGGTTTTGCTGCTGCTGAGATTTAAAGGCCGGTTTGTAGTGAGATGCTCTCGTGGAAAAGACTCCGTGAGCTAGCGGGAAGAGAAATCTTGGCTGCGTCAGTAGAAGAAGTTTCACCATTTCCATGCCCCCTCAGTGGAAGTTGTACAATTGCGGACTCACCAGCCAGCGAGGCAACCTCTGGTGAGGACAAAGCAAAAATCTTGCGTAATTGATATGGAGAAGTTGCACTGCTTTGCTGTGTCTGGGCTGCTCCGCTTTCCCTCCTGCTAGGGCTGAGGGAGAATGGCAGGAGCGCTGAGCAAGCAGAGAAATCAAGCGTGGTTTATCCCTGACAGCTTACCGCCTAACGAATTCTGGAAGGATGGTGTCTTTCCAAGACATGGGTTTCAGAGCTGAGTCATCTGTCAGCCCTGACTCCGTGTTCCTTGGGAAGCGAGGAGCGCGCTCCGTTACCGGGCCTGAGCACATGGCAGCCGAGCTGGAAGAGGAAGTCCTTACTTCAGCAGCGGCTGAATCACTCCTGAAGATTTCACTGTTCAAACAAGACGCAGCGTTCAAACAAGATAGCTATTAGCGAGAAAGGAAAAAGCGCGTCTCCTTCCCTCCGCCCTGCCGGGCACACTGCTGCTGGTGTTTTACTGGCTCAAGGTTCACTTTGCTTCTGTGGAAAGTCCGGCGCGAGGAAGGTTTGTGCAATCTCGTGCATCTGCTTACGACGGAACAGGATATCCTGGATGATCTGTGCCGCCTTGTTTGCCGATAACAACAGCCACCAGAACGTCTCAGCCGATAGGGTTTCCAGCTGCAGCTCCGAGGGGGTTTCGCCTCTTCGCCAAACTGGGACAAGTGTGGTGTACTGGGAGCTTGTTCAAGAGCTTTCGGCCTCTGCTCCCCTGCCCGCAGAGCGAGTAGCACTTCTCACCGCAACGTTCACTTGTTCGTCCTCCTGCTCGAGTGTGAAACGCCCGCTGGTGCCAGCCTGCCCTGGGGAGGTGTGCTGGCGGCTGCCGCGAGCCTCTCGGGCTGCTTTTGTCTCGTCAGCTGGTGGGAGCTGAGCTTTGCTGCCTTCCTCCCGCAGGAAGCGGCAAGGTGTGAGCCGGAGACCGCTTTGCTCTGTGCTGCCGGCGCTGCGGTTTGCACCCTGTGCGATAGCCTCCAGCTTTCAGCCTCTGCGGAAACAAACCCTCGGGCTGTGACAAACCACAGCCTCGGTCTCGGTCCTGTCGGTACGGGGGGTTCACAGGCAGAGATTACAGAGAAAGCGTGCTGACACTAATCCGGAACGGAGTATTGCTGAGGTTGGCACCTGTGCTGTCTCTCCCCCAGGCCGTAATTTACATCTAGCTGCTGTTAGGAGGGTGCTGGCAGCCCTCGGAGCACGTCCCAGGCTGAAGCGTGACCCGCAGGAGCTGAGATCCAGGGAAGGAGCACGGGTGAACGAACAGCACAGAGGCCAGGGCGTGTGTTTGGGTGCTGTGTGAAATTCCTGGGTCGCTTCGGGGTTTTAGGCATTAACGGTTATTTTGGGCAGTGGATAGAGAGTCAGTTGTACGCAGACCGAGAGGCCTTCCCCGGTGACCGCAGAAATTCAATCTGCAGTGAAATGAGGGTGGGGAAGTCCCGGTGCCCTTGCGGGAGCTTTCGGGGCGGGCTGAGCTCTGAGTGACAACCAGAGCCCGTGGGGAGAGGTGCAGGGCAAGCGCCTGTGGCTCGCAGATCAGGTCGTGCCAGGAAAGACTGTAGGCTCCACGTGAACTACAGCCAGCGAAAACGAAGAAACGAGAACAAAATGTTTCAAACAGGTGGAAATTTTCCTGCCACGTTTTATCGCGTGAAATCAGACGTGCCGGAAAACCCAACTGCTGCCGGCTTCGTTGTCCTGGAGCCACCGGTTCGGGCCGGCGCCGCTGCCAGACCCCATTAACTTCCATTTGGGTTTGCAAACAACCTCTCGCGTGTATCAGGCTGAGGTGGCAATGCGAAACCATCGGAGTCATTCTTAAGGTCAAGTGTTCACAGGGAAGTGTGGCTCCCTGCCACACAGCCCAGTTTGGCTCCTGCGTTCCAGCTGCTGCCGATAAGCACGCCCGTGCTGGGGACGCTGCTCGGAGGCTATCTCGGCGGTGCACGCTCTCGCTCTTCCTTCCTTTTAACCTCCAGCGTGTTTAACCACTGAGTGGCCGGTTCAGATCAAGAAAGTAATCGGGAATTTGGGCTGGTTTATGATCCGGGTGGTGCTTAGTGCAAGAAGAAAGGCCAGCTGTACGGAAGAGGCCATGAATTTAAAAAACAAAACACCTGTGGGATGGACACGTTTGCCTTTATTTCCTAAAGAGCCCAATTCAGAGGGCGAAGTCAGCGTAACATTGAAGAGGGCATTTTGTGGGCAGCCTTGGGAGGCCTTCCCTTTACTTGCAGTCCCTTCCTAAACCATATTTCCCTTGCTGGTTTGAATCTCTGTGCCCAGGTGTTTGCGGTGTTCCTGGTGTCTCCCAGAAGGAATTTCTGGACATGGGAGTGCAGGATCCATGTGCATCCCCTACCTTGTGTTTGTGCCGTGGTTTCTAGCCCCGCTTCGGCTTCCCAGCAGCTTTTGGTGGCATCGGTCAGAGCGGTTAAAATGAGAACGGGGGGGTGCTTGTGGCAGCACTGCTGCGGGCTCTGGTTCCTGGGCATGGCGGAAGGCAACTGCGCAGTGTGAGCGGTGGTAGATATCAGTCGTGGTTTTCTGGGATGTGCACAGCAAGCTGCCCTTGTGTCTTCATGAAATTCCTCCTGTTAATTTTTCTTGAGACGAATATTGGCTTGATGATTCAGGGGCCTGATGCCTCTCCTCACATCTCCCACGAGCCGCCAGGCAGCGCTGCAGGTGCTGCTGTGCTGCAGCTCCTGGGCTGACCTGGGAAGACGCTGCCCTCCTTCCTGAGAGCCCCGGGAGGCTGCGGGGCTGTGCTGGGCTGTGTCGTGCAGCTGCTGGAGCTGCAGGCTGGGACCTCACCTCCTCTGAGTTTTAATGGCTGCAGACTACTGGACCAAAACCTTCCGCCTTTTTGGGGCTGCTGCTGATTGCTTACGCTGCTCCCGTGCTTTGAGACAATCGGTTCTGTGCCAGGGTAAGCAACTTGTGCTGTGTTTTCAATCACGTTTCTAGCTTGCTTTATGCCATCTGCTCTCTCCGCAGAGCCGACAGGAGCCTCTCTCTGCTGTGACTTAGCTCCGGGTCTCTTATCTGCTCATGTCTGCTCCAGCGGCAGCTGGAATTAGAGAGGTTTTGCACGGCGCACTTTGAAAATGGAGGCCTTCCAGGCTGGCCCGAAAGGCTTCTCCTGGCATCTGGTGTATTTATGGTATCTGGAGCTCTGGGATTGACTCGAGAGCAGCATTCTCCCGCCTGTCTGCCTGCTGTGGGGCTTGGCATGGAGCAGAGGCATGCCTGGCAGCGTGAACTGTGCAGGTCTGGGATCCTTGCTGAAGTGCAGTCCTGTTGCTTGAGGTGTGGGACAGAGCAGGGGAGAGGTTTGTTCTGGGCAGGACCCATCCTGCGCTGGGAGCGAGGGGTCAGCCCCGGTCCGGGAGCTGAAGTTTTACAAGGGCTAAAAGACACCCTGTGATTAAAAAAAAAAAAAAAAAAAAGTGGAATAAATATAAGGAATTATCCAAGGTAACACCCGAACAGGTAGAATGTAAACACTTCGGTCTGACAGCCTCTACCCTGGGTGTGCCTTTCCTGCTCAGTTCCTTGAGCCTAGAGCTCTGCTCCTGCTGGGCCCTGTACAGGTCTCTGTACGCCTCCAGATCTCCTGCCCAGCCCGGAGAGGCTGTGCAGCTGGGATTTGGAAAAATACGTAATTCCATATGCTGTAAAAATAACCGTCCTGCTCCGCAATGGGGCCGTGTGAAGGCCAAATATGTGCAGTGGATGCAGTCCAAATTTTCGAGCATGTATTGGACTACTTTCTCCAAGAGACGGTTTTACCAAAATTGATGTACCAAGCTCTAATTTAGTCCGTTGCTGCTCTATTATGGGTGAGCATCTGTCCTAAATTTACTTGAATGGCAGTCGAAGCACTAAATATGCTGCTTAATGGCTCTGGTTTATGTATGGATGTTTTCAAATGCATTAGCGTCCTGCTAGGAGCAGATGGCTGCAGGCTGGCAAATTGTTTCACTCTGCGTGGCGTTTACTGGCGAGAGAGCAGCCTGCTGTGGACTACTTTTCTGAGCCTGGTAATAGGAGCCGAGTAAAACTGAGTACGTATCGGATTCACAGCCCTTGTTTCTCTAACCTCTTGGACTGAGCTCCAGAATTGTGAAGTCCTCAGACGCTCTCCGGCCCCTCGTGCAGGACAGAGAAGTCCCTTTCCCGACTGAATCTCAGCCTGTGCACAAAGTGCAGTGCTCTCTTTGCGCTGGACATTTGATTTGCTATGATAAAAGCCTCGTGTTCCCTTACCAGCAGGCTCGCAGGAGAACCGAGAGGAACTGGGGTGTCTTTGGTCCGGCTCCGTCCCTCGGAGGCCCCCGGGGGTCTGCTCTGCGGTGCCCAGCTCTGCGCTGCTTGTCTCTGTGTCACCGGGCTGCCGTGGGGCTGTTTAACTCAGAAGAGCCGTCCCTGCCCTTTTGCATAGTGAGTGCTCCTGGCCACCGCGCTTACTGGGAGGCTGCTGTGCTTGGGAAGTGCTGCTGAGAGCTTTTCCTGGCCGTGCGTTATCCCAGCCCCTGCGAATGCCAGGGCGTGTGTTTGCATTGCTGCATCGATCCGGTTAACCGGCCAGCACCCTGGAGGGTCCCTCCTTTGTCATGGAGCTTGTGAATGATTAGGAAGCTGTTCAGACAAAGCGGTGAGGTTATTTAGCGTAGCACCCGTGTAGTTCTTTGGGCAAAACAAAGCCTGGGAGTACTAGGTGTGCATTTTTTACAGACTTGCCCGCTGGGATCCCGCAGGCTGGTGGCATGACCCAGGCTGCTTTCTGGTTTCCTTCCTTCTGAAGTTCCTAGCTGGCAGCAGGCTTCTGCAGGGCAAGCACGTAGCTGTTGTGTGGCAGGTGGCCTTGGGAGTGCCAGTTTGGCTTCCTCTTCTGATCCAGAAGAGAGCTGGGCCCCTCTGGGCTGCTCCTTGGCCGTGGTGGGAGCCGTGGGCTGCAGTGGGGAGGGCTCTGGGCTGCGTGGTCCTAGGGCTGCTGGGCGCGTGGGATGGAGCCAGCTGGGCAGCGGTGGCCGAGGCTGTGGCATGCCAGCCTGCCCGTGGTGTGGCCGTACAAGGTTGTGTGACCCAGAGGATGTAATCGGTATGCGTAAACTTGGAACCGTGTGCCTTTTCCATGTGGGCACAGCCGCCCGATTTGCTGTGGGAATGGTCCTCTTGTGTGGCTGCAGTCACGTGCCGGGGTTTGTCGGGGTGACTCTGGAACCTGTTCCACAGGCTTGCGGTGGTTTTCACTATCGAAAGCTCCCAGGAATGTTTAGAGGGTTGAATATTTGCAGTCTTCAGCAGCGTGCTGGAGTCCGAGCTCCAGATCGTGGGTGCTGATACCCAGGGACCTGGAGTCCTGCTGGTGCGTGATTCATCCCTGCTCACAAAACGGATTCGTTTGCTGAGGGCTGAACGTAACCTTCAGTAAATGAGGGCATGGCACTTGGTAGGACAAGGTGACATTTTTTATTTGCAGCAGTACCTGTGGTTTCCCTGAAAGGCAAGAATAAGCAGGTAAGGTTAATACTGTGAAACAGCTCTGTGCACTCCTGTTTTCTGGTACTCTTAGCAGCAAGCTATCAAGCTGCCCCCAGGTGCTGCAACGTTACTTAAATTACTGGAGACGGCTGCCTTCAGGAGGAAATGGGGCAGGAGGTTGGTGACATGGCTCCAGAGCTCGGGGAAGAGGTGGACAAGTCTGCGTCCTGGTCTGCTCATGCAGGACCTGGCTGTTGCAGGGCCACGGCAGTCCTCAGAGGTGAGGGAAGGTGTCGCTGCCCTCCCAGATCCACAGGACAGTTTGCTGAAGGGGACTTGCGGCTGTTCGCTGCGTGCTGTCACCCAGGGCCTCTGTCAGACTCTCTGCAAGTGCTGCTCTAAATAGCAAGCAAACGGAGATCCTCAGAGACAGAGCTGGAGGAAAAGACCAGGCTGAGGAAGCAGAGAAAGGGAAGTATTTCTTTCATCTCGCCTCTAGTTTTGCTAAGAGTTTTTGGGAGAACAGTTGTGTGGTCCTTGAACGTGATTTCTGGGAAATCCAGATAATACGAAGGTAATGTCTGGCAGATGTCTTTGCCGTGGAATGAACCCACAAAGTGCTGAGCTGCTGAGTTCAGCTGGCAGCAGTAAGACGAAGGGATGGTCTACAGCTGATCTGAATGGCCCAGTGTAGTGGTTACTGGGAGAAAGAGAGCTCTGTCTGCCCCAGCGCAGGCTTTCAGCAGGATCTGATCTGACTTTTCTGCTTAGGTTGTTCGCTCTGGGGCTCCGGCAGCAGCTCGGTGAGATGCCCTAGAGGGCTGAACGACAGGCAGAATGTGGGTCCTGCGGGGGGATGGATGTCTGTGCATTGCTCTCGTGACGTGTCTCTGCCTAACTTCCTCAGGTGGGATGCAGGACTACAACTACGTGTGGGCCAACTGCTTCGAGATCACCTTGGAGCTGTCCTGCTGCAAATACCCGCCGACCTCCGAGCTTCAGCAGGAGTGGGAAAACAACCGGGAGTCTCTCCTTACTTTCATTGAGAAGGTAGTGGGGGCTGAGACGGAGTGTGGGGGCTACATCTGTGAAAGCTCTGCGTCCCCGGCGGGCTGAGAGCACTGCGTTCGGATGCTCTGGTAGCTTAGCTCGCTGCCTGCAGTAACACAGCTGCTGCAGTTGCTGTGTGGAGGTCAGAGGCTACAAAGCTGCTGTTTATCTCTGTGGTTCTGCCACAGTTCCCACATCCTCAGCGACAGCAGAGCTCCTCTGAGAGGGGCCTCGTGGGGCGCAGTGGGATGCAGAGAGGCTGAGAAATGCAGGTGTTGCTACGTAATGCAGAGTACCTGTATGGCCTCAGTGCCTTCAGTCTCAGGTCTCCAAAAGCACCAAGCCACGCAGCTGAGACCCTGTCTCACAGATCCGTCTTCCAGGCTTTTTTCCACATGCCCACGTGTGGGTTGGGTAGGGGACAGTTTAGGCTGGGAAGGGAGGCAGCTGCGCTTCGTCCCTCAGCATGGCCTGCAACCCTGCTGTGTTCACACTATTCTGTGCCCATGCCGATGAATGAGAGGATTTGCTAGGGAGGATCAGTTCTGAAAAGCTGCTGCCTTCCCAGTGCATGCTGAAATTCCCGTCCTTGCTGTCTGGCCAAGCACTGTCTGAACCTTGGGCTTGTCTCTGCTTGGCAGCTGTCCTGCTCTGCTCTTTTGGGGATGGGAGGGAAGGGGATTGCGGGGTGAGGATGCGGTTGCACTGATGTTTCGTGTCTTCAGCCAGGCCCTTGTGTTGTTTTCCTCAGGTCCACATCGGTGTGAAAGGCTTTGTCAGGGATGCGATCACCGGGGCTGGCTTGGAGAACGCGACCATTGTCGTTGCCGGCATCGCTCATAACATCACGGCGGGCAAATTTGGTGACTACCACCGACTGCTCGTGCCTGGGACCTACAACGTGACCGCAGTTGTGATGGGGTAACGTCTCTGTGGCAGCCAGTGTCTGCACTGCAGACTGCTTTTCTTACTTTACGTGATTTCTTCCCCAGGAGCGTCTTGTGTGTGTTTAGGGGGCTTGGCTGGAAGCTGCAGCAGTAAAGGACTCTGTGATGGGTTAGAGCTGCAGCTGTGTTTATTCACCCCATGCCCTGCTGCAGTGGGGAGCTGCTGGGTGCACAGCACTTCTGTCACCTTTGTTTGACTGCTTATATCGACCTCGTCTTACTTCTGGGCAAAAGGAGAGAAAGGAGTAGGGTCGCCCCAGTAAGAGTCTGCGTTGTCTCAAGTCTGGGTGTAAACGTGTCCCTTGCAGCTAGCTACCCCTGTGATGCACCCGTGGCTTCTTCCCCATAAACAGGAACTTGTGCCTCTGACGCAGCAAGGGCAGCAGCATAGCTGGGTCTGGTGGCAGTGGGATGAGCCCCATCGGCTTGTTTGCTGTTCAATCTCTCCCCTAGTCCAACATCCCAGTGTGTTCAGGCTGGGAGGAAGAAGCTGGAGAGCGTGGAGTGGAGGTTAAGAGGCTGCAGAGCCTCCTTGCTGAAGCCAGCTCTTTTTTTTTCCCCCCACAGTTACGCGCCAGTGACCAAAGAGAACGTTGAGGTGAAGGAGGGAGATGCAACAGTAGTGGATTTCTCCTTGCAGCCAACCGTGGTGGCACCAGACCCTAACCTCACGCAGTTCACCGCAACGCCTGCTCCTCTCTCCACCGTCACGCCCTCTGTTGCGCAGGCAGAGCCCCCGGGCACAACCTCTCTCCACCGAGCAGTCCAACCCGTGGACTTTCGCCACCATCACTTCTCGGACATGGAGATCTTCCTGCGGCGGTACGCCAACGAGTACCCCAGCATCACCCGCCTCTACTCTGTGGGCAAGTCGGTGGAGCTGCGGGAGCTCTACGTCATGGAGATCTCAGACAACCCCGGCGTCCATGAAGCAGGTAACGCTGCTGCAAATTCTCTCTAGCAAGGCACAAATGCAAGCGACAGACCCTTGGCTTTGGGGTGTGGGAAGGGCAGGAAGGGACGTAGAGCTGGCATCTGTCTGAAGAGAAACTGAGTTCCTCCTCACAGTGTGCTTTTTCAGAAGACCAGGCGCAGCGGGTGGCACTGCTGTGAGTTAAGGAGCATTCCTGGGGACATCTGCATTGGTGGTGGGGCTCTGGGAACAGAAGGACCAAGGGTTCTCCCTGCAGCAGTGTTTGTCCTTTTTGGTGGTGTGATTGCAGAAGGGTATGTTTAAAGTAAATGCCCCCTAGCCTGCAGAAAGGCCTGAGAGTGCAATGCTCAGGGTGATGAAACGTCTCCAAGCGTTACTGTGGTGGTTATAATTGTCTCTTTGGCGTGGCTGTTTGTCTGCAGGTGAGCCAGAGTTCAAGTATATTGGTAACATGCATGGGAATGAAGTTGTGGGGCGAGAGCTGCTCCTGAACCTCATCGAGTACCTCTGCAAGAACTTCGGCACGGATCCTGAAGTGACTGACTTGGTCCGGAGCACGCGGATCCACATCATGCCGTCCATGAACCCAGACGGCTACGAGAAGTCCCAGGAAGGTAGTGCTGCCTGCGCTGAAACACCTGGGGGGTTTTAGCTCTGAGAACAAGAGTTGGGGCTCATGGTACTTCTGAGAAACCTTGCTGGAGAAGTGCTTTCTGCCCAGGGAGGACGGGAAGGGACTTGGGGTGTGCTGTGGAATGAGTGGGCAGACCCCGCGTCGCAGGAAGTGGGTGGTTGGCTGCTTCTTGAAGTGGTCGGAAAGAGCTCTTCCGCTTCAGCAATGCTGTGTGCTACCCCTGTTTGGGTCCCCTTATGGTTTGTGGCTATCCCAAGGGTTATTAAAAATAAAGGCATTCCTTTGACACAGCTCATACTTGCTGTGCTTTGGTCCATGCTCTTAGTAACATGTGATGTGGGAGCCAGGCAGTCTGCAGAGCACTTGTCCAAGGATAACACAGACTTTTATCATGATGTTGAAATTGGCAAAAACATTCAGGGAAGTTCTTAAAACTGCATGGCTTGTGCAGACTGATAGAACAAAGGCTGTCCAGAACAGTTTTCTGGAATTAGAGCTCTACGTGGGTTTAACAAAGAACTTGTCCAGCTGGTTTGAGAAGGTGAGCTCTGAGGTTTCTGTGGTCGTGACACCCAGCTGCTGGGATTGTTCGTGGTTCGCTGCCTTCCTGCTAGCTGTGGCCTGGACACCTTCGGGCACTCTCACTGGGGGAAAGTGTGGGTGTCCTGTCACTGTGGGCTGCAGGAAGCCAGCACTGTTGTGCTCTCTGCTGGTTTTTGCTAATTGATAGTGTGAAGATCTTCAGCAATAGGACACAGCCTCCACAGTGAAGGGGGAACTTGTATGGGGCACCAGGCTGAACGTGTGTTTCATTTTCAGGAGACAGAGGAGGCACCGTTGGCAGAAATAACAGCAACAACTATGACCTGAACCGGAACTTCCCAGATCAGTTCTTCCAGGTGACAGACCCTCCGCAGCCAGAAACGCTCGCTGTCATGAGCTGGTTGAAGACTTACCCATTCGTGCTCTCAGCAAACCTGCATGGAGGTACGTCAGCCAGCCAGGCTGCTTCCTCAGCACTGAGGTTTGAGGGATGGGGTTTGCAGAGAGATCCCCACTGCAATCGAGGCATGAACAGAGCAGGTCGAGCAGAGAGCTCGCAGTCCTAAGTGTAATTGAAGTGGCAGGAGCAAAGGCAGTCAGGTTCCTGCACCAGGGATGAGGCCATTTCCAAAGGACCTATAGAAAAAAAAAGAGTAAACCAAATCTACTGTTAGTAGGTTGGAGTTCACACTGCTGGAAGCTGGATCAGAAGCTGGGAACAGGCTGAAAGCCGTGTCCCCGAGCATGTTTGTAGGGAGCTGAAGAGGCTGCTGGGAGGATCAGCCCCGCTTCTCTGAAGGGAGCACGTGCCCTGGGCAGTAGCTCGCACACTGCCTGCTAAGGGATGGGGCAGGTGGGATGGGCTTTCCTGTCAGCAGCTGGTTCTGTGAATGTGGTAATGCTGTGGCTGCTAGAGGCTTTGTAGTACTTATAAATTGAAGGGAAGGAGATGTAATCCTGAGGCTTCCCTGTCTTGAATTGCGTGGCGGAGCTATGAAATTTGCTGTAATTTAATTATCTTTTTAGAGTGATCTAAATTAAGTGTCTGTCTTACAGCTTACTCCCTAATTCCCCAGACGGTTTGTTGTAGCTGTGGTAACTTGCAGGTGCTTGCTTTGTGCTAGCACGTCTCATTTTGTCGTGCAGAGGTACCCTGCGTGGGTAAGAGCTGGCAGTTCTCCAGCAGCGGTGGTGTCTGGGTTCCCACAGTACCGTTAGTACAGCTTGCCTAGGAAAAGCCAGAGATGTCATAATCTGCTTGCCGTAAATTCCGGAAGGCTGAAAAGCTACAGCAGTTGGGCCAAGGGCGCTGTGTGTGTTTTAAGAAATGTATTCCTTTGCTTTCTCTCCTCTGTGAAAGGGATTATTAGGAGGTTGTGCTCATCCCCCCTGCATGTAAGAGCCAAAGCTTTGATGTGTCGTGGCTGGGGCTCACCTTCCTTGTTGGGTGTGGTCTTATCTTTTCCTGTGCTTTTGTTGTCTCTTCTGTCCACTGGTGTTAATGCTACGTGTTTAATGCCAAGTCTTGAGAAACAGGAGACTTGGTCCCTGGCACTCTTCAGAGGAAAAGAAAAACTTATCCTCTTAGGCTGAGGGAATCAGATGAAAAGCATGCAAGTTCAAGTCAAATCTTGTCTCCCCTGCAGGTTCTCTGGTGGTTAATTACCCCTTTGATGACGATGAACAAGGAATAGCCATATACAGTAAATCCCCAGACGATGCTGTGTTTCAGCAGCTGGCACTTTCCTACTCCAAGGTAAAGCTCTAATGGGAAAACAGCTCATCCTGCTAGGGTAATTCCTGATGCTGTCATGAGCCCTTTGAGCAGGCACCCACATGTGCAGACTCCTCGGGTCACAGCAGAAGGGTCCTGTGGGACGCTCTCTTTCCATGCGTGGATGGCCAGTGTGCTCTGCCTGCAGGCACTGTAGGAGAGCTCTGTGCAGACACGGGGCCCATAGCGGTGGGTTACACACACACGTGTGCTGAAGGGTGCTAGAAAATGCTGTATGTGCACCAGGAGGAGAGTGAGGATGTCTGAGTTGTGTTTGGGTGTGGGACAGTCTGCTGGTGCTGCAGCTGTACAAATGCACACCTGCTTGAAAGCTCTGTTTGGTAACACTGAGCGTGTGACTAATGTTGGGACAGAAGTGCCAGTGGCTGTAGAGTACAGGCTGAGCTCCACGTGTCACGTCTTTTGTTTCAGGAAAACAAAAAGATGTATCAGGGAAGCCCCTGTAAGGATATGTACCCCACAGAGTACTTCCCACATGGCATCACAAACGGGGCCCAGTGGTACAACGTTCCAGGTAAAGTCAACCTTAAGTCTCTCGTTTATCTCCAAGTTAATGCGTGTGCAGCTTAAAGAATTTAGTTTCATCAATCACAAACTCTGCGTTGGTCAGTCCAGATTGTGGGAATTTGGGTTTCTTTTGTAACCTCTTAAATAATGTACCCAGATTAAATCATTCTGGAGGGAAGGAATTTATAGTGTAGTATTTCTGGCTAGCCAGCAGTATGAAAGGCATTTACAAGAAGGCTGGTTATCAGTCTGCTATTTTGACATCCCCTTGAAGGATGAATCTTGCCCTGTGTAAAAGCCTTTTCACTTCAGTATAAAGTGCATGCTGTTAGATACTAGAGAAAGATGAAATACTGATTTTTAATCTTTTTTTGAGCTGTGGTACAACTCTGCCTTCAGGAGACCTTGTCAAAACTTTTCTTGCATTCCTGTTGTAGGTGGGATGCAGGACTGGAATTACTTAAATACAAACTGCTTTGAAGTGACCATTGAGCTGGGCTGTGTGAAATACCCAAAAGCGGAGGAGCTGCCGAAGTACTGGGAGCAGAACCGTAGATCTCTCCTCCAGTTCATTAAACAGGTGAGCCAATTTGATGCCCAAGCACATGCGTGAGCTGCCTCTTGGGGTCTGGATTGGACATGCCAGAATAAACGGGTTGGTCTGTACACTGAGGCAAGTGCTGCTTCCTGGCCAGACTAGGTCCCTGCTCCACAGAAATCCTTCCCATCCAAGCACGCCTCGATTCCCCCTCTCCCTTCCTCAACATACCAAAAAAATCTGTATGGAAACAGCAGCCAGGTGATGCAGGTGTGAGCACTTTATTTAGCAATACCTCCCTTCTCCCTAGGCTAGTGGCCCTTACGTGCCATTTCCAGCTGGGTCACGGCTGGTGGTAGTGCTGTGCACCTGGGGCATGCAAACAAAGGCGTGGAGCAGAGCGTACTGTGGTGGCATCATGAGCCAAACAATTGCCCATTGTACTCAGGTGATCTTTGTCCATGCCAGCTGCTGGCGGGCTTAACCTGAGCCCTCTTGGGACATGCTGCTCCTCTGGAAACGCGGAGCCTCCCGGGGAGCTGGGGGGGTCTGGGTGTCAGCGCTCCCGCCGTGGCGTGTGGGGTGGGGGCAGAGCGAGGGCTGGCTCTGAGCAGGGCTCCGGGTCTGTGCTCAGGTTCACCGCGGCATCTGGGGATTTGTGCTGGATGCCACGGACGGAAGGGGCATTCTCAACGCCACCATCAGCGTTGCCGACATCAACCACCCCGTGACCACCTACAAGGACGGAGACTACTGGCGCCTCTTGGTCCAGGGGACGTACAAAGTCACAGCATCTGCCCGAGGGTGAGCATGTCTCTGCACAGGGAACAAACAGTTGCACGATTGCCACAGCGCACTCCTGATTTTTCCCAGTCAAGAGTTAACAAAATCGTGCTACTCTGGTGTCAGGGACTGTTAATCTGGTGACAGTGCAGAGTACAGATCTTCCCTTGTTTGGAGGTGGTGCGGTGAAGTAGTTGATAACCTGATGTCTTGAGGGGAAATTCTCATGCAGGCAGCTGCCCGCAGAAATTACTTCAACAGCTGCCAAAACCTTGTTGCTCTTTGGGTTAAAGCTGCCTGACTTCTTGTCCTGCCAGTCTGCCACGTAACCCTGCAACACCTGAGCCAAAAGCAGCTCAGTGCCATGCAGGGCTCTGAGCTGCTCCCTGTCCTCCTGCCATTTCTCTGTCCCTTTTGAAGTGTTCTTGCTGCTTGCTTTTATGCTGCTTGCTTCTTTTGGCTAGAGAGCAGTCCCACGTTGAGTGCCTAGTCAGGAAGGGGGATGGCTTGGTGTGTGAAGCTTCGGCCCCTGACATCTCCTTGTGCCTTCTCTTCCTGGGCAGGTATGATCCAGTCACTAAGACCGTGGAAGTCGACAGCAAAGGTGGGGTGCAGGTCAACTTCACTCTTTCACGGACAGATGCCAAAGCGGAAGAGGGGAAGGTGCCGGTCCTGAACACCCCAGACACCAGCGACCCCAACGAGAAGGAGTTTGAGACTCTGATCAAGGATCTGTCTGCTGAAAACGGCCTGGAGCGCCTCCTGCTTGCCTCGTCGGGGAAAGTCTCTCCTTACCGATACCGCCCCTACAAGGACCTCTCTGAGTTCCTCCGAGGCCTCTATCTGAACTACCCGCACATCACAAATCTCACCAGGTGAAAACTCAAAGCAGCAACGCTCAGCTCCTCCCTGAGCAGCAGCAGTCTGTGGCAGGGAAGTAGTGAAATAATGAGCTGTGAGCGCAGTGCAGAGGTGGGGAGCTTGTTTCTGCCCGTCCCTGTGGTGCCTGAGTTCAGAGGAGCCCCGTGCGTAAGGGCATGGTGGCAGATCATGGGCTACAGGGACCTGCAGACCACATCCCTGTGTTTTTTCCTGAGACCTCATTTTACTGACAAACCCAGGGTGCTGTCAGCTACCCAGCTGCCTGGGACTGGTGATATTCCCAGCATTGATACCCCAGGTATCTGCAAACAGTTGTTTCATGTTTTCTATTTCCTCCCTTTTCCAAATCCTTTATGACATCTACCCTGCTAAAGAGTTCCCAGCAAAAGCGTTCAAATTTGGCTTACAAGCCTTAGAATTAGAGTATCTTGAGTTGGAAGGGGCCCATGAGGATCATCAAATCCAATGGCTTTTTAAACTATCTGCCTTCAGATTTTAATTAATAGCATGAGATGTTTGAGTTAATGTGCTCTGAGCCAAGGTCTCTGCCCCCCTGCAGGTGACCAGCTGTCTCTTGTCCTCTGCTCACCTTTGTGACCTGCAGCACTTACCCTCTGTCAGTGTTAAAAGGCATAAATCCGGTCTCTTTGTCCCCGGGACCCTGATTGCTTGTTGTCACCAGGCACAATGTGCTCATGTGCTGTCCCTGCTGGTGCCAAGGCTGCCTTTCTGCTCTGTAGCCTCTATTGTCCTTCCAGTTGCATCAGCCCCGATTGTGTTCCCTGCTTTGCCTGCATTTAGTTTGCTAACTTAAAGGCACGACTGTAGCAACGACTTCTACTGGAAATAGGCCTGCTTTTGTCCTTGAAACTGGGCGCTTTCTAAATTAGTTTGATGTCCAGATGTATCTTGCACTGACTGGGGAGAGGGGAGGAAAAACAAAACAGAAGGAAAAAAACAAACACGCAGGAAGCACAGAGGCATTTAGCTGTTCTACATTTAGAGTGATGTTGTAGGCTATATAGAGAAATATGGAGCATTGGGTGTCCTGTTCACCTCTACCTGGGTGCTTTTTCACACAGATGTTTGTGTTCAGACTGATGTTCACAGTGGATGTGGTTCGGTGCTGCTGCAAATCTTCTTTTTGTGATGTGGCTGAGTTTTGTGTGTCACTTGTGGTCTAGGCAGCAGTTCCTTTCCGCACCGGCACTTCTCGTAAGGCCAGGCCAGGGGAGCAGCTCTGTTTCTGAGCTGACGCTCTGGTTTCTCATCTCTTGGCAGCCTGGGTCAGAGTGTTGAGTTCCGTCAGATCTGGTCCCTTGAGATCTCCAACAAGCCCAACCAGTCCGAGCCTGAGGAGCCCAAGATCCGCTTCGTTGCTGGTATTCATGGAAACGCCCCCGTCGGTACGGAGCTGCTCCTGGCACTGGCAGAATTTCTTTGCATGAACTACAAGAAGAACGCTGCTGTTACAAAGGTGAGGAGCTGATGTGAGGGGATGATGGTCTTGGCACCCTCCAATTATATCCTGAGAAGACAGTGCTCATCGAGAGAGACCTGTCCCATTAATACTGGCTTGCAGGTTGCAGTGGTCCCATGCACAAAGGGGAGGCCTTGTGAGATCCATGGGGCCAGTGGGAACCGCTGAAATCAATATAAGCAGCTGTTCCTAGGATAAGAGCGAGGTAAATGAGGTGTAGAGAAAACGAGGCCCACTAATTGTACTTTATGTGCTGTTTCCCTCTGCTTTTTTCAGCTGATTGACCGAACGCGGATTGTGATTGTGCCTTCCCTGAATCCAGATGGACGTGAGATAGCGCAGGAGAGAGGCTGCACCTCGAAGATAGGCCACACGAATGCTCATGGCAGAGATCTGGACACAGACTTCACAAGTAAAGCAAACTAACTAACGCAAGCTGATGTGTGGTGTCCCTGTAGAAATGCAGGCTGCGCTAGAAACCTGCTAGCCTCTGTAGGGTTGGGTGTAGTCATTTGGTTACAGGGTCTGCCTGTAAAAAGAGCAGCATTCCCGCCTCAGAGCTGAAGCAGCGCAGCTGCTGGGAAGCTTCCAAAGCTTGAATACTCCTTACAGATGATAACTGTCAGTCCTTTATTTGAAAAGGACTTGATGAAGCAGAGTTGTTTAGGAATAGTCCAGAGATCAGACAATACTTAATATTTTTTCCTGTTAGTTGATTTCTTTCAACCCTAAATTTCTGAAAAACGTTCTCTACTCATGCTCCCTGGGAACATTGTCCTTTTTTCACGCTCTTATGGTTTCTATTTAACTGCATGGTGTATCTGCAGAGCTCTGTATTAATGCTATCCCCACCCTTCCTGGAAAGGAAGTGTTCTCTCTGGCCAGGTTTGGCTGGGATCATCCCCCAAGTACTTTCTTCCAATAGTGGCAGTTCAGTGACAGTAAAAGAAAGTAAACACCCATGAAACACCCTCTGTATCACAAAAGTAAATAGCTTGGGGAAATAGTGATGTATTATTTGTTTAGCTTTGCAGATGAATTCCACCCTTGGGTAGTGTGGACTAGGTGCTTTACTTAATGTTTCAGGTGCAATCTGCTGAAATCTAACAAATATATTTAAAGTAAGCAGCAGACAATTTCAGCCATAAACAAAGTAAATGCTTCTGGCCTCTGAAATAGCAGGAGAAACTGTTGTTAATTCCCTTTTCTATTTCTTGTTTTCATTTCCAGGCAATTACTCCTGGTACTCAGGGACACGAGAGCCTGAGACCAAAGCCATCATAGAGAACTTGATACTGAAACAGGATTTCAGCCTCTCTGTTGCACTAGATGGTGGATCTCTGCTTGTCACTTACCCGTTTGATAAGCCGGCACAGACAGGTATGACTGACTCCTCCAGGGTCTTGCATGCGCAGCTAGCCTCTGGCTAGCCACATGACTGCACGGTGTAAGAGCTTGTCCTCTTGGTGTTCTCCCACTGGTGGTATCCTGTAGCCTCCCTTTGTGTTCAGCCCTTTATTTCTAGAGAATAACTGAAAGTCTGTAAAACAAAGCTGAAAATCCTCACAGGATTCAGCTAGGGATTGAAAAATTTATTATTATTTCCATTTTTACAACAGTATATCAGCTTTTCCTTTGCCAAAACCAATATAAGGCCTGCTTATGTTACCACCACTCAATGTCAGAGGATATCCAGAATCCCCCAGAAACGACGTGTGTGACTGTTTAATACAGGATCGTGGGGTTAGAATAAGAATCTGTTCTCCCAGTGAATAGGAGTCGCACTCCCAATGTCTCACCTTTCTGTTTGTAGTGGAGAACAAAGAAACACTGAAGCATTTGGCATCTGTGTATGCAAACAACCATCCATTGATGCATTTGGGCCAGCCAGGCTGTCCAAATAAGTCAGGTATGTTTGGTTCAATCCTTTAACCCCCTGCTTGTGCAGTACTCTTCTAGGAGCAGATATGTCTGATAGCTGTATTCTTGCTCTCACAGATGAGAATATTCCTGGGGGTGTGATCCGTGGCTCTGAATGGCACAGTCACCTGGGAAGTATGAAGGTAATTTGTCACAGCACACCGCTTGCCATCGTTGCAGATACAGCTTTAAATGAGCATTAAAAAGCATATTTGTTCTGTCTGGGCAAAGCTTAGCCACCTCTAACTGCACTTTGGAAAACTTAAGTACCACCTTCGTTAATTGTGTGGGATTTTTCTTTTATTTGTTTTTCTCTCCAGGATTTCAGTGTTACGTTTGGTCATTGTCCTGAGATCACAGTTTATACCAGCTGCTGCTACTTCCCCAGCGCAGGGCAGCTCCCTGGCTTGTGGGCAGACCACAGGAAGTCCCTGCTTAGCATGCTCGTGGAGGTGAGCCACCGTCCGGGGGAAGAAATTCTGGCAAGGATTGAAGGCAGTGGGATGGGTGAGGAAGGGGAGAGGAAGAGAGCGGTGTGGAGATTGCTTGTGTTTTTATTGGTGCCTTGTTAATTAGAGACTAATGTAGGCTGAATGAGGAATGGATTGAAAAGAGGCATCAAGTGACCAGGAAATGTGTTGACATGGAAGTTAAACTGCTGTGTTGTTTTGCCTTCTAGTGGGCTGAGTAGTGCTTACAATATTGTGCAGTCTTATTTCTTAAGGGGGAGGGCGTTAGGAAAGCCCTATATTTTGAGGGGAAGAATAAGGTCCTGTTTTAGGTAACAAATAGGCCATACTCTTGGATCTGAACGTGAAGCATTTGAAACGCTTTATTTCAGGTTCACAAGGGAGTCCACGGATTTGTCCAGGACAAGAGTGGCAAGGCAATTTCTAAAGCTACCATTGTCCTTAATGAAGGCTTGAGGGTCTATAGTAAAGAAGGTGGCTATTTCCATGTGCTCTTGGCTCCTGGTTTGCATAACATCAATGCTATAGCTGACGGGTACCAACAGAAGCATATGAAGGTATGTGCCTTGATCAGAGATCTTCTCTCCCCTCCCTGTCCTGTGAGGACACTGCTCATACTTGGGCTCTGCCTCGTTGGCTGTGTTTAGCTGCTGGTTGTGTGCCCACGTTAGCTGTTATACCTTGTTATAACAGATGGAGAAGAATTTCCCAGCATGGCAGAATTGTTTTGGGCAGTAGCCTTTCCTTACATCACACTTGCCTTTGACATCTGCCTGATTTTCCCTGATTGTCAAATACCTCTTTTCTCTGGCCACCTAACAGAGACGTAAGCTCTGAGATGCTCTGAATTCTCACATCTCTCTCTCTGCAGGTCTTGGTACGCCACGATGCACCCAGCTCTGTGTTCATTGTATTTGACATGGAAAACAGGATATTTGGTCTGCCTCGGGAGCTGGTCGTAACTGTTGCAGGTAAAGTTCCAGTCACAGCCTCGAGCCGTGCCTTCTGGGCTGGTTCATCCTGATGATCACCCTTCTCTTTTCACTGAACTGGAAAGTCACCTCCTGCTTTCCCTTCTGAACATAAGCTTGTCCTCGCAGACTGGTCCAACATCCCTTGGATCTAGTGGTGCTGGGCTAGCAGATGGGAGGGAGGGAGGGAGGGAGGGGAGAGTATTGCTGGGGCCTGAAAGGGGCTTGAGATGACTGGAATGGGGAGAGCCTGATTGTGCATATAGCTGGGACCTAGCAGATCTTGGATCTTCCCCAAGTTTTTTTTGAGTGGTGTGACGCTTGGTAAGCACTAAGGGATTTTTAGTGCTCGGAAAGCACCTCTCTTGCATGCTTTGTCTTTACTGTGTCCATGCTCCTTGCTCCTGGGCCACAGAAGTGAGGAAAATGGCTGTATTTTGTAGGAGGGAAGAGAGATTCTGAGAAACGTGGAATCTTCTTGGGTGAGGAACGTGGAATTAACTTCAGTGCCCTCTCTCTGGCAGGTGCAAGTATGTCTGCTCTGGTCCTCACTGCCTGTATCATCTGGTGCGTCTGCTCAATCAAGTCCAACAGACACAAAGACGGCTTCCACCGCCTCCGGCAGCACCACGACGATTATGAGGATGAAATCCGCATGATGTCCACTGGCTCAAAGAAATCCCTTTTGAGCCACGAATTCCAGGATGAAACAGACACTGAAGAAGAAACATTATACTCCAGCAAACACTGACACCTCCCAGACAGGAAAGGAGGTTCCCATGGACCAGCCCCAGTGGGAGGGGGGGGATGATCCCTGTGGTTCAGTTTTGAAACATTAACTTGCAGGATTGTGTCCTTCAGAAACGTGGGTGGCAGCTCCTGACTTCCCTCTGCTGTTTGCTCTGTTTCTACGTACGTGCAAATCAGTGGGTGTTAGGGGCTGTGTTTGGGTTAAGGACAAGGCTTATGATTTTAGGTCAAGGTTTGGATGTTTTCACATCACATTGTTCGAAAGGTAACTTAACAGGGTGGCCAGCAGAGTTCCCAGCACTTCCCCAGCATCTCAACACAGTGAGCAGATGGTGGGGAAGTGCCCCAAGACCTGCATGGGGTCATAGTTGCAACACTCCAAAGTGGTTTCTCTACCTGTTTTGATTTCATTTTTCTTACTCTGTACGTGGTGGAAGCCAGATCCATCACTGACTCCACGTTCAGCAGAGCACCCCTTGGAAATAGACTGCACCTGGTTCTCAGCTGCTCCCTTGGAGCTTTTCCCCACCTTGAGATGCTGTGGCCTGCTCTTCTCTGCAGTGGTTGTGGAGCTTCTCTATTGCATTGCTAGTTCCAAGCAGGGTCTTGGCATGCTGAAATCTGGGGGAGATGACATCCATTCTTGACGTGAACTGGAGAAAGGAGCTAAATGTCAGAGCTTCAGTGAACTCTGACCAAGTTCAACAGCTTGCCAGCTCTGAAGAACTGCTGTTCCTGACTTCTGGGGAAGAAATTCTGTCCCCGTCACCCCTGGTTGCTTCTTATTTGTGTGGACTTGGCTTTTGGAGTCTCACCTTAGTGTTACAGCAGCACAGTGTCTGAAAGCGCAACTGGAGATTATTCTAAGCAAATGGATAAAACTGATTGTGGTGGATGCTGTAGAAAATTACTAGTAATTGACTCCACTTTTGCTCAAGTCCACCTCTGTTCAGGTGGAAACAGTGAAACCTGGCCACTGCTTTGAGCCTTACTGGAACAGCAGAGAGTGGCCATAGGGGAGCCTGTGGCCCAACTTGTCATTGTCCAGCTAATACCATTTAGTGATCAGAGTGCTTTGAACACCTCTCGTCAAGCTCTGGCAATGGCAGGCATCAAATTAGCCTGCTGGCCTGGCTCTGTTGTGCTGCTCCAGCGTCCCTGAAGTGTGTAGCAAGAGCTCCACCTGCTTGTGTGTCTGCAGTGTCTGCTGCTGCGGGGGCCTGGTGCAAGGCATGAGGAAGGGCTGAAGAGCAGTGCTGAAGAAGGGAAAAGCAGCCAAATTCTGTTCTGTAGCACTTGGCAAGAAGGTGGGAAGAGGAGCTGCACTGTGCATCCTCAAGATGTGCTGGATTTGTGGGGAATAGAAGGGATGCCCAGAAGGGCAGGATGCCTGAAACATGATTTCCAAAGCCTTTATCTATAAGTTTCTGAAATTCTTGTGCTTTCTGGGCAGAAGTTTGGGGTTAGAATATAGGCACTTATTTTCTTGCTGCTGGTTCTTTTTTTATTTTTAATTTTTTTTCCTCTGGGGTGCAGGAGCCAAGCACTGCAGCACCGCCTTGGACATACACTTTGCCCTGATTTGATTCTCTTCTCCAGCAGCCCAGGGAGCTCTGTTCGTGAACCTGCACGGGGTATCTCCGGAGTGTGTTTGCACCCAAATGTATGACGGGGTCTCCTCTGGAGGAGCAGAGCAGCAGCTTCCCTATCAGAGGCTGCTGGGCCTTATCTCGTAAGGACCCCTGCTTGTGGTCAATTCCCCTCCAGAACCGTGTCTGTGGCCTCGCTGATCGTCTCGGCAGCTGGCTGCTGGTTTTGTGCAGCTACCTGGAAGGATGAGGATAGCGCTTGGACAGCAGCATACCTTCTTCCCTCTTTCAGGGGCTGTTATGGGGCAAGAAGCATGTTCTGAGATGGGTCTGGGGCGGTGGGCTGGGATGAGGCTGAGCATTTGCCATGCTCCTGTCCCACATCACTGCTGTGAAGGAGTCCCTCGCTGTCTCTGTTCTGCCTGGTCCCATCTCCCAGCGGTCTGGTCCTGGGCTGTGACTTTTCCCCAGGTACTGGGCTGTGGCACACCAGCAGTAATGCTGCCAAATCTCCAACCTTTTTCTGCTTCTGCGGGCTCTAACAAGAGCCGCGGTTGGGTTTTATATTAAAGTTGATTTTTCAAATGGCTCTGAGAGCTCTGTTTGGGGCAGCGTTTTCTCCGGCAGCAGGCGATGGACGGAGCTGGCCTTACATCGTCCCACTAGCAATAAGTCTCGTCAGGACTGGGTGTGCGCGAGCTCCCCGGGGGAGTGTGGTCGGTGCCTCTTTTAAAGCTGAGTGGGGTTGGGTCGTTTTGTAAAGGGGAGCTTTTCCTAGGCCGTGGGCCCCGCCAGGGTGCGTAGCTCTTACTGGCGGCGGGGCAGGAGGAGCCCCTGCAGCCTCCCTATTGCCCTCTGTCCGTCTGTCTGTCCGTCCGAGGGCGAGGAGCTGCTTCCCCACACCTGTCACCTGTGCCTTTGGTGTTCATTTGTTTGCACGAGGGCCTCAGCGTGGCCATTCCCTGGAGCAGAAGCCGCCCTGTGAGGCGAGGCTGCGCAGCTGCCTAGAGCAGGGCCTCTTCCTCGTTTATTTTTTTGTTGTGTGTGTTTGTTTTTTTTTTTTTTAAACCTGTATACTGAGCTCCAATAATCTGTATAAAACCTATTTTGACGCCCAGCAGCGTCCTCTCGTTCTTCCTTTGCCTCAAAACGACCGTGAAGGGGGGGGGGGGGGAGAAGAAGCTGGGGCTTGGGGGACAGGGCAGGGGGCTGGGGGAGAGGCTGGGGCCTGACGGGGGTCGGGGGCTGGGGCCTGACGGGGCCGGAGGTCGGGGGCTGGGGCCGGGAGGAGGCTGCGAGGCCCGGGCGGAGGCCGGCGGCCTCGGGGGGGCGCTGCAGCGGGCGGCCCTCCCGCCTCGCCCCGCCTCGCCCCGCCTCGCCCCGCCGCTCTGTGCCGGCCGCCTCGGCGGGCCGCGGCTGACGTCGGACAACAAAGATGGCGGCGGGGAGCAGCAACTACTGGGAAGGCGAGTGGGGGCCGCGGGCGGTGGGGCCGGGGGGGGGGGGGCTCGGCCGCGGTCCCCGGTTCTTCCCCCTCACGTCCCGCGGGGGTCCGGGGCTCCCCGTGGGGCGCCGTGCGGGGCTGTGACCTCTCCCCCCGCAGATCTGCGGAAGCAGGCGAGGCAGCTGGAGAACGAGCTGGACCTGAAGCTGGTCTCCTTCAGCAAGCTCTGCACCAGCTACAGCGGCGGCCGGGACGGGCGGCGCGACAGGTATAGGTACTAACACGTTTCTTTACGATTTAATTTTTCGCTTGGTTCCGGTCCCCGCCGCCACCTCAGGTTTTTACGCTCGGTTTCTTAAGCTCTTGAGGTGGGGGAGTCACCGGCCCTGGGGCTTCAGGGGAAGGTTGGATGTGGTGCTTGGGGATGGGGTTAGTGGGTGATGGTGGTGGTAGGGGGCTGGGTGGACCAGGTGATCCTGGAGCTCTTTCCCAGCCCTAATAATTCTGTCATTCTCGTCTCCGTGCGCTACCAGGGGATGTTGGCACCTAGGTCACACAGGTGCGTGCTCTGCAGCAGAGCGCGGTGTCCCCAGGGGCAGCTGCGTTCAGACCTCGGTTTGTAACTGCGAGGAGGGTGTGTGAGGGGTTGGTCGGCTTCCTTAACGCACGGCCCAGCTGGCTGCGCCAGCTCGCTTTCCGGTTTTACTCGCATGGAGTTAGCAGAGGTTCTGAGGCTTCAGTAAGTGCTTCGGGCTCTGGCAGGTTAGCCTTACACGGCCCCGGTGGGCTGCTGTGGTGCTCCTAATCCCTGCTTCAGAGGTGAAGGAACCGGGCACTGAGCTGCTGCCGCAGGGAGGATGGAGAATAGGGAATGGAAGCGGGCAGTTTGTTGCCTTCCCCTCTGGAGGGGTGGCTGTTACTTTCTGATTTTCTCCTAAGGTAAGTAGCCTTAGTGAAAGCTACGTATAGATTAATATATATATAGACTAGGTACGTGCGTATGTGTGCATACAACAGAATAATTTCTGCTTGCGTTACGTAGGTTTATGTTTCACTGGAGAGTTAGCATAATAAAACTTTTCGACTCTTTCCAGCTTAACAGCAGCCTTGAGGCCTTTTTGCAGTCCCACAGCAGTATTTATCAGCTCCTCTGTCCCTGTGCACAGTCTTTAAAAATGCTGTTCTTTGCTTATTAATTGTGGATCTCGACATCATGTATCAGTTATGAGTGACTGCTGCCTGTATGTGTGTTGATTTTTTTTTTCTTCTTAACTCCACATTCATCCTTCTCAGTGCTGTAGGTTATATCTTGAGAGGTACAGACCTGCAGCCTTATGTGCTCTTTGTCTTTTCGAGTAAACATTACTTTCTTTAGCAAATCTGGTCCCGTTTGTTTGAAGTGTGAGAGCATTTCTTGCTCTCAGAGCTCAGATACCTTGGTGGGTTGGGTATAAAGCTTCTGGAGGGTTGAATAATTTTTTTAATCTTCCCCTGAATTTCCGGTTCTGGAAGCCTGAGAGCAACGCAAGAATGATCACATTACTCTTGAGTCAAGAGTCCTAGTCTCTGTCTTTTTTTTTTATTTATTTAAAAAAAAGCTTATACATTACTTGCTGTGTAATCTAATTGTTGTACTTATTTTGCCATCCTCTGCAAAACTTTACTCTCTTACTCTAGTTACCATGGATAATCAAAACAAAGAGCGGTTTCTGAAAGGCGTTAGCTGTTGTATATCTGCAGGTTGGCATGCTAAGGGGCGTACTGCTGTTCTCTTGCTTAGGTGTGATTTTGCATTGTGTTTTTAGTTAATCTTAAAAAAATCTAGGGAAGGTGAGCTGTATGAAACAAATGGCGATAATTCGGGTGGTGTGCGTTGCTGTGTAGAACATTTGTCTGCATAACAGGTCAGTGGGTTGTCCTAGCACTGTAACTAAAGTGTATTTCTGTAGCTGGTGTAACATACCCATAGTACAGTGCTCCTTAGTGCCAAAATGTAAGAAAATAACTTGAGCTTAAAAGTTGGGGATGGAAGGGCGTTGGTACTAAGCACGTGCTGGTTGGTAGTAGACGAGTGTTCGGTGTCAGGAGTATCTTTCAAGGGGAGGTTACATTTTCCCCAGGTGATGCAAGATGGACATTTCAGTAACTGCTCTTTTTTTTCCCCCCCTTAGCTCTGACACCACTCCTCTCTTAAATGGGTCAAGCCAGGACAGAATGTTTGAGACCATGGCTGTGGAGATTGAACAGCTTCTGGGAAAGGTAACTCAGGTTATTGTATTTTTACTTTGGCACCTCGGAAGTATTACAGTACAGGTTTCTGTGATGCGTGTTTACGAAGTACTAGAGTGGGTGATAGAGAAATGTTTCTGAAAGTGTGCATCTGTTGTTAGGGGGAGTTCCTTCATCTGATGCATTGTAACTTTCTTGCAAGAATAAGCCTTTTTTTTTTCCCTTCTAGCTTACTGGAATAAACGACAAAATGGCAGAATACACAAACAGCGCAGGAGTCCCATCCCTGAATGCTGCACTAATGCATACGTTACAGCGTCACAGAGACATATTACAGGTAACAAACACCTGTCCTTCTTGCTTCTATTCTGTTGCTTTGTTGAAACGGTTATTAGCAGTGCTGGTATCACAGCGTGCTTGTTTGTTTTATCTCAGTATGGATGTACTGTGTACGTATGCTCAGACACATTCCAGATGCCAACTGGCTGGGAGGAGTCTCTGTGAATACTGTATTTATTGTGCCTAACCTGCAACAAGCAAAAAGTCTGATTTATTGACATAAAAGTTTCTTCAAATGTGTTGCAAGCACAGCATCTGAAAATGTTTTTAGAAACAAACTTCTTCAAATGAGTGTAAATATTTATTTCAACAATAAGCGCACTGTGTGTATGATTGTTTTTCCAGTTATCTGTGCATTCATAGCATTACTTCCTGCTGGATTTCTTTATAAAATAAAAATATTATAATGAAGCTGTGTTGCTTTGAGATGCAGGGCTTTTTTTAGCGTTTAGTTACCTAAAATTAACTGCCACCAGCAATCTCTGATAAAGGAAAAGCCGCCCCGAGGAGGCTGCTTGGTGGGAGGAAAAGAAAAAGAAAAAAAAAAAAAAGGCAGTTGAAAATCTTGAATATGGAAGTTAATCTCATTTGGAAGTTTCTACTGATTGTAGAACTGAGTCTGTGCAGGTCTCTCTTTTAGCTGCTGTCTGGTCGTGGTGAAGAGTATTTGGGATGTTTTGCAGTCTGTTAATGAATACAACTTGTTTTTGCAACACATCACGTGGATGTTCTATGTAAACTGGGCTGTTGCTTCTTCCAACTTTTAGGATGGGAAAATACGATTGTAAAACCATCCGAACTGATAAAGGGAGTTGAAGGAAACGTGATGGCTAAGGCTACTAATCTGTTTAAATGAGCCATGTTTCAGACTGGTGATGTTTTCATGGCATAGTAACATTAAAAATGCCTGTTCTTTGCATGTTCTCTGCAGCCATATACAGTTTAATTTCCCTTTGGTATCAGTACAATACAAAATATTAAAAAAAAAAAAAAAAAAAGCAGTGTTTTGTAAAAGCTACAGTATTTATATGAAAACTAGTGCTGAATGTTAACAATGATTTTGGTGTTGTACTGGACGCCGGTTACCAATTGGATTGGTTTTCAAACTGCCTGAAATGTTTTGAATTGTACAATTGCAACTTGAAGATCTTTGTTTTCACTGTTCAGGAAATTTTTTTCTCATTCAGTGGAACTTAACTACATAAACCCAGGAGCATCCTCACCACACCAAATCAGTAGGTTTTACTGTTGTTTTGGATTCAACCAGTAATGGGAAATTCCAGCACAAATTGATAATTCAGCAGAAAGCTGAAGATGTGTGAAATTGGGAGAAGGACTTAACAGTGGATCTTTGGTAGCTGTAGCTACCAAAATACAGCAGCTGAAAGGGAGTTTTAAAAGTACTTTGTATTAATTTCCAAGCAGTTTTGATGTTAATTTAATAAAGTTCTCTTACACTTGTTGTTAGAGAATAGCTAACATTTTAAAAGATGGTTGGATCTTACTTGAGAATCCTGTTTTGTTAACGTGATCCCAGGACCCTAATTTTGGACTAATTGTTTTATTACAGGATTACACTCATGAATTCCACAAAACCAAAGCGAACTTTTTGGCGATACGAGAAAGGGAAAATCTGTTGGGATCAGTACGAAAAGATATTGAGTAAGTTGTAGCGTGTGTTCCAGCAATGGCGTGGGCCTGCACTGGGAGGGAGAAGGCGGTACTTCCCTGTAGGAGGAGATTACTTGGCTTAGGTTAATCATCTGTGCTCTGAACAAAGCAAAAAAAAAAAAAAAAAAAGTATTTGAATTCACAACTCTTATGAAGTTTGTGATGAGATTCCAATATGTTTTTTTTTGTTTGTGTGTTTTAACTTTGAAAAGGAATTCATTTTTTTTAAAGTAAAACTATTAAGCTATGCAGAATCACTTCAAAAATGTCTTAGCATGACTGGAGCTTTCCTGTTTGGTCATTTCAGAGTAACAAAGCATGATATGCATGCGAGTCGGTTAATAATATCTACTGAAAAGCCTCTGGAGAAAATGTCTTCCAATTTTTATTTTTTTCATGTAGATCGTATAAAAGTGGCTCTGGTGTGAATAACAGAAGAACAGAACTATTCCTGAAGGAACACGAGCACCTTCGAAAGTAGGTGTTACTTGTTTAACTTGCACATTTACTTACATTGGAGGTACCTAACTTTTCTGGGGGATAAAACCTACGTAATCCAAAGTGTGGATGAAAACTCTGTCCTTTTCTAGAAAATGCCGCTGATGAATGCCTTGCACTGTGTATTCTGCGACAGTGCTGCTACTTACACAGCTGGATAAACGTTTGTTGCTCATGCTTACTGTAAGATGTCTATAGTTGGTAGTAGTCATGGTAGTTTTCGGTGACTCCAGCTTTAGGATCTTGTCAGCACTCTGACTTTTGTTGTCTTCTGTGGGCTTTCCCAAGTCACTTGGCCTCCTCTCTTCGTAAGAAGGTAGATGCCTTTACAGTATACTAACTGGGATAAGGGTTAAACAAAAGTGAAAGTCATGGTGAGTTAGCTGTTGTCCCCTTTCTTCCCCTTTCTTCCGCTTTATTTGTCAGTGTTATGTAGCGAAGAACCTTTTGGTTTTTAGTTTGTACTGAATGTGTACCAAAGGTTATGGAAGGGACTAATTCCAGAATCAGTCACACATTTAAATATTTTGAAATTGACTCTATCTTATTGGCCAAGATAAAAAGCAAAGCAGAAAGTGCTTTCTTTTTATTCTTGCTGCAGATAGCATTAGATTATGAGTAGCTTGTTTGTACATTCCCCACACAGCAAAAGCAGCACACAGAGAGTGCTGGAAGGTTTGTTTTCTGTACCATCGGGGTGTATACTCGAGGAGTAGCACCGATCTTCATGTCTCTGTTCTTGACTCTAGTCATGCTAAACTCCAACTTTACACAAGAGGGCAGGCTTTCATTATAAACAAGAATTACCTGTGGCTTTTTCAAATGTGCTTTATTAAAGAACTTTATTTTCCAGTCAGAACTGCACAAAAAGCTTTTACAGGAAATTAAAACCCAAAACTTAAGATTATGGCTTACCACTACCATCCTCAGATTTCTTAATATCTGTAGAACTTTGAGATAAATTAATTTAAAGCTTGAATTACGACTTTGGTTAGGTTGAATTTGTTATTAGACATGGATGATCAGGAAAACAAACAAACAGAAGCTTAGTGTTTTGGAGATCAGTGTTATCTGAAATGTTGTACTTAGGTTAACTGACATAGATTCTTCAAAGTAAACTGGATTATTTCTAGATGTGATTTATTTTTTTTGAGGGGTAGTAAATTCTTTTTTTTACGTTTAGTATTTTTTGTAAAGCTACAAATTAAATATTTCTGCAGTTACATACTTCTAAAAAGCCCACGTTCCTCTGAGTGCACTGTTTTGAAAAGAGGAAAGTTTAAAACATTTTGTAAACATTATCTGGCAGATGTTTTTAGAAATTGAGGATAGCACTCTTTGAAGCATTGGTTACTTTGATCTCTTTAAACAGTCTCCAGTATGCTTTTAGGATAAAAATGCATGAAAAATAGGCTGTTTTAGAAACAGTTAAATCATATTCTAGGTGACAATTTGAAAATGTCAAGACTTCAAAAAAACACACAACATTGAGAAAAAGAAAACAAGAAATGAATGCAAGCTGAGGATCTTTAGGAAACAGGCACAAAACTAATCATGGAACAGCACTGCATGTTGGAGATAACTAAGGGGTGTGAAGAAATCTGGGGTAGAAGACAACCAGGGTGAGAAATCAAAGCCTACAAGATGTTTAAAGCTTTTCAGTTGAGAATCTGTGTAAGCTCAGAAACAGATGCTGACAGAGGAAATTATTAAAGGGATTCAACATATTTTTTTTTTCAGAGAAAGAGTTAGTGAGCTATGAATGCCAAAAGACTGTAAAAGCTAGGAAAAGGTCCCAAGAAGTAACCAGGAGCTGGCAAATTATACCAGGCGTGCTCCTAGGGTAAGCTGACAAGCCTTGTATGAGTTTTGAAATGTCAGGCATTTGCAGTGCAGTAAATCATGGTGCTGGACTAATTGACAGAGCTAGGCGATGTATATAAATGGTCACAAAGGCACAACGGTAAGAATTAATACGTATTTTCAGTGAAGTTGTGAAACCTCTGAAAAGAGCTTGGAGGTGGGAACGCGCCCTGTGCGAGTGTGTCATTATGTGCTGCAAAGTAATGAAATAATGCCGCGGGAGCGATGGATTCGCACCGAGCACTGGAGTGTTCACTGGTTGTGACCCTGCTTAATTCATGATATGAAGTGCTGTGCCCTGTTACATATTTATTCCGTGATCTGCTAATGGGGAGTGGAGGAGCTGTTAGCCCAGCGTGGAGTACCAGTCTCGTCTGTCTGCCTTTTTCCTTGTGCGCCACCACAGGAGACAGGACGAGTGTAAACTGGAGTTTTTCTTGGCGTCATTTTCTGTGGGTGCTCTTTGAAAAGCATGCTGGCAGTCACGGCGGTGCTGTTTGTGGTGGTATCTTACCTGGGAGTGAAGGGAGGGGAGCCAGAAAGCTTTTCTCTGGGAGGGTCCTGGGGGAGAAGCTGGGCCTCTGCTTTTACCTACGTCTGCCTTTTTATATTTCCGCCCCATTTTGAACATCCTCTCTTCCGGAAATACCAAGAATGAAGGAGAAGCTGCCTTATTTTTACGTACGTAGATAATTGTGTTTAATAAATAAAATGTGAGTACCCGAATTCGATGAGTAAAGGGATCAGGCACATATCGAGCACCCAGGGAATTGCCGCAGCGCTGTGCAAGCCCTTGGTATGCCTCTGCCACCCACAAGCGGGTTCGAGCATCCATCTGGATTCGCATCCCCTGGGTGAGGCCGGCTGCTGCGTCAGCGCCGCTGGCACGAGCGGGCTGTGCTCGAGGGCAGCAGGAGCACGGCGCTGCCGGGCAGCTCCTGGGCTGGGGCGAGCCGGGGGGCTCTGCGCTGCTGCCCCCCGTCCTGGGAGGCTGGCAGGAAGCACGCCGCGTCCCTGTGCTTCTCTTCAACCGAGGGCTTCGCTGCTGGCTCAGCCTGTTTTACCATTCTGAGTTTCGTTAGGAAGGCAGATTTGTTGGGAATTTTATTGTCTGTGGGTGAGAGAGGCGAAGTCTCCGAGTCTCTCGCTTTGCAGCTTTTATTTCTGTGCAGGCAGTGCAGGGGTAGTTCTGCTACCTCTGGAGAGAGAACCACGAATGCCTACTTTTTTTTTTAATAAAAAGTGTAATACCTGTTAATGAAAAAGAGGCAAGAAGACAGTTCTTGTCGCATATCAATGCCCTGTTAATATTTTTGCCTAATACCTCAGGTCTTTTGGCACGTCAGATGTTTAAAGAGATACCAAATCTAGCAGAGCAATGGCTGCAGTTGATTTCTGAATATTTGTTCCCTCAGCACTGCGCAGTTCAGTGAATGTCTTCGTGCGCTTTTAGCCGGGGAAGTAAACAAGTAATTCTTTTTCTTGTAATACCCTTTTCCATCTAAAGGAATCGGGAATTTTGATTAATAGATCTGGCTTTGCAGTTTGTGAACTGCTCTGAAAAGTGCTGCCTCAGAGGAAGGAGTCCTGTCAGCTCAGTGTTTGCCCTGAGAAGTTCTGCAGAAATTGATGAGCTATAGCCTAAGTCAGCAAATAAAGAACTAATGCTTTTGATTAAATTTGCAATATTGTGTGTGTGTGTGAGTGAAATGTCTTCCCCCACGTCGGTACTTGCGTTGTTTGTGATTGGTGTCATTTCAGGTGATGGCACCGGTGAATTGGTGTAAAAAGTGCTGGAGGTTTCCAAGATTTTGGTAGAAATTGCAGATTTTATTGTCCATGATGAGTTCTTTGTACAACTGGACAAAGCACTTAGTGGTCATCAGCTTTTGCTGTAGTGGATTTGTTCTGTCACTGCAGGATTTGTTCTGTCACTGCAGGATTTGTTCTGTCACTGTAGCTTTGCCGCTCAGCTCCAGTTCTCAAGAACCAGGCGTTTGTCCTTTCCCGAGAGAAGTGCTGGTGGTGCCCGTGCTGGTGCAGATGCCGTGAGCTGATTTTAGTCGCCAGATGACTGTGTGTTCCTGGTGTGCACTGCTCTGCAGACCATCGGTCTATCCAGTAAGGATTTTTTCAGCTTAGTGTGGAGCCCGTAAGCGGTGTGGTGAGACGAGGGGCACCTGCACAGCCTTCAGACCAGCCGAGGACATAAAGCAGCCGTGTGAGTCCTGTAACCTGCAGCGCTGCGAGCACAAAGGGCAGGGGTGCCCACGTAGGTGGGTGAGAAACTTTGAGGCGGAGTGGGAGGAGAGCAAACAGATCGAAGAGGGAGGTGTTCTGCAAGGGAAAGGGAAAAGAGGAAGGAGGGAAGTGAGCAGAAGAAATAGGGGAATGTGCAGCAGTTGTGTAATGGTGCTATAAATAATACATACCTGGCTCAGGGAGGTGTTTAGGGTAAATTAATGTTCGTGCATCACTTCATGTGTGCGAAGCACTCTGAAGTACTGAATATTACTGTTACTACCATTGCATTTCATTTTTCCACAGAACTCTATCAAATTTCCTGTTGTTGTTTGCACAGAGATGGCCGCATTCAGTAGAGAATAATCACCGGGAAACCGCTTTCAAACTTTATTCCTAATACAGCCCAGATCTTAATAGAGGGAGTGACTTTGTGACCATTTTTCTCTATTAATATCGATGTTGCTCACAAACGGTCACTTCAGTACTGATTGGCACAAAGAAGCCAGCTTACTGAGATGCTGAGGCACCTTACAAGGGTTTTGGTTATAAGCATGCAGTGGAGAAAACTGCCAGTTTTCTACCTTGACTTAATTTCCTTTTATTTTTTTTATTCCGCTCTGCTCCTCACGCCGGCACACGATTCCCATTCACTGTACTTCTGCTGCTCAGGTTGCTTCAGGGGCCCTTCCGAGCTGGGTTAGAAGCTGCTATTGTCACCCCTTCTGTGACATCGGAGCCTCGCCTCCGGTGGCAGGGGGGACACGCGGGTGCCTGGGCAGCTGCTGCTCCAGCTGACACAGTTCTCCACTGCATCTCCTTCGTCTTCTCCTGGAGAGAGAGACTGTGGGGTAAAACACCTATTTTGCCAATTCCTTTTTGCCTTCCCGAGGTGGTTGGGGAAGCAGCGGGGAGGGAGGAGTGCGATGAACCTCTGTGCCGGGTGCCTGCTGCCTGCCGGCTCTGCAGCCCCAGAACTGCTGAGCTCCGCTTCGCTCAGGCCCAGTAAGGGTTTTCTTAATTGCTCAACTTGCATCTTCGGGAAAAACTTATTTTTTCTTCATGTCAAAGCAGAATGTGGTGTTCTTGTTGCTCCGTCCTCTTAATACAGATTTTACCTGAAGCAGCGCTTTATAATTAATAACTCTCCTCGCTTTATAGCAGCTATGAAAGAAACAAAATAGATCTGCTACGAAAGGACAATCCATACTGTGAGCTCGGCTTGGACTGCTTGCCAGGAAGCCCTGAGAAAGGTGCGATTTGGCTGCGTGCTTGCTGTGCGATAGTTACAGAAGGCTGCAGTGCTCTGCCCACCCAACTGGAAGGTACAAGGGGAGAGGAGAGGGAGGAATCTAGGTTAAAATGTTTCTCTGCTGGTGATGAACAGCCAGAGCTCTAGCAGAGCTGTGTCACCGTTTTCCCGAATGCAATTAAGTAGCACTGCCGCCTTTTCTTTGTTTCTGGAATAAGGAAAGTTGGGAAACAATTGCTGTAAAAGTAAGTGCTAGTGCCTCTGCAAGGCAGTCGGGGCGACTGCGGTAATCACCCTGCTGCCGCCTGACTCACCGAAACGGAGCTGTGCATCCCCGCCACGCTGACTTCTTGGGTAGGGGCGTACGTGCTGTCTGAGAGGCAGCACAAATAAAATGGTCTTCAAGGAAGGCATTTGAGCAAAGGACCTTTTGTGGTATCACAAGAGCTTACTTAAAGATGCACAACAACTGCTATTGTGTTTCTCTTTCAAAATCCCATTCTGTTTTCCCTTTCTGCTGTCTCCTAGTGCTGCAATTTTCTCAATCGCAGTTACGCATCAGTGATTCCTTCCCTTAGCCTGGTTTCTGCATGGGGCTGAATGGGTTTTATTTCCCAGCCTGCTGGCAGAACCTCTGTCTCTTGGAAATTTATGGCAGGGTGACACAGGGCCACTTCATGAGCAGCTGGATCGCCTTCCTGGGTAACAGCCCCAGACTGAATACAGGACTCGTGCATCTCACATGATGCTTATCCACAAAGCCAAACTGAGCACAAATTATCTATTTTCTCATTTTAATAGTAAATATTTCTCAATGAGGGAGGCAGTTCATGTCTCCTGCAACAAAGACACTTTATTGCTTATTGTGTGAGCGTAATATGACTGCATGAGCAAGTCATTGAAGTGGTTTAATAAGAATTTGGGGAGGCTCAAAGGCTGCAGGCAATGAAGGAAGATGCTCTCCTGGGTGTCATTACTATTTATAAATAATTTTATAAAAGAATATGAAAATCAGCCTAGCACATCGGGATTTAAAAGAGGTTTTCCCTTTAAAAAATAGTTTGAGCTTCATTAGACTAAAAGCTTATAATGTTTTTCATCTTCTCTTGCTATATTTAGGACTTCAGAAAACAAGCAAATAAACAAGAAACACTAAAACAAAGATTATATTAGTCTCATGAGGTTTATTTGCAAGCTTTCCTTATAGTTAGATTGCTTTATAAATTCTGTCATCAATAAATTCCCTGACACTTGTGGCTGTTGTGATACTGTTATAAGGAGAAAACACCACATGCACAAAACCCAATTTGGGGACTTCCTTTATGGATTCCAGTACCGAGTTAAACGAGCTGTTAAATTGAATTATGCAGGTAACAAAGGATGCAAACAGATGTTAGCACTGAGAGCCTCAAAACCCATTTTTTGTTTTTCACCTGTATAAAATGCAAAAGCTTTTGCATGAATTTCCATGTACCCCAGGAAAGAGCCTGAAAACTATCCTAGGTCTTCACAGGTGTCTGCAGAAACTAAAGGACAGACCTTCACAACGCAGCTATGGAATATTACCTGAATACATCACGAACAAAGGGTAGTGGGAGACTAAAGCTCTGCTCAGATTCTTGCTTCTGGGCTTCACTTTAGAAACAACATCGTGCCCTCGATTTGGGGAGAGGGAGAGGGGTATAAAACCACACTTCAAACTTCAGAGCCCTGTGTGTGCTTCTGAAGCTAGTTGCTTGTTTCAGAAATAAACAAGGCAGTGATGCATGTTTTATTTGCTTTTAGCTTTCCTTTAAACACCATTTCTTAACTAGGGCAGCTTTCCCCTCCAAGGTCGGTATTGAAATTAGGACTTTGACAAGTACTGAAATGCATCTTGCATGGGTTGATTCTGAAAAGTAGGTGCCTTGTTTGAACAGAATCAACAATTGTGGAGTTGGAGAGAATTTCTTTTGTGTAGCTTATTTAAAATGATTAAATCAGTTCATATTTCAGAGGAGCTGCCACCAATGATTACAGTGCTCTAGTTATTCTCAGTAAGTGCTGTATGTTTTTTCACATATAGTCACAACAGTAATGCGTATAGCATAAATAATTTTCTAGCTAAAGAACATGTTAAAATCCCCAGTTATGAGTTGAAAAACACTTTAAAATGAAGACAAGTATATGCCAGATACTTCTATTGTTACAGAAAGCATTCATAATGCAGAAATTCCCTGCAGAAATGATTTATGAAACAAGCGTCTTCAGGAAAATCTGGTGGCTTCCAGATGGACATCTTTTTCTGCCATTGTGATTACGGTCTTCTCTCCTCCTTAGGAATGCATATATTAGGCCAGAAGAAATGTTGGTTTGGATATTTGGAAATATTCCTGAGGCGTACACCTCTTGTGTGAGTTATTAGAGGTAGATACTTAACAGAGCTGGCTGTGCTTTGGTCATTAGGATTCTTGAAGTGGAACCTGGAAGTTATCATGTTACTGTATTAATGTCACTCTTGATTTTATTGAATTTGAACCTCTGTAGTAATGCATCAGAATGAAGTTCTCTTCATTCTCAGCTGCTGTTTGACAGGATATGCAGATGTCCCAGCGTGTTGCTTTACTAGCGGCTTGATACGAAGCATCAGCTCCCATCTTCTGAGGATACTTTATCTTAAATCCATACTGGTGAGCAGAACTAGATACAAACCCATCAAAGTATGCCTGTCTTACCCCGATAAGACAATACTACTTAGAACCTTTCAAGGTCCTTGTTTTGCTGTCAAGTGAAGGATGCAGAGTGCTTTGCTGTCGCGTGAGAGACTTGTTTGTACTGAGTACGCTCACTCCTGGAAGAATGCATCCTGTTCAGTCTTAAATAAAAAGGCAAGCAGTGAAATTGGGTTGGAAGAAAACCGTTGATAGATTAATGAAATGCATCTTAAATTTAGACCTCAGATGCGTTAAGTGTAGCATGCACTTTAAATTTTAAACCACAGATATTCAGTATGCTGTTAACTATACAATTCTAAGAATCATTTTCTGAAGCATAACGAACAGGTAGGTACTTCTAGCAGCAGGTACTTTGGCCGAGCCCTAGATGAAAGCCTTACAGCTTTCTACACCTACCAAAAAAACATCAAAGCCACAGCAGGTGGAATGCAAAGTTAGGAAGCAGAAAACCAATGCGTATTTTAGGGCTTTGTACTAAAATAAAACTGGGTTGTCATCTCATGGATAACTCTCTTCATTTCTGTGCTGCCTTCACTGGAAATTAGAAAGACATTAAGATACTAAATGCGAAGGTTTACATGGTGGGGCTCTTCTGGAAGATGTTCTCCTTTGTGTTCTCTTCTCTCCCTTAAGAACATGTGAGTATTTTTCTAGCTTTGTCTAGCTTGAGACAAAAAAGAGCTAGGAAAGTGGTGCAGCTTTTTTTGTTATATTACAGATTATAAGCAGCTTGTGTTTCTTGTAATTCGTGTATCTACCTCTTCTCTGTGTGCATGACAAACCAGTACTGACAGGTTATCTTGGTAGAGATCATCTTTTCTTCTGTCAGATCAGTGTTGTGCATGGAAAACTGTTCTTGTGTGCGCTCACAGGTGTTGCTGGGTTTTGAGTTTTTTCCCCTCGCTTAAAGGTATAATCTAAATTATATCTTTTAAACCAGAGGAAATAATGCACGCAGCACTGCTGCTGGATGCTAGTTCTGCATGCAGCATGTAAAATGTGAGGAAATGCCGATATAGTCCATTAGTAAGTTACTGGAACCGTTCTGACAGTTGTGGTTACTGATAATGACTTACAGTAAGGCCTGCCCCTCTCCTTTCATTTAACTTTGTTCCTATGGGTAATACGGAGCAATTACACGGGAGGGTCAGTCTGTCCAGGAACTTTCACAACCGTGAACAGAGAGCCTCTAGAAACTTCGTTACGTGGCCGTTGGTGCCATCCTGGCATTGGTTTTAAGCTTACTAATAGGCAGCCAGCTGCTGCGCCTCATTGAGCTGGTGGGAGCTGTTGTCATTTTAGGTTTTTAACTTTGGGTGAACTGTATACTGCAGATTATCGAGAAGCCTCTTACTTCCTTATAGATCTGCTTTAAAGGAAGAAGTATTGCTGTTACTCGCCCTCCTGGGAAGCTCAAACATCAGGCACTCTCCCCAGAAGTCTCTCTGTGTGCCAAAGAGCTTTCTTGGCTAACTCCTCTTTTTGCAGAAACATTTATTTGCTCTGTTGATAGTTCGCAGGCAAGTCCACGGAGCTCAGTGGAGACGCAGACCATTTGGATATCCAGGAGAAACAACCTGTGTGTGAAGGTGGATCCCTGGGTTCAAGCAACTCGCAACTCCACCCTAAAGGGAGGGCTTCCCCTGATTTTCGCTTGCATCCCTTAAATCGTTCTTTAAGCAGAGTTAGAAAAAATAATCTTTTTATTAGTTGCAGTCCATGTGTAGACATGATTGCAGGTGTTAGCTGCAGAGAAGGTGTGTGTTAGCTTAAGTTCCAACTCAAAAGGCTCTTCTTGCTGTAAGCGATGAGCTGTTGAGGTATCTACTCAGTGGTGTAGCTAGGAGTCCAGCTTTAATGATTTTTTTTTTATCAGCCCCTAGTTTATTTTCCTGGAAATCCTTTGTCAGCTTCTTGCCTGCTGTGAAAAGCCTGTCTCTAACCTCTTGCATGTTGTTTGCTCGTGTACAAGGTATATGTGAGGCATCTGGAAGGAAATTCAACACCAAATTATGTTGGTTAACTTCTGCCTAGAGCAATGGATTATGTTCCAGTGCCTTTCATTGTAGATCTAACAAATTGCTTGTATTGATTAAAAGCAACGTGGTGATGTGCTATTGTGTTTTTTTTTTCTTTTCCAATCTTGCAGCTACTCCTGTTTCTTCTTGAAAGTGATTGCTGAGCGTCACACTGCCCAGTACAATGATCTGCAGAAATAAGCTTGCTTATATGCTTAGAGCTTGCAAGTGTGATGCTGTCAGCAATTCGTTCCTTTGGGGCAAATCTATACATTGACTTAATGCTCAGGCTTGTGCTGGATTTTGTTTGATTGTTGTAGACTCTTATTTCATTTGGCTCCTGCAACAGATAGTGTGAAAACATCGCATCTCTGTAGCATCCAGATTTGTGCCCTAATTAACGTACAAAGGGAACCCGCAGGAGATGGCAGTTTGTGTAGGTACTCGAACTTTTCTATCTCCGCTTTCAGAAGGGTTTTTGTACACAAGCTGTTCATCCCAAACAGTACCCATTTTACATCAAGTCTTCATTTTTTGGCCAATCTGCTCTTCTTGTTCTAGAAATTTAAGATGCCTACTTTGTAGGCAGATGTGTTCTTCTCCCTCTCTGCTGCTGTATGCCGTGCACTTCTGGCAGGTGCTCCCTCTGCACTTTACTAAAAACACGGCAGTGAATTTTGTGTTGTTTACATGGTCCTCTACTATAAATTGTTCTCTCTTTGGGTGTTGTATATCTTCAGGTTTTTTGTCTCATCATGCTCTTGTGTTGGATGCCAGACAATGAGTAGGCTTCTGCCACAATTTTTGTCTTCATTAGCAGCTGTGGGAGGCTGTCCGAACAAGCTAAGCAGCTCCAGCGAAATTTACTCTCTTGGACACTAAAGTGAAGCAAGCTTGATATGAACCTTATCAAATCTGGAATATTTTGTTCATTGTCACAGGAAAAAAATATATTCTAAAAATGTGAAGAGCTTAATGATCTTTTGAATGTGTTCAGTTATATGGAATCTTGATAGCAAGCAAAAACATGAGTTGGAGCGGTTTTTTTGTGTGTATATGCCCAGTGTTTCACTTGTGAGATAGGAATGGTTATGGCGGAAATAACTGACTGTACAAGTCTGATTTGCTTCATCATAGTCTGTGTATTTGTGTTAGAGTATCAGGTATGTTCTGTGATATTTGCATTCCTTAAAGCTCCACGTTGCCTGCTGATCCGGGACCGTGAAAATAAAAAAGATTTAGTGCAAGCAGCTTGAGGGAGCTAAGGCTATTGATTAATCTTGCAGTGAGTTACTCTTTGCTATAATGTTGGTCCTGAAATTCATTGCCCTTAATTTTATCTGAAGGGATTAAAGTGCATTGTGCAATGAGTGGTGTGCGAGGAGCCGTGGAGCTGTATCTTATTTCTCTGACAAGCTCGGGTACTAGGTATCTACCAGTAAGTCAGCTGTAAGATCTGTGGGTGTGGGAGAAGCCCAGTCCTCGCCTAAGTAATCATCTGAATTACTCAATTGTAACTACTGCCATGGAGGTTTGTTTAAAGAAAAAAGGAAATGAAATGCTTTCTTTATTTTCAAAAGCTCGATGTAATGGACACATTTGTCTATCCTAGAAGCATATTTTACTTAATTTTTCCTCTGGATTAATTTAGCTGTCTGCATACTTAAATGATGAACTGCACAATCTTTTCTGAAGATAACAGTTGCACCGAGGCCTGGCTATTCCATATGCATGATGGCTGCTGTTGGATTTGTGCCCTTTGTTATAGCAGGTGATTACCTCAGCATCCTTGAGCATTCCCTTCGTATAGTATTTTTAAACGACTTTGTCCAAGTGCCATCTGCCTCGACAGGTGAAAACGCATAGCTTATTGAAACATATGGCAGCTCACATTAATATTGCCCAGAACAACCGCTTGCTGGCTTGGAGGTTCGTAAGGTAATGTCCACAGGAATGTTATTTATAACAACTATTTGTGTGAAACGGGATATTAATACGTAGAGATTCACAAACTTCTTCGGTACTCATCTCACCTTGGTGCTGCTTTGGGTCTCTGGGCCCCACGGTCTCCAGGGCTCCCGGTTTTCCTGAAACCTGCTGTTGTTTTCAGTAACTGGGAGCTGTAAGATGATGAAACAAATGCCTGCTTCTCTCTGGATATCGCTGTAAGTGAGCACTTGCCAAGAGCTTTGAAAGACTCAGATGCTGTGTGAGTGCACGTTATTGCCCTTAGAAGAACGTCTGATTTCTGCTTAAACTCAGCTTTTTCAGGAAGCGCTAAGTTTAACCAAAGTCTAAAGGATTGTGATGCATGGATTTTTACTGAAAAATGTTGCTCCTGCTCACGCTGTCTATACCAAAATTTCAGTGAACAAAATGCCTCTTAATCTCTCGGCAGCTGAGGAGCAGGAAAATGCATAGATGGTGGCATTGTCACCTTTTGCAGGAGTTTGTACGCCTGCTGGAGGCTCGCAAGCGGAGCCTTTTTTGGGGTGTCCTCTTAGGGCCTTCAAAAGATGATGTAGGAAGAACATAATGAAAGATGTGCTTGGTAAATCTCTGTCCTTTGCAGCTATTTATTTAAGTGGAATATGTCAGTGAGTTCAATCTGCCCTTACCTGTGTAGCAGTCGTTCTGAAGAAAATTCACATGCAGCTCATCCTTTTAAATGATTGGTGTGACTGCCACGTAGGTGGAGAGTCATCAATCTTGTGACTTCAAGTACCAGTTAAATGTCTCATGATGGCATTCGCATCTAATCTGTTTGTTGGTATTGAGATGTTTGTTGGCATAAGATGTTTGTACATCTTACTAACTTCTGCCTGTCAGCATCTTACAGATAGCCACATTTAAGTCTTTATTTTTATACATGCGTATCACACATATAAACAAAATAATACAGTATGATTGAATCTGAAGCTTTAAATACTTTTTGGATTTACTTCTTTGATTAAGTAATAAGACTGCCCAACTACTGCTATATTTAAGATAAATAGCAGTGTCTCTGCTGAAAAGTGACCAGCCTAATTTTTGTGCTCTGAAAACCTTGGAGAACATCCTGGTTCACTTAAGGTCTCTGATTGTGTTCAACTTCCCTGTCGTCTTCAGTTCACCAACATGAAAGTACGGTAATGTCATCAGTTAAATGGACAAATCGCTGCTGCTGATTTTTCCAGGGAAGGATTGTTTTTTTAAAACAGGACTGTTATGTCAATGTTTTGTTCCACAGAATTTGAATGTGCACTTTATTTTTGGCTACACAGCTGATAACTCTTCTTGTTACTAATACTTTTAAAAAAAAAAACTTTTTAAAATTGGTGCGTTCTTGTGCAACATTCTTGCTCTTCAGTCTGTGTTTGGATGGCTTTGTGGCTTATTATGCACTGACCACGCAATACACTAGTGTGTTAGAGATGGTATGTGTGTACAGAAATCGCATTCTCAGTTTAATTGTGCATCTGAGATTGAGCAATTACAGAAACCTTTAAGGCGTTGCTTTTCTGTTCTGCTGACCTGGGGACAGCATCAGATCCCGTGAGACTTGCGGCTGGTTGTGTTCGTTCTGTGCGCGTACCTCTGGTGTTTCAGTTCTCTGTACTTGCAGCAATACATACCACACAGGGAGTGAAAACAGTTTTATTTCATTAAACCGATTAACTTGCAGGTGATTTGACTCTTTGGAGCCTGGCTTCGTTTCGGGAGCAGAACGACGTGTTCCAGTTCGTGTTTTCGGTGTTCGCTGCCCCAGTTGAGTCCCTCTCAACTCAAACTTGGGCAAAATATTTTTAGCGCTCTGTGCTGTCTCCAAACTTCAAGCCCTGGACTAGTCAGAAATAGCAACTTGG